>NW_023416346.1:83046673-83646673 GCF_014108235.1 Myotis myotis
GTACATGGTGGGTACGGCTTTGGTTACAGTGCCACATGGTGGGCCCTGTGCCAGGGGGAGGAAGATCCAGTGGACCTGTGGCAGGAAGCCTTTTGTGCGCCCTCTGTGCAGTACGTCTCTAGCAGGGCCATCTCCTGCCCTTACCCTCTCTGCAACTGCCCGCACGGACTGGATGCTGGTCCCGTAGAGATTATCATTGAATTGGCCTGCCTCGATGAACTTGTTGTCCTGAATGTCCTTCTCCATTTGTTCTCGAGATACCACAAAGTGGTAATCCTGCCCATCCACCTCATTCTCACGCCGAGGCCGCGTAGTATCTGAAGGAAGAAAGAAAATGCTGGGAAGCCCAAGGAGAATGACATGCTCCTCTCTCACCTGGGTGCTGAGGGCACTCCAGTGGCAAGATGAGTGGGGAAAGCAGGTGGGAAGAAGTTTGTCTTGCCTACTTCTCCTCTGACCTCAACTCTCATACACAAGGGGCTATTTCTTTCAGGTTCAACTGGACCAGAAAGGTGGGGTTTTTCAGATGAAGGCTCGACAGGGATACCAGAGGTGGTACAGGAGCCAGTGAACATGACAAGCTATCCAGTGGGCCATGCTGACCTACTTGGGCTGGGCCCAGAGCTTGTCCAATGATTCCTAACCATTGGCACTCAACCATTTCCCAAAGGAGCGAGCAGGCTGCTCTGACGTCTTAGTCCTCCCAACCCCATCAGCTTTGGGGGAATCTAGTGCTGCCTAATCTCTGCTAGGGTATTCAATGCACCCTTTCCATAATACATCAGAGCAACAAATCACTGGGCACCAACACCAATACCCACGGTCTTCCTGGGCTCTTACGTGGCACACAGGATCCAAACTTATGTGGGAACTCTGAGATCAGGTCATCGTTGACTCTGTCCTTCATTGGGCCCAGGATGATCACGGGCCTTGCATAGTGAACTGGAGAGAGAGCGCATGAAGATAGTGAGCGAGGCCCCGACTGGACAGCCTATTCTACCTACAAGTCTGCCCAGAACACTGAGGCTTGGAGCCACCACTCAGGCAGGGCAGTGTCCACAGCCATTCACTGGCTTTTAACTACAAAGACATCAAAGAGCCTTTACTTTGAGAATATCTAAGTCCGAGGCACCTCCCCTTCCATCAGATTCAGGAGAAATCTCTGCATGGGCAGAGCAGGGCTTTTTTAGAGCAGCCACCGAAGGAACATGACCAGGACCTCCATTTTAGCAGCGGTCACAGCCACTGAAATCTCCCTCTGCCATTCTTGTAAATCCGCCCTACCCTTTGGAAGGCACCCTGGCAGCGAGCACAGGTGAGGCAGGGGTGGGGGTGGGGGTGTGCACACTGGAAGGCCACCCTTTCTCTAACAAAGGAAGAAGGGGAAGAGGACGAGGCCCCAGGGGATACATGTGCCCTCCAGCTCCCCTACACTCTTCCCTGTCACCATTGTGTTGGACCCCATATCTGCCAAGACTGGTTGGAAGGCAAGATTCTCAGAAAATAGCTTACTTTCTTGCCGAGTCACTGGCTCATATGACAAAATAGTATCCTCTTGTCCTTCTGCAACAAAAAGGGAGACATGTTAACACTCCCTAATCTGCTTCCCCACATCCTTATCTTCCTACAAACACTCACATCACTCCTACATGTGTCAAAACAACCTGGTCAAGTTGTGCCTGCTCATACCTGATCCATGGGTCTGTCTGGTTCCTGTTGGCAAAAAAAAGCACAGGAAGCCCTCACCACCCTGGCAGGAGCCGGAGTCTTCTTGTTCAGCAAAATATAGCTAAGCAGAGGCGTGACCCAGAAATCATGAAGCCTGCACCAGAAACCACCCCAAGTTTTCAGGAACTGTTCTTAAGGACAGTCACCTGTGCTCAGTTGCCCACTTGCTCTGATAAGAATTACAGGGAAGCTTCAACTGGTCAAGACACACTACTCCTGTCCCTGTCTCTGCAGGTCCCCAGAGCTGCAGCCTAACTTTGGCCTTTTAAGGGTCTATCTATTGCCCCATTCACTGGAAGAAGCATCCAGAAAAATGGCATAAGACTGGGGTAAGGTCCCCAGTGCCCTTTAAGACCATGCTGAGGCCTGCACTCTCCTCACTGTATCCTAGTAATGAGCTTTTCCCAAAACAGTTGCCAAGTCACTGGGTGCTGAGTGCCTGGAGGTGCCAAAGCAGCTGGTGGCAGTGCCAGGGAAGGCAGCAAAGCTTGCATCAAGCCCAGGATGCCTGTTCACAGGCTTCCTCTGAGCTGAAGACTCCTGGGCAGATTTTCCAAGGCCTCTAGCCACAACTGCCAAGAGGCCAGTGCACCTAAAGTTCATGGAGTTTGGTCTGTGGCTTCTCTAGCTTAGTCACAGAATCTCTGAAGGCAAATGGGACAGGTACCTGATTATTTAACCCACTAAAAGGCAAGGACACCAAGCCTTAACCCAGGAGGGCCTGGTGACCTGGCAAGGCAATTCAGGACACTATCCCACAGGAGCCATCTTTTTTTTTTTTTTTTTTTTTTTTTTTTTTTTTTTTTTTTTGTCTTTGAGCAAATATATAAAATTGGCAGCATCTACAGCCCATAATGTCCCATGGCAGGGATTTCCTCACTGGCAGCTCACCCTTCCCAGGGCCCCAGGGATGCTTTAAGTGAGGTCCCTGGCAGGACAGCAGACTTCTAATCTCCTTTAATTCGCGGCTTGAAGCCCATCCCAGAAGAACAAAATGGCCACAGCATGTCCAGGATCTGAAAGTGCACATGGTTGAAAGAAGCACTAGCCTCTCAACAGAAACGGTAGCCTTGTGATGCTGGAATGAGGGTGGCTGGGACACATGGTGGAGCAACACAACATGGAGGAGAATGACACACACTTACTGGAGCTGCTTTCGCTGTCACTGGTGTTGGATGTCACTCCCTCTGCAAGCCAACAAGAAAGAGACTCCGATTCAGAACACACCCCTGACAGGTCACACGTGGCACAACACTCAAATGCTCCAGGAGCAAGACACTGAGCCGTCAGCCTAATCAGGCCACAGGAGACCTGCCACATCCAGACTACCAACTGGGAGGCACACCTCCAACCCTGAGCCCGGCTACCTCATACTAGTCCACAGAGCCTCTTGGTCTGCCAAGTCCCTCCCTCTACACCACAAGCCCTCCATTCCTTGGCAGCTTCCTCTTCATCTGAATCCAAAGACCTGAAATGGATGGCTTCCAACTCCTATGTCAAAATGTATCTCCCAAGGCTACCAATAGGAAAGGAAAGGCAGTGACAGTAGCAAAGAAAAGTCCAGGGACCAGGCTGCTCTTGAATTTTCCTCCCAGATAGAGGCCCCAAAATACAGAACTGCGCGGTGCTCCTAAATGATAAGGCCAAGCACTGGGCAGGCTGCGCAGTCACCAGGTAACAATGCTTTGACCACTTGGTGGGACCAGCAGCTCTCCTGCCACCACTACCTAGAAGGGAGGGTGTGGCCTGAGCGGTGAGGGGTGCTCCTCCATCCACCCGACAGACGTGGCAAAATACAGACAACAAAGAACACCTGGAGGACAAGACAGCTCTCCTGTCTCAGAGCCTTGGGACCTGCCCACATCCGGGCGTGGGCGAAGAGGCACACACACAGGAGGCACAAGGCAGTCTGGCCCAAACAAAGCCCACCCACCACTCCCCAGACAACAGGCAAATGAAGATGAAACATGGACACAACAAACTATGGAGAGAGACTTTGCTCATTTCAGCCAAGATGACACTTTTCCAGACCGTGATATGCTGTGGCCCCCAGGAAGGACTGGCTGACTCAGCAGCCACAGCTAGTTCCTGAGCAATCCTGAGGACGCTCCTCCACCTTCTCGCCTTTAGGGCTTACTGAGGGAGAGGGTATGCTCACGGAAGCTGCCTGGCATGGCTGCATGTATGTGCTCCTCTGTGCACAGTGGGGGCACTATGGCCCTGCCATCTGTATCCCTTCATTTTCTACTCTAGAATTATTTTCAGAGAGGAGAGGCCAGTCAGGATTCTCACAAGTTAAAGCACTAGATATAGATGGTCCGCAAATGCTGCTGCAACCCCCTCCAGCTCAGCCCCTTAAAAATGCTCTGTAGAAAGCCAGCCTGCATCTGTTTGCTGAGTTCCTGGAACGGCTGGGAGATCCCAGATGCACACTGGGTAAAGGGCTTCACAGTGCTCCTGTCCCTAGTTAAATAGAGTGAATCAGTTCATTCCCAAGCCCAATACTTTAGTGCTGGGTCACTGGGAGAAGACTCCAACCAGCAGGCATCCCTCACCTCAACAACAGGCTATAGATGAGCTGAGTAATCACCCTGGAGAAGTACTTTTGCCCACCTCACTTATAAGGTGGGATGACAAGGGTTGGGCTCCCCACCACTCCAAGGTATAAAAGGAAAACACAGACATGAATGACAGGCTTTTATTACGGTACCAGGGACCCAGAGTAGAAGTATGACATTCACAGCCACTTCTACTTCCTCCTATTGTGGCATTAGAGTTCTCACAAATACTGCCCTCCCTTCACCCTTCACCCTCACCCACACCCACGTCCCCTACACCCCCAACCCCAGCATCACCATTCATGCCCAGAATACGGTGTGTACGTTTGACTTACTCAGGTTCTTTGCTCCATAATAATCGTCACTTAACCCAGGGAAGTCCTGATTTCACAGACAGCAAGGAAAAAGAGAGCGGTAAGAGGGAGAGAGGGAGGGAGGGAGGGAGGAAAGGAAGGAGGGAGGGAGGGAGGGAGAAAATAGAGAAAAAAGACAGGGGAAGGAAGAATACAGAGCCAGGTGAGCATTAGTGACAGAAGTATGAAACACTATGAAGACCTATAGCTATAGTGAGGTTAAGAACTTTGCTATAGAAAGAACGTCCCAGGTCAAATAAGATACCTGGACTTCATTTGCTGCTAGAGGGACTTGGAGAGGACTATCTCAGGTGGTCTACAGCCTACAGGCCAACAGGGCAGGTGACATTTCAAGGCTTGGAGCACATGCCTTAACTAAATTTGTCTTTATAGAGTTAGGTCTCTGCTTTGCCCCTGAAATCACCATTTCCCTCTGTAGTGCATGAAGAGCAAACACCTATGTTTGGCAGGTAGGCAGGCAGAACTGTCATCATCCCAAGGAGCTTTCCCCCAGTATTGATTCCCTCTGCCCAAAGCCTTCAGGGAAAGCTTCATGCAGTCTGAGTGGCCTTCACAGCTGACCTGAGTTGTGTAGACCATGGGGGTTGAGCTCAGCTTTCAGAGGATAAGCACTAGGCAGCTTCATCTCTTACCCAACAGGTAAACTACCCATCAGCTGGGCCACTCAACAGTGCACCCCTCCAGGCTCAATTCAGAGGTTCTGGGACTCATCTGGTGAACTGTGGTGACCATCTCCTACTGCTCACAAGCAGAACCAACTACACCTAGTGCTCTTATTGAGCTCCCTGGGATTGTGAGCCATACCCTTCATCTGGATGAAGGTGTCCTTGTCTTTCCTAGCAACTACCCTAGATGGCAATGACCTACATATACCATGACCATGAATCAGGTTGGCCTAGGAAAAGGGCATTCCCTATCTGAACTAGCCAGTCCTAATAGCCCAGGACCCCAAGACCCCTCCTTGTGAGGCAGAAGAGAGGTTTATAATTCACCATGAACCACATGAGAAATATTTCACCAGCCTGACAGGTCAGAACAGTTAATTTCTAAGGCATCTGTCAGAATATGAATATTCTCAGGATTAAACTGGTTCATAAAAAGTTCAGTTAGCCCAGGCCAGGTGGCTCAGTTGGTTGGAATGTCATCCTTTACACCAAAACGGTGTGGGTTCAACCCCTGGTTGGGGCACGTGCAGGAAACCTATCAATGTTTCTCTCTCACATCAAGGTTTCTCTTTCTCTCTCCTTCGCTCCCTCTCTCTCTAGAAATTAAAAAAAAAAAACCAACAACAACACATATCCTCAGGTGAAAATTTTTATTAAAGTTCATTTAGCTCAGCTATATGGTCTTTTCTACCAAAGCAGCTTCATATTTCTCAATAAATCTTTATTTGGACAATGCTGAGTAGTCCCCCTTCCATGTCAATTCCTTCAGGAAGGTTTTTATTCTGAAAGCTGGCTCTGTAATCACTCTGGGACAATATGGGTTTGTTAGAGCCACGTGGACATCCTGTGTGTAAATGCACGTGTGTGTGATTCAAGACGTAGGCCCAATTCCAGGTGTCCAGCGAAGAAAAGGCTCTTCTCTTGACACAGGCAAGTGAAGTTAAGGGAAAGAAAACACAAGAGGAGGAAGCCAAGGAGAGCAACACTGAGTCCCTAGACCTGGTTCTCTTGAAAATCCAGTTTTCCAAAGCTGGCATTGTGGCTGAGAACTGCTCATCACCACCACAGCAGAGCTCAGCCTGGCACTCCCAATACCAGCACCAGGACTTTCTAGGAGGCCAGCCCCGGAACCATTTCTACTCAGAGCCTCCAACATTCCTTTAGAGTGACGAGCTTGACAAAAAGACCCAATGTCTCCCTGTGCAGACCAACTGCTACCCTGACTCTGCCAACAAGCAGGTACACATGCACACGCATGCACACATGGACACGCCAGCACACACACGTTCCCAGTCCTCTCACAAGGGGAGGTGCAAATGAGAAAGAGGGCGGGGCTGCACGCCAGCTGCTCTCTGTACCCTGCTGCTACTTACGTTCCTGTATGCTGCTCTCCTGGGCCATGTTTTCTTTGCTCTTGTAAAATGGGAACTTTCGAGAGAGGCGGAAACTCTTTTTACGTTTCGTTTTGATCGACTGTGAAAGAACATGAAGATGGAGGGGAAGGACAGAAGAAGAAAAACAAAACAATGGATTTTAAAGCATGCAAGAAAAACTAAAATGGAGACAATGGTGAGCTAAATAAAAGACCATTTTTCACAAATGGAGTCTATGAGATTAAATGAAAGTTGATGTAAGAGGAAAATTATGTTTACAGGAAAATGTTGTAGGGATGTTAGACGTTTCTACCTAATCCAGACTCACAGCACTCACTGGTACTTCCTAAAGCACAAAGGTCACTGTAGCCACCTGGACACATGCCCTAAGATGCTACTGATAACTTCCCTCTACTGCTACCATCGGAACTTCTTTGGCCTGTGAAGCTCATAGAAGAACAGGAATGAATGGAAAGAGCCCTCAATCCTCATCTGGTCTGAAGGGCAGTCAGAGCTGTGGGGCTGCCTCCCTGGCTAGATGATGAGGCCAGATTCTGTTCAGGGTCCCCACAACTCCAACAGTGTCTGCAGCCAGGGAGACACCCACAGTTGTTTCATGTGCCCCAAGCCAGTCAGCCTTGCAGACACTCCGACTCCACCACAACAAGAACCAGTTCCCCGGGAAAAGGAGCACACACACGGGCTGGGGAGTTTGAGGGCCCTCTCTCTGTTCTCCGAAAAGCAGTCAGTATGCTGATAGGACAGAGCCAGCCCCTGACAAAAAGGGATTCTTTTGTTGTCCCCAGTTCTCTTATCCACCACACAGACTCCAAGCTTCTTACTCCTCTTCACATATTGGCTGACTCCCTTGGGGATCCCCACTTACCCTATTAGACTCAATCATGCCCGTCCTGGCATGGAACTTCACGGTTTTCAATCGAGCTCTTTCTTTCTTTTCGACCCTGTTTTGGAAACAGAAACAAGTCCTATTACTGCCAGTGCATAGTCTCAGCAGTGGATTGCAATGGACACAGCAGCCACCTTTTGGTTCATTGAGTCATAACCATGTCCTGAGTACCAACTCTCTACCAAAAAGGAATAATGAAGCAAACCCTTTGCAAGCAACTTACAGTATAATCAGCAAAAAAGAAATCAGTACCAAGGAAAGGATGAGGAAGGCCTCTCTTGTGATCATGACAACTCACCTCTTCTTACTGGGGATCACACCGATTTGCTCGCTTTCTCCATGTGGGGTCACCAGTCTTGCCTGCCACCACTCATCATCAGAGGCATTAATAACATGCAGAATGTCACCATAGGAGAAGCTGAGCCCCTGGCTTGGCAGGCAACTGTCCCGTGTCCGGTCATAATCAAACAGGGCCCTGAAACGCACAGTGGAAGATGAAGTGATCATTGTAACCCTCAATGCCAGGTAGCCGACACTCTGAAAGGATGGCATTGAAAGGCCAACCCACAGGGTCAGCGCAGATCCAACAGCCTCACAGTAGCCCAGAAAAAATTATTTTCTGTCAGCCCGACATTAATGTGTGCCAGGTTCTCAAACAAACATTTTATTCCCCATCAAGGGACAATCTTTCTGACTCCCATCTCTTCCCAGCTTCTAGACACAAGAAGACACTCAATAGACCTCTCCCTCACCCACATCCTAGGGCAATGATGGCGAACCTATGACACGTGTGTCAGAGGTGACACACAAACTAATTTTTTTGGTTGATTTTTCTTTGTTAAATGGCATTTAAATAGATAAAATAAATATCAAAAATATAAATCTTTGTTTTACTATGGTTGCAAATATCAAAAAATTTCTATATGTGACACGGCACCAGAGTTAAATTAGGGTTTTTCAAAACGCTGACACACCGAGCTCAAAAGGTTCGCCATCACTGTCCTAGGGAAACAAATTAGCTCTACCAATGGGCTTTCTCTATTTACAAATGTATCCTCAAAAAGCAGTTGAAGATAGGACATAAAAATGTTAACTACAACCCCAAACAATGAATGGTATAGAATGGTATTCGATGCTGTAGAAACACAAATGAGAAAAGGGCCCTGTGTCCTGGGGCAGCCAAGAAAAAAGTTAAGGCTGATGTTGACCCACATGATGATAAAGTTGAAAGGGAACCTAAGAAGAAGTCTCCTAGTTCAGTCTGTCTCTCTGTCTGATATATACATATAAGAAAATAGAGGCTCTGAGAAGAAGAATAATTTGATATAGGTTACACACCTAACTAACGTGGGACAGAAGTCAGGTCCTGTGACAAGCCATGCAGAGCGAAGAGATAAAGGGGACAATGGGAGAAGGTTGGGAGGGAGCTATACCATGCAGGCTTGAGAAAGAGGAGGTGCAGCTGGAAGTCATAGGAAATGAGGTTGGAAATAAAGATCGAAGGCACATTTTAGAAGGCCTCTGAAGGTTTGAGAGTAGGGAAGTGATACTTCAAGACAGACTTAAGAACATAAGTCTGACTTCATATGTAATGGGATAACAGGGTAGAGGTGGATTTGAAGGCAAATTTAGACTGAAGCTACAAACTCAATCCTTGAGGATCCACAGCTGACTTGGGCTCTGATGAAGCTGGTCTTTTACACCAGAGCTCCTGCCCAGGGAACAATTCACCTGCCTGAAAGTGTTTCCTTTTAGCCTCCACTGCATCTCTCCTCAAATGGAGTTCCCACAAATGGGTGACTTCAGTGAGAAGTTTCTATTTTTCTACTTGCAACCTAGGCTCTGGTTGTCTTCTTCATTTTCCCATTAACACCTCTGCACACACAGCCTGGTGGATTTCCCAGAACTAGTCCAAGACTTAGACATCTACCTGCAATAAGTTATACTAGGGCTCAGATGGAAGCTGCCAAGGAAAACACACTATTTCCTCACATGCAGGCCCAAACGGAATAGAGAATATAGTAAAAAAAACTGTGGAGAGTGAAATACCCACTGACTTTTGAAACTTCTTGAAACAGAATCCTTAAGAAATAAGTGTCAAGTCCAGCCTGTGTGACACAGCTGGGTGAGCATCGTTCATACATCAAGTGGTCACTGGTTTGATACCTGGTCAGGGCACATACCCGGGCTGCAGGCTCAATCCCCACTAGGGGCCTGCCGGAGGCAGCAACTGATGATGTTTCTCTCTCATTGATGTTTCTATCTCTCTCTCCCTCTTCCTTCCTCTCTCTCCAAAATCAATTTTAAAACATTTTTAAAAAAAGAAATCAGTGTCAGATTATTTAAAAATGATAATACCCAAACTCTGAAGAAAAGCCCTTTATCTCCCTTGTCAAGTTACACATTTAGACTAGTAAGGAGAGAGGCCAAGGCCAGCAGGGTGAAGGAGGTGCTTGCTCTGTCTCAAAGTTCTGAGTTCTGTGTGACACAGTCAAATCTGAATGTGTTTGTGCTACACTTGAGACTGCATTTCCTGAAGCAAGGAAGGCTTTCTGGAAGTTGTTCCTACAAAGATGAGCACGGTGAAGACGTTATTCTAAGTGACAATGAAAAACACTAAATGGCATTATGAGCTTCAAAGGTCAAAACAAATGTAGTAAAGAAAACAACAGAACTTGGATGAAGCCCCAATTAGTTTGGGGAGGGACTAAAGCAAGATGTTAAAATGACAAAGAGAAAATGGGCTCTAGCTGGTTTGTCTCAGCGGGTAGAGTGTTGGCCTGCGGACCGAAGGGTCCTAGGTTAGATTCAGGCCAAGGGCACATGCCTGGGTTCTGGGCTTGATCCCCAGTAGGGGGTGTGCAGGAGGCAGCTGATCAATGATTCTCTCTCATCATGGATGTTTCTCTCTATCCTTCTCCCTTCCTCTCTGAAATCAATAAAAATATATTTTTAAAAAAGAGAAATTGGGATGAGGTTACAGAAGATTAGAAGGGAGTTTACTGGCTACAAGTTTAAAGCACAAGAAAAGGGGTGATTAGGCAAGGAATTAATATTTTTATATATGCTATTATAATATTTGAGATTTTAAACTGTTCATTGATTTCATTAAAAGTTAAATTAAAATAATAAGCTCATTATAGTATACTTTAAAATATTTTTCTTGTTTAACTATTTTTAAATATTTATTGAATTTATTTGGGTAATATTGGTTAATAAAATTATATAGGTTTCAGGAATTCTATAATACATCATCTGTATATTGTATTATGTGTTCATCACCCTAAGTCAAGTCTCATACCACCATTTATCCCCTCTATACCCTCTTCTACCTCTTCTCACCCATTTCCTTCTAGCAATCATCATAAAGGGTTGTCTGTGTCTATGAGTATTTCTTTTTGCTTAATCCCTTCACCTTTTTCATCCAACTCCCAACCACCTCCCCACTGACAGCTGTCAGTCTGCTCTCTAAGAATCTGTTCATATTTTGTTTTAGTTTGCCCATTAGATTCCACAAATGAGTGAAATCATATGGTATTTATCTTTCTCTGACGGGCTTATTTCATTTAGCATAATACTCTCCAGGTCCATCCATGCTGTTGCAAAAGGTAAGGAAAATATCAGGTCTAAGAAAAGAAAAATCACATTTAACATTACTTAGAAATAACCACTCTTTGGCAAATATGTTCTCCCATGCAGTGGGCTTTCTTATTGTTCTGTGGGTGGTTTCTTTTGCTGTGCAGAAGCTTTTTATTTTGATGTAGTCACATTTGTTTATTTTCTCCTTAGTCTCCATTGCCCTAGGAGCTGTGTCTGTAAAGATATTGCTATGACAAATGTCTGATATTTTGCTGCCTATGGATTCTTCTAAGAGTTTTATGGTTTCCCATCTTACATTTAAGTCCTTTAGCCATTTTGAGTTTGTTTTTGTGTCTTGGTGATCTAGTTTCATTTTTTTGCATGTATCTGACCAAATTTCCCAGCACCATTTATTAAAGAGGCTGTCTTGACTTCATTGTATCCTCTTGCCTCCTTGTCAAATATTAATTGAGTATAATGAAGGGGTGGGCAAACTTTTTGACTCGAGGGCCACAATGGGTTCTTAAACTGGACTCAGAAGAAGGAGCTGCGGCCGTGTTTCCCAACGTTGCCATGTTAACACTGCTGCTGGTAAAGGAGCGGAGGGGAGAGCAAGAGAACCCTCCGCTCTTTCGGCTCCGCGGCCGGATAGAACAGCCGAACGGGCCGGATCTGGCCCGCGGGCCGTAGTTTGCCCACGGCTGGTATAATGGCTTGGGTCAATTTCTGGGTTCTCTGTTCTGTTCCATTGGTCTACATGACTGTTCTTGTGTCAGTACCAGGCAGTTTTGAGTACTGTGGCTTGGTAATATAGTTTGATATCTGGTTTTGTGATCCCTCCAACTTTGTTATTCTTTCTCAGAGAACTCATACAATTTAACAAAAGGAAGATAAACAATCCAATCAAAAAATGGGCAAAGGACCTAAATAGACACTTTTCAAAAGAGGACATACAGAAGGCCGAGAGACATATGAAAACATGCTCAAAGTCACTAATCATCTGAGAGATGCAAATCAAAACAACAATGAGGTACCATCTCACACCTGTCAGAATCACTATCATCAACAAATAAACAAACGACAAGTGGTGGCGAGGATGTGGAGAAAAAGGAACCCTCGCGCACTGCTCTTGGGAATGCAGACTGGTGCAGCCACTATGGAAGATAGTATGGAGTTTCCTCAAAAAGTTAAAAATGGAACTCCCATTTGACCCAGTGGTCCCACTTCTAGGACTATATCCCAAGAATCCAGAAACACCAGTCAGAAAGGATATATGCACCCCTATGTTCTTAGCAGCACAATTTACAGTAGCCAAGATTTGGAAACAGCCTAAATGCCCAACAACAGATGAGTGGATTAAAAAACTGTGGTACATCTACACAATGGAACACTATGCTACTATAAAAAAGAAGGAACTTATACCATTTGCAACAGTATGGATGGACCTGGAGAGCAGTATGCTAAGCAAAATAAGCCAGTCAGAGAAAGATAAATATCACATGATCTCACTCATATGTAGGATATAATGATCAATGTAAACTAATGAACAAAAATAGATCCAGAGACAAATGGCGGGTGGGGGGTAAGAGATCAACCAAAGGACTTGTATGCATGCATATTAGCATAACCAATGGACACAGACACTGGGGCAGTGGGGGCTTACCTTCAGGGATGGGAGTGGCAGGGGGTGTCAATCAGGGAAAAAGGAGACATATGTAATACTTTAAACAATAAAAAAAGTAAATTAAAAAAAGAAATAACCACTCTTCATATTTATGTGGTATCGTATAATATTGTGTAATAAAAACACAAACAAAAAAATACATATTTCACTAAGTTGGAAACATGCTGTGCATACATAATTTTGCAACCTTAGTTGTCACTTGAAATTATATCATTAATATTTCACATATAATTGAATATTCTTTAAAACTAATATTTTTAATATTGATACAATATTCTATTCTTAAGGATCTTCATTAATTAAGTAAATATTTATGAGCATCTAATATGACCAGGCACTCCCCTAGGCACTTAAACAAAGTGCAGAAATTGATATACCGAGCACCTGGCTTGAGCCATTTACTTCAGATGAGAAATAAGTATCGGTCTAAGTTCCCTGGCAAACAAGATCAAAAAGGCAATTTCCTAATAAAAAGTGGTACCCAAGCCCTAACTGGTTTGGCTCAGTGGATAGAGCATCGGCCTGTGGACTGAAAGGTCCCAAGTTCGATTCCAGTCAAGGGCACATGCCCGGAGTTGTGGGCTCGATCCCCAGTAGGGGGCATGCAGGAGGCAGCTGATCAATGATTCTCTTATCATTGATGTTTCTATCTCTCTCTCCCTCTCCTTTCCTCTCTGAGATAAATAAAAAAACATATTTTTAAAAAAGTGGTACCCAAATCTGTCTGGATTTTACCTAACGAATTTGTGAAGAAGAAATACTGAACAACAGAATTGACAATGGTTTTTACACTGTGATTTTGTCAAAGACATAGCAGCATAATATTTAAAATTAAAATTCTGAACTATAAGATCATTCTCAGTTGAGAATGTGGAAGATGAATAACAAGATATTCCTTTTCTGTCAATCAGAACTGCAAATGGAAAAAGAGCTTTGTAGAACATTGGAGCCTCAGAGGTCTTTGTCCCACTTCCTATCTATTAAAGGAAATCCTTTAAACTTCTCTAAGTTTCTTTCCAGCTCTAACATTTAATGTCTCTGAGTCTTTCCTAGCTCTTCTCAATCAGGCTAAACATTCCCAATTCCCTCACTGGTCCTGCCATTGTCATGATTTTGATTTGTTTCCAAATCCATGATATGGATTCTCTCTAAACCTACTTTGTCTCTTTTTCTGCTGAAATTTTGTTTGATGAGCTAGAAAACTTCCTCACAGATGATGAAAATCTGGCCCAGAGAGTTCATGGAGAGTTGGATGGTACGTGATTTTCAGCCCTGGGCTCTTAAACCTCAGAAAAATGTCATGAGGTCTCAGTCACAATTAGACTTAAAAAAGAAAGAAAGAAAAGAAAAAGAAATAAAGCTAATGCTCCACTTGGCTATGACTAGAAAATACCTTTCTTCCATTATTTAAATGAGTCCACTCTGTGGGGGGAACTGTGTTCCATCCAGATGGGAGATCCAGAAGCAAAGTGACTCTGGCCTGCAGAGTATGCTATCTGGCAGAGCTTATTGTAGCGAAAGGCACAAAGCAGGACAAACCAAGGCCTAAAAGCATTTAAGAGCACAGATCATGTCTAGCTTGGGGACGCTATAAGGTGCTGACTTTTGAACTGAAGTTCAATGAAGGTTCAAGGTTTCAAAAGACAGAGATAGGGAGAGGCCCTTCCGGCTAGAGGGAACAGAGTGAACAAAGGCAAGGAGCCAGCATGCATGGGCGTGCTTGCGGGGCCAGCAGTACCCGCACTTGGCTGTACTGCAGGGTACTCAGGAGAGTGGCGAGCTGGACCTGGACAGCCTCAGTCCCCTGAGAAGTCTGGCATTCATTCAGTAGGCCTTGTGTGACTAGTTTCATTGCCTTGGCTTTTTTTTTTTTTTATCATTACCAGCTGTTAAGATAAGTTAGTATTTTTCTGATCTAGCCACCATGTTTGCGAAGTGGCAGGAAAACCCAGGATCTGACTCTCCCTGGCTTCGCAGAGGTGCATGGCCATAACCAAGGAGGAACATATTCAGGGTTAGACAATCATCTTTCATGTAATCGCTCACTGTGACCTTAGGCTGTGGACGGTAATATTTCCATAAGCTTTGTTCTCTCCTGACACAGTGCTCCCTCAGACCTGACCAGTCCTCCATGAAATTCTTGGAACGTGGCATGTCAAAACAAAGAGAAAGTAGGCAATCTGGAGCTGAGTCACAGCAGCACTAAAAGCAGATGTGCTCTTCCTAGGGTCTGCAGGTTGGAGGTCCCAAGCTAAGCTTCGGCATGGCAGCTGTAAATATTGCTGTCTGTCTTCCCAAGGAGAAAGCAGCAAGACATGTTGTTGAAGTGGTGACCTTCAAACAGTATCCACTAAGAACTGTGTGCCTGTTCACAGGGCTGATGCACGTGCTCTGGGGCACTTGGCCTAATCTTCCTTTTAACTGGGACCCCACTGCCTGATGGGAAAGCAGGAATATAATCAGCTCAAAGTAAATAGATTACCAGGCCACAGTCTCTACACTTCTGATCCTAAATTGTGAGGGATGGATATGCAAGATCCAAAGAAATCACAAGTATCAGGCACAGCCTGGTATCTTAGTGAACAGGAATGCCAAGAAAATGGGAACTCTCAAGAAAACTGGTCAGGCAGGTTTCTCAAAGCAAAGTAAACAAGAGCCCTTCAGCCTCAAAGGCCAAGTGGCTACTTCAAATGCACTCAACCACCAAAATGCCCAGCTCTTTGCCTGTGGCTCTAGCCCTCTGCCTGGCCTGGGAGGCTCTGCCTGTCCCCTCATGCCCTCAGCAACTCCTCTGAGGCCCAACGCAAGTCCCACCTTTCTCTGTGACCCTACCCACTACAAATTTCCTTCTTCCAAATTCATACTATATATTTAGCAGTGACCTTTCTATTTTCCATTTATTGCTATTTAACTCTTGCAGTTTTTTAATCTTTTATATTTTATCACCAAAGGAGAAGCCCTCTGAGGACCAAGGCCGCATCTACTGCTCCCAAATGGCAGGTGAGACCAGACTGAGGTGGGGGGCACAGAACAACCTCCCAGTGTTCTCCCACTGTATTTCCCTCTCATTATCAGCTGGAGTCTAAGACATTGCTTTCTTCCTTTGGTCAGTATTATGGGTTGAATGTGTACCCCCAAAATTCATATGCTGAAGTCCCCAGTCCCTAATGTGATGGTATCAGGAGGTGGGGCCTTTGGGAAGTGATTAGGTTTAGATGAGGTTATGAGGGAGGGGCTCTGATCATGATATTAGTGTCCTTATGAGAAAAGACAGGAATTTTCTCTCTCTCTTCCCCACCCACCTCCCTCCATTTCCCCCCTCTCTTCACACACACCCAGGAAAGGCCACATGAAGACACAGCAAGAAAATGGCCATCTACAAACCTTACACTGAATCTGCCAGCACCTAGATCTTGGACTTCCCAGCCTCCAGAGCTGTGAGAAATAAATGTCTGTTCTCTAAGCCACCCAGTCTGTGGTATTTTGTTAAAGTGGCCTGAGCTATCCGAGACAGAAAGTACCAGATAATAGGCACATATTACTTGAAAACTGAGCAGCCCCTTTCTTGCCTGCTCAATATAAAATATGCAGAGAGCTATAAAGCAGCAACAACTCAACCCCTGACCTCAGTGTTAATAGTTAAAATTTCCAGCAGCTTCTGAACAACAACCAAAAAGGCCAAACTTGACTACTCAAGTAGACACAAGATGGGTCATCATAAGAGGTGCAAGCACAGCTGACAGCACACCACACCTCCCTGCGTACCCTGAGGAAGGGTCCATGGACAACATGGAAGGACACCTCCTTAGTCTGTCTCAAAGTTTCAGACTTCTGAGGGCAATTCTGAAGTTACAGGGGCATTCAGCTAAGGGGATTCTAAACAGAGGTCTAGGACCGGCATTTAGGGTATATGACTTAGCAACAGGCAGTTCCAGAATCGCTGATAGTGGAAACTTTGCCCTGCCCTCTGGTAGCTGATGTTGTCTGAATCACTCTACATAAATAGCCAGTTTTGCCTCTTCAATGTATTTAGATAATGGGTTGCCTCCCCCTAAAAAGAACTCAAAAGAAGAGTTTAAATTATTATCTTTGACAGTTAATACATTTCAAAATCATGTACATCTTAAATGGTTATGGCTTTTCCAGATGCATATCACCATCACCCCAAAAATCCTATCTGATAGTGAAGCCTGCCAATATTACCTTGTTGTCATCTTAATCCACTATGGAAACGCATTAATGAGTAACACCAAGTCAGCCTCCCCCAAGCACCACTTGGGCTAAAGCACAGGGTAGTTGCACAAGTCATGTCTGCTTGTTGACAAGCAGCATTCTCTAGCTGCCTTTGATGATCGAGCCAATATTTCTGACATCATTTCTTGACTCGAGACTACAGATGCCCCAACATGATTTCCTTCCCAGAGTGGAAAGAAGACTGGGATGGCAGATGGCCAGCCGGGATTCCCAAAATGCCTGATGCTGTCCTGTGGCTGCAAAAATGCAGGCACGCTAGCCAGAACAGACTTTCAAAAGCTATTTCTACAAATGTACTACCAAGCCTTTTGGCAACCTTTGGAGTACAAGGTCTTTCATTCATTCCTTCTATAGATAAATTAAAAAAATATGAGTATAGAATTTGGAAGTTCCTGGAAGTCCCTGAGTTAAACACATAGCCACCCCCCTACTGAGCAAGAGGCTCAAGAGAGGCATATTTCTGCGGGCTTTTCCAGTGTGGAAGGTAAATTCACCAAAGGCCCTACACTGTGCAGAAAGAGGGGCTCTGCTCATATGCCTGTATCATTTAAGAGATGATCCTAGTATGGTAAAGGGTAGGAAAGGCCTTTCCATTAAGTCACTAGTGACTTTAAAACCGAGTTTTGTTTTGCAAACACCATTATCTCTCCTTCCTCCTTCTCCCTGCTTCCCAAATCCTGTCTCCCCTGTGATTCATACAGAGCTACAGCTCCCTAAGCTTTCACCTGTCTCAGTGCAGGGTGTTACTTGCATCAAAACAGATTTGCAACCCCATACACACCAGAGGAAGATGGAGACTAAGGGGAAGGGAAGGCAGGAGAAACATATCACAAGGGTTTGAAACAACAGCAAGAAGAATGAGGTGAAACCCCACCTGAAAAGGGTTCCTTCACTTAAATCACTTGCGGCTCAGTGCCTTCCGTGTAGACAGCAAGCTGCTGGAGGGTAGGAACCACAGCTGCTGCCTCCTTGAATCTATCCCCACAACCAGGCCCATATTCTTAGCCCTGTGCTTTATTTACTACTTTCCATGCAGTAAGAGCTAAAGAAAGTGTAATAGTTTGAGTGAAACAAATAAATGTCTCTTGTGACACACAAGTGGTCATTCCTGAGTATCCTGATTGCTTGTTAAAAACATACATTTCCCCAAACTGGTGAATCCAATTGACAGAGAGGAGCCTGTGAATCTGTACTTTCACTAGCATGACAGCTGATTCCTAGCAGTTTGAGAAATGCTGGGAGAACTACCCTCTGTAGTCTGAACAACCAGGGGCAAATTCCAGTTTGGGAACTTCTTGGCTGTCTAACTCAGAGCATCGTTGATTGGCTGCCTCTGCATGCTCCCCACTGGGGATTGACCCTGCAACCTGGGCATGTGCCCTGACCGGGAATCGAACCGTGACCTCCTGGTTCATAGGTCGACCACTGAGTCACGCTGGCCGGGCTTGGCTAACTGGAATCTCAGTTTTCTCATCTGCAAAATGAGAATAATGATGTCTATTTTGTAACATCATTAAAAAGATTTTAAAAGCAATTTCAAGAGGATAACAAAGGTCCTGATGTGTAGTGGGTTTTTTCTAAAGGTCCGTTCCCCTTTATCCAGAAAACACTAGGGAACTACTGAAAGCTTCTGAGCAGAGCATGTCCAGATTGTTGCCTTACCTTCAAGTCCCTCTGGGACACCCAGGCAAATGGCTGCCTAGCCTATTCCACAACACCTCCAGTGACAAAAGATCAAACTTACTATCTCTGGAAGCAGACCATTCATTGGCAAACAACTTTAATCATTAGCAATTTCTTCCTCTTGTTGAGCTGAGATCTGCCTTGGGTGACAGAACAAATTTAATTCCTTTTCCACATGATAGGCTGATGCAATTAACTTAGATAAGGTAAGTGAGGAGTAGTGGGGTGGGGGGTCCATTTTGAACACCCTGCACTGGGAGGGCCAGTTCAGGCCTATGTCCAGCAAGTAGTTGCTATGCATGTCTGCAGTTCAGTAAAGAGATCCGGGGCATCACTTACACAATGACATGATTTGAAGTTGTGAAATACTTTGTAATACTTTAAGTAATAAAACAAAATTTTTTAAAAAAAGAAAGTAAATGACATTGCCATTTTGGGGCAGAGGTAATGAACAGGATTGAGGAATGCTCAGCGAGGTAGGAAGAGAGCCTTTAAAGAAAAAAAACAGCCCTAACCGGTTTGGCTCAGTGGCTAGAGCGTCGGCCTGCAGACTCAAGGGTCCCAGGTTTGATTCCAGTCAAGGGCATGTACCTTGGTTGTGGGCACATACCTAGTAGGGAGTGTGCAGGAGGCAGCTGATCGATGTTTCTCCTCATCAATGTTTCTCACTCTCTATCCCTCTCCCTTCCTCTCTGTAAAAAAATCAATAAAATATATTAAAAAAAGAAAAAAAAAAACAAGTAAGCCATGGAAACAAATGTGGTGAAGAAGAAGAAGGCAGAGGATCAGTAAACCAGTCATTGAATTTGACGACTAAGAGGTCACCACTGCTTCCTGGCAGACCTGGGCATCTGCTCCGCTGGAGCTGCTGGGATCACAACACCAAACTGAAAAGCAGATGCACACTTCCCCTCCTACTGAAAGAGAGGTAATTTGGAGAAATATCAGCAGCAAGGACAGATGACTCTAACACTTCCCAACCTGCATGGTAAGACGGGTTTCTCCAAATAAGGCTTTCATGCTCCCTCCTATCTACTGGAGAAACTGCCTAGTAAGTCTGTCCTGGAGATTAATCACAGAGAAGAATCCTATTTTTCTTTTTAATTCTGCACTTGCTCAACTTCCTGAAACACTTTTTTTTTTTTACATAATACTACCAACCTCTCCAGGAACTAGTGTTTCCTAGCACAGAATTGGGCAAATAAATGTGGGAAACAGAAGAAGAGAGACAAGATGAGAGTTTAAGGGACAACTGCTATCAAGGGAATTTTTTTCTTTTCTTTTAAGAATGGATGAAAGCTGAATATGTTTACATGTGGAAGAAAGGGAACCAAGTGTAGAGTGAAAGGCTCAAAACAAGCACAAAAGGAAATAGAGCAAGCCTGGCTCCAGGAGAGGGGTTAGCTTAGCGAAGGACCTCAGGTCACTGCTTCAGCCAGGAAATATTATTTTTTAATTAAGTCTAGTGATCACAAATGTTCACTATCCTAAACCATATTTGCTTTGCTCAGATGATACAATGTTATCAAGATAAGGTTAAGAACAGATTATGTAAACTGGATAAACTGCTTAGCTAGAACCAGAGTGCATCTCCACCCTCCTCCCCAGAGTTTTCCTGGCTGGGGCCAGAGAAGAGGGCTCCAGGTCTTCCAGGTTGGGAGCTAATGCCCCACTGCTCCTGCTCAGGCAGGGCGAGCTCTAGCACAAGATAGACAGAGAGGGAAAATCTAAAAATAAAGCTCTCTGAAAAAACTGTCTTGCCTAAAGAGTAGCTTCCCACGCACTCTGTAGTGCCACATCTGTGGGGGCTGAAAGCACAGAACGGAACAATCCTGACCAAGTCACGTAAGTACTACCCTTTAGCAGGGGGCAGGAGGGGGGACCACAGTGCATTGCTTATCCTCCCCATCAGTGCCCCAGTGTCAGGAGACTGAAAAGATCACTGTGACTACTCCAGCCTTCCTGCTCTCCTCCTTTCTCAGCGGGAGGTGAGCACAGCACATGTGAAGAAAGCTGCTCCACAAGGAGTGGAATTAAGTGCTTATTTTAGAAAAGAACCATGAAGGGGTTAGTGGGCTTCAGGCTCAAAGTGGGGCTCCCTCTGCCCCACTCCTAGCAGTAGGGTCACAGATAAATGACCAACTGAAGAAAAAAAAAATCAACTACTCTGAAAAGAGCTGCAATTAGCTTTTCTGTCAGTTGGCTATCTTCATTTCCAACCCCAAGCACAGAACAGCTGTCATGTTGCTGGGCAACTAGCATATGCAACCTCACCTCCTAACCTCCCAGCTGGTATCAGAGGCCACTAGAAAAAGTTCAACCCAAGAGGTTTATACAACCCCATATGTAAGTATTAAACACCCAGGGAGGGAGGAAGGAGGCAGCTGGCTCAGGGGAGTAATCCCACCACCTCTTTCTCTAAGGAGTTTAACCTTGGAGAGATACAACATATTTGCACCAACTATTGGAGTTTTGCCAAGAAGCCCAGGCAGGAAGAAGGAAATTAATTCTACCAGGAGGCCATAGTGTTCATTTAGCAGTCCAACTCCCCAGGAGGTTTGTACTTTGACCTGACAAAGTATGACAATATGCCTTGAGGGTCAGAAGCTCAACCTTGGACAATATCTTGGAATAATTTTCAGCAGCAATACACACAAAGCTGCACATCCACCCGCCCTTCCTGGGGAATGCACACCATCCTGCCCCATGTCCCATGACTCAGATACAGCAGACCAGTGCAGCAGGGAGCAAGCAAACACAATTTAAAAAAAAGAGAAAAAGAATGCAACAACCTGTCAGTTCCTTGGTCTCTTAAAAGAGACCCTGGACCAGAACACAGTGGTAGTTGATACGCTCAGATATAAAGCCTGGGGTGTATTATGCACATGTGAAAGGGAGAAGGGATGCAAAGTTTCCCCCTCAAATCACAAATTGTAAGCAAAATACTTTGAATATACCAGTGCTATTTGAATGCTGACTAGCAACAATCACCCAATAGCCCTTTCTGATTGGAGCACACTAAAAAGTTCCCATACTGAGTCATTCATGAACAAAAAAGAAGAAGCCAAGCCAGCTCCTGACCAGGAGGAGATAGTACTGGCCAGAAAGTACACAATCTGAGCACAGAGTTGGAAGTGTTGTTGTAGTGCTGGGAGTACACACTCCCTACCCCACTAGGTAAACAAGGGCTGGGTTGGACCAGACTCCCCTTGTGCAGCACAAGGCCTATGGCTTGGAAGTGGGACTCACCTGACATACAAGGACCTCTTCTCACTTGTCCGGAGGGACCCAGACCCAGAGCTCATGCTGCTGTTCATCATTTGTTCTCGCAAGTCATGTATCTTCGATTCAAAGCGACTGTACTCTGTCAGGAAGACAAGGAAAAGAATGAAGCCAAGGAGAGGCACTGAACCTGCACGCCTGTGGCCCGAGCCAGAGGACACTTGGCTTCATGCAGCCAGAGCCAGCCCAGTCAATCTTTGCCTGGATAGGCAGAGTCCCTCCTCCAGGCACAAAAAGGCAGACTTCCCTCCACCCTACACACTCATAGAAGGAAAGAACACACCTGAAAAAGGAGTAACATTTTGATGTATCAAATGGAAAAGGCTTTTATCTGCCTTGAAATCCTTAAAAGAAAACTGGAAGGAGGTTCCAGTGTGGCTTTCATAAATCTTTAGAGCAGGCGCTAAGGCCCAAGGAGAGCAGATGGGAAAGAATTTCCCAAAAAGAGGACTGCAGGGAACAGATGGCCATGAGAGCAGGGTGGAGGGGCTGGAAAGGACCCGAGGCCATTAAATTATTGTTAGGCAAGGAAGCCGATTTGTTTCTAGGTGTCTTTTTTGAGGGGGAATACTGGAACCCTGTGCCAAAGTAAAAACAAACAAACCTCACAATCAGATAAGGAGATCACAAAGCTCCCCTGAGTTATCTCCATTTTAACAAACAGGGTCTTTGGCCTCAGTATCAATTAAACATTAAAACATTAAAACAAATTCTCTAGTTATTTCCCATTTAACAAACAGGGGCTTTGGCTTCAGTATCAATTAAACATTAAAACTAAATTCACTCAATCCTAGAAGTCTGCTAATACCTCCCTCCTCCAAAATCACCTAGTCAGTAGGATCATAAATACAGGCCCAGCTTGGAGGCCTGCTGACACCATCTTAACCACCTGAACCACCTTATCACTCTGTGAAAGTAACTATAGGTTTACACCAAATTTAAGAAAACCTGATTAGGAAAACTATAGCCATTATAACTTTATTATAAAAGGCTTTTTTATAGGACTGCCTTACTGTGACACTGTCCTAATACATTTAAATCATGATACTCATTACACACACACAATTCCACAACATTTTTCAAGTCTTTAATTGCTACATGAAATGGATATATCTAAAGCACAGGCTGTGGAAATGGTAGAAAACAGGCATGCTTCATTATGACCAGCTGAATTTAAAAGAAGTCAAAATTTATTCTAGGGATTGAAGGTGGGGAATTGCTCTAAAACATAAACACATTTCCGGGGGGTGGGAGGGGAAATTCCACAAAAGCATTTTCATGCACCATGGAGGGCTGGCAAGAAGCATCCCCATGTAGTCTTTGTGACTGTACCAGCAGAAAATAAAACACCTGTTCCAACACCTGACACCCCACTTCCCTCAGCAAAGCAACCTGACCTTCAGCTAGGTATAAAGCAGTGGTTCTCAACCTTCCTAATGCCGCAACCCTTTAATACAGTTCCTCATGTTGTGGTGACCCCCAACCATAAAATTATTTTCGTTGTTACTTCATAACTGTAATTTTGCTATTGTTATGAATCGTAATGTAAATATCTGATACGCAGGATGTATTTTCATTGTTACAAATTGAACATAATTAAAGCATAGTGATTAATCACAAAAACAATATGTAATTATATATGTGTTTTCCGATGGTCTTAGGCGACCCCTGTGAAAGGGTCGTTCGACCCCAAAGGGGTCATGACCCACAGGTTGAGAACTGCTGGTATAAAGGGAAATGTTAAAAAGCCTAAAGGGGAGGGAATGGGGTTTTAACTCTCAAAGTAATCTCTTCTCAACAGTTTCTTTTTGTTCACACTGATACCAATGAAGCCAACTGCTTAGGTTCATGTGCTTTCATTCATCATGCACTGGTGTTATAGTGATTTGTCCTCATTACCTACTCCGGTCCCTGAAATCCTACAGGAAGTAGTTAAATCACTGACTCACCCATTAAATGCTGTGTGTGGGGGAGAGAAACATCAGCAGGACAATGTCCCTGTTCTGAGGGTTACCTGGTAACACATTAATTTCAATGAGGCATCCCAATCTAAAGGTAGAGGGTGGTGACTGATCTGTCATAGAAGCCCTGGACTGCCCAAGAGCGCAGCAGCAGGACTGTATACCTCTAGAGCCGCCTGAGCACTGGCCCCATCCCACGGTTTGGCCCTCCATCCTGGCCCTCTCTAGTTGGCTCCTTTCTGGCTGAGCTTCTCACTGATGGTCTAAGAGGAGAACCGGGTGAGACAAAGAGATTTCTGACAAGGCAGCCCTTTCTTGAGGAAGATAAGTAAAAGGCAGAAATATGCCTTGAACCCAGAAAAAAATACACCAAACCTATCCTTAAGCCGTTTTCCCTCTCTCACAACTTGTTTATATATTCCCTTCTTTGGAATTGACTTGCCTGCTGAACTCCAACTTAGCAGCAGGTCATGGCAGTTGCTTAGTAACTACATTACTTAAAAAATCCTTTAAAAAAAAGCAACAACCACCAAACCACCATTTCCTCGAAGCTCCTACTCCAAGGTTGAAAATACTGGGCCAGAGGGCCCACTTAAAATAGACTACAGAAAGAGAACAAGGCTATTGCTTTAAGGAATCCACTTTCTGTTTTCTACTTGCTACTAAGCTTTCAAGTCTATTAAATTGTGTTTTATTCATTTTTTCCTATTCAGGTGATCCCCTTGAGTTTCAGATGGTCTCAGCTTTTATTTGTAGAGTTATCTAACGTCTAGTAGGCACAGAGTAGCCTCTGAATAAATGATTGTTGGGTAAATGAGCAAATTAGAAAACTGCCCAAGTCGACACTTCTGTTCTCAAACTAATAAACCTAATGGTTTATTTAACTGATGGCTGCCAGCTTCACTGAGGGCTTGGAAAGGTAGTTAAGAAGTATTCCCATTTACTTCCTTACCAGGGTTAACTGTTGGGAGCAATTGGGATGTTTTCTAAACATCCTTCTGAGATGTTAATAACCCACAGTGGGCATCTGATTAAGAGACTTTGTTTATAATAAAGGGAAAAAAACAATTCTAACATAAAAAACTGTTTAAAATAGTCTTAAGATAGATAGTACCTCATCTTAATATTTAGAGCAGGGGTCCTCAAACTACGGCCCACGGGCCACATGCAAATACAAATACTGTATTTGTTCCTGTTTTGTTTTTTTACTTCAAAATAAGATATGTGCAGTGTGCATAGGAATTTGTTCACAGTTTTTTTTAAACTATAGTCTGGCCCTCCAACGGTCTGAGGGACAGTGAACTGGCCCCCTGTTTAAAAAGTTTGAGGACCCCTGATTTAGAGGCACCATTTCCAAGAACAGAAGCTTCACTTAAAAATTATCTGAGTTTCACCTGGCCAGTGTGGCTCAGTGGCTGAGTGTCAACCCATGAACCAGGAGGTCAAGGTTTGACTCCCAGTCAGGGCACGTGCCTGGGTTGCTGGCTCCATTCCCAGCAGGGGGCATGTGGGAGGCAGCCGATGGAAGATTCTCTCTCATCATGGATGTTTCTATCTCTCTCTCCCTCTCCCTTCCTCTTTGAAATCAATAACAGCATATTAAAAAAAAATCATTTGAATTCAGCCTGGCCAGGTGGCTCAGCTGGTTGGAGCTGGGTCCAGTACACCAAAAAGGTTGCAGTTTGATTCCTTGGTCAGGGCACATGCCTGGGTTGTGGGTTGGATCCACAGTCAGGACGCATATGGGAGGCAACTGATCAATGTTTCTCTTACATTGATCTCTCTCTCCCTCTCTCCCCCCTCCCTCCCTCCTTCCCCCTCCCCCTCCCTTTCTTTTTTTTAAAAATTCCAAATCTTTATTTTCTATCATTTTTTTCTTTCTCTCCAGACCATGTAGGTTTAATTATTCTTTTTATATATATATTTTAATTTTTTTATTATTATTATTAGTTAAGGTATTACAAATGTGTCCTCATCCCCCCCATTAACCCCCAACCTCCCCCCCCCAACCCCGCACACTCACGATCCCATCCCCCTGTTGTCCATGTCCATTGGTTTGGCTTATATACATGTATACAAGTCCTTCGGTTGATCTCTTCCCCTTACCCCCGCCCTCCCCTACTTTCCTTCTGGGGATTGATAGCCTGATCGCTGTTTCTCAGTCTTTGGGTCTGTCCCTTTTCATCAGTCTATGTTGTTCTCTATAATCCACAAATGAGTGAGATCATGTGGTATTTATCTTTCTCTGACTGGCTTATTTCACTTAGCATAATGCTCTCCATTTCCATCCACGCTGTTGTAAAAGGCAAGAGTTCCTTTTTTTTTTTTTACTGCAGCATAGTATTCCATTGTGTAGATGTATCACAGTTTCCTAATCCACTCATCTGCTGATGGGCACTTAGGCTGTTTCCAAATCTTAGCTATGGTGAATTACAACCAAACCAGCAATGCAAGAGATAAAGAAGGCCCCTCCCTTTCCCTCTCTCCCTCTTCCTCTCCCTTTTCCTTCTTACCTTCCTTTCTTCCACTCTCTCTAAAAATCAATGGAAAACATATCCTCAGGTGAGGATTTTAAAAAATCATCTGAATTCTAAGGCCTCACAATTTGCCAAGGTGTGAAAGTCACTGCCAAGGAAGCCTACCAGACCAGCCTCAACTCAAAGGGCCCACTTCAAATATGGTACTTTAAAACAATACTTATTACTAAAATCTCGACTACTTAACTGTGTTTTATTCATTTTTCCCATTCAGATGAACCCAACCATTTGTGACCCACAAAGATGTCCATGGTGAATCATCGCATCCCTCATCCCCTTTGCTTATCACAGAGAATAATGAGAGGGAGGGGGCACAATTAGTGGTCATTTCTCCAAACACAGGGTTTCTCACTGACCAACTGGGGTGCCTCTTGGACTCTACCACAGACACTGACTCAAAACTTACTGAGCAGGCTTAGGAATCTGCATTTTTACCAAGCATCAATAGTTATTAAATATGGTGATTCTGATGCCCAATAAAGCTTGAAACTGCTGGTCTTGGCTTACAAAATTGAGTTTTGTTTTATTCAGAGAAAAGATAAGTACATTGTGTCTCAAAAGGTAGGACAAGAGGGTTGCCCTACCCTCTCAAAAAAAAAAACAACAAAAAACAAAAACAAAACAACCCTGACAATATAATTGCAAATCCCACAGGAAAGTGCTAAACAGGCCTCTGTCCAATGTGCCTGCAAAGAAAGTTAATGAGTTTACAATTTTTTAATTATAAAAGTAGCACATGATTTTTACAAATCTTTAACTTTTTTCTTTAGAAACTCCTGTATCATTTCCCCATCCCACTACCCAGAAGTAATGAGTATTTTTCGTATGC
This sequence comes from Myotis myotis, assembly GCF_014108235.1. NCBI lineage: Eukaryota > Metazoa > Chordata > Mammalia > Chiroptera > Vespertilionidae > Myotis > Myotis myotis. Next base: position 83,074,088 of record NW_023416346.1, read on the forward strand.
ATCCTTCCAGACTTACTTCCATATATAGTTGGACTTGAACAATACAGGTTTGAACTCCACAGGTCCACTTGTACAGTTTTTTTCAATGAATACTATATGTGTGTTTTGTCTTCCTTATGATTTCTTAATAACCTTTACTCTAGTTTACTTTATTGTAAGAATGCAGTATATAAAACATATAACATACAAAACATGTGTTCATTGACTATTTATGTTATCAGTAAGGCTATTAGTTAAGTTTGGTGAGAGTCAAAAGTTATATGTCCCTAACCCCTGCATTGTTCAAGGGTCAACATGTACCTATTTTTTTCTATACTCTGGTATGACATGGAAACCCATCCATGTCAGTACATAGAGATTTACCTCATTCTTCTCAATAGCTGCATAGTATTTATTCCATATTGTGGATAGACCATAATTTATTCAATCATATCCCAACTGATGCACATTTAAACTGTTTACAATTTTTTATATTACTAACAATGCTGCACTATATATTTCTATGAGTATTACAATAGCATGGATTCCTAGAAGTGAAACTGCAGGGTCAAATTATATTCACATGAAAATATTTGATTGGCCTTACCACATTGAACCCCAATATTCTGTAACCTTTATGACTGGAAGTGAGGATAAACTGCTATTCTAAAACTTCCAGTACTCTTGAACACAACTTGTTTATTCCTACCTGTTATTACCTTCTCCTAGAATTTCTGAGGAAGTGGAGGCAGAATTTACCTTTGAGGACAGATTGATCTTTTGTTTGGGGAAAAACACTCTAATGAGCCTTCTAGTTATGACAGTCAAGTCAAGATTGTATTCTGGAATAGACAAAGACAAAGACAAAGAGGAGCCTCAAATGTTCTCTCTGCATAAGCACAGAAAAGGTCCTTCTGTGGGTGGAGTTGCTGGTTCAAAGGGCTTGTCCTAACACGTAACTCCATCTTCCTCCAGAAATATCTACTTCTAGATCTGACCACTCTGCCTCCCCCTACTTGATAACCTCAGGCCAAACCTCCCTGTTACTGTAAATGACACTTTCTTCTATCTCCCACCCCACTTCCCCGGGCACAATGGGCACAACAAGTGTTTCTTCAAGTTTTGCTGCATTGCATCCTAATTGCTTCCTAAATCCATCTATTTCTAACTTTATCTCCTTGCCTTCATGTTGATTTTGCCTCTTCATTTTCTTTCTTGCCTTGATCTAGGTCACATTGTGTCATCTCTTCTCTGGACCACTGCTGTACTGCCCGAACTGGGCTTCTGCCCCCAGGCTCTCCAAATTCCAGTACAGCTTAGATTCTTATTTGGAAAGCCTTCCTAAAACTTCAACGTGTAGCCTCCCTGTTCAAGTATCTATAATAACAGCAACTGAAGTATTTTACTTTAATATCTCAACTAAACTTTTAAAGATGGCTACAACCATCCTCCCCTCACTCCCAGCCTTTGTATCCCATCTCTCATTACACAGATCCTCTTGTGAGCTAGCCTGGCTGGAACTCTTTTTTTTTTTTTCTGGCTGAAACTCTTGATGTGGTAATTCCTACCTGTTACTACCTTCTCCTAGAATTTTCTCCCCTGCCTGACACTGAACCACCTTTTTCATCCTAGAAGTTTTATTCATTCATTTATTTATTCAAACATTTATTGAATGTCCACTGTGTGCCAGGCACTGTGAGAATTGCTGGATATATAATGGTAATCAAAATACTTCCTAGAAATTACAATCATGAAACAAACAACTCTTTAATTACAATCTATAATAATAAAAGTGTAATATGCTAATCAGACGAAGCCAGGGCTGCGAGGGAAGCCTGGGTCCCGGGTGCCAGAGGGAAGCCGGTGTTGGCAGCTGGGGGAAGAAAGGCCTACTCTTGCATGAATTTCATGCATCGGGCCTCTAGTTTTAATTATAACTGTGACAAATGCTATGAAGAAAATGCTAAGAGAGAAACTAACAGAGTGGCCTAACCTACTGTGGAGTGGCGGGTGGGGGGGGGGCATGAAGGAGATGTTAACAAAGGTTTCCCTGAGGAAGTGACATTTAAGCTGACCCTTTGAGGATGAAGAGTTAGCAAGGGGAAGAGGAGTGGATAAAGCACAGTGAGGGTACAAAATATTTGGATCATGGGCAAATAAAGGGGATACTGGCAGATCATGCAAGGGAGGTAGGCAGGTGTCAGATCATGCAAGGGATTATGAACTATAGTAAGGATTGTTACTTCTATCCTAAGAAGTCATTGAAAGATTGTAAGTAAAGGAGTGACATGATCAGGGTGGGTGGGTAGGTGTGTGTGTGTCACTTTGGCTATTGTTGGCCAAATAAGTGTGGTGCCTTACATGTAAACTTAAGTTCCTTGACAGCAGAGAACCATGCTTTCTCTTTCTGTCTGGGCCCTATAGCCCACAATATAAGTAACCTCTGCTTTTACTGCATCCAAACCAGCTAGCTCCCTAGCCTCTACTCAAGTATGTTCAATGTTTGGAAGCTCTCTATCCTTTAATTATTAGACAACACTATTCAAGAGAAAATTTTGGGGCTCTTTAGCCAGCTGATCCTAATTTTGGTATCTAAAGCAACATAAAACATGATCGGTTCTCTTTTTCATAACAGTGTGAAGAAATAGTTTAAAGAAAGTTAAAGGGCTAAGAAAGCCTGGAGCAGGTTCTAAGACTACTGAATAAGATTGACTAAAAAGTAAAGTGTTAACAGGAGAAGGGGAGGGGGCAAGATTATAAGAGTTTGAGATAGAACCACTGAAGTTTAAATAGGAAAGTGATACAATTAGAAGTATGTTTGGGGGAAGATTATTCTGAGAATGTAATGGAGGACAGAGATGAAGAAAATAGAGACTAGGAACCGATTCTACTACAGACAATGACTTCAGATGCCTGACATAGTATTGGAGCAACTGAGAATAGAAAGAAGAGACAAAAAATCAAGAAATACATTAGATCTAGAAAGAGACAAAATTTTATATCTGATTGGATATAGGGTGAAAAAGACTAAAAACAACTTCTAAGGTTTTTCCTAAAAGACCAGGAAAAGGCAGGATAACATCAGCCATAATACAGAATGGCCATCATGCCCTAGCTGGTTTGGCTCATTGGATAGACCGTCAGCCGCGTACTGAAGGGTCCTGGGTTCACAGGAGACAACCAATCGATGTGTCTCTCTCACATTGATGTTTCTCTCTGTTTCTCCCTCTCCCTTCACCACTCTCTCTAAAAATCAATGGAAAAATATCCTCAGGTGAGGATTAACCAGAATTGCCATCATATCCTCAAAATAAGTTATCTCTTCTCCAGACTAAATATTCCTACTTCCTTAATCAATCTTCATCTAACATGGTTTCCAGATCCTCTACTACCTCATCCTTTTAAAATCTAGTGCCCAGCATTTGTGGTGATGTCATTTCCTTTACAAAACTATTAGCTCCTTGATGTGGTTTTTGTTTCTTTCTCAAAGGTTAGCATGGCACTCCTGTTGAGTCAATAAACTTTTATTGACTCTGTTAACTTGCTATAAAGATCCTACAGGAAAAACCTGGACACTACAATTCTCAAGTTCTGCTTCATCATGAACTAATGTAAGAAAAAATAATACAAAACTTTCTCCTTCCACCCACCCCCAAAATGCTAAAAACTGACCAACAAAAAAACACAAACCACTTAATAGCCTAATAACATATCAAAAGGGCCTGAAACTACAATGTCCACTAATAAAAACTGGACACTCACCCAGGCCGGTGTGGCTCAGTGGTTGAGCATCGACCTATGAACCTGGAGGTCGCGGTTCGATTACCGGTCAGCACACATACCTAGGTTGTGGGCTCGAGCCCCAGTATGGGGCATGCAGAAGGCAGGTGGTCAATGATTCTCTCTCATCATTGATATTTCTATCTCTCTCTCCCTCTCCCTTCCTCTCTCAAATTAATAAAAAGAAAAATAAAAAACTGGGCACTCATCCAAGCCTCCAAATCCATCTCCACTCTCAGATCTATCTACCTTCCTAATGATAGAAAAAACTGTCTCCTCAGAATTAAAAGTGACACTGCTCAGTCATTTTTGACAAAGATGAAAGAGACTCAGGTTCTCAACTCATATAAAGTGTATTTGGTCCTATTTAATTCTGGGTAGGAAAATGTTGTAGAGACAGGAAACAAATGGTAGCAACAAAGGGTATGTATTCTGTATGCTATATAGATTACCAATGATTTGAATAAAGATTTAAAAAAGGGAAATGCTACAAAATAAAATGAAACTATGCTTACCAAATTTGGAAATGACAATGAAGCTGAGGAGACAACTGGATCACAAAATTCAGACACAGATTGTGACAGGGAAACAATGGGAAAACACAAATAAAAATAAAGTAAAAAAAGAGAGATCTAATTTCTTGACCTTGAGTCCCCACACAAATACTAAGTAGGGATGACAGGCCTGAATAATAGCACATCTGGGTTGGCTTATAAACTCAAAAGCAGTCAATAGTTGCCCAAAGACTCATTTGTTCTCACAGAAGTGCAGGTGTTCTAATCTCAAAACCCATACAGCCCTCATTTGCCATTGCTGAGCTGCCCTGAACTCAAAGGAATCAACCACTGTGAAAGTGTATACAGAACTCTGGTGGAAATGAAGTGACAATCTCATGAGAGAGTCACAGATTTTGATGAGTATGAATTGTGTTTAAGGTTTCTATAGTTCCTTTTGGAGTGCAAACCCTCAGGATGTGTTTGAATTACAAGCATCTGTCCCAACAGTATAGCTCAGGTTTTCAAAAGAAATGGAGATGAAAGAAAAATGAGTCCATCGAGAAGATACCTGCCAGTGTGGAGATATGTATATGAATCACCAAATAGCACAACATTTCTAAAAATCACAAACTTATCTATATAAAAAGAATATGAAGTGTATCACTTGGGTTAGTTTCTAATTATGGGGCCCACAATTTAAAGACTCTGACACATCTAAAACTGGACAATTTCTAAGTTCCATAAGGTATCAAACCTAGGACTACTTTAATTTAAAAAATGTTTTAATCCTCACCGACAATATTTTTTCCATTGATTTTTAGAGAGAGTGGAAGGGAGGAGGAGGAGAAAGAAAGAGAAACATCAATGTGAGAGAGACACATCAATTGGCTGCTTCCTGCACATTCTGGGATCAAACCTGCAACTGAGGTATTTGCCCTTGGATCCTCTAAACACTGAGCAAAAACTGGCCAGAGCTAACTTAATTTTTTAAAATATGATCTAGAAGAGGGAAATCCTCACATCTGCAAATAATCCTAAGCTCTTTGGGTCAAAAAATACCAAGTCAATGAGCATAAATTGCAAAAAAAAACCCCCACAAAAACCAAAAACATTTCTAAAGGCTATGTGAGAGGGCAGAGGCGTGACAAACAGGGCTCAATATGGGCAAATACTGCTTGAAGAAAAATAATGTCAGCTTTACTTTTAGAACAATGGGCTTGGAATTCTGACTAACCCAGAACAGAAACCTCAGTGTCATTGTTCTGGTCCCTGCACTGTCACAATGTGCTTCCTCAGCCATACACACATAGCCTGGGTTCTGGATAGCACCCTGATACTGGGAATGAAACAGAAAACAAGACATGCCAGATTAGCATGCCATAAAAGATTCCAATTTATTCCTATTGGGGAGATATTTCTGTCCCCCAAAGAGCTCAGTGAGGATGTGGGAAGAACTACTGAGCAAAAGTACTATAGTATATACAGATTTCATTATACTCAGCCACCTGGTCTGAAATAAATAGAATGAAAAATGCTTTGATCTCATATCAAGCTAAGAAAAAGTTATCCACAGGACTTGCTATTGGTTCTTCTCACCAATTCCAGATCACCAAACAGATCAGGGTAAAAGCCTCAAATAGGGCCTTTTCTCTATCTCAAAGGAATTTCATATAGCATATTCATATGCAAGATTAACAAACCATTTAGCATCTTTAACCCCAAGACAAAACAGCTCATTCAGAAAACATTGGAATGAAGACAGAATTATACCTTTCTCTGCTCTCAAGATAGTGGGTACTCTTATTCCTAACAATCATTTTCATTTAACAGAGATGCCGCAATATAGTGACTGAAACATCTTATGACTAAGCTTGCTAACTTGAGTTAACGTAATTTCTATGTTTTATCACATCAATTGAAAGTCTAGATTCAAATGTTCTTCATAGTAGTCACTCCAATAGGATCATATATTATCTGACAATCTTTATTGGGCTATCAACTGAATCTCTTTTGAGTAAAGTTTCATAGGAGGAACCCAGAAAATGGGTCCTAGAGAAAGAAAAGACTCTTCTTGTTATTTGTCCAAATATCTGTGGTCATTTTTCAGTAACTGACAATCTCAGAGTAAAATATTACAGAACAGAAAAAGAAACACAAAATCCAAATTGTGTGTGTGTGTGTGTGTGTGTGTGTGTGTGTGTGTGTGTTATAAAGGTGACACTTCAAAACAGTAGGAAAAGGAGGGGATTCATTAAACATTTGGAGCAAAAATAAGATAGTATCCTACCTTATATCATAAATAAACTCCAGGCAGGTAAAGCTTTTAAATGCAAAATAAAAGCATTAAATAACTAGCATAAAACAAAGACAGATATTTATTTGCTCCCACAGTAGGGCAGGCCCTTCCAAACCTATGGGCAGAGGCATAATGCACAAAAGAAAACAATGAGATGTGGCTACATAAAAACATTTTTTAAAGCAAACTACAAACTGGGAAAAAATCTTTTCAGTATATTTGACCAAGAGTTAATATTCTAACTGTATTAAAACTTTTACACATCAATTAGAACTGATGAACAGTCCAGCTGGTGTGGCTCAGTGGTTGAGCATCGACCTATGAACCAGGAGGTTGTGGTTCGATTCCCAGTCAGGGCACATGCCCAGGTTGCAGGCTCAATCTCCAGTGTGGGGTATGCAGGAGGCAGCCGATCAATGATTCTCTCTCATCACTGATCTCTCTCTCTCTCTCTCTCTCTCTCTCTCTCTCTCTCTCTCTCTCTCTCTCTCTCTCTTTCTCCTTCCTCTATGAAATCAACAAAAATATATTTAAAACAAAATAACTGATGAACACACCATAACAGAGAAATAGGGAAAGGACATAATCAGGCAATTTACAAAAAAATCACCAATGACATATACACACAAACACACACAAATGTTCAATTTTATTATTAACCAAAGAAATACAAATTAAAATACAAATTAAATAACATTTTTACCTATCAAATTTGTAAAGATTTTAAAAAAGAATGCTCCATGTTAACAAGAATCTCAAAGTATACACTGTTGGTGGAAGTGGAGAATAATTTAACAAATATATCAAAAGCCTTAAACACCCTGGCTGGTGTGGCTCAGTTGGTTGGGCATTGTTGCCCTCCTTCCCCCCGCCCCCCACTCCTAGTCAGGGCACATGGCCGGGTGGCCGGGTTGCAGGCTCAATCCCCAGTACAGAAGGCAGCCCATCGATGTTTTGCTTTCACCTCAATGTTTTTTTCTCTCCCCCTCCCTCCCTCTCTCTCCTTCTTTCTCTAAAAATCAATAAAAAAATTTAAGTCTTAAACATGTTTATACCCTTTGACCCAAAAATTCCACTCCAAAGAATTCATCTGAGCAAACAATCAGTCACAAAAAGCCTCATACAAGAACATCCATCAAAGAGTTATTTAAGATTTTTAAAAAATGGAAATGCCTAAATGTCCACCAATAAGGGAAGTTATATGAATTATGACACAACAATGCAATATTACATAACTATTAAAAACCATGTTTTAAAATATATTTTTATTGATTTCAGAAAGGAAGGGAAAGATAGAAACATCAATGATGAGAGAGAATCATTGATTGGCTGCCTCCTTGCATGCACCCCACTGGTGATCAAGCCCGAAATCAGGGCATGTGCCCTGACCAGGAATCGAACCATGACCTCCAGATTCACAGGTTGACGCTCAACCACTGAGCTGCACTGGCCAGGCTTAAAAAACCATTTTAATTATGGCATATGTTAAGTTACAAAAAAAAAGGAGCCCTAGCTGGTTTGGCTCAGTGGATAGAGCGTCAGCCTGCGGACTGAAGGGTCCCCGGTTTGATTCCAGTCAAGGGCACATGCCCAGGTTGTGGGCTTGATCCCCATTAGGGGGTGTGCAGGAGGCAGCCGATCAATGATTCTCTCTCATCATTGATGTTTCTCTCTCCCTCTCCCTCTCCCTTCCTCTCTGAAATCAATAAAAATATTTTTTAAAAGGAATATAAAACTGTTTAAATACAATGATCCTAATCTTGATGATATACTATACAAATCTGGCAGAAAATTTAAGTCTTATACACAGTGGTTATTTCTGGAGATTATTACAGGTGATTTGAATTTTTTTTTACTGTGTATTTTTCTGTATTTTCCAATTTTATACAAATCTAAATGTAATACTTTTCTACCCAGGGATAAATAAATACAACTTGAGGGGAGTAGGGAGGCAAAATGAACAAGATAGGTCATGGACAAAGCTACGACACACATGCACTAGAAACTGCCCTCCACACTGTTCCTGGATCATTCAGCATTTTCTTCTAGGATTGAGCATTCAACTAGTTACAGACAAATCCACTTAAATGTAGCAATACTACTGTCACCCGGTCATCTGATCCAAGAGTGGATCTAAGAAGCCTTGCAGTGCCTTACTGGAATCTAAATATACCACATCTACCATATTTCCCTGATCTACCAGTCCATGAAAGCAATCTGCTCACTCTGACATGATTTGTTTGACCTTGGTGAACCAATACTGGTTCCTGTGCTCACCACTTCTTTTTCTCAGTGTTTACAAACAACTCTTAATAATATAGTCTGGATTTGAAAAATTCTCTTTATCCTTTTTGAAGGACATGTATCCGGATTCCTAATGTACAAATTTATATAAATTATGTTACTCTTCTTCTATGAGTCTATTAAAATTTTTTATCATTTAATTTTATCAAGTAGAAAAATCCCCAAATCTCTAAGGCCTTTGCTTTTTTAAGATATCTAAATTCAGTGAAAAGCAAACAAAGGTCCATTTCAAGAGGATGAAAGCCTTATCACAGGAAGAAAGAAGACAAGGCCCTATTAAACCAAGACTAGTATTAGTTCAAGATTATGTGATTCAGTAACAGTCTAGGTACAAATAGGAACTTATACACTGAATAAACTGAATTCACAACTCACATCCACTTATCTAACATAGAATTGTGGAAAAGAGTCCAAAACTTTAAACAAAGCAACAGTGTAAATATAAGGGTAAAGTTTTCAACAAGCAACATATTAGAGTAAAAAGAAATCCCCATGCCGAAACCGGTTTGGCTCGGTGGATAGAGCGTCAGCCTGCGGACTGAAAGGTCCCGGGTTCGATTCTGGTCAAGGGCATGTACCTGGGTTGTGGGCACATCCCCAGTGGGGGATGTGCAGGAGGCAGCTGATCGATGTTTCTCTCTCATCGATGTTTCTAACTCTCTATCTCTCTCCCTTCCTCTCTGTAAAAAATCAATAAGATATATTAAAAAAAAAAAAGAAGAAGAAGAAAAGAAATCCCCAAAAGCTCTAACTCAGGGGTCCTCAAACTACGGCCCGCGGGCCACATGCAAATACAAATATTGTATTTGTTTCCGTTTTGTTTTTTTACTTCAAAATAAGATATGTGCAGTGTGCGTAGGAATTTGTTCATAGTTTTTTTTAAACTATAGTCTGGCCCTCCAACGGTCTGAGGGACAGTGAACTGGCCCCCTGTTTAAAAAGTTTGAGGACCCCTGCTCTAACTAAATAAGAAATAACTCATTCTCCTGGTCATATATTATTCTAACCATTCAGGAGAAACAATGTTTTGCAGACACCAAAGCTCCTATGATTTTGCCTCAAACCATCTAACAAGGACAAGAAAGCATCTGTGGAACTAGGTTCAGAAATCATTGTCAACTCTAGCTACCATGTCCTTGGGCTACATGGAAGACACAAAAGGCCAGCTCACCCACTTATATGAAGTTCAGTCCCAGGAGGCAAAACTGGACAAAAGGTTAATTTTTTTCTCTTCTAAGTTTAAAAAACAGAGTGGGCCTAAAAACAGTGCAGCCACTTTGGGAAAAAGTCTGACAGTTTGAAACTGTTACCTCATGACTCAGCAATTCCACTCCTAGGTATATATACCCAAAAGAATTGAAAACATATGACCACACAAAAACTTGCCCATGAATGCTCATAGAAGCAGTATTCACAATATTCAAAAGGTGAAAACAACCCTAAAGTCCATCAACAGATGAATGGATAAACAAAATGTGGTGTATCCATAGCATGGAGTATTATTTAGCCTTAAAAATGAATGAAGTACTGGCACATTCAAAACAGTATTCCAAGTGAAGGAAGCCAGATACAAAAGATCACGTTGTAGGATTCCAATTATATGAACCATCCAGAAAAATGTAACTTTATAGAAACAAAAGATTAGTGGTTGCTTCGGGCTAGGGGAGGGGAGGGATTGGGAGGAGATGAAGGAGTGACTGCTAATGGGACAGGGTTTCTTTTTTAGGGTGAGAAAAATGTTCTAAAATTGACTGTGGAGCTAGATGCACCACTCTAAACAATCTAAAAACCATTGAATTGTACACTTTAAATGGGTGAGTTGTAAGGTATGTGAATAAGCTGTTTTTAAAAAACAAAAAACGCCCTACCTGGTTTGGCTCAGTGGATAGAGCATCAGCCTGCGGACTCAAGGGTCCCAGGTTCGATTCCAGTCAAGGGCATGTACCTTGGTTGCGGGCACATCCCCAGTAGGGAGTGTGTGGGAGGCAGCAGATCAATGTTTCTCTCTCATCGATGTTTCTAACTCTCTATCCCTCTCCCTTCCTCTCTGTAAAAAATCAATAAAACATATTTTAAAAAAATAAAAAACAAAAAAGGTGAGCTTTATCATTTTTATCAGGTAAGCATTTATAGCTAAAGTCATCTATCTACACCCAATCTTTAAGCCCCTCCAGCACAGTGTTAACAGTAAAACGTCCCTTATCCTCTTGGTCCCTCTAATCACCTGAATAATAACATAGTTGGCCTGCTCTGGGCTCAAGTCAATTTGGAAACTATGAGAATCAAATTAGGGGACCAAGCAAAACAAAATTGAATGACAAACAATAAGCACATAAAAAGATGCTCAACATCTTAGCCATCAGGGAAATGCAAGTAAAAACCACAATGAGATATTACTTCACACCCACCAGGATGGCTATAATAAAAAAGACTGTCATTGACAAGGAAGGGTTGGTGAGGATGTGGACAAACTGGAAACCTCACACTGCTGGTAGGAATGTGAAATGGTGCAACCTCTGTGGAAAACAGCCTGGCCATTCCTCAATAGGTTAAATATAGAGTTGCCATATGAATATATATATATATATATATATATATATATATATATATATATATATATAATCTCCAGGAGAAATGAAAACAAATGTCCATGCAGAAACTTGCATACAGATGTTCATAAGAAGCATTATTCATAATACTCCAAAAGTGAGAAAAAGACAAATGCCCATCAACTGATGATGGATAGACAAATGTGATATATCCATATAACAGAATATTATTCAGCTATAAAAAGAAATGAAGTATTAATCCATGCTACAACATGGATAAACCTTGAAAACACTATGTTAAGTGAAAGAAGTCAGTCACAAAGACCATACAAGGTGGGGCAAAAGCAGTTTTACAGTTGCCTGTATGGAAAATAATACAATCATTAATAAATAATACAAGAATAAATTATGTTTCCCATACTCACAACTGTAAATCTACTTTTGCCCACCCCTGCATATTATACAAAATGTCCAGAATAGGCAAATCCATAGAGACAGGAAGTAGATTAGTGGTTGCTTAGTGCTGAGGGGGGATGGGAGGGTGACACTTAAATGGTGCAGTTTCTTTTTGGGGTGGTGGAAATGTTCTAAAATTGATTGTGGTGACGGTTGCACAATTCTATAAACATTCTAAACACCACCAAATTGCACCCTTAATGAGTGAATTATAAGGTCATAACAAATGAGTGACAAATACAATTCCATTTCACTTGAAGAAATTAGAAATGCCTACTTACTGCATTAACATTCTTAAGCCTGCACACTCTGCCATTAAGTCAAGCAAACCAACTCCCAATTTTTGGCTCCTTCTCTAGTTCCCCCCACAATATTATGCTGTGATACTCTTCCTAATCCCACTTTCCTTTTGAAGGAGAAGGGGGTCTCCCTCAGGCTTCTGGTAGCCCCTCTACCTCCAGCTTACTTCTTCCTTTGGTGCAGGAGTTGGTAGCCATCAAGACTAAAAAGCTGACATTTGGGAGTTGGTTTTACTCCATTTGCTAACAGCTTCTGGCACCTGAAGAGTCTCAGAGCAGTATCTTTTGCTATGTCCAGATGTATTTAGGTAGATAGAGGGGGAGGCTCACAGCTTCTCTGCTATGGTGGGTGGTAGTTGTGACCGAGTAGCAAAAGCCTGGGACCCAAAGTTCTCAGAAAACCTGACTTCAATTTTTGATTCTGCCCCTTACTGACCGTGTGGCCTTGAGCAAGTCTCTCAACCTCTCTAAGCTTCATTTTCCTCATCTGTAAAATGGGGATTATACTGTCTATCCCACAGGGATATCCAAAATGCTCACAAAGCCATCTGGAACATAGAGATACTCAATAATTCAATTCAACAAAACACGAGCCATGCTCTGGACTAGGTGCTGGGGATACAGATAAATACAGTACCAGCTGCCTTCAAATTGTTCAGTATAGAAACACTGTTAACAGGCATTCATTTTCTTCCTTCCTCACATTAGCCTTCTTTTAGGACGGCAACAGACAGTTCAAGACTTTATTCTTTGCCTTTATAAACTTTCACCTCTGTGCTCCCAAGAGAGATCTCACTGATAGGGTAGCAGCTATGTTTACATCCTTGACGGTTAATTAGTTATGGGGAAATATCCCTTTTATACTTTCAAGTTATTATGAACACTGATTCTTAACTCTTCCAGGCCTTACCTGAAGATGTTTCCACAGTGAAAGTGTGCTTATTCAGCACTTTAAAATAAGTATAGAAAACTCTCATTCTCTCTTACTCCCTGTTAACCCCAGCCTTTCTGGATTTATATTCCAGTTGAAAAGATTGGTCACAAAGAATCAGTTCCCAGTTTAGCTAACTTAGTGACCAATTTCTGGCTCACCTCCTGATTTAGGGTTCAGGTTCTACTCTATAAACAAAGGGCTTTCCAGAAAAACACTAGTTCAGTTTATAAACAGAGGCTATCACAAAGTAACTAGAGGGGAAAATGCAGGAGATAGTTTCTAAATCAAAATGTATTAACATGAATCCCATCCTTCCCTTGGTGGAGCAATTCCACAAGTCACAGAAAAATATTTTTCATTTTAGAATAGATTGGAAAAGAGCCTTTGCCAAGAGCCAGTTGTTTAAATTTTCAATTTGAATTTAAAGCAGGATTATACATGCCCCAAAACATCATGCTAGTGGTATTTTTAGCTAATAGGTAGGATTGCTGTGTCCACGACAGTTTAGAGCAATCAGGAGTGAAACTATTAAACAGTATCTCTCACTGTGGCACTTTTATCACAGTACTTCTATTTTAATATTTTCCAAAGCTCCGTCATAAAAATACATGTAAAGCACCCATGTTAGGCACAGTACAAAGTTCAAATAGATAGCCACAGTTTCTATCTTCATTATGGGTTTACATTAAGCAAACCAGATATATGAAAAAATCTCAAAGTTAAGAGCATTTCTACTGAGCTGCCATCCAGCCTCTAAATGTCCAGGCAATTCCAATAATTGCACCCTCTCTATGTGTTAAAAGGAGAGGAGTAATGAAAATGTTCTAAAATTCACTGACCATGGATGCACAATTCTGTGAATGCACTAAAAGCCACTGAGTTGCACACCTAAATGGGTGAATTTTATGGTATGTGAATTATATCTCAGTTAAGCCATTTAAAAAGGAAGAATTGTTCTTATTCTGTTCTAATTAGTCAAAGCTATTTTTTCAAAGCTCTCATACTAAAGGGTATCTAGCTAAAGGCTACACTGATTTGGCAATGCTGCCTCAGTAGCCACAATGGAGATTAATCTTCCCTTGCGCATACATCTCTCATTCCCTCATTCTCTTTCCCTCATCTCTCTTTCCCTAGTTCTTTTCCAGGTGTTCCTCTGCTCTAGCTAGGTCTTAGGTCTCTCAGGTATTCCCAAGCACAATTGGTCCCAACTGCTGACCCTCAGCAACTTCCCTTTCATGACCTTAGGCAAGTCAAGTCCCTCTGCTACTGTCGCTGTTCCGGTTTGCACAATGAGGGTTTGGACTATATAATCCTTTCCAGCTTCCATATTCCATGTAAAAAAAAACGAACACTTACTTGGCCAATAACATGTGATCTCTGCCATTTTAGCCAACAGACATATGTTGGGATTATTCATTTTGTAAATGCCCATATGATACAATCTTTTAATGAACAGTGTTTAATATATTTATAAAATGATCAACATGGAGTCCATATTTTTAAAAACTACCACTTTATCAAAGAAAATTCAGAGCCCAACACAGAATGCTTGATAGTCCCTATAGACTTGTCTCCAAGGGTTCATTTTTGAATGAGGAAAAAAAAGGAGCTTTTGCATGTTGGGATCCTGTTGGATTTACCAAACCAAAGAAAGAAAATTGGGGTGACAGAGCTTTAACAGCAGTGGCTCAACTGAATCCTAAGAGAAGAAAGGCTTTGTGTAGCAAGTGGTAGAGAGACCTAACATAAGACAGCACCTCAACATACATTATACACTCTCAGAAATAGTCTGAGAGCAATAAACACCGCAGGAATCCTTTTACCCTGGACAACTTGCAGCTTTGTATGGAAACCAGTTACATTCCCCCAACAAAACTCACAAAAATATGTAGTCACCAGTTTCCAACACCCTACCACCAGACAAATTCACAGTATTGTTTCCATGTGCCAAACATCAGAGAGCAAAACTGAAAGAAACACATCAATTTCTCCTACACACACACACACACACACGACAAAACCATTTTCTTTGCAGAACCTACATTATCAAAGTTGTGGGCATGAAATAGATACATACCGGTTGCTAATAAAAATCAGATGGTTAGCTCTACACTAAGAAGCCAACAGCAAACACAGAAATCATAAAAACAATAACCCTAAGGTGTGTTTCTTATCTTTAAGCTGAACACCAAACATGGAGAGAAATGACTCAGAGTGTCCATCTGCATCTCTCCCATTACCTCAACCCAGCCAGCTCTCCTGTTAGTTACCTCCCTACACTAGTGCAGAAGGTGCAGGCCCCTCTCTTCTTTCCCTTCAGGCTCTCGGCTGGAGGTACTGAACCAGAGTGGGGGGAGGGCGGAAAGGACAAAGGTAGGCGCTTTAGATCCCTGGGCTTGAGGATAGGGCTCCCAGCCTTTCCCTTTCTCATCACGCAACCAACGCACCTGCCCGGGAGAGGTCCCTTCCTCCACCTTAGTAACTGGTCCATGGGGCCTAGATGTCCGAAGAGCCTGAGAGTTGCAGCCCTCACAGACAAAAGCTGGGCTAACAAAGAGGAGGGGGAGGCAAAAGAAGTCGGTGCAAACAAAAGCGTGGGTTGGGGGCCCTGAAAAGGCCAAGTCTATCTCTGGTGTTCCCAGAGGTAGCCGGATTTGGTGGATTTAAGAGCGCGGGGGAGGGGCGCTTTAGAAAATTCCTCAGAGGTTAGGGATTAGGGAGCTGCTACTGGAGGGCTGAGGCCCTGAGGCACAAAGCAGGCAGAACTGGCTGGGAGAGGTGATGGCAAAGAGATGCCTCAGAAGGGGCCTGGGAACGGGAGAGGGTCGCTCCCTGGGCCCGGGAGGGACCCCCAATAGGGGACCCAAGCTGTGCCCGCAGGGGCTGAGGGAAGAGTACAAAGGGGGGGGGGCAGTGTTGGAAAAGAGAGTCAGAGAACAGAATCGTAGAGAGGCTCAGGCGGACAGGGAGGGGACCTGACCCCCGCCCTCGTCCGCCCCACCTCACCTGGCGCCGGTCCGAGTCCAGGTCTAGTGCTGAGAAAGCGCCAGCTCCGGCTGCCCCTACGTCCCGCGCGGGAGACCACGGACACAAAGCGGGGCGCGCTAGAGGAGGGGAGGAGGGGAGGAGGGGGAGAGGGACGGCAGGGAGGAGGAGGAGACGCCTGAGGCGCGTGAGGGGGTAGGAGGGACGCCCGCCGCCTGGGTCAGGGGGAGGGGCGTGAGGCTGGAGGCCTCGCTTGGCTAGCCAATGGCTACTCTGCCGGCCGGCAGGCGCGCCTGCCGACCAGAGGCTCACCTCCGCACCTGGGCCTCCGTGGGTCCTAGCCAATCAAAGGCCTTAATTTGCATAACTGGCCCCGCCCACTCGCCCCAGCCCAGGGAAGCTCTCTGAGAACACAAAGAAGGCCCTCGTAGGGGGAGAGGGGTCCACTCCTGATTCCCTACCCCGAGGGTTTGGCATCACCTTTTCGGCGCGTTTATGGGTTTTTCATGGTCACCCTGATATGGGAAGAGAAGGCGGGGGAAGCGGGGGGGGTCATAGAGCTTTGGCCCAAGATGTTTTAAGTCGGATCACTTCTCCCTGAAGTACTTCTAACCAAGCTACCCTCCTCCGTTCCAGGGCACACAGTTCCGTGTCTTCCTCTCTGAGCCCTCCGAGCCCCATTCTTTCCCCTCCCCTTTTTCCAGCCTCCCCAATCTCTGTGCTTCCTCCCGTAGGCTGCTGCCCACTACTGGCCTTCTGTTGTACTGCAGCCGTGATCAGCAGGTTCTGAGTATAGCCTTCATAGATGCTCTCTGACTTGCCCAAACCTACCCCTGTCCAGAGAGCAAGAGGTTACTGCACTAAAACAGAAAGGACCTTGTCTAGTGGCTTTGATGCCTATGATGGCAAAAAGCCTATACTTGAAAGTGTAAACTCCTCAAATTATCTTGCCCCTCCTTCCTTCTCCTACCTTCCGGTCTGTACTGGGCCACAATGGTGACTGACTGGCCAGCCCGTTTTAGAGCAGCTGCAGCCTGCTCATGAGTTGCATTCCGCAGGTTGACGCCATTCACCTGTTGAAAGAGAGGAGCTATGAGCCACCCCTAAAGCAAGAACGAGAGTCCTATGTCATAGCAGTTAGGACAGGGAGATGAGTGCCCATCCCTAAGCCGACTCAGATGCCTTTCTCAATATCCCACCCTTGCCCCTAAGAGGAGACATAAAGGATATGGCATCCCTAGTGTAGTAATTATCTTTATGAGGTCAAATGCCAACCAGGGTTAAGATAAAAGGAACATTCATTTCCTCCTCAAGGATAAATCTCATCTCAGTCCCTGTCCCTCACTAAAGACATACAAAAGAAAATATAAGTTTTCTCCAGTTCTTAGCCTTTCATCCATCTCAAGAAGTGTTCCTTAGAGAAAGCAAGGTCTCCTCTCCTCCCTTTTAGACTGGCACGGCTCCTATCCTCCCACCTCGCCTTTGTCTCCTCACCGATAAGATCCGGTCTCCCCTGCGCAGCTCCCCACTCAGGTCAGCTGGGCCTCCTGCCAGGATGAAGGAGACAAAAATGCCTTCTCCATCCTCTCCTCCCACGATGTTGAAGCCCAGGCCTGTGGAGCCCTTGTGCAGGATGATCTTGCGGGGCTCTCTGGTGGGAAAGCAGTGGAAGGGTCAGAACAAGGTAGATATTATCTGGCATCCCTACGAGGGCCTGTCTGGAACAAGTCCCATATCACTGCAGAAGGACTTGAGTCCCTATGTATGATACCCTGTTCCTCCCTTTCTCTCCTAGAACCTGCTTGGCTGCTGTTTTCTGCCAGGTGCCAAGTTTCAGTTCCTCTTCCCTCCCTTATTCCTGAGGGCTTGGAGTCAGCTCCCCAGTGGATAGTCCCCTACTCTCTCAGGTCAGCAAAGCCCTAGCCTGGACTCTAAACACTATAGTTCAGAGCCCATTTACTGGTCCTCTTCCTCCCCAGATTCTCCTATCCTACCAACTGGTGTGATGGAGCTGGGGCCACAGAAGGGGAGCCAGTTAGGAACAGTGGAATCACTCTGGAGTTGATTGATTGCACTCTCCATCCATAAAATGTGCATACTTACTTTCCACATGCTCCTCTGCTCTTTAAAAATTCCACCCTCAACTCTGACCCCTCCTACCTTCCCCAATAACAGATGTAATCACCAATTACTATGCACTCTGGCTAAGTGATGTGGAAGACAGAGATAAAGAGTTTCCAGGTCCCCCAAGGGGGCACAAGAGCCTAACTGACGCAAGGGAACAAATACATAGAAAACCTGGACTACAACTAACCATGTATAAGAAATCCCTCAGTACAAGGTCACAGTGTCATCAGATGAGGGCAACAGCCACTCAGGTATATCCATATACAGACTCCCAGCACACTTTCAGGCCCACCACATTCACTTTTAAGCATCTTTCATCAAAAGAGCCCCAAGTCCAAGATTCCTCCTTTCTTGCTCCAGGTTTAGGCCCTAGGCTTCCTCAGTGAGTCCCGGATATTCTTGCTCGAAGCCCTCCTCTCCTCCTACCTGGCATCCCCTCCAGGTCGTAGGGAGCGGAGCGGCCAAGCCCACCTCTGCGAAGCCCTCCTCCAGGCCGAGGCTGAGGCCGAGCCCAAGCCCTGGGCCAAGCCTGAGCCGGAGAACTTGAGCGCCCTCTCCATGGCTCCTGCGGTTCTCCCCCTTCCGCCTATCCTTCAGGGGCCCCACTGCAGCCAGCCTAGCAGCCTAGCAGGCCCCACCCCACGGCAAACCTGTCCCCCGGAACCCTGGCCGGCTTGACCAGTTCCACAGAGGCTGCCGCCAGAGTGGGGCGGGGCCGGTCCCTATGAAGCCACCTGGCCCGCCAGCCTCCCTGCGTCCCACCCAACCCCACTGTCCCACCCAACCCCACTGGCCGCGCGGCTTTCTTCTGTAATTCTGCATGATTGCAGCAGAGGGGGCGGCAACTGTCTCGGGGCAGGAACCTCGCAGCCTCCACCTCCTCGGTCCCCAAAACACTCCACCCCACCCTTTCTCTGCACTTTGGATCAGGGCCACACACTTGGCACTCCCCCTGATGGTAGAACTTGTCCCTGCAGTCTCTTCTGTTCCTTCTTAGGGCCCCAAGGGTTGAGAGAGGGCCTCAGACCCCAAAGATGGGAGCGATGAGGGCCTTGTCCTCTTCTTTGCCATACTACACTAGGCCTGTGGCCAGCCAGAAGCGGATTCCTCTCCTCCCCACCCCTATATAGGGGGTGGGATAGTCTCACCTGGTGAAGTCCTCCTCAGCCAGCATGTGCCTGGGAATTGGAGAGTAGCGGGCGGGGGGAACCTGAGGAGGAGCAGGGTAGCTGACCTTGCTCTCTACAGCCCCCAGATAACCCAGGCTGGAATTATGGCTTATGTGGTTGTCAGCCAAGGCAGTAAAAGCTGGAATCAAGAAAGGGCGAGAAAATTTCAGAGACCATTCCACATAGGTACCTTCCTCTCCTCCCCAAGGACTGTCTCTCACACCCCACCTCAGATGCACCTCAGCACCAAGGGCTGCTGATTCCTCAGGCCTCTCTGCCCCACTCCACCCCAAGGATTCCTCCTCCACAGTCCCTTTCTGAATCCTGGGCTCAATCCTGTAAGTCTTAGAAAGAGCTGAAGTCAAGGCAGTCTACAAAGAAAGGCATGACTGGAGGTGTAACTAATAATAATCCCTCACATTTCTATAGCCTAATACAGTTTTCCAAGGGCTTTCTCGTCCATGATCTCATTTGAACCTTGCAGCAGGCCTATGAAGAAGGCAGCACATATATCATTAGCTTAGCTCCTTTTTGCCAAAGCGGAAACTAAAGACAGGGGAAAGGGACTTGCCCAAGGGACCAGCTATAAGGTATGGACTCAGTTCTCCTGAGCACTAGTCCTCTGTTCTCTCTCCATCTTAACAAGAGGTATGCACTTCTTCCCCTCCAGAAACCAGGGGCAGGGGCTTCAGCCCAGGGACAGGGCAGATGGGTACGTACTGCTGGCATAGTCAGGAGGTGCGTACATGTCGTTGAGGTGAAGGCTGCCTGGCTTGGCCACCTTCAGATAGACCATATCAGAGGTGTTCTTCAGTGAGGCCACAGCTTCCTCATGCCTCACATCCTGCAGATTGGTGTTGTTCACCTAGAAGAGGAGAGGCCTTCGGGCTAGCACTTGAGAGAAGGAAGGGCATCTCAGGGACTCCTGAGAGGGGCCCTTTCAGTGAAATTCAACAGTGCTCTCACAGAGACCCAAGGACAGTGCTGTGAAGAGCAGAGAAGCCTGGGATAGGGGTAGGGAAGATAAGGGACTCCCAGCCATGAAAAGAAGTAGGGCCTTGGTATCCGATACACCCAACTCCGATAATGCTCTTGAAATTCCCCACAATGCCTAATACCTGAATGAGGTTCAGGTGGAGTGAGAGGCTGCTAGAGCTCCACCTTCCCACCCTACCATTTGGGCATTTCTGTGAAGACTGTCTCACCGCCAGCAGCCGGTCCCCGATCTGTAGGCGGCCATCCTTCTGAGCAGCACCCCCCTCAATGATCTTGGTGATGTAGATGCTGTTGTCCCCTGGGATGTGCTGGTTGCCAATGCCCCCAGCAATGCTGAAACCCAGGCCTGGGCAGGAACCAGCAGGGAGTGGGAGAAGGACACAGAAGTTAGAGTGCTCAGTCAATTCAATCCAAAACCCAACGCCTGCCCCCAGCCAACACACTCCCCTGGGGATCCCAAACACTAGGCTGCCATCCCGAGGTCAGTAGGGTGAAACATGAGGTCAAGAAAGAAGGCTGTGAGCTGGTATGGGGAGTGAGGCAAGGAGTAAGGCTATTCCCTTCCATTTCCTACATAGCCAACCAGGGACCTCTGGCCAGAGCATAGGAACCCAGAGGGCCACACCTTTGGGCCCTTTGAGCAGGTTGACCTCCATGATGGTCTCAGGTGGGGGTTGTCGCCTCCGCACCACCAACCGCACCACAGGGCCCGCCTCCTTCAGCGCCTCCACAGCTCGGCTGTGCACCACCTCTGACACGTCCACCTCATTCACCCGCAGCACACAGTCATTCACCCTGTGGGGGAAGCCCAAGAGGCATGACACTGTGACACAAACTCTCCACCCCTTTCTCCCCTCCTTCCTCTCCCCCTCATTCCTTTCCCCCTCCTCCTCTCAGATTGAACCAAAGGGCCATCCTGCCAGGCAGTCCTCCTCCCCTCATCTCCATCCTCCCCCTGCATCCCCCATCCCTGCTTCCAGGCCACCTCACCCTAGCCTCCCGTCCATGGCAGCTGCTCCACCAGGAATGATCTTGGTAATGAAGATGCCAGGGTCATCAGGGACATGGGGATTGTCAATGCCACCTGCAATGCTGAAGCCCAGGCCGGAATTGCCCTGCAGAAAGGAGTGGAGGGGCAACAGTCTGCTCACTCAGAGGGCATGAGGAAGGGTTCCTGGTTCCCCAACCTCGCCTAATCCCCAGGCCAGGTGCTCCAGTCCTCAGAAGGGGCCAGGGCAGACCAGGGCACATTCGTCAGAAACCTGGTGGCTTCCCAGCCTGTGCTGATCATTTTGGCATAGAGGCCTCAGCAAAGCCACCCCCTCCCCAATTCCCCAGGCTTCAGCAAGCAAGGTCAATTAATATTTGTTAGTCGGTTCACTGATTGATGCAGTGATGTGGCCTCTGAGTGCCGCTGTTTCCCCATCCTCTCAATGCAGGTCCCCCTCTGAGTCTTAAGAGTGAGGTTCAAGGCCCTCCTCTCTCTTGGCTCAATCCCTCCTCTCCATTTTCATCCCATCCCACTGACAAACTCACCCGCTCCAGCACTATCTCCTCATACTTGAACATGCCATCGCTGCCATTTACCTAGGGGAAGACACAGGCAGTTCCCTAAATGCCTTCTGTACACCCCCCAGCCAGATGCCCCCTGGTCAACCTGCTCCTCCACATTCCCCACAGAGTAGAAGAGCCCAAATAGATCCCAGACACCTATTGGCCACAGATGGGGACAGGCTGACCCTGAGGAGTCCACCTCCTCCCCTTGCTTCCAGCCATATCATGCCAAACTCAGCTGTTCATTTAGCTCAGATCAATGGTCTGGGACTGAGCCAGCCAGTGGTGCACTCAAGGAGAGACTCAAGGGCTCCAGGGCCTTGTGGTTCACTAGGAGGGGTGCGGAGCTGGCCTGAGGGGGGTGGCAAAAATGGAACATGGTAGATAAACCAAGCCATGCCCAGCATCCATGGGGGTACCCAGGACCTGGACAGGGACCTGCTTGCCTGCTTAACCACAGCTCTCCATGGTGCAGATCACAGACTCCCA
This sequence comes from Myotis myotis, assembly GCF_014108235.1. Classification (NCBI taxonomy): domain Eukaryota; kingdom Metazoa; phylum Chordata; class Mammalia; order Chiroptera; family Vespertilionidae; genus Myotis; species Myotis myotis. Next base: position 83,096,502 of record NW_023416346.1, read on the forward strand.
CTGTGTCAGAGGTAGAAAGACAGCAGATACCATCTTGTCCAATCTCCCTCATATGATAAATGGTGGCACTGAGGCTCAGAGAGGACACAGATTGTGTTAAAGGCACACTGGAAGTTAGTGGCATAGCAGAGACTAGAATCTGGATTAAAGCAAGCTGCCAAGGCCACTGATGTGTTGGCCACTTATCCCTTTCCCCAGCAGAGCTCATGGGGAAAAAGGAAGTTGTCTCCTTCAGAGTACCTTATAAACCCTCATTCTCCATCTCCTAATGTGTCCCCAGGAACCCAAGTCTACATGGGTAGAAGGAGTGAAAGTCCTAATCCATTTTCAACCAAGAGGTGTTTAGTACGGAACCCTTTGTGTTTCCCAGCAGGAAGGCCCAGGGTAGGATCTGGCTGGGAGTCAGAGGCAAAGCCAGAGATGCTACAGGAGCAGAATGGACAATATTCCCCAGGAGGGAGAAGCTGATGACCATGGACCAATTGGCAGCAGAGTCCATGGCCTTCAACCTGCAATAGCCATGGGAGAAGACACAAGGGAAGGGGACAGAAACACAGGGTTAGTCTGACCAGCCCACAGAGGTGGCCTCCCAGACGGCACATACTAGTAGCCATTGTCAAGTAAAAATCTGATTCTGGACAGACAAGTAGCATCTGCTTTCTGGCTCCCACTCTCATCATCCCCCCAAATGGAGAAACCCTCTTGCCTCTCTCCCCAGGTAACCTGACAGTCCTTCCCCATCTTTCTCTGGCTCTTGCCTTACCCCTAATCTCCTCCTCTGAAAAGGGGACCTGGGAACCCAGGGTGGGGGCTCCTCCATATGCCTGTTCTGCTTCTCTCTCCCACCTTCACCCCACACACCTTTGGCTTTGAGAAGCAGAGAGGATGAGATGAGGAGAGGACTGGCTAGTCATGCCTCTACCTTTTCTGGACCTGACTCCAAGACTTTATGCCCTGCAGCTCTAGGAGTTGGTGGGAGGACTCCAGCTGCAGCCCCACTCTGGTCCCTGATCCCAGGAGGAACTGATGGTTCTTCAGAGTCCCCAAACCAACACAGCTGCCTGAAGTACCATGCAACAGAAACGCAGCGGAAAGAACTCCTGCACATGCAGCTCTTGCATGTACCTGGGGTACCATGTGTGCCCACATGTTATAAGCCATGCTTCCAGCCCAGCTCCAGTGAGATCCAGAGGCTCCTGCTCCCAACTGGTCCACCCTCCCACTGCCCCCCCTCAGGGACTCTGCTCCCAGGGCCAAAAGGCATCCAGAGATCAGCCCCAGCAAAGAAACATTGCCAACTGTCACCCATCTCCCAGCTGAGCAGGACAAGCGTAAGAGAGTGTTTGCAAGGATAGAGCCCCTGGATAGAGAGGAAAAGGAGAGAGCTAGACTCGCTGAAGAAGGCAAGGGGCCAAGGAAAGAGACACAAGAAATAGTAAGTGTAGGCAGACAGAAGGGCAGAACCAAGGAAGGACTCCTCTCCCCAGGAAGTCCCCATCATTGCTTCTGAGTGAGATCACATCCTATCCCCAGAGAAGGACAGAGGTGGCCAGAATGGTCACTACCTGCTCTCGACAGCAAAACCTCCTCCTCTCTCTCTACCCTGGGGACTGCAGAGCCAAATAACCAGGCAGGCCCTCCGCCATGTGTGCCAGGGACCTGGCTCTGCCGGCCCAGCCTCCATTTTGCTGCTTCTCCCACAGATGCTCCTTCCATTTTCTAAGCTGGCAGTTTAGGCTGGGAGTGGAAGACAGAGTTGTGCCTTGCACCCAGGGGTTCCCAAGCTGTAAGCCATACCTGGGGGGGCCAAGTTCTCCCATGTCTGGGGGTACCTAATGGGGCATGCCCCACTGGGGGCAGTTCTTACACCAGAGCAGATGTCCTGTGCCCGGCTCCAGGCATCATGCCTGTTCTGGAGCGAGGAAGCTTGTTTCAGTCCCCCCTCCAGCACACACACACTTCAGAGCTGCTTGGACAAAAGAGTCTGTCCTTCTCGGCATCCTCTCAGCCTTGCTTGGGACATGTCTCTCTCTTCCTCTCCTTCCCCTCCTTTGCCTGTCAAGCACCTCTTCAAAGGGACACACACCACACACACACACACACACACACACACACACCACACACACACAGAGGCACATATGTGCACACACTTGCAGCCACATGCTCACACACATATACATGTAGCGACACACACGGGGAAACACAGCCATCCCTGAAGCCTCATATACAGAAACACCTCCGCGGTCAGACATTCTCATACGTCCATGTGCACATTCACACACAAAGGGACTGGGACAGAGAGGGCTCATGGCATGGAGGGATGAAGCTCAGCGAGCTGGGCACATGGGCTCTACATAGATTCACAGGAGCTTCATTGCCTTTCTTCACACACCTCAACATACACACACACACATCACACATGTCACATGTCCCCCCTACGCAGAGCACCATGCCCCCTCCTCCCCTCCCGCGGAGACACACCACACACAGCTCCCGCAGAACCTCCCGCCCCTGCCAGACACAGAGGCACTGCTGAGCCCCCGCACTGAGACAAACCCAATTCCCCACACAGGAAAATGTGCTCCTCCGCCATACCTTCACCCCCCGACACACACAGCTCCTCACAACCCCCTCCAAACGGAGACCCCCAAACAGACACACACTGTGAAGCATACATTTCCTACCATCTCTCCTGGCCCAGCTGCAATGCTAGGGCTTAGGGTCCACTGGTTTGGAGCCCCACGAACCTGTGCTGCACCCCAGGCCTCTAGGCCCTCACTCCCCAGCCGCTCCCCCCCCCCAGTTGCCCCACCGCCGTCCCCCCCTCCCCCCTACTGGTTCATACCTGCTCATACCAGTCCCGGTTGGTACAGGTGCACTCAGGCCACCAACTGGGGCCGCTGCCATTGAGTTTGGGAGTGCTCTTGCCTGGGACTGGCTTAGGGGTTACTGGCCCCACATCCCGGCCGGTGGGGATGAGCTTGGCCTTGGTGCGTGGGGTGGGGGTGGCCCCCGCCTGCGAAGGCAGGGTCTGCGAGCTGTAGCCCCCATATGCCGTACTGGCTCCATTTCCCCCACCTGGCCCATAGGGGTCTGGCACCTGCCAGTCCCCGTAGCCCGGAGGCTCGAGGCGCCGCAGGGCGGCCAGGCGGGTCACCTCGTAGCACTCGGGGCACTTACAGCAGTGCTGGTGCTTGTGCATGGCACTGCCCCCCGCGGCCCGAACCCCCCAGCCAACGCCGGTTTCCACGCTGCCGCCGCCGCTGCCGCCGCTGCCACCGCCGCCGCCGCCGCCGCCACCGCCGCCTCCACCGCCGCCGCCAGGTTCCCGGGCACACTCACACTGCTCCGACCAGGAAGGGGGGGGCACCCGTGGGGGCGCCCGAGCGGAGCGGGGCCTGGGGCCGGGCGGGCGTCCCGGGGCCTCTGCCCCCACGCTGCCCCGCACCCACGGCTCCCCCTCCAGCACTGGTGGCTCCGTGTCGCCCGTAGTGGCTCCTGGGCCTAGGCCCAGCAGCAAAGAAGAAGCAGGAGCCTGGGCAGAGGCTGGGTGCTGCGAGGACCGCTCCTGCACTGGTCCCCAGGATGGATCTGAGTGGAGTCAAGAGCATCTCTCCCTGGCTCCTTTCTCAGTTGATTCCAGCCAATCAGCGTGCAGAGTCAGGCAGCAGCAGCGGCAGGAATGCTAAACAGCAGCTCCTTAAAGAAACAGAGGCAGTGGCGCCCCCAGGTTCAGCTCCAGCTCCCCAGATAACTGGGGTACCGACAACCCTACGGCTGAGGCAGAGGACTTAAGCCATAGGTGAGCTCAGCCCCCAATCTCATGCCCCCATGTTCCAAATTTCAGCCCATTCGCCCACTCCACCCCACCCCACTTCCAAGAGGGAGTTGCAGAAAGATGCTCAGTGGGTCCCTCGGCTTACTCAGAGCTGAGGCCACCAGGAATAAAGACTTGAGGTAGAAGAATGGACTGAAGGGATGCTGGGGAAGTGCTCGCTCCTAACAGGGGATCAGGGCAGAGGGCAGTTTATGAGGCCTCTCTCCTGTGAGTGCCTCCTCTCCAGTACTATTGTTCTCTCAATCTCTAGGCCCTGAAATGCCAGTAACCTCCCACTTAACCTGCTTCCATTACCAGTGAGGCACTTAAGCCTAGAACAGGAGGAAAAGAAAGCTCTAACTTATTGTCCCTGGCCCACAGACTCCTCCTGTATCCTCCACCCAACTTCCTCATGGTTATGATGGGGGAAAGAGCTTCAGGGTGCAAGAGAAAAGAGAATACAGGGCAGGAGGAAAAGCAAAAAGAGATATGAAGTAAGAGAAACCATTTCAGGGGTCTGAAGAACTTGGTAATCTCCTTAGCCTCTCCTGGCTCAGCCTGCTGGAGGGTGGAAGTAGGATGACATGTCCAGACTATCTTTTTGCTGTTCTTGTTTTGTCATTAGCTACCAAGTATTGAGTCTTTACAAAATCCTAAGTGCTTTTCACCTGCAGACAAAAACCCTACCAAAGTTATTATTATCTTAATTTCATCAATGAGAAATTGAGACTCAGAGGTGTTAATTCGGGTAGGTACCACAGTTGGAAGTGACAGAATCAGAATGCAAAGCCTGGCCATTTGCCTCAAGAGTCTATGCTCCAAACCACTCCAGTACAACAGGTCCATTCTAAGGTTCTTCTGCAGAACTTAGATCTCAGTTCAACAGATAATCATTGCACACTAACTCTGTGCAAGACACTGACCTAGGTCCTAGGGATACAGAAAGTCATTCTTAATTCAGCAAATATTCATCAAGCACCTCCCATGTACTAGACACTATTCTGGGATTTGAGGATACAGCAAAAAATAGAACAAAACACAACAAATGCTAGTCCTTGGGAAGCTTACATTCTAGTGAGAGGACACAGACAAATATTAGCAAAATAAATAAATGAATTATATAATCTATATAATGATAAGTGCTGTGAAAAAATGTAGAGAAAGTGGGATTGGAAGTGCTAGTTGTGATAATTTTTGTTCGAGTTTTTTACCCTCATGTTTTTAAAAAATATGTTTTATTAATTTCAGAGAGAGAAAGGGAGAGCGAGATAGAAATATTGATGGGAGAAACATCAATCTGCTGCCTTCTACACAATCCCCACTGGAGATTGAGTACAAAACCCCAGCATGTGACCAAATCTGGAATCGAACTGGCGACCTCCTGGTGCACAGGACGATGCTCTACAGACTGAGCCACACGGGCTAGGCTACCCCCCACATTTTTAATATGAAAAGTTTTAAACATACAGAAAAACTGAAAGAATTTTACAGGGAGCAAACACCAAATTGCCGTCTAGATTCTTATTAGCATTTTACTACACTTGCTTTTATCACGTATCTATCCTCCACATAGCCTCTCCAACTTGTTTAAAATGAAAATTTGCAAACATACAGAAATGTTGAAAAATGAAAAGATAACTCACTGAATGGGGTTAATATCCAAGATTTATAAATAATTTATAAAACTCAACACCAAAAAAAAAAATCCAATTTAAAAAATGGGCAAAAGACTTGAACAGCTATTTCTCCAAAGAAGACATTACAGATGGCCAATAGACATATGAAAACATGCTCAATGTCACTAAATGTCAGAGAAATGTACATTAAAACCACAATGAGGCATCACCTCACACCTGTCAGAATGACTATCATAAATAAATCAACAGCCCAGAAATCAACCCAAACCAATATGCTCAATTAATATTTGACAAAGGAGGCAAGAACATACAATGGAGTCAAGACAGTCTCTTCAATAAATGGTGTTGGGAAAATTGGACAGATACATGCAAAAAAATGAAACTAGACCACCAACTTACACCATACACAAAAATAAACTCAAAATGGATAAAGGACTTAAATGTAAGACGGGAAACCATAAAAGTACTAGAGGAATCCAAAGGCAACAAAATCTCAGACATATGCCAAAGCAATTTCTTCACTGATACAGCTCCTAGGGTATTGAAAACTAAAGAGAAAATAAACAAATGGGACTACATCAAAATAAAAAGCTTCTTCACAGCAAAAGAAACCATCAACAAAACAACAAGAAAGCCCACTGCATGGGAGAACGTATTTGCCAATGTTATCACGGATAAGGGTTTAATCTCCAACATTTATAGGGAACTCATACAACTTAACAAAAGGAAGATAATCCAATCAAAAATGGGCAAAGGACCTAAATAGACACTTTTCAAAAGAGGACATTCAGAAAGCCAGGAGACATATGAAAACATGCTCAAAGTCACTAATCATCCGAGAGATGCAAATCAAAACAACAATGAGGTACCATCTCACACCTGTCAGACTGGCTATCATCAACAAATCAACAAACGACAAGTGCTGGAGAGGATGTGGAGAGAAAGGAACACTCGTGCACTGCTCTTGGGAATGCAGACTGGTGCAGCCACTATGGAAGATAGTATGGAGTTTCCTCAAAAAGTTAAAAATGGAACTCCCATTTGACCCAGTGATCCCACTTCTAGGAATATATCCCAAGAAATCAGAAACACCAATCAGAAAGGATATATGCATCCCTATGTTCATAGCAGCACAATTCACCATAGCTAAGATCTGGAAACAGCCTAAGTGCCCATCAGCAGATGAATGGATTAGAAAACTGTGATACATCTACACGATGGAATACTATGCTGCTGCAAAAAGAAGGAATTCTTACCATTTGCGACAGCATGGATGGAACTGGAGAGCATTATGCTAAGTGAAATAAGCCAGTCAATGAAAGAAAAATACCACATGATCTCACTCATTTATGGATAATTAAGACCATTATAAACTGATGAGCAAAAATAGATACAGAGGCAGAGCAACATCGAACAGACTGTCAAACTACAGCGGGAAGGCTGGGGAGGGTTGGGGGGGGTGGGGGGGTAAGAGATCAACTGAAGGACTTGTATGCATGCATACGAGCATAACTAATGGACACAAGACACTGGGGGGCATGGGAGGCTAGGGGAGGGTCAAGGGGAGAAAAAAAAGAGACATATATAATACTCTTTGTAATACTTTAAGCAATAAAACAATTAAAAAAATAAAAAGCCAACTGATTGGACTGGAAAAAATTAAAATATAAAAAATAAAGTACATTACAAGATTTCACAATAAAAATAAATAAATAAATAAATAAATAAATAAATAAATAAACCAACAAACATGTGTTGGTGAGGTTGTGGAGAAGAAGAAACCTTAATCAGTGCAGTCTGTGGGAAGGCAGTGCACTGTTTGTGGGAAGGCAGAATGGTGCAGCCACTGTGGGAAACAGTATGACGTTTCCTCAAAAAATTAAAAATGGAACTGAATTATGACCCAGCAATTCCACTTCTAGGAATATATCTGAAGAAACCTGAAACACTAATTTGAAAGAATATATTCACCTCTATGTTCATTGCAACATTATTTACAATAGCCAAGGTCTGTAAACAGCCCAAGTGCCCATCACAATAAATGAGTGGATAAAAAATGCTGTGGGATATTTACACAATGGAATTATATGCGGCCATAAAAAAGAAGGAAATCTTACCCTTTGTGACAGCATAGATGGACCTGGAGACTATTATGCTAAGCAAAATAAGCCAGTCAGAGTAAGACAAATATCACACAACCTCACTTATACGTGGAATGTAATGAACAAAATAAACTGAAAAACAAAATAGATCCAGAGACATGGAAGCATGCATCAAACTGACGATTCTCAGAGGGAAGGGCTTGGGGGGGGGGGGTCAAGAGGAGATTAGCCAAAGAACTTATATGCATATATGCATAACCCAAGGACACAGACAATAGTGCAGTGAAGGCCTGGGGAGGGGGCAGAAGGGGAAGAAGGGGGTTAATGGGGGGGAAAGGAGGGTATCTGTAATATTTTCCACAATAAATACAAATTTTAAAAATAAATACATTAACAAAGTGGAGGTAGGTTCATGGATACAGAGAAAGACTGGCAGCTGTCAGAGGGGAGGGTTTGGGGGCTGGGTAAGAAGGGTGAACGGATTAAGCAAAGAAAAAAGAAAGACTCGTGGATATAGACAACAGTATGGTAATTGCCAGAGTAGGGGAAGAGGTAGAAGGTAAAGGGGGGATAAATAGTGATGGAAGGAGACTTGACTTGGGGTGGAAAACACACAATACAATACACAGATGATGTATTGTAGAATTGTATACCTGAAAACTGTATACTTTTATTAACCAACGTCACCCCAATAAATTCAATAAAAAAGAAATGTTGAAATAATATCTTGTGACATTTGCTCTATGAATCTACCTACACTTTTTTCTGAACCATTCAAATGTAAGTTACAGATTTCATTTCACTTCTCTAAATACTCCAGCAGACATGTTGTAAGAATAAAAACGTTCTTCTACATACCACAATATTATAATGCCATCAAAGAAAATTAACAATATTTCATATACTCTAATATCATATAATGTCCAGTTCTGTATTCAAATTTCCCTCACTTGCCTTTTATATTTTTAACATTAAGAATCTAAGTAAGTTTCTCACATTGCATTTGTATCTTTAGCCACTTTTAATCTAGAACAGACCTAATTTTTTTAAAAAAGCTTTATTTTGAAATAATTATAGATTTGTAAGTAAGTTGCATAGATAGTACAGAGAGGACGTGTGTACCCTTCACCCAGCTTCCCTCAATGATTACATCTTACTTACTTAGTTATAGTACAACTAGAGGCCCTGTGCATGAAAATTCATGCACTGTGGTGGTGGTGGGGAGGGGGGGCGGTGGTCCCTCAGCCTGGCCTGTGCCTTCTTGCAGTTCAGGAGCCCTCAGAGGATGTCCGACTGACGGCTTAGAGTCACTCTCAGTTGGACATCCTTAGCACTGCTGCGGAGGTGGAAGAGCCTCCCACCACCTCTGCTGCACTGGCCAGCCATGAGCTGGCTTCTGGCTAAGTGGCACTCCCCCTGTGGAAGCACACTGACCACCTAGGGGCAGCTCCTGCATTGAGTGTCTGCCCCTGGTGGTCAGTGCATGTCATAACAACCAGTTGTTCTGCTGTTAGGGTCAATTTGCATATTACCCTTTTATTATATAGGATATCAAAATCAGGCAATTGACACTGGTACAATGTGTGCATAATTCTATGCTATTTTACCACCTGTGGAGATTCCTGGAACAACCACTACAATCAAGATACTATTTTGTCACCACAAGATTTAGTAATGTCATAATTTCATCAGGTTGAGGGAAGTATTGAAACCTTACCTCCCTTTAAGTCTCTTTCTCCTGTCCCATTTATAGTATGGTTATCTTTATTTCCTCTACATATATTGAACTCCACATCAGATGATGTTATACTTATTGCTTCAACCATCAAACCAAAATTAGACAACTCAAGAGGAGAAGGAAAGTCTATTTCCTTCTATTTCCTTACATTTTTACTTATTCTATTACTAGAGGCCCAGCGCACAAAAATTTGTGCACTCGGGGGGGAGTGGGGGTCCATCAGCCCAGCCTGTGCCCTCTCGCAGTCTGGGACCCCTCGGGAGATAACAACCTGCTGGCTTAAGCCTGCTCCCTGGTGGCAGAGGGCAGGCCTAATCCCTAGGTGCAGCCCCTGGTCGGGCTCAGAGCAGGGCCGATTGGGGAGTTGGGGCGCCGCCCCCTGTCATGCACAGAGCAGGGCGGATTGGGAGGTTGCCATGCCACTCTCAGTCACACTCAAGGCAGGGTCGATGGGGAGGTTGCGGCACCACCCCCTGTCACGCACAGAGCAGGGTCAATCAGGGGGTTGGGGAGCTACCCCTGTCACGCACAGAGCAGGGCCCATCAGGGGGTTGGGGAGCTCCCTCCTGTCACTCACAGAGCAGGGCCCATCAGGGGGTTGGGGAGCTCCCCCCTGTCACACTCAGAGTAGGGCCGATAGGGGAGTTGGGGCACCGCCACTGTCACACTCAGGGCAGGGCCGATGGGGAGGTTATGGCTCTACCCCATCACACACAGAGCAGGGCTCGTTGGGGAGGGGGGCGCCACACCCCGTCACACACAGAGCAGGGCCCGTGGGGTGGGGGGGTTGGGGCGCCGCCCCCTGTCACACACAGAGCCGCAGGGCGATCAGGGGTTGGGGAGCTCCCCCCTATCAGGCACAGAGCAGGGTCGATCAGGGGGTTGGGGCGCCTTCCCCTGTCAGGAACAGAGCAGGGCCGATAGGGAGGTTGTGGCCCCGCCCCCTGTCACACAGAGAGCCGCAGGGCGATCAGGGGGTTTGGGCGCTGCCCCCTGTCACGCTGATCCCGGTGCCTGGAGGCCTCGCGGCTCCGCTGATCCCGGTGCTGGGAGGCATATTACCCTTTTACTATATAGAATGAAGGCCTGGTGCATGGGTGGGGGCTGGCTGGTTTTCCCTGAAGGGTATCCTGGATCAGGGTGGGGGTCCCCACTGGGGTGCCTGGCCAGCCTGGATGAGGGGATGATGGCTGTTTGCTGCTGGTCACACACCCTTCAGGGTGGGGGTCCCCACTGGGGTGCCTGGCCAGCCTGGATGAGGGGATGATGGCTATTTGCAGCTGGTCACACACCCTTCAGGGTGGGCATCCCCACTGGGGTGCCTGGCCAGTCTGGGTGAGGGGCTGAGGGCTGTTTTCAGGCTGGCGGGTGACTGAAGCTCCCAACTGCTCCTTTTTTTCTTTTTTTTCTTTTATTCTGGGCCAGCTTTAGCTCTGAGGCTCCAGCTCTTAGGCCTCTGCTCCTGAAAGCAGGTATCTAGTTTGTTTCGGTTCTATAATCGAAACTCTGTATCAACTCCAGCTCTGAGATTCCGGCTCGCTGAAAGCAGGTTTCTGGGGTTTTGTTTAGCTTCTATATTTGTTCCAATGTTTCTTAAACTGCAGGCTCAGAGGCTGGCAAGGCAAGTGGGGAACGTTGGAGTCCTCCGTCACTGAAGCAAGCAAGCCTCATGTTAGTTTCAAGCTGCCTGGCTGCCGGCCACCATCTTGGCTGGCAGTTAATTTGCATATCTCGCTGATTAGCCAATAGGAAGGGTAGCGGTTGTACGCCAATTACCATGTTTCTCTTTTATTAGATAGGATTTCTTCCTTCCTGATGTTCCAAATTTTCTTCTTTTATCATATTCTTTCTGTTTTCAGAACTACCTTTAACCATTTTTATGGTGGATCTACTGGCAACATTCTCTTTGCTTTCCTTTGTCTGAGGATATCTTGATTTCCCCCTCATTTCTGGAGGATACATTCACTAGACATAGCATTCAAGGTTGGCAATTCTTTTCTTTCAACACTTGAAATATGTTGTGCCACTTCCTGCTGGCCTCCATGGTTTCTGGTGAGAATCCACTGACATTTGTTTTTCCCCTGTAGGTAACTTGCTACTTAATGATTTTCACTTTGTTTTATTTTCAAACTAGAGGCCCGATGCATGAAATTCATGCAAAGGGCCCGGCCCTCACTGCCTTGGCCAGCCCTCACAGCCCCAGCTTCATCTGGAAGGTCATCCAGATGGTCGTCTGGAATGTCCTCCGGACAGTCATTCTGCTGTTCAGTCTAATTAGCATATTAGCTCTTTATTATATAGGACTAGAGGCCCGGTGCATGAAATTCGTGCACTCAGGGGGGTTCCCTCAGCCTGGCCTGTGCCCTCTCGCAGTCCAGGAGTCCTGTGATGGATCACCTCCGCAGAGGGAGGCCCTGCCCACCCACCGCAGCTTGCCGTTTGGTGGCCTGGGGCTCCCTCTTTGGGGTGATCACAGAGCCCCCCAGTTGATCACCCTGCTGGCCAATGGCCTGGGCCTCCCTCTGTGGGGCAATCATGGGGCAATAGTGTGCCCCCCTTCTGCCACTGACCAATTGCATCTCACCTGCCTTGGCTGGCCTGGTGCCAGTGGGTGTCATAGCGTGGTCATCCAGAAGGTTGTTCTGCTGTTTGGCTGTTCAGTCAATTTGCATATTATGCTTTTATTGTTATAGACTAGAGGCCCGGTGCACAAAAATTTGTGCACTCAGGGGGGCAGGGGGGTCCCTCAGCCCGGCCTGTGCCCTCTCGCAGTCTGGGACCCCTCGGGAGATAATGACCTGCTGACTTAGGCCTGCTCCTGGGTGGCAGAGGGCAGGCCCAATCCCTAGGTGCAGCCCCTGGTTGGGCTCAGAGCAGGGCCGATTGGGGAGTTGGGGCGCCGCCCCCTGTCATGCACAGAGCAGGGCGGATTGGGAGGTTGCGATGCCACCCTCAGTCACGCTCAGGGTAGGGCCGATTGTGGGGTTGGGGCACCGCCCCCTGTCACACTCAAGGCAGGGTCGATGGGGAGGTTGCGGCACCACCCCCTGTCACGCACAGAGCAGGGTCAATCAGGGGGTTGGGGCACTGCCCCCTGTCACTCACAGAGCAGGGCCTATCAGGGAGGTTGGGGCTCTGTACCCTGTCACGCACAGAGCAGGGCCAATCATGGGGTTGGGGCACTGCCCCCTGTCATGCACAGAGCAGGGCCCATCAGGGGGTTGGGGTGCCGCCCTCTATCACCCACAGAGCAGGGCTGATCAGGGGGTTGGGGCACCGCCACTCTCACACTCAGGGCAGGGCCGATGGGGAGGTTATGGCTCTACCCCGTCACACACAGAGCAGGGCCCGTGGGGTGGGGGGGTTGGGGCGCCGCCCCCTGTCACACACAGAGCCGCAGGGCAATCAGGGGGTTGGGGAGCTCCCCCCTATCAGGCACAGAGCAGGGCTGATCAGGGGGTTGGGGCGCCTTCCCCTGTCACGAACACAGCAGGACGGATAGGGTGGTTGTGGCCCCGCCCCCTGTCACACAGAGAGCCGCAGGGCGATCAGGGGGTTTGGGCGCTGCCCCCTGTCACACTGATCCCGGTGCCGGGAGGCCTCACGGCTCCGCTGATCCCGGTGCTGGGAGGTATATTACCCTTTTACTATATAGGATAGAGGCCTGGTGCATGGGTGGGGGCTGGCTGGTTTGCCCTGAAGGGTGTCCTGGATCAGGGTGGGGGTCCCCACTGGGGTGCCTGGCCAGCCTGGGTGAGGGGATGATGGCTGTTTGCAGCTGGTCACACATCCTTCAGGGTGGAGGTTCCCACTGGGGTGTCTGGCCAGCCTGGGTGAGGGGCTGAGGGCTGTTTTCAGGCTGGCGGGTGACGGAAGCTCCCAACCGCTCTTTTTTTTCTTTTTTATTCTGGGCCAGCTTTAGCTCTGAGGCTTGGCTCCAGCTCTTAGGCCTCTGCTGCTGAAAGTAGGTTTCTGGCCTTTGCTTACAATGTTGCGATCCTGCTGGCTGAAGCCTGGGACTAAATCAGGTTTCTGGGGTTTTGTTTAGCTTCTATATTTGTTACATAGTTGCTTAGAGTTGCAGGTCAGAGGCCTGCAGCGGCAGGCGGGGAACGTTGGAGTCCTCCGTCACTGAAGCAAGCAAGCCTCATGTGAGTTTCAAGCTGCCTGGCTGCCGGCCGCCATCTTGGCTGGCAGTTAATTTGCATATTGCCCTGATTAGCCAATGGGAAGGGTAGCGGTCGTATGCCAATTACCATGTTTCTCTTTTATTAGATAGGATGTTTGATTGTAATGTGTCTTGACATGGATTTCTTTGAGTTTATCCAGTTTGGGATTTGTCCAGGTCCTTAAATCGGTAGGTTTATGTCTTTTGCCAAATTTGGGAAATCTTCAGCCATTATTTGAGAACTTTTTCAGCCCCACCTGCTTTCTCTTCTCCTGGAACTCTGATGACACAAATGTTAGGTCTTTTGTTATAGTCCTACATTTCTCTAAGGCTCTCCTTCTCCTTCTCCTTCTCCTTCTCCTTCTCCTTCTCCTTCTCCTTCTCCTTCTCCTTCTCCTTCTCCTTCTCCTTCTCCTTCTCTTTCTCCTTCTCCTTCTCCTTCTCTTCCTTCTCCTCCTCCTCCTCCTCCTCCTCCTTCTCCTCCTCCTCCTTCTTCTTCTCCTCCTCCTCCTCCTCCTCCACCTCCTTCTTCTTCTTCTTCTTCCTTCTTCTTCTTCTTCTTCTTCTTCTTCTTCTTCTTCTTCTTCTTCTTCTTCTTCTTCTTCTCTGTCATCTATTTTCCTGTTGTTGTTCAGATTTGATAATTTCTAATGTTCTATTTTCAAGTTCACTGATTCCTTCCTCTGTCCCTTTCCATCCTGCTGATGAGCCCATCCACTGAAATTTTTAGTTTGGATATTATATCCTTCTGTTCTAAAGTTTCTATTTGATTCTTCATTGTATCTCGTTTCTTTGCTCAGACTTTCTATTTATTTTTCATTTGTTTTAACCTTATTTGTAACTGCTTATTAAAGTATTTTTTGGCTTATGTTGGCCAATTTAGGATCCTTGTCAGATCATTTAAAGTTCTCTGTTATCTTGCTGTTGCCATCTGTTGATTATTTCTCATTCAAGTTGAGAATCTCCTGGTCCCTGGTATGATAAGTGATTTTTTCCCCAGATAGTTTTGGATATTATGTTATGAGACTCCGAAACTTATTTAAATGTTTGTTTTTTGATAGGCTTCTTCTGACACTGTTGCCAGGTAGGGGTAGAAGTACAAGTGCCCCATCACCCCCCGTGGTACCAGTTGATACTCCAAAATGGGGGCTCCTCCTTACTGTTGGGCAGGGGTGGAAGTTACAGCTCTCCAGTGACACCTCTCTGTCTGGAAGTGGTTGAAGTGCCTTTTTCATGATCTCCAGGGGGCTTCCACTGACGATGGTAGGTGTGAGGGTGGTAGAGAAGTGGAGTGGGGAGGACAGGAGGAATATGGCAGGGGCAGAAGTCCTGGTGCTCCCCTAGCCCTCCTCTGGCACTCTGCCACCACCTGGTGGGGAGGAGAAGCCTTGTACTTTGTGGGGATAGAAGCCCAGGTTCCCTATTCAGCCTTCTCTGGCACCACCCCAGAGAGTGTGTGGGAGAGTCTGATGAGAGTGGAAGTCTGGGTTTCTACATAGCCTTTTCTGGTATAGGTGGGGCTGAGTTTTTTCTATGATGTTCAGTTGTAGTAGAATGGTTATTGTCTAAGAGTTTTCTGTCTGGCTATGCTGCCCATTTCCTAGTCTTTTAGCTAGAAAGAGCAGGCTTTTATTGGGGCCTTTCTTGGTTTGTGATCACTGGCATTTCCAGGCTGCTGACTTCTCTGGTACCCATTCTGGGATATGAGGCAACAAGAAAACCCAGGGAACTCACCACCATGAGTTCAGATCACTGGAGTTCCTAGTCAGTCTGGCGCTTTCCTCTTTCAGAATCTTATGTCTGTTTCATGTATAATGTCCAGGGTTTTAGCAGGAGGGATAGGGAGAAGTGTGTCTACTCCAGCTGGGCCAAGAACTAGAAGTCTCATCTTTTTTCTTTTAATTAGTTTTCTGAAGTTTACAAATTGGCTGTTTTGTAGAATATCCTACATTCTTGATTTGTCTGCCCCCCCCCTCCCCGCATGGTGTCATTTATCTCATTCCTCTGTGCCCTGTATGTACTGTACACTGGAAATTAGAATAGAGGCAATCTTAAATAAGTTTATCAAAGTCGGCCTCACTGAGAAGGTGGAATTTGAGCAAAGACTTGAGAGAGGCGAGGAAGTGAGCCATGCAGAAAAGTAAACCTAGCCAGGGAACAGTCAATCAAAGGTCCTGGGTAAGCAGTGCACCTGGCTTGTTCAAGGAACAGCAAGGAGGTCCAAGTAGCTGAAACAGAGTGAGGGAGGAGAGTACTAAGATCTGAGATCAGAGATTTAGTAGGGACCAGATCTTGTAGGACTTGTAGGCCATTGTAAGGATTTGGGCTATACTCTTAAGGGGATGGTGAACCATTGAAGAGTTTTGTGCAGAGAACTAACATTACATGACTTGGGTTTACCAAGATATCTCTGGCTCCTGTATGGATAATAGGTCACAGTGGACAAGGGTGGAAACAGTAAGGCCAGTCAGGAGACTACTGCAGTGATCTAGATGACAGGTGATGGTGATTTGGATCATTATGGAAGCACTGGAGGTGATGAGAAGTGGTTGGATTTCAGATGTATTTTGAAGGGAGAGTCAATAGGATTTGCTGACAAATTGGACATGAGGTGTGGCTCCAAGGTTTTTGGTCAGAGCAACTTGGAAGATGAAATTGCCATCAACTGAGATGATGACAGCTTATGAGGGGTCATTTTGGGGGAAAAGATCAGGTGTTCAGATTTTGATATGCTGATTTTGAGATGCCTATTAGACTTCCAAGTGAAGATGAATAGTAAACAGGTCCTGCTGCTGAGGTGCTCAAAGTTAGAGAAATAGAAATATGGAAGCCAATTTTTATAATACCTGTGAAAAGTGCTACCTCAGAGGAGTGTATAGAAAAGCAAGTTATCAACTCTACTTGTGAGGAGAGGATGTAAGAAACATTTTACAAAGGAGATGACATTTGTTATTTGATCCTGAAGAGAGAAGTGCCTTGTTTTCTACATTCTTAGACCCTGGCACACAGTGGTTGCTGTCAGACCCAACCTAGTCACTAGTTGTGTGAACTTAGATGTTATTTTATTTTTATTTTTCATTAATCCTCATCCAAGGATATTTTTCCATTGATTTTTTTAGGGAGAGTGGAAGAGAGAGGGAAAGATAGAGAGAAACATCGATGTGACAGAAACACATCAATTGGTTGCCTCCTGCATGAGGACTGACCAGGACCACAGCCGGGGAGGAGCCTGCAACCAAGGTACATGCCCTTGACCAGAATCGAACTCGGGACCCTTTGGTCACCAGGCCAACACTCTATCCCCTGAGCCAAACCTGCTAGGGTGACCTTGGATGTTATTTTACTTCTCTGCGCTTCAGTTTCTTTATCTATGAAATGAAAATCATAGGGTTTTTGTAAGGACTAAATGTAAAACAACACAATACCTGGTATACAGTGGGTTAGAGTTAATTATTATTGTTAAATGAACAAACAAGTGAATATCTTTCTTCAAGCTAGACTGATAACCCGGGAGATTAAAGTATTTTATATGCTCAGCAGTTTGTCAATATAGACAAAGTGGCTGGGGCCGGGGAGACTACATATAGCCTGGGCCCTCTGAATTGCTCTGATTGAGCAATAAGCATTGCTAAGCCTGGAGTGAGTGGAGAGGGTCAAACTATCCTTCCCAAACCCCATCTCCATTGACTGGTTCTCTCTCTCTCTCTCTCTCTCTCTCTCTCTCTCTCTCTCTCTCTCTCTCTTTCTCTCTCTCTCATCTTTTCATTGAGATTCATAGTGAGCTTCTCCCCACTCCACAGGCTCTCTGAGACTCAGACTGGCCTGGGTTGGAAACCCTGAAATGCTTTGATATTGGAACTCCCTCTCAACTGCTAGAGAGCCTGAGGCACCAGGAAGATAGGAGTTCCCTACTGGTCCAAAGAAGCCCTGAGCAGAGCACTGGCAGGCACTATGATTGGTAGGCTGCTCAGACTAAGGCAATGGATGATTGGGGAAGGGATTTCAGGAGAGACCATTTCTCAACCCATTCACCTCTCTGTCACCCTCAGTAAATTGATGGAGTTGGGGCAGCACAAACCGCTACTGTTTGATAATCTGGGCTCATTCTTAAAAGTAGAGCTTCATTGGGTGACCTCAGTCTTTGTATGTGGAGAAACAATCACCCTTTCACCTGGGAACCAGAGTCTGGGGTCACTGAATGCAGAAGTTTCTGGTTTGCAAGTAGGGGGTACTGCTGTGAGCGCACATCCTTGGTCAATGGGAATTCTAGCAAATCGGACATGGGTGTGAATAATTTGGGTGATTAGTCCAGGAAGATATCAAGATTTTCCCATCATTCCCCATGTATAAATTAGGGAGCTCCTACTTTAGCTCATTAAAATTAAAAGGCCTCATAGGAATGGCAGTATACAAAGGATCATTCTTACCTTGGTGGAGACAAGTTTCTCATGAGCTTTCCTGAACTAGTTTTCTCTATGGAGTAGAGAGAGATTCTGAGGTCTGTTGACCCCTGTGAGTAGGTACAGAGCCCAATAAGAGGGGAAAAATAAAAAGAATGGAAGGGTGGTAAACAAAGAATTAGGCAGCTTCCCAGTGCTGTGTCTGGTTTGGGGCTAGCAAATTCCTGGCTATGTGCCCTCCCTCTCTGCTACCACCATGCGGCACATCATGTCCTCATGAGAGCTTTTGAGGACCAGAGCTTTTTCTCCTAGTAACCTAGCATTTTGGCCCAGGTGTAGGTCTAGGCCAGTGATGGCGAACCTATGACACGCGTGTCAGAGGTGACACACGAACTCATTTTTTTGGTTGATTTTTCTTTGTTAAATGGCACTTAAATATATAAAATAAATATCAAAAATATAAGTCTTTGTTTTACTATGGTTGCAAATATCAAAAAAATTCTATATGTGACACGGCACCAGAGTTAAGTTAGGGTTTTTCAAAATGCTGACATGCCCAGCTCAAAAGGTTCGCCATCACTGGTCTAGGCAGTCCAAGGCTGGGGCCACAAAAACCTCTCCACTTGGGACTCGTTTCTTCACTCTCAGTAAAACAGGAGCGTCATTGTGGTGGAGCCCCAAAGCACTGAAAATTTAGTGGAGAACTATGCCCAGGAGTCTCATGGTGGGCTTTTACTCAAGAGTTGCAAGGTATAGACACCATGCTAAGATACTGGCAGCCAGAGAGGGTCCAGCTACTGCCCCAATCAACCACACCTCCACAGGGCATGATGGCAGGGGGAGGCTCCTTCCTCTATATGCTTCCATACTGAACTGGGTCGGGACTGTGCCTCAGCTCTATTAATAGCCCCCCTAACCCATTCTGGTTGCCCCAAACCCGGATGCCAGAAGCTGTGAGTCAGCAGTTAAAAATAACGGAGAGCAACTGCACCCGAACTCCAATGAGCAGCTCCCCCTGACCCTCCACCCTCAAGGTTTTGTCAGTTTTAGTCTCCAGCTTGGGGCCTCACAGAGCTTAAGTGTGCTGTCAGAGCTGAGTACCCAAGGCTTGGGGCTAGGGGCAAGAGGTTAGGGGCTGGGGCTGGGTTCTGCATTTTGTTGGGGGTCTGGAAGCTGAGAGTCTGGGAGCTGGTGGTTTAGCAGGCGGGGACTGGAGACCCTGGACGTTGTCAGGGCTAGGTAGCAAGGGGAGGGGAGGAAGAAGCTGCCGGGCTGTGAGGCTGGGAAAGAAAAGTAGAGATTGGGAGCAGAGGTACATGCTGAGAGATGAGAGCCTGCAGTACCTGACAGGCGTGGCGACCCAGAGCTGAGGCGGGCAGTCGGCCTGATTCAGGGGCGGGATGGGGAACGGGCAAAAGTAAGGAAGGATATGCAGCCCAGAAAGGTACTGTGTGAAGATCTGCTGGGTAGGAGGCGTGGACCCGGAAAGGACCAGGCCTGCAACAGCCGTGGCGCGGCGCGCGCTCCCGGGGCGCCTCTGGCTGCCAGCGCGCAGCACGCCGTGCCCCGCCCACCGCGCCAGCTGCAGGCCAGGTATGTTGGCGCTGCCTGTGTGAGTGCATGTGTGTGCAGGGAGGGGCGGGGACGAGGGGAAGGGACCACGTCCTGGAGGAGTGGGGGTGGGAACACGAATCCAAACTCGCCCTAATCTAAATCTAGAGGCCGGAAGTGGCTGGGCATTCTGGGAAATGTAGTTCCAGGGGCTTCCTTGCCACCGAGTAGGTGGTTCTCAACCTTCCTAATGCCCTGACCCTTTAATAGAGTTCCTCATGTTGTGGTGACCCCCAATTTCATTGTTACAAATTGAACATAATTAAAGCATAGTGATTAATCACAAAACAATATGTAATTATATATGTGTTTTCTGATGGTCTTAGGTGACCCATGTGAAAGGGTCGGTCAACCGCCAAAGGGGTCGCGACCCACAGGTTGAGAACCGCAGGAGTAGGGGCTTCTCTGGAGGTGCTAGTGCGCTCCCAGGTTCCAGTCTGGGGAGAGGGGAGAAATGGAGAACCGAACCTCCCTTGCCAAAGCCTCAATTCGATTTGGCTTCGTGTGGAGATGTAAATTGGGGCGAATGTTGTTGCGGTGGGGGACCAAAGAGTCAGCCATAGAGCCCCCTCCTGTTCACCTTTTTGCCTTAGCCCCACCCCCTTCTATCAGACGGCTTATCCTAGGACAGCTTCACGCTAGTCACCTGAGAACTCACGAGCAGAAAACACACTGGAAACTTGCTCTTCGAGGGAAAGGCAGGCCGGGGACCCAGACCCTGCATGCAGCCCAGATAAGCGAAAACGTGTGGAAATAGGACTTTGCCCCTCAGGGTCCAGAGTCAAGGACACAGGTCCCCAGCTGGCAGGGGAAACAGGTGTCATTCAGCAAACATGACCAATGCGCAGCCCTCCTCTTGGGGAAGGTGACCACAAGGTGGAGCTACAAAGCAACTCTGTACTATGCTCCTTGGGCAGCCTGACCCCCTCTCTTGACAGTGGCTCCTTCATTCCCCTCTTGCAGTGCTTCATTGCCTCAAGTGGTCCTCCTCCCCCCTCCAACCCATACATCTCCTCATGATGACCCTTCATTGTCACATCACATACAACCGTAGATGGAGGGTGCATCCTCCCCCTAGCACCAGTGCTGAAAAGATGAGACTGTGGACAAATGCAAATTAAATTCATTCAGAAAAGGATTAATAGACAAGAAACATGAACCAACGTGTCTTGAAGAAAAAGGCTGTACGCAGTAAAAAGCCACCTGTAGGCATAGAACTACGTGGCTAGATGGGCTCTTTAGCTCCCAGCCTCTATGCAGGAAAGGAGCTAAATTGCAGTGGCTGGGGCGACACAGTGAATGGAGTGGGGTGGGTTCCCCAGGAAGGCCGTTTTCATCTCTCCTTCAGTCACTGTTCCAAGCTGTTCCATCCCTGACACACCCTGTGCTTTCTACACAAGAACATGTGCACACAAGTCTGAAACATTTTCTTGGCAATCTCCCCTGTTCTAGAACGTTTTATTTTGGGAGACATTTCTCATGATTTACTGTCTTCCACCACCACCTCAGGTCAAAACCCAAAGGGGAGAAGATTCCATAGAAGCTTGGGGCATATCCACCATTTCCCTCATAATTCAAAGTTCACTCCACCATTCCACTGTAGCCATGCTCCCTTCCTTGCTCTTGACAGATGTAGACAGGCCTTAGACTCTGGCTGGTGGGGGCCTAGGGCAGGGCATTCACTCCATTATGAAATTGTTGATCCTGGTCAGCAGCACAGCTGTTTCTAAGCCTGGAGAGGTGAGGAGGACATGACAAGAATGAGTAATGGGAATGCTAGTGGAAAGAAAAATGAGGTAATGTGAGAAAGTTCTTACCAGTTATCTCTCTCTTCTCGGCACATCTCCTACAGAGAAAAAAGCTTCCCATGGTGAGTTCAGCCACCTTCAAGCATGACCTTTTGAACCTGGGTTCCCCCAAACTGCTTTTCCCAGGTTCAAACCAATTTGGTGTCCAAGGAAGGGTCTAAGAATCTCAAAGGAACCAAACAGACCAACCCCAAGCTCCAGGCAGTATGAGTCTGAATCAGTCCCATCACCAGGACCCTGGGGAGAATAAAGATCCAGAAAGCTAAGGCACAAAACACTCACCCACGGAGGAGGAACAGCCACAAAATCAGCAGGGTGGAGACACAATCAGTGAGGAGCCATATCATTAGGTAGGTTTTAGGGGGCTATGGGAGTAAAAAAAAAAAAAGGGCCCCTGTTGGTGGCCAGAGCCCCAAAGGTAGTATATGGGGGAGAAAGGACGAGAGAAGCAGGGTTAAGGAGAATCAGGAAAGAGGAAATAGGAGGAGGTTGACAGTAGTAGAGCCCTCACCATAAGCCAGACAGGGTAAGGTATCTGCTGCAGCAGCTGGCAGTCATTGGTGGTGACCGAATCCACCCCTGCACACCAGAGTATGGAGAAGAGCCAGGGCTTGTTCACGACAAATAGGTTCACCGAGACATTATCCTCATGCAGTGCCCTATGGAGGCAAAAAAGACACAGGTGACATCCAGAACCGTGGGGCACAAGGCATGGGAGGCAGCTCCTGTCTGGCTTGAATCTACAGTGTCACTGCAAAGGAGCTATCAGTTCAACCTGTGCTTGGCAGCCCCTGACCAAAAGTGATTTTCTTTGCATAGCTGAACTCTGCCTTTTGGTAAATTCCTAATTTTGCTGTCTGGTATCACACAAATGTGTCTCTTCTCTTTGTCCCATGACAGTCCTTCAATGGTCTGAGGAACATTGACCATGTCCCCCTGAGTCTTCTCTTTTGTAGGCTCAATAGTCACTGTCCTTCTAGCTGGGGCTTGGAGTCTGGCTTATCTCCTTCACTATACAAACCCATTTAACCTGATCTTACTCCAGTTTATCAATGTTCCTTTCAAAGTATGCATCTGCAAGTGATATCCAGGTGGCTTGCACAAGCTTTGAGTAGAACAAAACTCTTCTTGCCTTCTCAGCACTATGCCTGTATGAAGGCAGCCCACGGTCAGGTTAGTTTCAGCAATATGACGTGCACCGATGACTCATTATGCAGTGTTCAATCTAAGCCCTGGTCTTTTGCACACATTTCTGCTGATGCCAGTGTCTCCTCTCTTGTCTTTGAGCAACTGAGCTTCTTTTGGGCCCCAAATATGGGTTTTTACATCTATCCCTGTTGCGTTTCATCTTGGTACCTTTGGCCTATCATCTCAGAGTGCTTAGACCTTTCAGGGCCTTGATTTCATCATTGATGTATTCATTACCAAGTCACATGTTTTGGAAATGTGATCGGCAGTCAATGCTGACCAGGACAAGACTAAGGTGAGGGCCACCCCAATGTTGTCTCCCTCCATGGTGACAACTTGAGGAAAGGTCTTTGAAATATTTATTATAACTGGTCTATCTATCATCCAGCACACATTTTTTGTTCTATCTAACCAGAAGAACATTAGAAAAGATCTTGGCAGCTGAATGTTTTGAGGTTGATCATGTTTACTGGATGGGTCAGCTTTGGGGGCCTAGCTCACATTGGTGACTCTATCACCTCTCTCCTTTGCATCCATCCTCTCTAGCACTTATCTCTTTGGTGTAGAATGAAAGCTAAAACCCTTCTCTTGGCCTACAAGGTCTGATCCAATTTGTTCCCTGCCCACCTCTCCAGCCTCACCTCCACCTTGCTCATTAGGCTGCTGTTCCTGCTCTTCTGCAGCTCTCCTCATTGTTCACTCCTGTGATGCATCAGGTCTCAGCCTAGGCACCACTTCTTTAACCATTCTTCCTAATGTGGCCCCTCACTAACCCTTCCTTCCCAACTCCAATTGCTCTATTGCATCTCCCCATTTTATCACCTTCATATCATTTATCAGTGTCCAATATGCATATATTTTGTTCAATGGTTATTGTTTTTCTCTTTCAGTTGTATTCCCAAAGACTGCAATAAATAGTGCCTGACATACAGTAAGCATTTGATAAATATTTGTTGTATGAGTGAATGAATGAGTGGTCTTTGCCCTCCCCACATTGGCTCTTCCCCACCTTTAAGCTGCATGTGATCCCCTCAGCTCCTTTCCTCTGGCACTTACTTTATATCCAACTGTGGTAGGTCTTGATAGGGGAGGTTGAGAAACAGGGGCCTCTCAGTTCTGTTGACTCCCAACTGTCCATATATCTGGTGCATTCTGGGTGCCCGTTGTTGGACATTAGCCCGATCTTCATCTGGGAGCCAAAGGACCTGTGGTTCAAGGAGGATGGGTGTGAAGCTGGGGAAGGCCTGGGGATTCCAGGGGCAGGGGCAGAGCAGAGAGGTTTGACCACAGAGTGGGGTAAATGAGCTAGGTGGGGCCCCGGGGCAGGGACAGCTCAAGATTGTCACCATGGCCTCGGGAAGGCAGTGTGGGGGGTGGTGAGGGGCACTTGGGATCCTGGAAATATCACCATGGCTTGAGGGACCCTTGAATTCAGCACAGTCTCCAATGTCAGGTTCACATAAGTGTCATAGTATGTGTGGTTTCGTGGTGGGCGGCGCAAATCAAACATAATGGAAAGGTTGAGGACTGCAGCTTCCTTCAATAACTCTTCCAATGTTGGTACTGTCTGATTCTCAGCCTCTTTCCGATCAAGGCCTGATAGCTGTGTGGCCTCCCAGAAGGGTGGCCTCTATAAGAAGAGAAAAATTATTTCAAGACCAGAAGAAGCCTCTGGGTCATTCCCCCATCCTCATCATCTCACTCATTCCCTGACTTGGGGTCCAGCTTCTGCCCACATCGTTTTCAGGGTCTTTCTTTTCTCAAACTATGGCCTTTTCCAGACCTTCTAATGCCTTAATCTGTTAACCCACCCTCCTACCTTCCCAGTTTCCTAATTTCTTCTCTCCCACTACAATTTCTCTTTGGTTTCATGAAGATCTCTGGGATTGTGACCCCTTGGTTTTATCCCAATATCAGCAGCTTTCTGGCTGTACCTACATCCCCTTCCCATGGTCCCTCCACAGTTTGAACTCTTCCACAGCACCATCAACAGCTTTCTTAACCTACCTGTTCTACAGGTCCCAAATTTTGATTCAATTCTACAATTGCCCCAGGAGGCAGAGCACACTATGTGGACTTTTGGCACTTCGGTCCTGTTTTTCTCTTTGGTACCACTTAGCCATCTGTTTTCTTGTCCTTGATATACTCTCTCTCTCCCATTTCTCCTAGAGGCTATTCCAAACCTGGGTCACTCTTCTCCTCCCTTTGTAATCAACAAATTACCTCCTAATCACTGACCTGGTAAAAGCAAGTTACTTAGCACTTATTAAGTATTTACTATGTGCCAGGTAGTGTTAGAAGTACTTTATGCAACAGACCCTGTCTAGGAGGCAGGTGAAAATTTCCTCTTTGAATGTTGCAAGATTAGGTAGACAAGAAGCACTCTGGAATGTCATAGTAAGGACTTCCATATATCTACTTTTCCACAAAAGCAAAACGAATATGGCAAAAAAGGTAAAAATTATGGTTGATTTCTTGAATATAATAAAGATGTCAAGTATGAAGTCTTTAAAGTTATGGGGGAAAAAATCTCATTGATGAATTTTATATCCAGTGAAAATATCCTTCAAAAATAATGTCAGCCATGGCCGGGTGGCTTGGTTGGTTGGAGCATCACCTAGTGTACCAAAAAATTGTGGTGTACCAAAATGGTTGCAGTTTGATTCCTGGTCAGAACACATACCTAGGTTATAGGTTTGATCCCCAGTCAGGGCACATATGGGAAGCAGCCTATTGATGTTTCTCTCTCACATCACATCAATGTTTCTCTTTTTCTCTCTCCCTTCCTCTCTCTCTAAAATCAATTTTTAAAAGACATCCTAGGGCAGTGATGGGGAACCTTTTGAGCTCGGCGTGTCAGCATTTTGAAAAACCCTAACTTAACTCTGGTGCCGTGTCACATATAGAAATTTTTTGATATTTGCAACCATAGTAAAACAAAGACTTATGTTTTTGATATTTATTTTATATATTTAAATACCATTTAATAAAGAAAAATCAACCCAAAAAATGAGTTCACGTGTCACCTCTGACACACATGTCATAGGTTTGCCATCACTGTCTTAGGGTGAGGATTTAAAAAAAGGAATAAAAAATAATGGTGGACCCAAGCTCATTTTATGAAGCCAGCATTATCCCCGAAACCAGATAAAGCTACTACAAAGAAAATTATAGGCCAATATTTCTGATAAGCATAGATGCTAAAATCCTCAACAAAATATTAGCAACCGGATCCAGCAATACATTAAAAAGATCATACACCATGATCAAGTGGGATTTATCCCAGGGATGCAAGTTTGGTACCATATTCACAAATCAATGAACGTGAAATGCCACATAAAATAAAGGATAAAAAGCACATGATCATATCAATAGACTCAGAAAAAGCATTTGAGATAAAAACTTTTCTCAAAGTGGAAATAGAGGTAACATACCTCAACATAATAAAGAACATATATGACAACCTACAGCCAACATCATACTTAATGAGGAAAAACTAACACCATTTCCCCTAAGAACAGGATCAAGACAGGGATGTCCACTTTCACCACTCCTGTTCAACATAGTACTGGAAGTCCTAGCCACAGTGATCAGACAAGAAGAAGAAATAAAAGGCATCCAAATTGGAAAGGAGGCAGTAAAACTGTCATTTTTTACAGATGACATGATACTGTATATAGAAAACTCTAAATATCCCACTAAAAATCTCCTAGAACTGATAAATGAATTCAGTAAAATAGGATACAAAATAAATATTCAGAGATTGGTTGCATTTTTTATACACTAACAACTATCAGAAAGGGAAACTTGCCATGGTCGGTTTGCTTAGTGGTTAGAGCATCAGCCTGCACACCAAAGGATCTCTGGTTCAATTCCCAGTCAAGGGCACACACCTGGGTTGCAGATTTAATCCCTGGTCCTGGTCAGGTGTGTGCAGGAAGCAACCAATCAATGTGTCTCTCTCACATCAATGTTTCTCTCTCTCCCTCTCCTTCCCTCCCTTCTACTCTCTAAAAGAAGCAATGGAAAAAATATCTTCAGGTGTGGATTAACAACAATATCAACAACAACAAAAGGGAAACTAAAAAAAAAAAAATCCCATTTACAATTGCATCCAAAATAAAATACCTAGGAATAAATTTAACCAAGGATACAAAAGACCTGTACTTGGGAAATTATAACACACTGAAGAAAGAACTGAAGAAGATACAAACAAGTGGAAGCATATATCATGCTCATGGATAGGAAGAATTAACATCATTAAAATGTCCATACTACCCAAAGCAATCTATAGAATCAATACCATTCCTATCAAGGTTCCAATGCGCCCGGCCAACATGGCTCAGTGGTTGAGTGTTGACCTATGACCCAGGAGGTCATGGTTCAATTCCTGGTCAGGGCACATGCCCAGGTTGTTGTGGGTTTGATCCCCAATGTGGGGTGTGCAGGAGGCAGCCGATCAACGATTCTTTCTCATCATTGATGTGTTCTCTCTCTCTCTCTCTCTCTCTCTCTCTCTCTCTCTCTCTCTCTTCATCTCTGAAATAAAAATATACTTCAAAAAAGATTCCAATGGCTTATTTCACAGAACTAGAACAAATATTCCAAAAATTTATATGGAACCACAAAAGACCCCGAATAGCCACAGCAATCTTGAGAAAGAAAAACAAAGTTGGAGGTATCACACTACCTGATATCAAACTATACTACACGGTCACAGTAATCAAAACAGCATGGTGGTGGCATAAAAACAGGCATATAGATCAATGGAACTGAATAGGGAGCCCAGAAATAAACCCATGCTTTTATGGTCAATTATTATTTGACAAAGGAGACAAACACATACAATGAGATAAAGATAGTCTACTCAATAAATGTGTTGGGAAAATTGGACATATATGTGCAAAAAAGCCCCCCCAAAAACTAGACCACCATTTTACACTACACATAAGAATAAACTGAAAATGGATTAAAGATTGAAATGTTAGATGTGAAAACATAAAACTCCTAGAAGAAAACATAGCAGTAAAATCTTGGACATTGCTCTTAGCAATATTTTTTCTAATATATCACCTCTGGCAAGGGAAACAAAAGAAAAATAAATAAATAGGACTACATCGAACTAAAAAGGTTTTCCACAGCAAAGGAAACCATTAACAAAATGAATAAACAGCCCACCGAATGAGAGAACATATTTGCCAATGATACATCTGATAAAGGGCTAATTTCCAAAATATATAAAGAACTTATACAACTCAAGACCAGGAAGACAAACAATCCAATTAAAAATGGGCAAAGGACCTGAATAGACACTCCTCCAAAGAGGACATACAGATGGCCAATAGACATAAAAAAAAAGGTCCCTAATCATCAGTCAGATGCAAATTAAAACCACAATGAGATATCACCTCATAATTCCTACCATCAATAAATCAACAAACAAGTGCTTGCAGAGATGGGGAGGAAAGGGAACCCTAGTACACTGCTGGTGGGAATGCAGATTGGTGCAGCTACTGTAGAAAGCAGTATGGAGTTTCCTCAAAACATTAAAAATGGAATTGCCTTATGACCCAGCAATTCCAATTCCAGGAATATACCTGAAGAAACCCTAAACACTACTTCAAAAGAATATATGCACTCCTATGTTCATTTCAGCATTATTTATAATAGCCAAGAGGCCATCAGTAGCTGAGTAGACAAAAAAGCAGTTGTACATTTACACAATGGAAAACTGCTCAGCTGTAAAAAAATAAAGAAAGAAAGAAAGAAATCTTACTTTTGCAACAACATGGATGGACCTAGAGAGCATTATGCTAAGTGAAATAAGCCAGTCAGAGAAAGACAAGTACCATATGATTTCACTTATATGTGGAGTCTAATGAACAAAATAAACCAACAAAGTGATGACAGATTCAGAGAACAGACTGACAGCTGTCAGAGTGGATGGAGGTTGCAGGGCTGGGTGAAAAAGGTGAAAGCATTAAGCAAAAAACAAACAAACAAACAAAAAACAACCATAAAACTCCTGGCCAGTGTTGCTCAGTGGTTGAGTGTCAACCCATGAACCAAGAGGTCACCAGTTCGATTCCTAGTCAGGGCATAGGAGGCAGCTGATCGATGATGATTCTCTCTCATCATTGATGTTTCTATCTCTCTCCCTCCCTTCCTCTTTTTCCAAAAATCAATAAAAAATATTTTTAAAAAACAACAGCAAAAACTCATAGACACAGACAACAATATGATGATTATCAGAGAGAAAGGGGGTGGGGGAAGGTAGAAGACGGCATAGGGAGGATAAATGGTGATGGAAGGAAACTTGACTTAGGATGATGAACACACAATACAATATACAGATGATGTATTATAGAATTGTGCACCTGAAACCTCTATAATTTTAGTAACCAATGTCACCCAATAAGCTCAATAAAAAAGTGATAATACACATGTTCTCTTAATACATACTTTCACATTTTCAAATAAAGTCCTAATAAAAAATAATGGTGCAAAAAAAAAAAGACTTTTCCAGATAAGTGATTATTGGGTGAATTTGTCATCAGCAGGAAATTGGAGCATAGTCATAATATTACTCATTGTGTAAAATAAGAACAGATATGCCCATATTTACATGAGCAAATAAATGAATACAAAATAAAAAAGTACTTCCTGCATTCCCAGGAAGTACTTTATGTGTATTAATTTATTTAATCCTTCCAATAATCCTGCAAGGTACACTTATTATTCCCATTTCACAGATGAGAAAAATGAAGCACAGAGAGACTAAGGAATGTTGCTCAGGCTCACAAGGCTAGGAAGTGGTGAAACCAGGATTCGAACCAGATATCCTTTGTTCTTAACACTCTGATATGTAAATATATAGAGAGTTAAATGGGGGAAAAAAAGAAAGGTGCAAAAGAATATGTGAAGTGGTCCTATTGGTGCAAAATGAAAACTATATATGTGTGTGTGCATATATCTGTATGTATACATATGTATATATAGAATATGTACCCAACTGTTAACAGTGACTATCTCAGGGGGATTGGATTATGAGAGAGTTTTTAATTTTTAAGTTATTTCTCTGATGTTTTACTTTTTTAAAAAATATATTTTATTGATTTTTTACAGAGAGGAAGGGAGAGGAATAGAGAGTTAGAAACATTGATGAGAGAGAAACATCAATCAGCCACCTCCTGCACACCTCCTACTGGGGATGTGCCCGCACCCAAGGCACTTGCCCTTGACTGGAATCGAACCTGGGACCTTTCAGTCCGCAGGCCAATGCTCTATCCACTGAGCCAAACCGGTCAGGGCTGATGTTTTACTTTTTTACAAGGAACATGTATTACTTTCATAATCAGGAAAAGAGGAACTGAAAAAACTAAATATTCTTTGCAATGTATTCCATCACCTGCAGGATTGAGTCCACACACCTGGGCCTGGCATTTGAAGCTTTCTAAGACCAAGCCTTTGCTCCCCTCACCAGTCTCCCCTCCCACTGCTCTTATCTCCTGGTGTCACCAAGCCACTTTCTGTTCCCTGAAAACACTTCTTCATACTTCTGGGCTTTACCCATGCTCTTGCCTCTGACTAGAATTCCCATTTCCTGCCTTGTCCATCTTAAAAACTGCTCAGGTGTCCTCTTCTGTGAAACTACGCTTGACCCTTTCCCACACGCACCCTGCCAAACAGTGACCTCTCTACTCAGTAATTATCGATACTGTTATCGCTGTAGGTTTCATATTCTGATAGCCTATTGCCAAAGCTCTCATTTATACTAGGAGGTTATGACCTGAGGGCAGACTGTATACCTATTGCTCAGCACAGCACTCAGCACGAGCTTATCAATGAATGAACTCTGCCCTGAGGGCCCCTGCAGGTGGCTATCTCTTCCAGGACGCTGTCCTCACCTCCAGGAACCAGGCCCCAGCATTGAGTCTCTTCAGTTCAGCCCAGGAGAAGTCGCTGCTGTGGGCGGTGATTCGGGTTGGGAACACAGAGGCCACATCTGTGGTTCTGCTCAGGTGCTCATCATGCATGAGGAAAGGGATCCCATCGGAGCTGAAGGCATGAAGGATGTCAGAGGGCCAAGCTCTGGGGCTGCTCTCATTTTCGGAGTTCCCCTGCTGTGTCTGTCAGCCCCCAGTTTCCCTCACCTGATCATCACATCGGTCTCAAACACATTAGCTCCACATTCTGCTGTCTTCCGCAGGGACATCAGGGTATTCTCGGGGGCCAGCTGGAAGAGGGAATTGGTGAGGTGGTCACAGGGAAGGGTAGGAGCCTGGGAACCCACAGGCCTAGCCACTGAAGACCCTCCCTGCCTTGCCAGCATTCTGCCCACACTCACCATGGGAGCCCCTCGGTGTCCAACCAGCCTAGGTTTGGGGGATAAGTCTCTGGGTTCCATGATACAGGTTGAGGAGATGCATAGGGGGGCCAGGTAGATGGCCAGGACAATTGTAAAATACACGAACAGTAGCACAATCTTGTGGCCTGTGAGGAGTGGGGGACCAGCTGTGGAGAAGGGGCAGGGGGCGAGCTCTGGGGGCAGAAAGCAGAGTGCAGGTGCAGGGAATCAGGCAGCAGGAGGCTAAAGAATGGATGGCCAGCGAGGGTGTGTGTGGGAGTGGAGTTGGTACCTCTTTTGTGGATATGGTAGAAGTTATCAGCCACAGGCCAGGCCAAGATGGTGATGAAAGCAACAGCTCCAATGTGAAGGAATGGGGCTGTGGCCTATGGAGGAGAGTTGGTGAGGAGGACTCTGTCCTCCCTTTCTTCTCTGAGGACCTTTTAGAATTCAGACCTACTTGCAGTTTTGGGGGACCAGGGAGAAAGATAGGTCCTGGGGTTGGCCACAGGCCCAGGCTCCCAACCAGGGACTGGAGATCAGCCACTCACCCACAGTGACAGACGTAGGCTAAGCCACTCCTCCTGCCATTGGACATCCAGTACCACGAGTCCAGCGAGCACAAGAAGTACAATGAGGAGCAGCAGCACCTGGGGGACCCGGGATGAATAGGCTACTTGGGCTGCTCCTCATTCTATGAAAACAGAACCATTCTCCTCCCCTGACTCCTTTACTTTCTTTCAGTTAACAAACATCTACTGGGCTTCAGGTCTTGAGTTTGAGCCCGGGGTTAGAACAGTGAGGTTTTTGACAAATAGCCAACCAAATGCTGGGCCCAGGGGCCCCCTTTCCTGCTCATTCCCATTCCCACTTTACCTTGTGGACACTGTGCAGGTGTAGAGGCTGGCCACAGAACCACAGGAGCACAGCCAGGAGCTGGGGGTAGAGGGTGTTGGAAGTAATGAGGTGCCAAAAGAGGTGGGCCACTGAGATGGGCTTCCCAGGCTGACACCTCCCTCTTCCCCTCCCCACAGTGGGACGGGTAGAGCTGAACCAGAAGGAAGGGCCGAGGTGGGGGGCTAGGCCAGTGTCCCCCTGTACCCACCAATAGCAGGGACGCATATGTGACCAGTAGAGAGACAAAAAGCGTAAATGCCAGGGACCAGTCCATCCAGTGTCCCCACTGGCGGAACAGGAATCTGTGGGAGGGGAGAGGGAGGTATCCGAGTGCAGGAAAGGGTGTCAGCAGGGGCCTGAGGGGAGTTGGGGTGGGTGGACCAAGAAGGAGGACTACAAGGTAGTAAGGGGCAGCCTTTCGCAGGGCCAGGGACTCTAAGGACCGGGGAGCCTTTGTGGAGGGGTCGTCTAAGGATGTTGGGCAGCAGGAGAGATGGGCATGGCTGGGGATGACTGAGCACCCAGGGGCCCAGGGTGGGGAATAGGTTGACATGTTTGCTGAGGCAGGGGGTCCATGACACACTCATTGAAGTTGTGCAGGTCATTGAGAAGGATGAGCCCGATGTACAGCCAGCCCAAGGAGAGGAGGACAGTGAAGAAGAGCAGGCCAAACCACATATATTCACACTGTAAAGGAGCAGGAGAGAAGCTCACAGCCGATTCCCACTTTCAGCTCAAAGTCCCCAACAGATGGCAGCTTAAAGGGACTTCCTGCCAGGCGTTGGGCTGCTCTGCTCTGCCAGCAGCTCTTTCCATATTTGAGAGAGATTTTCTTCCTGGGGAGAGAAAGCCCCTTCCCTCCACCCCCAGCTGCCTCTAAGCGCAGTGACCTCCTTAGCCTCCTTCTCCCCTTCACGAGGCCTCTGCCTTGGACTTCAGGTGCCCCCATCCCTACTCCACCTGGCTGGTTTTCATCCTCTCCTTGGGACACTTCCTCCAGTGGCAGCTATACAGGCAGTGGATGCTGCGGGCCCAGGCGGAGCAGCAGTTGGGGGACTTGGCCATGGTGAGGGCCTGGGGGAAGAGATACTCTGACATCAGGGACCCTGGTGAAGGCAGATCCCAGCCTTCCTCCCAGTGTATCTGAGGAGCCTGATGGAGAAGCAAAGGCCTGGGCTGCTGCCCATCAATGGAGGTCATGGAGCAGGTCCTGCTTGCCAGAGTGGATGAGGAGGTGAGCAAAGGACGACAATCTCCAGGGTCTTTCCCTTTAATCTGGATACCTGGTCAGTCTGGGACACTTGGGAAATCCAGCTTGTTGGCCTGCAGGATGAACACGCAATCTCTCCTACCTAATAGCATGCCCATTTAACAGGAGAAACTGCCTGGGGTGGGGCAAACTCAATTTAACAAGTTGAGGCAGATTTAACCAAGCTTCAGGCAGCCCCAGGAATTAGGAGTAACATGAGGCTGAAGTTCCAGTTCTGACCTGGGGCTAAAGGGAGGCCTAGCTAGTGGGCCAGTTACTATGGATACAGATTACACACATCACAAAGCCCTGACTGAAAGATTCTCTGTCTCCACCTTCCAGGGGTCAGGGAGCACAGCCAATAAGAGGAAGCCAGAGGAACAGGCAGTCTGGGTCACTCCCAGACTTAAGGGGCTCTTTTCCTGTCCGCACACCTAGAAAATCCAAGCCCTCTTGCCCCAGTCCGATCACTTCCCGCCCAGTCATCCCCCCACCCCACCTCAATCAGTAACCCAGTCTCCACCTCCCCCTTTTCAGGGCCCCACCCTCTGAGGTCCCTTAGGTGAAAGTGCAACAAATACAGGCCAAAGGTATGGGGGGGTGTGGTTGTCCTGGGGCAGGCGATTCCTGTACCTTGTGCTTTTGGGTCAGGCTGAGACTGAGTTGGCTTAATTGATCCCAAACTAGGCTGGGTGTGTGATGGTGATTCTCCTAAGAAGGGGTGCGATTTGTGTCAGCACTTGTCTGTGCGTGTGTACTCGTGGCTGGCAGTACAAATGGGTTTGTTGATGACTTTGGGTGTGTAAAGAGCTCCCAAATACACCCAAAGTATGTGTGGTCTGTGGGACACAACCCCCTGTCATTTGAGCTCTCCTGAGGCTGTGGAGTCTTAGAGGGGTGCACAGTGGCTGGGCCCCTAAAAGGAGGGAGGGTGTAGCTACTCCTGAAACAGCCCTCCTTACACTATGCTTGCCTTGGGAAAGGAGGTTAGGGTAGGCTGTGGAGGGGAGGGGGCCTGAGGCTGGGGGAAGTAAACCTCTCTGCTTCCTGAGTTCCCTCCCAGGAAAAAGTCATCCCAAAGGGAGGCTCTGCCTCTTCCCACCCTGGGACTTGGTTGTGGTAGCCTGCCCTGGGCTCCATCGGCACCTCCTGCCTCCTCTCAGATCCTGCCCCCAGTACCCCAGGCACTGCCTGCCAGAGCCCCAGCTCCCTCCAAGAGCTGTCTAGAGAATGGGGTCAGGTCTGAGCAGCTTGAAAAACCCTCAAGGAAGCTGAGCAGGGGTGCTGCCCAATCCCTGCAGGTTGGAGCCAGCCTCCACCCCGCTGCCTGTAGCCCCCCAGCCTTCCCAGCCCTCACACCTTTTCTCAGCGGTAGCTCTGCTCTCGGCTCTGCACTGCACCGCTTCCCAGATCCTCTTCGAGTTGTCTGCCTCCTCTCTCTTTCAGTCCACCGCTCTGCCCCACCAGTCAAACAGGTGGCACTGTTGCCACCTACAGGAGGCTGTGTGGGTCCTCTCTGAAGTCCTGCAGCTGCTCTCTGGCTTGTGCCGTCTGGGTGGGAAGATGGGAGGGGGGTAGGGGGAGGGAGAGCAGATCTGCTTCTTTACTCGCTGCTGCCGGTCAGGGGGCTTTGGGGTGAGGAATTCTTTTGTAAAGCCTTCCCGGTTCCTCTGTCCCTCCTCCTGCTCCCCTCAGTCACTGCCAGGGCTTTGTCCTGCCTCTGGGAGGCGAGGGCTTAGGGCACTGGCAGGCGGGAGGGAAGCTGGGGGGAGGTGACTACACAACTTTGCAACTTGCCAGAGAAGGGGCCCAGCCACCCCCCTGGTAAGGGGTGTGTGTGAGGGAGTCCAGCATTTGGTCTCAAGCTTCATGGGAGGACAGCCTTCGTTCATCAGCCTTCTTTTCCTCTTGGGAGTCTACTTCCACTTTTGCAAAGTGCATCAAGGAGAGAGAATTGCAAGCTACTTCCTAATATCTGGACAGCAGATCACCCTGCTTCTAGGCCAGGGGTCCCCATGGGCTTTGTGGCTCCTAACCTTCCCATCCATCACCCCAGACAGTATATGCTCATTCAGGATGGCCGAGACTCGCATCATTCCAGCTGCTTTATCTCCAAGGCATCTAAAGTCTCCTAAGAATCATTTGAGGAGCATAGGGAGTTAGGGTCACTGGATTGTGAAAGATGAACACATTGTCGATGTAAGAAACGTTAAAACCTGTAGATAATTTTTATAAGTTTATTTGAGCCAAACGGACAATTTCTGGGAAGCAAAATCTCAAGGGATTGAGAAAACGCTCTGAGAATGGCAGTTTTACAGCCTAGTTTATACACTAGAATCAAAGGAGGAGACTTAAGGAGGGTTACATGAAATCCATTGATGGTAGATTAAAGGGTCAGGAGAAAGAAAAGAAGGAAAATCTCTAAATTGGATAAAGAGTGAAATGGAGAGACTCAGACATCTTTTACATTGGTGGGTACAGGATAGTTAGCATTTACAACAAATAGAGATGGTATGTAGGCAACAAGAAGGGTTCATAGTCTCTGCTCTGGTGTGCCCTGAGGGATCTGGATGAGATTACTCTGACATTCCAAGGGTATGTTATCTTATATGCAAAAAGACAATATATAGGCTCACTTAGGGTAAAGATTGAACTATGTCAAAGAAGATATACAGGCCTAGAATGTGACTCCCCCCCCTAAACTGGTTTTAGTTAGGAATTTTTATGTTCAGACCATCCTATGTGGTTACTTTAGGTCTCTGAGTCTGTAAAGCCACCACGCAGGCCTCCCTTGAGCTTGTCAGGTTTATTATGTAGCCCTTTCTTTTGTCCACAACGTACAAAAGATACTGTTACTACATCACAGCAGGCAGGGCTGGCTAGCACTTGTAGTCAGCTTAGTGCTAAAATGTAGGGCTCTGGTGGGACTGACCTTCCCTTAAGACAGTGGTTCTCAACCTTCCTAATGCCGTGACCCTTTAACACAGTTCCTCATGTTGTGGTGACCCCCAACCATAAAATTATTTTCATTGCTATTTCATAACTGTAATTTTGCTACTGTTATGAATCGTAATGTAAATATCTGATATGCAGGATGTATTTTCATAGTTACAAATTGAACATAATTAAAGCATAGTGATTAATCACAAAAACAACATGTAATTATATATGTGTTTTCCAATGGTCTTAGGCGACCCCTGAGAAAGGGTCGTTCGACCCCCAAAGGGGTCGCGACCCAAAGGTTGAGAACCGCTGCTCTAAGATGTGATGGCTCAAAGCCTGTGGGTTAATGCAGTGTTGGTGGGAAAGGATGCCTCTCTGGGGATAGCTTGCTTACCCATCCCCCCCCCCCACACACACACTGGGCTTGGGAGAGTGAGAAGACTGGCTCTCTTATGCCAAGAGACAGCCCTCCTCCCTCTCTGCTTTCCCATTGTATCCAGGGGCTCTAGTTGGCAATGGAAGAGGCTCTCTTGCTTCCTGGACATTAAAATGCAGAGAATTAGGGCTGCCTGCTGGCAGAAGGCCAGAGAGGGCTGCAGGGCAGCTAGTCCTCCTACAGGCTTCATTCCCAGCAGATTGTCCTTTAGTTTCCTTTGCTTGGCTCTGGTGGATTTTAGAGGAGTCTGGGCTTTCATGTGCTGAGTTCTGGGAGGTGCTCTGGAAGCTTTTACTGGGGGCGGGGTGGTGATAGGGGAGACTGGGATTCAGAATGCATGGATATGAGAGGCCCAGGGCTTGAAAATTCTTCAGAAGGCTCTAAGGCCAGTCAGCAACCTGTGTTTGGCATTTTAGGGCTGGCCCCCTTGCAGTTTTAAGCAGAGATGGAGAACTCTGATGCCCAGTAAGGAGTAAGCACAGCCATCTGCTCCCCTTTCAAAGGAGAAAGCAGGTAGCAGTGTGGCCTAAAGCATATACTCAAGCAAGAAGTCAGGCTGCAGGGCTTTAGGGATTGCCACCACTGCCACTCTAGTAACACATGAAGCTTTGGTATTAGGCCTGGGTTCAAGTTCTAGCTCCATTACCCACTAACTTTGTGACTTTAAATAAAACTGTGGCAGGTGCATGGGGATGCCTGGTAAATATGTCCCTTTCTTGTAAATCTAGAGGCTGGGTGGGCTGTACAGTGGAGATCAGGACACTGGCCTTGCTAGTTTTATTCCAATTTTCTGAGGTAACAGAGTGACGTGAAGACATAATGTATTGGTCCATACGGCCCTTAGGGGACAGGGGCCATGACAAGGCGGTGGGGCCTGGCTACTTGCCTGGCATTCCCAGGGGCGGAGGAACATGGGTTGAAAATATAGCAAAGAAGGATCTTTCCAAACAATAGAAGCACTAAGCTTTATTTCTTTATTTCTTTTAAAAAACATTAACATTTTTAAAGATTTCATTTACCTCAGGACCATGAAGAGCCCCTTCCTGAGGTGGGTTGAAAGATGGGTGTCAGGTGTCCCACCCAGGGTAGGCTCTGTCACTAAGCTGAGAGAGCCTAGAGATAAGACAGCCCTGGGAGGCAGCCTGAGCTGCTGGCAAATCAGAAAGAGCTTGACTGTACTGAGGATTGGTTCCCAAAGAGTCAGCAGGAAGGTCAGCTGGTTCTGTCTTCAGCAGGCGGTTTAGCATCCTTCTAGAGAGGAGAGAGCAAGTCTGGGGCTGGAGGGCTAGAGACTGACAACCGAGCAAACAAAATTCCTTCCTTTCCAGTAACATGCTGTCCCTTTTATCAACAGCAAGAAACCTGAAATGTAGAGGAGTCATTAAAAAACCTCCTCTGGCTGCAACCAGAAGGTGTCTTGTAAGCCAGACTGGGGAAGAGATGAGTCCAATTTTAGGGGGCCTCTTCTTCAATAGGGGAGCAGCCGGAAAAGAAGCTGACATTGCTGGCCAGAGCTCGTTTCTTTTTCTTCCCTGGAGCTTTATTTTCTTGGGATTCTGTGGCTACATGTTTCAAGTCTGGGAGGCCAAGGGAGCAGGTGTCTGGAGCAGTCTTTAACAGAACCTGCTCCACTTCACACATCTCTTTCAGGATCTAGGAGGGACAGAAACAGGTATGACTACATCTCAGGTGGGGGCAGAGGCTCAGCCCAGCTTAGCCCCCACAGATGCCCAGTACACTTCCAATAGTATGAGGTGTTCTGTAAGATTGCTCTGCAGGAAGAAGGAAGAAACAGACTCTATGCTCCATTCCCAGTTCCCAACAAGCACATTGGCCCTTTCTCCCCTTCCCCCACCACTGTCAGTCAGAGCTAAGGCAGAGAGGGACCATAATACAGCTGGAAATGCCTGCCTTTTAGCCTACCTACCTTACTGTTTGGAGTGGCACAGACAGGGTTGAAGAAGCTTAATCCTGGGGTCACTTCTGTAGGATCCTCCAGTTTGAAGGAACCTTCGGAATCCTGGGTCCTCTCAACAGTTCCCAAGCTATCCTGAGAATCAAGCAGACAGGCTATTAGAAATCAGTTCCCAGGGTTATAGAATCACTGTTCCCGTCCAACCAGAGAGACACCAGCTTGGAGAGCCTCATCAGTTTCTAAGCAAGTCTCAGGAAGACCCTGCTTGGGGTCATAGTGCTTGATGGCAGCTTCTGAAGGCGAAGGACTAGGTAGGATAGTGGCACAGGATGCATCATGAGGCGAGGTTTAAACAAGACCAAGCCTTGGTGATTTCTTTAACTTTCCCTTTTTCCAATCTGCAATATTCTTT
This sequence comes from Myotis myotis, assembly GCF_014108235.1. Lineage (NCBI taxonomy): Eukaryota > Metazoa > Chordata > Mammalia > Chiroptera > Vespertilionidae > Myotis > Myotis myotis. The sequence goes on from NW_023416346.1 coordinate 83,135,170, forward strand.
TTACTAAAAAGGGTGTTGTCTGTATTATTTTTTTTCCAGAGAAGGAAATCAAGGCCAAGAGAAAGAAGTTACTTAGGCAGTGAGGTGACTTTGGGGTAGAGCTTTGATTAGAATTATAAGCTTCTGTTATGAAAAAAGAACTGGATTAAGAGTCAGGAAGCCTAGGGTCTAATCTTTTATTGGGGTGACATTGGTCAATAAGATTATATAGGTTTCAAGTATAAATTTCTATGGTACATGATCTGTATATTGCATTGTGTGCCCACCACCCAAAGTCAAATCTCCTTCTGTCACCATATATTTGACCCCCTTCATCCTTTACTACTCCCACCTCCTTCCCTCGGGTAACCAACATGTTGTCTGTTTCTATGAGTTTTTGTTTGTTTACTTTTTTGTTTATTTGTTGCTTTCAGTTCTATATCCCACATGAGTGAAATCATATAGTACTTGACTTTTTGTCTGACTTATTTTACTTAGCCACAGGAACAGACTCCCAAGGTCCCTGAGACATCTGCAATTGTTAGCCTTACCTCTTTAATCCTCTAATAACTGCCTACCTTAGAAGTATCCTATATGATAAAAGCCTAATATGCTAAGTGTCTGGTTGTCCATTCAACCAATCAAAGTGTAATATGCTAACGATATGCTAAGGCCACTCAACTGCTCACTATGACGTGCACTGACCACCAGGGGGCAGATGATCCAACCAGTGCGTTAACTTACTGCTAGGGTCTGGCCGATCAGGACTGAGCAAGATGGGCTGGACACACCCTGGAGCCCTTCTGTGGTCCCTCCTCGACTGGCCAACCTCCTGTGTCCCTCCCCAGCCCCAATCATGCCCCCGTGGGGTCCCTCGGCCTGGCCTGCACCCTCTCACAATCTGGGACCCCTCGGGAGATGGCAGAGAGCAGGTTTCGGCCTGATCCCACAGGCCAGGCCGAGGGACCTCACTGGTGCACGAATGCGTGCACTGGGCCTCTAGTTTTTAATAGAAAACCCAGGGCAAAACTGTTTACATGTAGATGTTCAAGAAATGCATGATGAATGATCATTACACTAAGCTTGCTAAAATTATTGCTTATCACATAGGGAGCTGTAGGAATGGGCTTTTGCCATGGGCACAGGTAGGCATAAGGCAAGTATGTGGACCTGACGTACTTGGTGCTGCCTTTCTCAGAACACATTTTGTTTCCCTGAGATTTCTATTCCTGGAATATAAGGAGGACAGCTACAATTACCTTGGCTCACAACAGTGACCATCAGAAAGACCAAGTTCCTGTGAGTCTTTTCCTAGAGAATAGCTGGTTCCCATGGAGAGGGGCTAGGTAACTAATGTCTCAAGATGTCAGAAGGATTAACTTCCTTCCTGGAAGCTGCCACCTCAGCATGTGGCCCTTATAGTTCCAGCTAAGCCTCTGGATTAGCCAGATCCTGCATATCTATATGCCTGTAAATGCCTGCTTTCTTGTTCCTTGTTCCTGCCTCAGAAACTATAGAAACATTATATAGTCAAGGTGGGGAATGGGGAACTCATACCTGGGAATCTTCTGGGAAGGGCTGTGGTTTCTGAAGGGGATGTGTGGACAGACTAGCAGTGAGCAAATAGGATTAAGCGAACTGTGTCTTTTTCTGATTGCAGAGAAAAGAAGAGTAGAAGAGCTGTGCAGGAGATTCCAGATTTCATGAAGAAAAGGGCGGAAACTAGTGGGGAAAATAAGGGGCAATGGCACTGATCCTACCTTGTCTTGCTGACGGTTCCTACACTTTGTGGGGTCACAGCTGCAGTCCACGCCACAGTTCAACTTCTGTCTCCTGCACCCACACTGCTTATTCCCACACCAGCCCTTGCAGGAACACTGCAAAAACAGATTTGTAGAAAGACTTTATTACCACCCAGCCGGTGTGGCTCAGTGGTTGAGCGTCAACCTATGAACCAGAAGGTCATGGTTCGATTCCCAGTCAGGGCACATGCCTGGGTTTCAGGTTCAATCTCCAATGAGGGGCATGCCAGAGGCAGCCGATCAATGATTCTCTCTCATCACTGATGTTTCTCTCTCTCCACAATCCTCCCTGAAATCAATAATACATATATTTTTTAAAAAAGAAAGAGTCATTACTGTCATCTGGAATGACATGGAATCAGTTTCACCCCACTTTTCACAGGGTAGGATGACTAGTTTAAAAGGCCTTCCCTTCATTTGCAAGCCTTTCTGAAAAGATGGAAAGTACCATCAACTTTACCAAGCTTCTATCTCCTCAGTCCTCTCTTGTTAATTCTCACTTGAAGATATATTTTCCATTGATTTTTTTTTTTTAGACAGAGTGGAAGGGAGAAAATGGGAGAGAGGGGGAAGGAGAGAGGAAGGAGGATAGGAAGAGATCAATGTGAGACACATCGACTGATTTCCTCTCACACGTGCCCTGACCAGGGCCGGGGATCAAACCAGCAACCCAGGTACCGTGCCCTTGACCAGGAATTGAACCCAAGACCCTTCAGTGCAGGGGCTGGCACTATAACCACTGAGCAATATCAGCCAGGGCGCCTCAGTCCTCTCTTTAGTGAAACAAAGATCAATGTGAACCACCATAGGTTTACTAAGAACAAGTCAAGCCAGGCATATCCATTTATTTGGGGATAGGATACTTGAAAGACAGATCAGCGGGCTATCATAACAATGCAGGGAAACTGAAAGAGACTCTCATGATCATTTTAAGGGCAAAGTGAAGAACTGTGAGCTAATTGGTAGTGGAGTTAGGTACAGTATATTTAAGGACTAAGCACAGTTGCTTGACATCTTTTGATCTACCTAACTGTACTTCATCCAACTCACTTTCTACAGTTTGTTCAGTGTCAGCCTGAGCTTTGTCCTCAGCACTTTAATAATTTAGCAGTTTAATGAATCACTGATGAATGAAATATCATTTACATTTGTATAGCACTTTACAATTTTTGGAGTACTTTCATATAATATACAACTACAAAAATCTTATAACTGGTCTACAAGGTAGGCATTTTAATCTGCTGTAACAACAACACAAAGCTGGAAGGATGATTAATATGTAAGATAACAGAATCAAAATTCAAAAATATTTGGACAGGCTGAAATTATCGGCCCAAAGTAAAAGTTATAACAGGGATCAATTTCAGTTTGACACTTAGGTTCCTCCCAAATCAGCCATCCTATATAATAAAAGCCCAATATGCAAATCGACCGAACAGTGGAATGACCAGTCACTATGATGCGCACTGACTACCAGGGGGCAGATGCTCAATGCAGGAGCTGCCCCCTGGTGGTCAGTGGGCTCCCACAGGGGGAGTGCTGCTCAGCCAGAAGCCGGGCTCAGGGCTGGCGATGCAGCGGTGGTGGCGGGAGCCTCTCCTGCCTCCACGGCAGCGCTAAGGATGTCTGACTGATGGCTTAGGCCCATGGGGACATCCCCTGAGGGCTCCTGGACTGTGAGAGGGTGCAGGCTGGGCAGAGGGTCCCCCCAAAGTGCACAAATTTTGTGAACCAGGTCTCTAGTAAAAAATAAAATATGGAGACCATGCAGTCCCGGTAAGAGAAGAAGCTTACAGAAACCAAGCCTTCCCCGTTTCCGCGGCCGGCGTTTGTTTGTTTGTTTTCACTGAACCCTGTTCATGGGACATTTCGGATACAGACACTCACCTGTGCTGAAGAGAGGGAGAGTGTGCAGAGGAGTGGAATCTGGGGAGAGACTGAGGAGAGAAGGGGGGCCGGGAGAGGTGGCAGCGAATTGAGTGCTGAGACACCCCTGAGCCCACGTCTGAGGCAGCCATTCTCTCCGGAGAGTGAGACTCCTCCCCCCAGCCCCCAGGCAAGGAGCACAGCCACACCCAGATTCCACCCTGTAGGAGATCAAGGATTAAAATAACCTGATCAGTCCCTGGGAGTTAACAGGGTCTGGCCTATAGAGGGATTTTCAATCCCAGCAACAACACAGCACTGGTAACTCTTACGCAGCCAGCTCGGGGCAGTGAACTTCCACTGGACAGAGAGGCCCTGTAGCCTCAGAGGCCAACCCCAGAACACTGCCACCCAGAGGCTGACCCACAAACTGACTCTTTGCTAAACACAAAATAAGGCAGTCTGGGAAACAAATGCGGCTTGCTTTAAAATAAGGACTGTGGTTTACAACACAGAGGAACAGTGTATCGCAGGGAAACTCAACACTCTCCTGAATACCTGGCAGGTCTAAGGCGAGCCACACTGAAGAATAGAAGAACCGAAGGACCTTCACTACTGCAATATTTTTTTTTTTTCCTTTTTTCACCTTTTAACTAAGAAACCAATTTTTTTTCTTTTTTTTTTCTTTTTTTTTTCCCTCTTCTTCTTTTTTTTTCTTTTCTTCTTTTTTCCATCACCTGATTTTACCCTTTTAATTACTACCTTCTTATTTTTAACCAGTATTATTACTGCTACCATTTTACCATTTTTTTTAAAGTGCCATTTTATTTTCTCTTTATTTTATTTTGGGATTAGTGTTCTCCATTCTATTTTCATCGTTATATTATTGGTTGTTTCTAGTTTGCATTTATCTCCAGGGAGCTGTTGCTGGAATTTGTTGGGATTAATGGCTGTTCTATAGGAGCATTCTCCTCATATAAAAAGTCTCTTCCCCTCTTCCACTTCATTCTCTCTTTTCGCTCTTTTTTTTCCTTTTCCTTTCTTTTCTCGCTTTTACTTTCCCCCCTCCTTTTTCCCACTTTCATTTTTGCACTCCTTTTTTTGGTCCCTAATTTTCTTTTCTTTTTTCTCTTTTCTCTTTTTCTCTTCCTTCTTCCTTATCCCCTAATTCTCTTAATTCAGGTGGTCACTTTTATTTGGGGTTATTAATATCGTGAATATATTTGTGTATAGTGCCTGGTACGTGGTGCCTTGTTGTGTTGTATTTTGTGCCTTTAAATCAACACAGCAGATCCAAGCAACAGCAACCTCCTGAGCACCACACCCTCTGCTGAGGAACAGCAGCTGTACGTGAAACCTCGCCCCACCAGCCAGAAGAGCCACCACAGCTGTGAACAGCACCCACCAGAGGAGTTGCTGCCAACTGAAGAGCAGCTGCTACCGCAACCGCCCGAAGAGCAACCGCAGACCAAGGAGTCACTGCCACCAAGGGAGCAGCCACTGAACGACTCAACGTCTAGATATGTCAGTGAGATCAAACATGGGTAGACAAAGAAACCCCCAAAGGAAAGAGAAGGAGGACTCTCCAGAAAAGCACCTAAGTAATACAGAGGCATGCAACATGACAGAAAAAGAATTCAGAATAAGGGTCCTAGAGTGCATAAACCGGATGGAGGAAAAAATCGACAACCTCAGCAAGAAGCAAGAAGAAACAGATGAAAAAATTGATAACATATGGAAGAAGCTAGAAGAAACAGATGAAAAAATCGATAACATATGGAAGAAGCTAGAAGAAACAGATGAAAAAATCAACAACTTAAGTAAGACCCAAGAAGATATGAAGAGTGATATAGCTGCAATGAAAAACTCCATTGAAAGTATCAACAGTAGACTAGGAGAAGCGGAGGACCGAATTAGTGATTTAGAAGACAAGGAAGCAAAACACACCCAAAATGTACTGCAATTGGAGAAAAAAATGAAAAGACAGGAGGAGAGCCTAAGGGAGCTTTGGGACAACATGAAACGAAACAACATACGAATAATAGGGGTACCAGAACAACAGAAGGATGAACAAGGATTAGAAAACCTATTAGAAGAAATAATATCAGAAAACTTCCCTGAGGTGGGGAAGAAAAAAGTCACACAAGCCCAGAGAGTCCCAAACAAGGTGAACCCAAAAAGACCCACACCAAGACACATCATAATTACCATGGCAAATGTTCAGGACAAAGAGAGAATCTTACAGGCTGCAAGAGAGAGACGGAAAGTTACATACAAGGGATCTCCCATTAGATTGTCAAATGATTTCTCAACAGAAACACATCAGGCCAGAAAAGAATGGACGGAAATTTACAAAGTGATGCAAAGCAAAGGACTGAATCCAAGAATACTCTATCCAGCAAGGCTATCATTCAAACTTGAAGGGGAAATAAGAAGCTTCACAGACAAAAAAAGGCTAAGGGAGTTTATCACCACCAAGCCAGCAATGCAAGGAATGCTAAAGGGACTGGTATAAAAATAAGAAATAAAAAGCTCAGAAAGAAAACAGCCACACAAACACAGAAATGCCTACAAACAACTACCTTTCAATAATAACTTTAAACGTAAACGGACTAAATGCTCCAAACAAAAGACATCGAGTGGCTGAATGGATAAAAAAACATGACCCATACATCTGCTGTCTACAAGAAACCCACCTCATTAGAAGGGACTCACACAGACTGAAAGTGAAAGGATGGAAAAATATCTTTCAGGCAAATGGAAAGGAAAAGAAAGCTGGGGTAGCAATACTTATATCGGACAAAATAGACCTCAAACTGAAGGCCATAACAAGAGATAAGGAAGGCCACTTCATAATACTAAAGGGATCAATACAACAAGAAGATATAATCCTGGTAAACATATATGCACCCAATGCAGGAGCACCCAAATTCATAAAAAAACTCCTGGAAGATATCAAAGGAGACATCGACAACAATACAATCATAGTAGGGGACTTTAATACACCACTGACAGCACTGGATAAGTCCTCTAGACAAATAATCAGCAAAGATACAGCAATCCTAAATGACTCACTAGATCAGATGGACTTAATAGACATCTTCAGAACACTTCACCCGAAAGCCAGGGAATATACATTCTACTCAAATGCTCATAGGACATATTCAAAAATAGACCATATATTGGGTCACAAGCAAAGTATCCCCAAATTCAAGAAAATTGAAATCATAAAAAGCGTCTTCGCAGACCACGATGGCATAATATTAGAAATAAACTACAATAAAAACAACCCAAAATACTCAAACACCTGGAAGCTGAATAGCATGCTATTAAATATTGATTGGGTTACCAATGAAATCAAAGAAGAAATTCGAAACATCCTGGAAACTAATGACAATGAAAACACAACAATCCAAAACCTATGGGACACAATGAAAGCAGTCCTGAGAGGGAAGTTTATAGCTCTACAGGCCTATCTCAACAAACAAGAAAAAATGGTAGTAAATCAGCTAACTCTACAACTCAAAGAATTAGAAAGAGAGCAACAAGAAAACCCCAGAGTGAGCAGAAGGAAGGAGATAATAAAGATTAGAGCAGAAATAAATGACATAGAGACCAAAAAAACAATACAGAAAATCAATGAAACCAAGAGCTGGTTCTTTGAAAGGATAAACAAGATTGACAAACCTCTAGCCAGACTCACCAAGAAGCAAAGAGAGAGGACCCAAATAAATAAAATCAGAAACGATAGAGGCGAAATAACAACAGACCCCACAGAAATACAAATGATTGTTAAAAAATACTATAGACAGCTCTACTCCAACAAACTAAACAACCTGGAGGAAATGGACAAATTCCTAGAAAAATACAACATTCCAAAACTCAATCAGGAAGAATCTAAAAATCTCAACAGGCCAATAACTATGGAAGAAATTGAAGCAGTCATCAAAAAGCTTCCAGCAAACAAAAGCCCAGGACCAGACGGCTTCACAGGGGAGTTTTACCAAACATTCAAGGAAGAACTAAAACCTATCCTCCTCAGACTACTACAAAAAATTCAAGAGGAAGGAACACTTCCAAGCTCATTCTATGAAGCCAGCATCACCCTAATACCAAAACCAGGTAAAGACAACACAATGAAAGAGAATTACAGGCCAATATCCCTCATGAACATAGATGCCAAAATCCTCAACAAAATCTTAGCAAATCGGATCCAGCAGTACATCAGAAAGATCATACACCATGACCAAGTAGGATTTATCCCAGGGATGCAAGGATGGTACAATGTCCGCAAATCAATAAACGTGATACATCACATAAACAAATTGAAAGAAAAAAACCACATGGTCATATCAATTGATGCAGAAAAAGCATTTGACAAAATTCAACACCCATTTTTGATAAAAGCTCTCAGCAAGGTGGGAGTAGAAGGATCATACCTCAACATAATAAAAGCCATATATGACAGGCCCACAGCCAACATCATACTCAATGGACAAAAACTAACACCATTTCCCCTAAGAACAGGAACAAGACAGGGATGCCCCCTCTCACCACTCCTGTTCAACATAGTACTGGAAGTGTTAGCCATTGCAATTCGGCAAGAAGAAGAAATAAAAGGCATCCAAATTGGAAAAGAGGAAGTAAAACTGTCCTTATTTGCAGACGACATGATATTATACATACAAAACCCTAGAGACTCCATCAAAAAGCTACTGGACTTAATACATGAATTTGGCAATGTAGCAGGATACAAAATTAACCCCAAGAAATCTGAGGCATTTCTATACACCAATAGTGAACTTTCAGAAAGAGAGATTATAAAAACAATCCCGTTTACCATCGCACCAAAAAAATTAAGCTACCTAGGAATAAACTTAACTAAAGAGGTAAAAGACCTCTACTCAGAAAACTGCAGGACGTTGAAAAAAGATATAGAGGAAGACATAAACAGATGGAAGAACATACCGTGTTCATGGATTGGCAGAATCAACATCATTAAAATGTCCATACTACCCAAAGCAATCTATAAATTCAACGCACTTCCCATTAAAATACCAACGGCATACTTCAGAGATCTAGAACGAACTCTCCAAAAATTCATCTGGAATAAAAAAAGACCTCGAATAGCTGCAGCAATCCTGAAAAAGACCAAAGTAGGTGGGATCTCAATACCAGATATCAAGATGTATTACAAAGCCACTGTTCTCAAAACTGCCTGGTACTGGCACAAGAATAGGCATATAGATCAATGGAATAGAATAGAGAGCCCAGAAATCGGCCCGAACCAATATGCTCAATTAATATTTGACAAAGGAGGCAAGAACATACAATGGAGCCAAGATAGTCTCTTCAATAAATGGTGCTGGGAAAATTGGACAGATATATGCAAGAAAATGAAACTAGACCACCAACTTACACCATACACAAAAATAAACTCAAAATGGATAAAGGACTTAAATGTACGACAGGAAACCATAAAAATTCTAGAAGAATCCAAAGGCAACAAAATCTCAGACATATGCCGAAGCAATTTCTTCACTGATACAGCTCCTAGGGCACTTGAAACTAAAGAGAAAATGAACAAATGGGACTACATCAAAATAAAAAGCTTCTGCACAGCAAAAGAAACCATCAACAAAACAACGAGAAAACCCACTGTGTGGGAAAACATATTTGCCAATGTCATATCCGATAAGGGCCTAATCTCCAAAATTTATAGGGAACTCATACAACTTAACAAAAGGAAGCTAAACAATCCAATCAAAAAATGGGCAAAGGACCTAAATAGACACCTTTCAAAAGAGGACATTCAGAAAGCCAAGAGACATATGAAAACATGCTCAAAGTCACTAATCATCCGAGAGATGCAAATCAAAACAACAATGAGGTACCATCTCACACCTGTCAGACTGGCTATCATCAACAAATCAGGAAACGACAAGTGCTGGAGAGGATGTGGAGAAAAAGGAACACTTGTGCACTGCTGGTGGGAATGCAGACTGGTGCAGCCACTATGGAAGACAGTATGGAGTTTCCTTAAAAAACTGAAAATGGAACTCCCATTTGACCCTGTGATCCCACTTCTAGGAATATATCCCAAGAAACCAGAAACACCAATCAGAAAGGATATATGCACCCCTATGTTCATAGCAGCACAATTCACCATAGCTAAGATCTGGAAACAGCCTAAGTGCCCATCAGTAGATGAATGGATTAGAAAACTGTGGTACATCTACACGATGGAATACTATGCTGCTCTAAAAAGGAAGGAACTCTTACCATTTGCAACGTCATGGATGGAACTGGAGAGCATTATGCTAAGTGAAATAAGCCAGTCAATGAAGGAAAAATACCACATGATCTCACTCATTCATGGATAATAGAGACCATTATAAACTTTTGAACAATAATAGATACAGAGGCAGAGCTGCCTCAAACAGATTGTCAAACTGCAGCAGGAAGGCCGGGGAGGGTTGCGGGGCAGGAGGTAGGGGGGTAAGAGATCAACTAAAGGACTTGTATGCATGCATAGAAGCATAACCAGTGGACATAAGACATTGGGGGATAGGGGAGGCTAGGGGACTGTCTAGGGCGGGGGGATAAAATGGACACATATGTAATACCCTTTGTAATACTTTAAGCAATAAAAAATAAATAAATAAATAAATAAAATATGGGAGGAAGATCTGGCTTAAAAGTAGTTTTTGTGCAAAAGGCCTAAGGATTGGAGATGTCACGAGTTCCTTGAGTGGAAAGTGTAAAATGGCTGTCAAAAAGCAATACAGTCAGACAGAAGTCTGGAATTCAGAAATCATGGGGAGCAACTGCTCCCAGACCCTGTTTGAAGTAGTCTATTCCATTAAACAAAATAGAGACAGGTGACCAGTATTATAGAAAGTGATGTTATAAGAGAAATGGTGGGAGAAAGTAGGATAGTTTGGCTTGAAACAAACAAGTGGCAGACCTCAAAGAATGATGGATGAGTCGGAAGAGACCTTAGCGACCATGTAAAGTCTGATGTGATGTTTGAAGCACCTCTCTCTCTAATATCCCTGGTCTAATGATACCAATTTCTATTTATCCTGAGATGAAAATCGTTTCCTAAAACGTTTGACCATAGGACACAATTCTGTCATCTGGAATGACATGGAATCAGTTTAACCCCACTTTCACAGCACAGTTGTTCAAACCCTGAGCATAATTTTCACTCTCAGTGCCCCTCTGTCCAAATCCTCTCAAAGCTAAATATATCTAGCTCCTTCAATGATTCACCACATGACATGGTTTCCAAGAATCCTCGCCATCTTAACTATACACCAGTTTGTCCAAGTTCATCTTTAATTGTGATATCCAGAAATGAGCATAAGTTTCTAGATGTGGTGTGATCATTATCAAGTAGATTGACACAGACACCTCCCAATATTCTTGTTAATGAGGCCTAAAATCACAGTAGCATTTACCCCCCATCCTTGTCATGTCTTTGTGGATTCATACTGGGTTTACCATTAAATTCAAGCCCTTACATCTCTTTCATATGACAACCATCATCATTATTCTGTAGTTGTGAAAGTAAAATAAACCAAAATAATATCTTTTTTATTATGAGAGTAATATACATCATTTTATAAAATTTGAAAATCAAAAACCATGATTTTAATATTTAATACTTATATATAGTATTGCATTATGTGGAAATGTCGATTTATTAAACAAGACTCCTACATTAGATATTAAGATGGCATTAAAAGAAATTGTTTGTTATTATAAATCATGTTACAGCAAACATCCTGATACATAAATATAACCAAAATGTTACCATGATAGACAAAGGCCCTCCGTAATGTGGTCCTGACTACCCCCCTGAATGGCCCTTGTACTACTCTCTCCCACTTTTCAATACACTCTAGCCACACTGGCCTTCTCAGCTGCTCCTTCATAAACCAAGTTCATCCTGCCCCAAGATCTTTGCATTTGCTGTTTCCTTTTCCTAAAATGTTCTTCCTCTGATTCCTTTCCTGACTTGCTCCTTCACTTTGTTCAGCTCTCAGCTTAAATATCTCTTCTTCAGAGAGACCTCTCCCAAGCCCTCTTCTGAAGTACTTTTTTAAAAAAAATATATTTTATTGATTTTTTACAGAGAGGAAGGGAGAGAGAGAGTTAGAAACATCGATGAGAGAGAAACATCGATCAGCTGCCTCCTGCACATCTCCTACTGGGGATGTGCCCGCAACCCAGGTACATGCCCTTGACCGGAATTGAACCTAGGACCTTTCAGTCTGCAGGCCGACGCTCTATCCACTGAGCCAAACCGGTTTTGGCTTAAGTACTTTTTTTCCTATCCTATCTGTGACTTCGCTATATTTTCTTCTTATCTCTTATCATCTAAAATGATTTTGTTTTTCTGGTAACTGTATCTCTCTCTCTGTAGGGCGCGGCTATAGGGTTAAGCCTTGGACTGACCTGTTGGCAAAGCCACAAACAAGTCCCAGCTTAGAGGGCACAGTCTCCTTAGCATAACTAGGCTTGACCTTATGACACTCCCTAGATCTTATCTGGGTAGCTAATGGGCTGTGGGAGGTGTAGCAAGTGCTGCCAAAACAAGTGAAACTCACAAGAACATTGTAACTATGGTGACCACTACCTTGTTTACCTCTGGCTATAAAATAAAGGCTCAGCTTGCCTCTGGATCTCTCTCTGTGGCCTCAGCCAGGCCCAGGAAGATCCATCTAGACCAGCCGTGGGCAAACTACGGCCCGCGGGCCAGATCTGGCCTGTTTGAAATGAATAAAACTAAAAAAAAAAAAGACCGTACCCTTTTATGTAATGATGTTTACTTTGAATTTATATTAGTTCACACAAACACTCCATCCATGCTTTTGTTCCGGCCCTCCGGTCCAGCTTAAGAACCCATTGTGGCCCTCGAGTTAAAAAGTTTGCCCACTCCTGATCTAGACCCAGTTTATTCTCTTTGTCTGTCATTTCTTCATCCTTCACCGCCCTCCCTCAGGCTTGCGAACCCTTGGCTGAGCTGGCTCCGCACATCTCTCTCCACAACAATGTCTTTCTTCAATTTCATGAGGCCAAGGATCTTACCTGTCTCATATGCCATATCCTCAACACCTAGAAACAGTGCCTGATACTTACACGCTCAAAAGATCTGTTGAGTAAATCTTTTTTTACACACCAATAACTATTTTTTTAGTATAAATTCCTATGTGTATAATTACTGGGCCAAAAGATAGGAACATTTTTAAAGCTTTGGATACATATTTTCAAGTTGCCTTACAGAAAGCTATACCAAATTTACATTCCTAACAGCAATAGACAGGAATGCCCATCTTAGTCATACTTGCCAACATTGGGCATTCAAATAAAATAAAATAAATCTTTGTGTCTTTGAATAAGATAGGGCAAAAGACAGAATTCTATGACATGTCCTAGACATATCTCACCAGGATGACACTGATTAATTGGTTGCTATAGGCTGGGTATGGTCCTCTGGCCATTTACAAATTCATCAAAAACACTCTAGTACCCTGCCCACGTGTCTCTATTTTATGCAAAGGCTTAATAGTATGAGAATATTATCTGAAAGGCTGTCATAAATAAGAACAATTAGACTTTTATATAGCCAAGACCTGGTGGGATGATTTACAAGGAACGACTTTCTAACAGTTATGGAATACAATGGGCTGCCCCGTGAGATTCACCACTATCAGAAGTTTTCAAGCAAGCAGAGGCTAGAAATACATCTGACAGTGTTGTTAATAGAACAGGCATGACACACATGACAGATATATTCACATGAATGCCATATGTACTAGCTACAACTTCATCTTATTCTTTCTCACACCAGGACAAGATCAGAATATGAGAGGGAGCATGACCTTGCCACATACATAACCTCAATTATATAGGTATGTGGTGTGTGTATGTGTACACATGTGTGTATCACAACTGTTGGCAACCCATCCAGCATGTCCCAACACCACAGTTGAGAACCACTATAATAGAGGGGAGGTGCTCTTTACATAGAGTGGGAAGTAGAGCTGAAAGGAACCTGTGGGGTTCCTTTAAGCCAGTAGTTTTCAACCCCAATTGTACATATGAAATCTCTGGGGGAGTTTTCAGAAAGGCCAGGTTCTACCTCAGACCAACTAAAGCAGAATATCAGGGGGTGGGGACCCCAGCTCCCATGTTTAAAAGCTCCTTTGGGGATCCTAATGTGCAGCCAGGCTTGAGAACCACTGCTTTAGAGTCTATAATTTTTCTAGCACTGATTTCAGCATTGTATTGTATCTCAGAATGGTAAGATCTGATAAAAATTTTAACATAACGAACGTTAGGCTAGGAATTAGGAAACTTGGGCTCTCATCCTATCCTATATAATAAAAGTCTAATATGCAAATTGTCCCCTTGGGTGGTCGTTTGACTGGGAGTTCAACCGCTCGCTATAACGTGCGCTGACCATCAGGGGGCGGCACGGAACATGGCGGGCGTCGGTGACATGGCACTGGCAGTGGGCTGCAGTGGAGGCACTGCCAGCGCCGATGAGCCCCAATGAAAGCGGGACTGTGAGGAGATGGTGGAGCAGATTAGTGGGTGGTGCCAGGCCAAGGCGGGTGCAAGCAGGGACCTGATCGCCCCACTGGTCGCCCTGCAGATGGTGACCAGCGGCAGCTGCAGGGGTTGGGGCCCGATCTCCACAGGCCACCCCAAGGGACCCCACCTGTGCACAAATTTGTGTACCGGGCTTCTAGTATTTAATACTTGGCATGACTTTGGACAAGTCACTTCATCCAAGCTCATCTCCATTCTTTCATTTCTAAGATGGAGACAAAAATACCTGCTTCCTATTTTCTGCCAAAGTATTAGTAAAATGCTTACTATGCTTTAATAACAATACCTGCATATTTTGTCACAAGGCGCTTTTGCATACATTCCTTCTTTTAACTTCTGAGATTACCATACAACACCATATAAAGGTAGATTTATTAAAACCCATTTATTCAAAACAATAACAACTTTGTTATTCTGACTCAGGATATTAGTGCTGGAAAGGGACATTATACACCTCTTCTAATATAATCCCTTCATTACATAGATGAAGAATCTGAGGCCTAGGGAGAGTAAGTGACTTGCTTAAGGTCATCTAACTCACCAGTGGCAAACTCAAGACTAGAACCCGTGTCTATCTGGCTCCTAAGCTATTACTTTTTAAAACTATAGCACATGGCCTATCCTTCAACATGTTCTTAGTACACACAGGAAACATGGCTGAGTGAGGAAGCCAACTTTTTCAGCAGTAGCTTTGGAGAAATCATCATTTTGGTGCCTTGCTGCAGTCTCCCTTTCAGTAACCTAGTGATAATACCAGCCTGTTTCAGCTGGGTTGGAACAATAATAATCAGGATGGCCTTCATGCAAAGCCTCAAGGTCTATGTATAGTGTCTGCCTACAAGCAGTCTGATCAAAGAGCAGTCATACCATCCATGTACTTTGAGGTCACACAAAGGGAGAAACTAGATTGTATGCCAGCTTGCTCCCCTTAATGCCCAGTTATAGTCTCTTCTTGAGTTTTAAAATCAGGGGGAAAGCCTAGAAAATAATCATCTCTCACTGTTTTAGGCACAGGATTTGTCATTGATAGCAATACTATTTACTTGAAATATTTGTTATATATTTCTCTTTTAGGCTTAGAGCAACAGTGCTATAACATATAGTAAGTTTTCCTTGAGGAAAGTATACCTGCATTTGCTTCTCATTTGGAAACTCCCTCACCAGTTTTAGGCCTTCTACCATGTATTTCTTGTGTGTATTTTTCAACTCTGCTTCCTGTTTCTTAGGTGACCTTTAAATAGCTCATGTGCTCCACTTCAGCCACAGTAGAGTCCATAAATGTTTGTTAAGTAAATGAAAGTCAGACATGTTCTGTCCCATTTCCTCTAAGTGTCTCAATCCTCTGTCTCTCTACTACCAAATCTTTGCATTATGCTATTCATTGGGCCAGAAATGGTCTCCCAGTTGCCCCCAACATATATTTCCCTTTCTGTCTTATAATGCAGCAATAGTCATGTCTTTCCTGGCATCTTCCTAAACTCCATTTACTTGGTTTGGTTTTATAGTCAGTCACCCTTAAAAACCTCTCAGTGCATTTCTCTGAGATGAAGATGCTGAGGTTCTATGGTGTGCTTCTATTTCTTTGCCTTGTTTTCCTATCTATACTAATAAAAGGGTAATATGCTAATTAGACTGGACATCTTCCAGATGTCTTTCCAGACAAAGCCATGGTGGCGGGGGCCGAGGCAGAGGTGGTTAGGGGCGATCAGGCCAGCAGGGGGGGCAGTTAGGGGCAATCAGGCCGGCAGGCAGAGGCAGTCAGGGGTGATCAGGTAGGCAGGCAGGCGAGCAGTTAGGAGCCAGCAGTCCTGGATTGCGAGAGGGTGCAGGCTGGGCTGAGGGACCCAACCTGCCCCCTGCACGATTTTTGTGTACTGGGCCTCTAGTTAGATTATAAGCTCTCTGAGGTTGCCCAATACATTGCATTTTTTACTCTTTTCAAATGACCAAATGCCAGCATGACTATATATTCCTCATGACTTGCTTCTCTCTGATGTTGTGGCTTTAGAAGGCTCAGTTCCCTGTGTGGTTCATGATGAGCTAATTAAATCAAGTAACTTTCTAGGAAGCCAGCTAGGGTAGTTTGTGAACTTCTCTTAGGCAGAATGTGACTGCAGGGCACAGTTGCAGTAGCAGTAAACTGTAGTGCCCAGGAAGTTAATGTTTTAACATAAATCATCTACATTTGATAATTATGTAAGCCTGTCATCATGTAAATAAATAAAACATGCCTCAAAGTCAGACTATTCCTAACTAGCCTTAACTAGTGTGTTTGATCTGAACTCTTAGCCTTTTCTGTAATTCTCATTACCCCTTAGCCTAGTGAGCAAAATCACTCTCTTAGGCACTCAGCTTCTGGTCTATAATTTTTACTGATATGAACATGATGTGATAGAAACAAACTGGACTTGGAGTCAGAATATTCTATTTCAAGACCTATCACTATAACCTTAGGCAAGGTCATTTCCCTCCTGTGGGCCTCAGATCCATCTGTAAAACAAATAATAAATATCTCATTGAATTTTTGGTGACAATTGAAAAGAAATAACATATATGAAGCTTTATAAACTGTAAAGTGCTATAAAAATGTGAAGGATTATGATCACATTGGAACCAGCCTGAAGAAATGGTATAGAACACTACTACCTTTCAGACTGGTAAGAGCCCACAGACATGAAAAGAACCACCTGCATACTCAGGCAGCTCCTTCTGCTCGCCCCAGGTTCCATACAGAGCTGGCCTGATGAGCACCCCTCGGTGGAGCCAATGCCTCTGAATGGGATCCAGGGGTTCAGGTGCAGGGTATGGGGCGGGTACATTCCCACTGGCAGCAAAGACAGACTAGAACCCCTGACAGAGATGAGAGCTGCCTCCTACCACTTGGATGTTCTTCTTGGGTATCTTAAATAATTTTGTTGGCTTCCATTCCTCATCATCCCCATCGTCAATATCACCATCCTCAGGATCATTCACAGAATGCTCTGAATAATATTTTAGATCATCGATGTCCATGCTTTGCTCCAGGAACTTTTCTTTAAAATGGGAAGGTCTTGGCTAAGAACAAAGGTTTGGAATAGTTATTTAATTAAAAAAAACAACACATGTGGATCATATCTTCACAGTAGCTGTTGCCAGCTATCTTCCCAGAGCAGAGATTTCAGACTCCCTCAAATATACTCCACTTGGCTTTACCAATCAGAAGAAATTCTGCTTCTCCCTTTGGCCTTGCAGAGTCTTTGAAGAGACAGAAACTGCAAGGAGAGGCTGAGTAATCTGAGGAGGGAGGGACTCATGATCTGATAAGTACTTAGGGATGGACAGCTGAGTTCTGCTCTTTTACTTTGCTCCTCCTCTTCAGCTGTGTTACATGTCTATACATGGCCAAGAGTCCATCTTCCATGGAGGGAGAAGGCCTATTTCCCTCAAGACTGTCCTAGAGTTTTATCTGTGAGTCCAAAGAAAATCGAGATGCTGGAATTTGGATATTTAACCTCGCAACCTCTTCTAAAAGGCGATTTTAGTGTACTCACTCCAAACCTTGGCTATGGGAAGGTATCATAGGCACTGAGCAGTTTACCTTAGGTGGGATATATTCAAAAGAAGAGTCTGGAGAGAGAAGGGTATCCTTAGGAAGATGAGGTTTCTGTTTGCTGGCTACTTGGAGGAGAGTCAGTTTCTATTTGAAAAGAAGAGAAAACGTGTATATTGCAGGGCAGCTTCTGAGAGTGTTCATGGCTCAAACATAAAGATTTCTAAGCTAGCTCAATTTGAAAGCATATTAAAGTGAGGCAGGGTAATACTAAAGTAGGTTGAAGGACTTCCACTTTACTACAAGATTAGGATTCAATTCAGAAAAGAGCAAATTAAAAAATGTGTTTATATAATTTGAAATGCACATGACTATGTCAAATGGAAACTTGATATCGACCTCATAAAATACAGCCAAGTCATCATATTCAGGCTTTTACTCCCAAGGGTTGGCCTCAGTTGCAACAGGGTCTCCCCGGGCTTGTTCAGTGGATGGGAGGCTGTATTACCTGCTTTATGATTTCATTCTCTCGGAGAAGCTGCTTATTTTGCGCATACACTTCTTGCATCTTCTCAAGTTCTTCTTCCTATTTCCAGAGAGCACAGAGATCGGTGGGATTATTTTGGGCACTACATGTGGGGCACCAAACAACTCACAGAGATGAAAACATACTGCTGCCAAGTTGCTGGCAGCAGATGGATTTTGCACAGCAAGCACTGGCACCCAGAAAAATGCTCGATTGCCACCAGTTCCTAGGTGTCCTGAATGCAACTCTATTCCAACATCCCAAGCAGCCCTGACAGCCATCACAGAAACTATGGACTCTGCCCTACATGCCTTATTCTTTTCCATTCTCCACCCTCTCATTCCTCATTCACATCAGGAAGCTGATTAAGAAACCTATGCAGACAACTGTTTCTCTGAAGTCAGAGATGCTTTTGATCATCCTTCTCAACATAGACTAGGCAGTTTATTTGCTACTCTAATAATAAGCCTGATTAAACTTCCTGGCATTTAAGACAACCAGATTCATGCATACGACCTTAACTATACTTTGGTTATATCTTTGATGGGAGGTACCAAGGAAACACTAGAGACTGGTGGATCAGGAAAAAGATTCTAAGTTGGATAAAATAGTGCTCTGACATGCTAGTAAGGGTGTGGTGTTCCCAGCCCCTGGAAGAAATTTAGACCCTAGGCATTTTATAAATATGTCAAGTCTCAGCTCAGAAGAACAGGCTCAGGAAGAGACAGCTCAATGTCCCTAGGAGTCTACTGGATGTTTTAATTTTCTCAACTATTTAGAGCTCATGTTGAGGCAAAGAATCAGGAGGCCTCAGAGTCTGGTGTTGAGTATGCACCGTCATTTCTGTACCAAAAAGAAGGTTATTCTATGTGTGGCTACATTCTAAATACCTTAAATTGATCAACTAGGGCCAAAAAGCAGTAGAGGCTGCCATTATCAACCCTGTTTAACACCTAATTGCTCTCTGCTGTAAGTACAATGGTCTAAATCAGATAATTCTGTCAGGCCCTCGGAACCATCTCTGGAAACCTTTGCCTCATTATACCTGACACTTCAGTGTGCTCCGCAGCTGTTGTTTCTTTTCACTGACTGACACTTCTGGCTGCTTCTCTGCCATCTGGCTTTGCTGCAACTGGCTGAGAAGGTACAACACCTAGAGAAAGATACAACCCAATGTGACCAAATAAAAATAAGACAAAAAAGGAAATTGGGCTCAGTCCAAGCAGTGATCAGATTGACTCCTCTGTGATTTAGCGGAACTGTTCTCTCTCTCTCTCTTTTTAAATCCTCACCTGAGGATATGTTTTTTACTGATTTTTAGAGAGAGAGGAAGGGATGGGAGGAGAAACAACATGTGATCAGTTGCCTCCCAGACGTGCCCCAACGGGGGATGGAACTTGAAACCTAGTTATGTGCCATGACCGGGAATCAAACCCACAACCAACTGAGCCACCTGACTGGGGCTAAACTGTTCTCTTTTGCTCTCATGGCTTGAAGTAGTAAGGAGCAAGCACAACTGCATAGTTCACCAGTCATGTTAATCTTAATACCAAAATGGAGGCTAAGATCTCTTGTCACTGGTATGTGTAAACTTAGACAAGTCATTCATTTCTCTTCGTTTCAGGTTTCTTATCTGCAAAATTTGGAAAAGACTATATGGTCTTTTTTTATTGCTCAGAAAACTTTTTATAAAAGCAGCTTTCTAGCTTTTAAGGTTGTTTCCAGTGTTAGATTTTCAAACCCAGAGTTGTTTGGTGAATGAAAATCTGAAAGCGCTCATCTCCCAGAGCTTGTATATTTAAGGAGCAAATGACTGGAATCCTAGGTCAACCGGGATTTGGTACCTGAAGACTTTGGAGAGTAGCTGGAGAACCATTTCTTATTTTGTGAATAACCTTAACTGCTTTAAATTTTGTTTCCTATAAATGTGTAGCCCAAACTTCATTTGTTCTAGCATTGGGGTGCTCTCTTGATCATCTGAGTATCCCAAATATCCAATTCTATTTTTTAGAGGCAAACCTTGAGTAAAGCCTGACCCCTTTGGCATAGCTTATAAGGCCTCTATGACCTTAATTCTGCTTAGGTGTGTAATACAGGCTATTCAGATGCCAGTTCTTCCATTTACTGTGTGACCTTGAGCATGTTAACTGTTGGAACACAAGGCCTGGGCGAGGTCCTGAGGGGGAGGGTGGCACACAGGAGTTCAGGGGCAGGGGGCATCAGGGAACCTGCCTCAGAGTTGTTGAACTAGGACGGAACATGAACAGACCCCTCCCTGCACTGCCCAAACTAGGTGCTCCAGCTACATGGTCTTTTGAAGGAAACATCATATCCCCCACTATCTTTTAAAACTAACAACAGAAAGCAATGATGGTTTATTCCTCAGTATAGCTTCTCAGCTTGCTAGTTTACCTTCTCTTGGTGCTGTTGCTCCATTCTGAACAGCTCTGCCTGTAACTCTGTCTCTTTTTCAGCAATATGATTCCGTTCCTCAAACAGCATCTTCTGCATGTCAGCACAGCTGGCCTTATTCTGTTTCAGGTTGCTTTCAAGCTTGCTGACCTGTATCTTGGAGGAGACCAGCTGAAAAAGTTAAAAGAAGAACATTTTCTTTGAAGAATGGCCACCTTTCCCCATTCATTAGGCAGACAAATGTCTGCTTTCTTGAAATGGGCTAAGAAAAGTTCCTCCATGTCCAAGTCCATTCTTATGTTTTCATGACATATGGATTCTACCACTGAACAGTAACAATACTACTCAGGCCGAGAGCCAATATTTCTGTTGAGGTAGATAACTTAAAGCTAGAAGTCATCACTAAGGTCATTCAATCTCTTGCTCTGCCTCGGCAAGAATAAACCCAACATGAACAGTAGCTGACAACTCCATATGTAAGAAGTTCTTCCTTAATTTTAAAGAGAAAATCAAAAGACACACCCTTACGGCCAATTACGTCCCATCTCAGAATGTCTGTGTTCACATGCTGAAACTCGTAGACACGTTAGCTGAGACTGTAGATCTGGCTCTTCAGGCTAGATTGATATCTTATGCTGGCCTAGTTATATATTCTCTATTAGCCCGGATGGCGAACATCATAAAAACCAGTGTTCGTAAGACTAATGAGAATTTCTTTAGTAAGATAATTTGCTACCCCAACACAAAATGTAAAAGCATTGCTCAAACTTGCAGAATCGGAGGAGTTTGTAAGCTTGTCTTAAGAGAAAATGCCTTAATCACCAGAGGTGACCAACTTTAATTCCTCTTGTGACAATGTAAGATGATAGACTATTTTAAGGTCAGTGAAGATGCATTTTCTTTAAGAAAAATCTCTGTATGCCAGTGATTAATTTGTCTGTCCTAGATTGTATCTTAAACTTTTTTTTATTGCTGTTAATCCTCACCCAAAAATATTTTTCCATTGGTCTTTTTAAAAGAGAGTGGGAGAGTGAAAGAGAGAAACATCAATGTGAGAGAAACACATCAATTGGTTGCTTACTGCACCGTGCCCTGACCAGGGCCTGGGCCGGGGAGGAGCCTGCAACCAAGGTATGTGCCCTTGACCAGAATCAAACCTGGGACCCTTTGGTCCACAGGCTGACACTCTATCCACTGAACCAAACTGGCTAGGGCTTAAACTTTTTAAATATGGGTGTTTTAAAAAGTACTACAGTATAATAGTTTAAGTAGTGGCCTATTATGGCATCCTGATCTTTTCCTAATAATAAGAGCAAACATTTATTGAGCATTTGCTCACACCAACTTTTACCCATAAAACTATTTCTCTAATGTTAGTGTTATTGCAGTTTTTATCATATAAAATGACACAATGACAGTATTCCAGGCTAACATCTTATTTCAATCTACCAAGCCAGATCCCTAATTGCTGGTAGGAAGAGTAATATTTACTTCTCCAATTAAATATTTCATTGCACACTTGGCTTCCAGAATGGTAGCAATATTCTCCCAGCGATGTTTTGGCCTGTCTTCACTTTCTGCATCCAGTAGCTTCTGCTGAAGGTCAGCAATCTGAGCACTCCTGCAAGGAAAGAAACAGTGAGCCTTATTACCAGTAGTCTCAACACCCAGGACAGGGGAAGAGTTCTAAGGAGAAACTTCAAATAGTTTTATGGAAGGAGATATCAGTTAAATATCATTTAAATAATGATTTAGTCATCTGGTTAGGATGTATGCTCAGCATGTGGGATATACAGTAGCTCAAATCCTGTTACAAAGAGACTCCAAAGACCATCCAAATGGTTTCATTTTATTAAATACTGGTTTAAATAAATGGATCATATATGGGACTTGGAAAGATTTGTTTTAGTAAGGCTTGTTAGTAGTGCATTGACTGTAATGTGACTTGTCTCAAGGCCACATAAGCTCAGATTGTGATATGGTGGCTCACCTATACAAGAAGATTCAGGTTGGAGACTGGAAGGAAAAAAAAAACACGCCTCAAAATAACAAACACGTGGATGCCTTTTGCTGGCATTGAATACCAAATTGATACCTATGGTTGGTGTTGTGAGAGGTTATCTTGAAGTGTTTGCCACAAGACTGAGAAGTTTCTGAGAAGACAAGATACCCTGCCTGATCCTGGTTATAGCTTCCAGATACTTTCTGATCGAGTATGGTCTGAGACCAAGATTGACACGATATTTTAGTTTCATTAATAGCTTCCTTCTTAAATTTGCTATGTGACCAGTGAGAGGGAGCACACCAGCATGTGCATAACATGCAGTGCTATGTAAGGTACTATAAAGAAGATGGGACCCTAACCGGTTTGGCTCAGTATATAGAGCATTAGCCCACGGACTGAAGGGTCCCAGGTTCGATTCTGGTCAAAGGCATATACCTTGGCTGAAGGCTCGATCCCCAGTAGGGGGCATGCAGGAGGCAGCTGATCGATGTTTCTCTCCCATCAATATTTCTACCTCTCTATCCCTCTCCCTTCCTCTCTGTAAAATCAATAATATATATATATAGATATAGATATAGATATATAGATAGATATAGATATAGATACACATACATACATATATATGTATATGTATATATGAAGATGGGTACCGAAATAACCTAACATGGCAGTTCTCAAATTTAGGTCTCAGGACTTCTTTACACTCTTAAAAAGCATTGAGGGACATGATCACAAAACATTTTCCCAATAGGTTTTCTTTCTGCTATGTTGGTAGCATTCAGCCTATTGGGAACATTTAAAAAAGAAAAAGGCATTGAGGACCTAAGAAATTCCATTCATATACACATTATACCTACAGCATTAGAAAGTAAAACTGAGAAATAGTAAATATTTATTAATTCATTTAAAAATAAAAATTCACCTACATTTTATGGAAGAAAAACATTAAAAAAACAAAAAATAATTTAGTCAGAAGACTGGGATTATTTTTCACTTTTACAAAGCTCTATAATATCTGGCTTAGTAGAAGACACCTAGATTCACACATCTCCCTCTGCATTCAGTCTTTGTTGATGTAAATGAAGACAATCTGGCCTCACATGGACATGTAGGTGGATAAAGGAGGAGCATTTTAATAGCCTTTTCAGATAATTGTGGCTATTCTGCTTTGAGAATACACCAAAAGCCTACAAGTGGTAGCTCCTTTAAAGTTAGTTGAAAAGTGGAATCTGAAGAAAATAAAACAAAACAAAACAAAGTGGAATCTGAAACCATTATTAATAAATATTTCATACTCTCTTACATTAATATCCATTGGTCTAACTTGAAATCTGAATAGGTCTTTTACCCATACATGATTCTGTAACATGTCATTTGGACAATGCTGAGGCATGTAGAGCCTCCAAATATTAACACATTTCTTTATACAGTATAGAAAAATCATATTTGTTTTTTTATATTTTATTTATTTATTTATTTATTTTTACAGAGAGGAAGGAAAAGGGATAGAGAGTTAGAAACATCGATGAGAGAAACATCGATCAGTGCCTCTTGCACACCCCCTACTGGGGATGTGTCCACAACCAAGGTACATGCCCTTGACCCAAATCGAACCTGAGACCCTTGAGTCTGCAGGCTGATGCTCTAGCCACTGAGTCAAACTGGTTAGGGCCATATTTGTTAATATCCCTACTGGTCTCATTAGAAAAGTTATGAAAAACTGTCAAGCTCACAGTAGCAGATATACATTTTCCAAAATTCTGACTGTCTCTTGAAAATTCAAGTTTTTCTCTGGTGACAAACACTGTCAGCTGTTTTCCTTGAAGCGACAGGCTCTCTCCATTCATTTCTGAGAAATGTCTGCCATGTACCCAAGTTTGAATAACCATAGTCGGTCTGTCAGTCATTCTTTCAAGTAGAAATGAAGTTCTATGCACAGAGGTCTGCTGTCCACCCTCCCAGCGCCAACCGCCTTTCCTGGAGACAACACCACACCCCTGCACGCTGTACACACGCCTTGTTCTTCCCACTCCGTCACACATACCAAAAAGGGCTGAACTCTAGGGTGCAGATTTCATGAAACGAACACTTTTTACTGCTTTCTCAAAGCCACTCTTAAGTGAGACTCGCTTTTTAAATCTGTGAGTGTGTGGTGGCGATGTATTCAGTGACTGCTGCTACAGATTGGTACCACTGCTTTTGTTCAAGCCAAGCTGTCACCAGTTTTGTCCACTCTTGCTTTTGTACTATCATGGCAAATAGCATCTTAATGTTATTATAAAAATAGTTTTGATCAGATTCCCTGAAAGGGTCTCAGAGACCCCCAGGAGTTTTCAGACCACACTTCGACAACCCTGGTCTAATATGTAGTCCTTTCCTTCAAAGGCTTACAGTCTTTCTAGATTGACAAGACTAGTAAGCATAAAACAGCTAATAAATATAAAGATAACATATGTCATCTGTATCACATGATTGAGTACTATAAGTTCTGAAGGAGGTTAGAGAAGAAGGGTCAGGGTGGGCTTCTTAGAAGAGGTGGGCCAGAACACTTCAGAGTTGTCCATCATAAGCCCTTTCCTGTCATCTCTGACAATTTATAACCCTTGGCTATTTCAAAATTTAGTTTATGCCTCATAAATTTTAGGAAAATTCTCTTGATTAAACTCACCTCTGTCCGATTGCCCTCTACTCGGCACTTGCCCTACATTTAAGTAATCATTTACTTATGCCCAGTGTTATGCAGGTAAATGTTTAACATCCAGCACTTAAAAAACCAGACCTGTTTCCAAATCTTAGCTATTGTAAATTGTGCTGCTATGCACATAGGGGTGCATATATCCTTTCTGATTGGTGTTTCTAGTTTCTTGGGATATAGTTCTAGAAGTAGGATTACTGGGTCAAATGGCAGTTCCACTTTTAAATTTTTGAGGAAATGCCATACTGTTTTTCACAATGGCTGCACCAGTCTGCATTCCCACCAGCAGTGAAGGAGGGTTCCTTTTTCTCTGCATCCTCTCCAGCACTTGTCATTTAATGATTTGTTGATGTTAGCCTTCTGACA
Source organism: Myotis myotis (assembly GCF_014108235.1). Classification (NCBI taxonomy): domain Eukaryota; kingdom Metazoa; phylum Chordata; class Mammalia; order Chiroptera; family Vespertilionidae; genus Myotis; species Myotis myotis. The sequence continues at coordinate 83,160,973 of NW_023416346.1, forward strand.
GGTGTGAGATGATACCGCATTGTCGTTTTGATTTGCATCTCTAGGATGATTTAGTGACTTTGAGCATGTTTGCATGTCTCTTGGCTTTTTGAATGTCCTCTTTCAAAAAGTGTCTATTTAGGTCCTTTGCCCATTTTTTGATTGGGTTGTTTATCTTCCTTTTGTTAAGCTGTATGAGTTCCCTGTAAATGTTGAAGATTAAACCCTTATCGGAGATAACATTGGCAAATATGTTCTCCCATGCAGTGGGCTCTCTACTCATTTTGTTGATGGTTTCTTTTGCTGTGCAAAAGCTTTTTAATTTGATGTAGTCCCATTTGTTTATTTTCTCCTTAGTCTCTCTTGCCCTAGGATCTGTGTCTGTAAAGATATTGCTACGACATATGTCTGCAATTTTGCGCCTATGAGTCTTATTGGGTTTTTATGGTTCCCGTCTTACATTCAAGTTCTTTAGCCATTTTGAGTTTGTTCTTGTGTATGGTGTAAGTTGGTGATCTAGTTTCATTTGTTTGCATGTATCTGACTAAATTTCCCAGCACCATTTATTAAAGAGGCTGCTTTGACTCCAGTGTATGCTCTTGCCTCCTTTGTCAAATATTAATTGAGTCTAATATTAGGCTTGGGTCAACCCAGTAATACCACTTCTAGGAATATATCCCAAGAAAACAGAAACATCAATCAGAAAGGATATACGCACTCCTATGTTCATAGCAGCACAATTTACAATAGCTAAGATTTGGAAACAGCCTAAATGCCCATCAGCAGATGAGTGGATTAGAAAACTATGGTACACCTACACAATGGAATACTACGCTGCTATAAAAAAGAAGGTATTCTTACCATTTGCGGCAGCATGGATGGAACTGGAGAGCATTATGCTAAGTGAAATAAGCCAGGCAGTGAAAGAAAAATACCACATGATCTCACTCATTTATGGATAATAAAGAACATTATAATCTAATGAACAAAAAGATAGATACAGAGGCAGAGAAGCATCGAATAGACTGTCAAGTTACAGCGGGAAGGCTGGGGAGTGTTGTGGGGGGTAAGAGATTGAAGGACTTATATGCATTCATATAAGCATAACCAATGGACACAAGACACTGGGGGTGAGGGTGTGGTAAGGGCATGTGCTGGGGGGTAGGGGAGGCCAGGGGAAGGTCAATGGGGTAAAAAAGGAGACATATGTACTACTATTTGTAATACTTTAAACAGGAAAATAAAATTAAAAAAAATACACACAAAAAAACCAAAAAATAAACCAGACCTGATTTGTAGCTTTTGCTGGTTTCTGTTGTGTAAATCCTCTCACCATAACCAATTGTAAGCTATCAATGGCTTACAATATTCCTGAAATTTTAACAAATTATTCTTTCACATTATACTATTTCCACTTGAGAGTAAGGGTGATGCCATCTATTTTTTCTATATATACCAACTGCACCTAGTGCAGCACAAAGCAGAAACTCAAATGCTGAGTGACTTATAGATGTATCCAAAGATGAACATTAGTGTGTATTGCTAAAAACAAATTAAATGACCCCCAAGCTCTTCTGGGCAATAAAATTCTATTATCTTAAGAAATTTATAGTGTCTAAGTTCTGATCCTTCTAAAAATATATTTAAAAAAAGAACATTCATTGAGCACTTCTACTATGTCAACTACTGTACTGTTATGTACTTTACTTACTAATCTCATTTAATGCTCATAATCATTTTACCTGTATGTTCTATTCTATCTACTTTGCTGTTGATCTCTAAAGTTCTCCTTGTTGCTTTTCTAATTAAAAAAATATTTTTATTGATTTCAGAGACAGGAAGGGAGAGGGAAACAGAGATAAAAACATCAATGATGAGATAGAAACATCAATGATGAGATAGAAACATCATTGATCGGCTGACTCCTGCACACCCCCCACTAGGGATCGAGCCGCAACCCGGGCATGTGCCCTGACTGGGAATTGAATCATGACCTCCTGGTTCATAGGTCAATGCTCAACCACTGAGCCACATCATGCTGTTGTTGCTCTTCTGAGATCATTTCTTAGGTTCCTCTAAAGTCTTGTTTTTAGTCAGTTCCACATTTCAGAGATATTACTTCATCAAAAATTGTGGTGCAGCTTAAAGAGCATGGGTTTTGGAGTTAGATAGCCCAAGTTCCGAATCCCAACTCTATATAATCTATAGCAAATATATTAAAATCTGTGAACTTCAGATCTCTAAAGTAAGAAGAATCATACATACCTCATAATCATACATACCTTATATACCTCATAGGGAAGGACTGAATGAGAAAATGTATCTAACTTATCTAGTGATTGAAAGGGCGAGGACTACGCCCTCCATCTTGCCCCAGGGTAAGGGCTACGCCCTCCATCTTACCCTGGATCCTCCATTTTTGGGCAGCCATGTGCTCGGCAAGGCTTCTTCCCGGAAGCCCAAGCCTCTGCTAGCCACATCCAGGACTTCTTTAAACTAACCAATGACAATCAAGGGAAGTGCATGCCATAGATATGACGACATCCTGTGTAACAAGACACCGACTTGTGCCTGGCCAATCGGCAGGGCCCACAGTCCTTTCTCCTCCCCTTACTCCAACCCCCTATAAAACCCCTCGTACCACAGGGCTAGCTCTCTCTGCCACTTGCTGCTGTGTCAGTAAGGAGGGTAGGGGAGCCAAGCCTGGGCTTGAATAAAGACTCTTATGCTTTTGCATCGGACATGGCTGGCTCCCTGGTGTGGTTTCTTGGGGATCCTGAAATCTGGGCATAACAGTGATGTGTATATTTTAAAAAAAAATTGCTACTTTCTCGTTTCTCCACCATCATAAACCTTTTGAATCACTGGACTAGCATGTTCTATTTTGATTCCAGGCATACATTTTTATAATGCCTTACAGACAGTCCCATTACCTGAGTTCTATTTCAGTCTCTAGGCTTTCAATCTGCTTTGTAATGGAATCCTCTGACTCAGAAACTTGACCATGAAGTTCAGCAACTGAGAATGTGCGCCTCTGTAAAAAAGAATAGTGGGAATGAGGGTGAAGTACTCGAAGGAAAGTAATCCTCCAAAGCAGTGAGTGTGTCTGTGGAGTACAGAGTCTGATAATTGGTCAAATATTTCCATAAGGGCACTTACCCGGAATTTAGAAGGTAGATTCTCCCCAGATTCCTTTTGTTCTTTGAGTTGAGCCAGATCCTGAGCCAGGATCTTTCTATCTTCAAGAAGGTCATTAAGATGGCGTTTGGCTTCCTCAGTACTGACCATAACCTCAATTTCATTTCCAAGCCAACTCTAGAAGAGTAATGAAGTGATGTTAGGTTAAGGATGCAGTTTCTCTGGCCCATGGGCTAGATTCAGTTCCAGACTTAATTTTCCTCAGACCAGAGCTCAAGTAACTAAGGGTGTCCCAAAATTCACACAAGAAGTAATTTTGATAGAAAACACAGGTTTATAATTAAAAATTGTAAATTTTTTATTGATTCATAAAGTATACAGTATAGGGTTATGTATAGAATAGCATATTGGGTAAATGGATTATCATGTCTCGATAGTGAGCACCATTAACTATTATTGCCTGAGCAGCCTCATTTTCGAAGAAGAATGGTCCGATGATGCCTCCAGCCCCAAATCCGCACCAAACAGTGACACATTGTGGATGCATCTGTTTCTCAACAATCACTCGTGGATTTTCTGAACCCCAAATGCGACAATTTTGTCGATTAACCAAGCCATCAAGATGAAAATGAGTCTCATTGCTGAAGATGATTTTGTCAGAAAAATCAGCATCCACTTGTTGTTGTTCCATAATCCATTCAACGAACTCTATTCGCTGTGTGTGGTCAGTAGGCTTCAGTTCTTGAGTCAATTGAACTTTGTAAGCATGAAGATGCAAATCTTTCGTGAGAATACACTGTAGAGAGCTTCTCAAAATGTCCAATTCTTGACCACGGTGCCGAATTAATGTCCCTGGACTCTCAGCAACACTTTCACGAACTGTGATCTGCTTCAATGTTTTGTGTTGAACGACTTGTTGAAGGACGGCCAGAGTGTTTAAGATCACTAATTGATCCAGTCTCCCTAAATTTTTTAATTAATGTCTTTACAGTTGATGAAGTTAAATCACTATTCCGACCATATTTTGCACGAAAATTGCGAACTGTAGCTGCCAAACCTTCATTATTTTTAAAATATTGCTTAACAATGGAAACACGTTGTTTTTTCGTGTACTGCTCCATTTTTAATAACCCTGAACTGTCAGTTGTCACGCTTTCTATTTTTTCATTGGCAACACTTTACAGCACAAATGGCATAAAATTCAAATCTTGCGTGAATTTTGGGACACCCTTTAGAAGTAAGATTTCCATTTGTACCTACACTCACCAAACGTTCCAATAGGTCTCCAAGAGCCTTTACAGGAATATCCTAAAAGGTCACAATAAAGAGGCTTTCTGCAGAAAATCTTCAGATATTCTACATTTCTCTGTACTCTGTCTTATCTTCTCGATTTTTCCCTTAACCTTTGTCCTTATCTAGTCATGATATAGAATTAAAGTATATTTTGACTGCCTGTTCTATTTAGTAAATAGATATCCATTCTTAATCTTTAACGATGAATGAAATATATCAAGCAAACAAAATGAACTAAATTCAGTTTTAAAAAAAGGACCATCCCTGAGAACACTTTCACATCAGAAGATATACCACAATAAGAGTAATCAAAAGAAAGCTGGAGTGGATATATTAATATCAGGTAATGTAGAATTCACATCAAAGAATATTACCAAGGATTAAAAAAGGTGATTTCATAATGGTAAAGGAGTCAATTATTCAAGAGAATTTAATCCTCTAATAAAACACCAAAGTATGTGAAACAAAATGAGACAATATGGAATTATAAAAATACTCAATTGATCCAAAAAGAAGCCAGAAAACAAGGAAAAAGTGAATGAAGAACAGATAGGAAAAATAGAAAACAAACAGCAAGATGAAATATTCATATCTGCCAATTGTAAGATTGGATTTAAAAAGCCAGACCCAACTACATACTGCCTACACAAATCACACTTTAAAAGTGAAGGCACAACTTTTACCCTTTGTGACAGCATGGATGGACCTGGGGAGTATTATTCATGCTAAGCGAAATAAGTCAGTCAGAGAAAGATAAATACCATATGATCTCACTAATATGTGGAATCTAATGAACAAAATAAACTGATGAATAAAATGGAACCAGAGTGTGGACACATGAAACAGACTGGCTGGTACCCAAGGGGAGGGGAGTGGGTTGACTAGATAAAGAAGTTGAAGGGATTAGCTAAAAAACATATATGCAATACCCCATGGGTACAGACAATAGTTTGGTAAAGGCCAAAAGAGAAGGAGGTTGGGGTGGATCGAGGTGGGTAAAGAGGATGGGGGAAAGCAGGACACCTGTAATTATGTCAACATTAAACTTTTTAAATAAAAAACAACAACAAAGGCACAAATAGGTTAAAATTTAAAGGATTACAAAATATACCATGCTAACATAAGTTGAAAGAAAGGTTTTTGTGTTATTAGAACAAAAACTAGATTTCAGAGCAAATATTACCAGGAATAGAAAAGATTATTTTATAATAATGAAGGGATCAATTAATCCTAAGTATTTGTGCCTCTAATAACAGCTTCAAAATACATGAAGCAAACCAGATAGAACTACAAGGAGAAAAATAAGAAAAACAAAATTTTAGTTGATGATCTCAATACCAATCTCTCAATAACTGATAGAGCAGGTAGGCAAAAAAACAGTGAGAACACAGTAAAATAAATAGCACAATCAATCACATAGGCATGACTGACATTTACAGAATACTATCCAATAACAATACTGTACACATCCTTTTCAAGTACATCCAGAACATTAGTGAAGACTAGCCATATTCTAGGCCAGCCGTGGGCAAACTACGGCCCGCGGGCCGGATCCAGCCCATTTGAAATGAATAAAACTACAAAAAAAAAAAAAAAAGACCGTACCCTTTTATGTAAGGATGTTTACTTTGAATTTATATTAGTTCACACAAACACTCCATCCGTGCTTTTGTTCCGGCCCTCCGGTCCAGTTTAAGAACCCATTGTGGCCCTCAAGTCAAAAAGTTTGCCCACCCCTGTTCTAGGCATTAGTTAAGTCTCAGTAAATTCAAAGGATTCAAGTCATACAAAGTATGTTCTCTAATCACAATGGAATTAAATTAGAAATCACAACAGAAAGATATTGGGAAAAATTCCCTAATATTTGGAAACTAAATAACACACCTCTAAATAACCTATGTGTCAAATAAGGAATCAACAGGGCAATTAGAATGTATTTTGAATTGAATGATCATGAAAACATAACTATAAAAAATTGTGGGATGTTGTTAAGAGTACTTGCACCCCTATGTTCATAGCAGCATTATTTACAATAGCCAAGATCTGGAAACAGCCCAAGTGCCCATCAGTAGATGAGTGGATAAAAAGCTGTGGTACATTTAAACAATGGAATACTATGCAGCTGTAAAAAAGAGGGAAATCTTACCCTTTGAGACAACATGGAGGGTCCTGGAGAGTATTATGCTAAGCGAAATAAGCCAGTCAGAAAAAGACAAAAATCACATGATCTCAGTTATACGTGAAATCTAATGAACAAAATAAACTGTCAAACAAAATAGAGCCAAAGACATGGAAGCATGCAACAGACTGAGAATTCTTAGAGGGAAGGGGGGAGGGGGCAGGAAGAGATTAACCAAATAACTTATATGCATAACCCATGGACACAGACAATAATAGTGTGGTGAAGGTTTGGGGAGGGGCTAGGAGGGGTAAGAAAGGGTCAATGGAGGGAGGAGAAAGGGGACATCTGTAAAACTTTTAACAATAAAGATAAATTTTATTTATTTATTTATTTATTTTTAATCATTTTATGTTCCTCAGGCATGAAACAGCTCTGGCCACCAACACAGGCATCAAGCTAGGATGAACTAAGGACTGTACATCTGCTTTGCCCCTGACTGATATAAGAGCAACACAACCAATCAGGTGTCTCCTTGCCCATTGCCAGGGGGTAAAGATAAATTTTTAAAAAAAGATTACTTAAAGGAAAATTTATAGCACTAAATGTTTATATTAGAAAAGAAGAATTCAAGTCAATGATGTCAGGTTGCCAGCTGTGGTGGTGGGGGACTGGATAAAAGGTGAAGGGATAGAGAAGTACATATTTGTAGCTATAGAATAGTCTTGGGGATGTAAAGGACAGCACAGGGAATATAGTCAATAATATTGTAATAACTATGTATGGTGCCATGTGTGTACTGGACTTACCAGGGGGATCACTTTGTAAGTTATATAAATGTCTAACCACTCTGCTGTACACCTAAAACTAATATAATTTTGAATGTCAACTGTAATTTTAAAAAATATAAATTAAAATTAAAAAAAATTAAAAATATATGAGCCAATGAAATCCAAAGAGGAAATAAGGAAATAATAAAGATCAGACTGGAAATTAATGAACTGGGGTTTTGGGGGTATATTTTTTATTGTGGTAAAATATACATAACATAAAATTTACAATTTTAACCATTTGTAAGAATGAACTGGTTCTTTGACAAACCTCTAGCCAAACTGATCAGGAAAAACAAGACACAAAATATCAATAACATGAATGAGATGGATGATATTAGTATAGCTTTTACAGACATTAGAAGGATAGAAAGGAAATATTATGAATAACTTCACACCAATAAATTTAACAACTTAAATGGAACTGACAAAATCCCTGAAACACACAAATTACCAAAATCACTCAAGAAGAAATAAATAACCTAAACAGCCCTATACCTATTTTAAAAATTGAATGTTAGTTAATACCCCTCTACAAAAACTAACAAAAAACCCTTCAGGCCCAGATGGCTTCACTTGAGAAATGAACCAAACTTTTAAGGAAGAAACTGTCGGAAGCCAGTCCATCCTTGCTGCTTTACACAGTCGCTGCAGGGAAGAAACATCTGCACAGCATATGTTTTAAGGGACCTGGCGTATATGGCATACTGTTCTTAATATGTTTTCTCACCTTCTTGGCGCTATGTGTTTTAACCAAGGTCACCTGCCAGAGTCCACTTATTGCCTTCACTAATTGAGTATAGAGAGAGACCCCCAAAAGTTAGTAACCTTTGAAGTCCTAGCAAAGGTCAGGACTGTGCACCACCCAGTTAATCTAGATAATGGTAGCTGAAGCAACCTCCCTACCTTTATTCATGTAAATAGCTGAAGCAACCTCCCTACCTTTAATCATGATAGTATCTGTGTGTCACTGAAACCTCCTTACCCTAGGGCTACCCCAGACAAACCTCCTTACCCTAAGGGCTACTCCAGATCAATAAAAGGTTGGAGTGGCCTGAGCATCGGTGGAAGTCCTTCAGGACTTGCTCGCCTGGTCCCCCAATATTGCAAAATTATCTCGTGTCATTTTTCTCTCATCTGTGTGCGGCTCCTCTTTCAGATACTGAACTCTACTCCACACAAAACGTGGAGGGAGTCTTACATGACAGTCACCTCTCCGAGAAAGGTTGTTTCCCAAGGTAGGGATTTTCCCCTGAAGTTAGGGAGGGAATAAAACCCCTTAACTAAATGCCAGGAGGGGAGTTAATCACTTTAACTACAAACAATCACCCTTAAGCTACATAATCTTTACTCCCTGGAATGGAGATAAGAAATGCCTAACCTTTGGAATAGAAATTGACAGTATTAAAATCAACTGGTATAAATACAAATGTAACAAGACAATAAAACCAGAACTTGGCTAGAGATCCTGGCTAGGCTGCTGATCAACTGAACACTGTCTCCGTGTCATTCCTTCTTCGCCGACTCTGTCCACACCTTTGGGGACCCCTAGACCTGCTGGGGTTGGATCCTAGCATCTGGTGCCCGAACAGGGACCCCTAGGTAAGTCCCCCTGTACTTGGGACGGATAGGACTGCACCGTAGGGTGCTGCAGACCCCCCCTATAGAGGATAAGTAGGGTAAGTGGGTAGATAGAACTTAGATTGTGAAGATGGGTCATACTGAATCTAAAGAAAAAAGACTGTATTAATCTTTTAACGCATATGCTTGCTAGCAGAGGAGTTAAGGTTACTCCCAGTCAGACAGAAAGTTTTATACAAGACGTATGTCAATGGCTTCCTGAGGATGGGACTGTTAATTTAGAAACTTGGACTAAAGTAGGAGAGCAATTAAAGAATTATTATAGCTACCATGGATCTGAGAAGGTCCCGGCAGATACCCTTTCCCTCTGGAATTCAATTCGTGACACCTTGGCACCAGAGACAGAAATGGTTGAACTTTCTCAAACTTTAAATAGTCCCTTGGCTCCACCTAAAGAGGACACATCATTATTGTCTCCAGCTCAATCTAAGAGCAATTTAGCTATGCCTACTGATTGGAAGGAGAATATCATAAACATGACCATTGGTCCTTTCCAGTCAGTAGAGAGGAGAGAGGCCCTCCCATTCAAAACAGGCTCCCCAAATTAGAAAGGAAGCCTAAACCAGGTCCTGCGACTCCTATGAGCTCCATGTCTAAATTTCACAGGGCAATAAGAGAAGCTGAAGCTAATGGAGATCTTGAATTCTCACGCTGCTTCCCATTTGCATATGAGAATGAGTTTGGTGAGGATGAAAACCCCACCTGGGAGTCTATACCTTACAAAATACTTGAAGAATTAAAATTGGCCAGCTCTGAATATGGACCTCTAGCTCCTTACACACAAACCTTGGTAGAAGCCCTAGCCAGTAAATGGATGACTCCTTATGATTGGTCACAGGTTTGTAAAGCCTGTCTCTCAGGAGGCGATTACTTATTACGGAAAACTGAATATGATGATCTTGCTAAGAGAGCTGTAGCCACTAGCAAAAATTCCAGAGGAGGAATAACCCTAGACATGATATTAGGAGAAGGTGATTTTAACACGGCTCAGGAGCAAATGTATATGCCCAAAGAGGCACTTATTAAAGTAACCAGTTGTGCAGTAAATGCCTGGAAATCCGTACCTTATACAGTAGGAAAAACAACCACCCTTACAGAAGTTAAACAGAAGGTCGAGGAACCGTATCCGGATTTCCTTTGTCGCCTCATACAGGCAGTCAAGAGAGTAATCAATAACGAAGAGGCAGCCGATATCCTAATCAAACAACTGGCTTTTGAAAATGCTAATAATACCTGTCAGGCTTTATTAAGGCCAATTCGCAGAATGGGAACTATAAATGATTTTATAAAACAGTGTGCTGATGTAAGTCCAGCATTTATACAGGGTGTAGCTATAGCTGCAGCTCTCAAAGGGGAGACATACCCTCAATATGTACAGGGCATAGGACAAGCCAACAATAATGCAGGTAATAAAAGAAATATGAACTGCTACTCTTGTGGCTTATCTGGGCACTTTAGCAGAGAATGCCCAAATAAAAATAATAATACTCAGGCCAGATGGTAAGCTCCTCGATAGCCTGGAAATACATTAGGGAATAATATTAATCCTCCAAAAACCGTTTGTCCCCGATGTCAGAAAGGATTCCATTGGGCAAAGGAATGTAGATCAAAATACTATAAAAATGGTCAGCCTTTAAACTCTACAAATAGCTCCCAAGGAGGTTATATCCCATCACCTCAATTGGGAAACTTGAGAAGGGGCCAGCCCCAGGCCCCTGCAATAATAGGGGCATCAACCCTCAACCCCTCTGCAAATTTCAGTCAGTCAGTGACCTCTTCAGGGCAACCCCAGGCAGTGCAGAATTGGACCTCCATTCAACCACCCACGCAATTCTAACCCCAGACTCACCGGTAGCAGCCATTCCTACAGGAGTGTCAGGGCCGCTGCCTGAGGGAACTGTAGGTTTAATATTAGGACGGAGCTCCACCTCATTACAGGGGATCTTAGTCATCCCAGGAGTTGTTGATGCAGACTACACAGGAGAAATACAGATTTTACTTTCCCCACCCACCACAACTATACAGATTCAGCCCAACCAGAGAATTGCCCAATTACTCCTGTTACCAATACATAAAATAGGGACAGCTGTTACCCAGGAAGCCAGAGGGGCCAGAGGCTTTGGATCTAGTGATGCAGCATTTTGGATACAAGAAATCCATGCTGCTAGACCTACAAAAATTTTACACATTCAGGGAAAACCAATCGAAGGTCTATTGGATACAGGAGCAGATGTTTCCTGCATAGCAGGGAAGGATTGGCCCTCTTCATGGCCCACGCACACCACCTCCACTTCCCTAGTAGGACTAGGCAAGACATCTAATGTAAAAAAGAGTTCTCAGATTTTAACTTGGGCTGATGAAGATCAACATTCAGGAACATTCTGTCCCTATGTAATTACGACTATCCCCTTTACATTATGGGGAAGAGATATCTTGTCTCAAATGGGAGTTCTATTATATAGCCCCAGTGGTATTTGATTTACTCCTGTTACAAAAAATTACAAGAAAATGAGTTTAAATATTCCTCTCCTCATCATGTTCTACAACATACTCTATTTGCAATTAATATACTAAATGTAGATTCTGAGGGAAATTCCCCGATGTACAGACATTGGAACCCTGATCTAACTAAACCTAAAGCCCTCGTCAAATGGAGAGACTTGCTTACAGGAGCCTGGAAGGGACCTGATGTACTTTTAACCTGGGGGAGAGGATATGCTTGTATATTTCCACAGGACGCAGACTCACCTGTGTGGATTCCAGACTGTCTAGTCCGACCTTATGTCTCACTGCCCTCCGTCTCTGCCTCACCCTAGCACACCTGACCAGTGCCCGTCTGCAGCAGATGTGCAGTCCTGAGCTGGAACCACCTGTCCATTGGGAGGATCACATGTGCCTCCTTTTTGTCTGTCCATATGTCCCAGCTTTGCCCCACATCTCCTTTCGTTTTTCTTTCTTTTTTTTTTTTAAATCTGACTACTTGTTTGCTGGTTCTTTGGCCTTTCTCCTTCTCTCCTGAACACAGCCTTTTCTAGAATCTCCCTACCCTACTGTTCCAGGAAGGGCACCTCCCTTTTCTGCCATGACTAGAGGGTGTCTGGTATATGCCCCATACATGGAGTTGTCTTGTGCCCAGAGTCTGACATCCTGGGCTGAGAAAGCCCTGTCCTGGGACTACATGCTGACAGGCTGTTCCACCCTTGTCCTGTACTGGCCCCTCTTGCCCTTGTGTCAAGAGGGACCCTCTTCTCACAGTCCATTTGCAGGCGAGGGAAGCCCAAGGCAGGTGCTGGGCGTGGAGGTCATGGGGGCATAGGCTACCAAGGAGACAGAACTGAATCTCTTGCAGGGGGGCGCTGCCCCTCCCTCATTCACATCACATCACCCTGCTTGGCCCCGCAGGATGGCTGGTTAGCCAGAGACAGGTAAGATTCCTCAGGGAAGGAACAACCTAGACAGGCACAGTCGCAGAGGGGCCATCAGGAGACAACTTGGGGGTCAACAGAGGTGGGGCACAGACCCTCACCCCCCCCAACTTTGCAGAGGCCTGAACCCTCACCCCTTCTGAGGGAGGTCTCCTGCCCCCATGGCGGCTTTGCTTCCCACACCGACCTCAGATCGGGACCCAGGTAAAGACAGAGACTGGCTGACAGCAGCTGCCCTCTCACTGCAACAGGACTTGTTTCCCATTTCTACCTTGGACCACAGGGAAAGGGGCAGCTGAAGGAAAGGGCTGTGTCAGGATGATGCCTTCTTCCCTTTCTTCTCCCTCTTTTTTCTAAACACTTCCATGCCTTGTAGTTCTTTTGCTTTCTCTTCTTTTTCTCTCTACTACCCTCCATCTTCCATATCAGCCGACCCAGAGGGCACAGCTGACTCCTCCCCGGACACCGACACCACCATCAAGCACAGCCCTGATGGACCCTTTGATGCTGCCCTTCAACTCGCTGACGCTTCAGGACGCCCGCTAGCCAGATCAACAAGGACAACCAAACCCCCGACTTGAGGACAGCTGAAATCCCTTGACTGAAGAGGCCAGCAACCTTCTACAGGAACAAGGCTCCTTGTGCACTCCACCCACTATGTTTATAGCTATGCTCGCTATCATTGCTTGTCAGTCTTCTTCCGAGTCTTAAACAACCCAATCCGAGAGGTGGCCGCTGATTTACATGTGCTATCATTTAAAAAATAAAAAAGGGGGAATTTGCCGGAAGCCGGTCCATCCTTGCTGCTTGACACAGTCGCTGCAGGGAAGAAACATCTGCACAGCATATGTTTCAGGGGACCTGGTGTATATGGCATACTGTTCTTAATATGTTTTCTCACCTTCTTGGCGCTATGTGTTTTAACCCAGGTCACCTCTCCGAGAAAGGTTGTTTCCCAAGGTAGGGATTTTCCCCTGATGTTAGGGAGGGAATAAAACCCCTTAACTAAATGCCAGGTGGGTAGTTAATCACTTTAACTATGAACAATCACCCTTAAGCTACATAATCTTTACTCCCTGGAATGGAGATAAGAAATGCCTAACCTTTGGAATAGAAATTGACAGGATTAAAATCAACTGGTATAAATACAGATGTAACAAGACAATAAAACCAGAACTTGGCTAGAGATCCTGGCTAGGCTGCTGATCAACTGAACACTCTCCATGTCATTCCTTCTTCGCCGACTCTCTCCACACCTTTGGGGACTCTTGGACCTGCTGGGCTTGGATCCCAGCAAGAAACAAAGTTAATTCTATACAAATTCCTCCAGATAACTGAAGAGGAAGGAATACTTCCCAATTCATTCTAAGAGGCCAGCATTATCTTGATACCAAAATCAGACATTAAAAGAAAAGAGCAGACCAATATCCCTCATGAATAACAGATGTAAATATTTTACACAAAATTTTTATTTTAGCAAAATTTTAATTTTACATATTGCAATACATGAAAAGGATCATATAGCACAACTAAGTGGAGTTTATCCAAAGCATTTAAGGCTGGTTCCATACTTAAACATCAAAGTGGGCATATAGTGCAATATATAGATCTTGTATTATATAAATCTATACTTAAAAACCTATTAACCAATGTCACCCCAATAATTTTAATAAAAATTTTTAAAAAGTAATTTACCAAGTCAACTAGAGACAAAAAATATTTGATGAAATTTATATCCACTCAGAATAAAAACTAACAGCAAATTAAGATTAGATAAGAACTTCCTCAATCTGATAAAGAGCATCTATGAAAAACCTACAACTAATATCATACTTAATGGTGAAAGATTGAATGGGTTTCTATTACTCAACATCATCCTGAAGGTCTTAGCCAATGCAGTAAGATAATAAAATGATATAAAAGACACACATATTAGAAAGGAAGAAATAAGACCAGATTTACAGGTGGTATGATTGTCTACAAAGAAAATCACAAAGAACCGACAAAATAGTTACTAGACTAATAAAGTCATAAGATAAATGTTAATATACACATATGTAATAACTTAATAAAAAATTTAAAAAATAGTTAATATAAAAATTAATTGTATGTCTATTTACCAGCAATGAAAAACTAGATAAACAATTTGGCAGTTCCTTATACAGTGAAACATACACTTACCCATGTGACCCGGCAATTCCACTCCTAAGTATATTTACCCAAATGAATTGATTATCTATGTTTATACAGAAAACTGCATGTGAATGTTTTAATAGCAGTTTTATTCATAATCACCAAAAACTAAAAGAAAACCCAAGATATCCTTTAAAAGGTAAATAAACTGTGGGACATCCATTCAATAGAATGCCACTAAGTAAAAAAAAGGGCCCAGACAACTGATGCAGGTAACAACATGGATGAATTACAAATACACTATGCTTTTTTCTTTTTTTTTTGGGGGGGGGGAACTGGGCACCGCCATCTTGTGGCTATGGGTGCTGCTATCTTGTGAGGACGTGACAGTCAATTAGCATATTCCCTCTTTATTAGATAGGATTATAAGATTTCTTTATATAAAATGCATTATGCTAAGTGAAGAAAGCCATATTGTGTTTCTATTTATATGACACTGATGCAAAGGGAAAACAATAATGACTGAATACAAATCCAAGTTTGCCAAGGGCCAGTGATGTGGGAGGAGTTGACTATAAAGGGATAGAGGGGAAATTAGGGGGATAATAGAACTATTCTATGGGTTGATTGTGGTGGTGGCTATATGACTGTATGTGTTATAAAAACTTGAACTATACACTAAAATGGGTAACTCATATTATGTCAGTTATGCCTTAATAAAGTAAATTGAAAAAAATCAAGTCATTTGCCATACAACAGGGTAAAAACAAACAAACCATACGATAATCTCAATAGGATTCTGAAAAAAACTTTTGAAAACAACCCCAACATCATTCATGATAAAAACTTTCAGCAAAGTAGGAATAGATAGAAACTTCTTCAAGCTGATAAAGAACATATAGCCAAAACCGGTTTGGCTCAGTGGATAGAGCGTCGGCCTGCGGACTGGAAGGTCCCAGGTTCGATTCCGGTCAAGGGCATGTACCTGGGTTGCGGTCATATCCCCAGTAGGGGATGTGCAGGAGGCAGCTGATCGATGTTTCTCTCTCATCGATATTTCTAGCTCTCTATCTCTCTCACTTCCTCTCTGTAAAAAAATCAATAAAATATATATAAAAAATTTTTTAAAAAAAGAACATATAAAAAAAAAACCCCCTTTTTCCTACTCTACCCAATATTTTACTGGATATTTTGGCAAATGCAATAAGGCAAGACAAAGTTAAAAAAAAGGCATACAGAGTGGATAAGAATAAATAAAAACTGTGACTATTTGCAGATTACATGATCATCTACAAGGACTCTACCAAAAAGGTACAAGAACAAATAAGCATGTC
The DNA here is from genome assembly GCF_014108235.1 of Myotis myotis. Taxonomy (NCBI): domain Eukaryota; kingdom Metazoa; phylum Chordata; class Mammalia; order Chiroptera; family Vespertilionidae; genus Myotis; species Myotis myotis. Next base: position 83,176,865 of record NW_023416346.1, read on the forward strand.
CAAACAGTTGGAAATGGAATTTAAAAAACACATTTCTAATATCATAAAAATTTGAAATAATTAGGGATGTATTTGACAAATGTGCAACACCTGTATACTGAAAATGAAAACACTTCTGAGAGAAATAAAAGACTTAGATAAATGGAGAGGTGTACCATGTTCATGGATCAAAACACCCAATATTGTTAAGATGTAAATTATCCTCAAATTCTATAAATTCTATGCAATCCCAAACTCTCAGCAGACTTTTGTAGAAATTGACAATCTGTTTTTAAACTTTATATGGAAATGCAAAGGATCTAGTTTTCCCAAAATAATTTTGAAAAAGAATAACAACTTCAGAGAACGTATACTATCTGATTTCAGCACTTACTATAAAGCCAGTGTATCAAAGATAGACATGTAGATCAATGGAATAGAATCTAGAAATTGACTTATGGACAATTGATTTTGACAATGGTTTCAAGTCAAAATGAATCATAGACCTAAGGATGAAGCTTAACATTATGTGACTTCCAAAAGAAAGCTTAGGGGGAAATCTTAGTGACCTTGGGTTTGACAAAGATTTCTTAAATAGGACAAAAACCCCATCCTATATAATAAAAGCCTAATATGCTAAGTGTCCGGTCGTCCAGTTGGCCATTCAACCAATCAAAACGTAATATTCTAATGATATGCTAAGGCTGCTCAACTGCTTGTTATGACGTGCACTGACCACCAGGGGGCAGACAGTCAACTGGTCGACCAGTCACTATGACAAGCAATGACCATCAGGGGGCAGACGCTCCGGCTGGTAGGTTAGCTTGCTGCTGGGGTCCGGCTGATCGGCACTGAGCAAGACGGGCCAGACATGCCCTGGAGCCCTCCTGTGGTCTCTCTCTCTGGCTGGCCAACCTCCTGTGTCCCTCCCTGGCCCCGATCTTGCACTGGTGAGGTCCCTCAGCCTGGCCTGCGCCCTCTCGCAATCCGGGACCCCTCGGAGGATGTCGGGGAGTCAGTTTCAGCCCAATCCCACAGGCCAGGCCGAGGGACCCCACTGGTGCACGATCGGGGCCAGGCTTCTAGTTAAAGTATAAAAGAAAAATATCAATAAATTGCATGGCATCAAAATTAAAAAAGCTTTATTCTTCAAAAGATACTGTTAAAAAACTAAAAGGTGCCCTAACCACTGTGCACAGTGGTTGGAGTGTTGACCTGTGCACCAAACGGTCATGGGTTAGATTCCTGGTCAAGGGAACTTACCTGGGTTGCAGGCTTGATCCCTGGCCCCAGTCAGGATACATGCAGGAGGCAACAAATTGATGTGTCTCTCTCACACTGATGTTTCTCTTTCTCTCTCTCTCTCTCTCTCTCTCTCTCTCTCTCTCTCTCTCTCTCTCTCTCTCTCTCCCTCCCTCCCTCCCTCCCTCCCTCCCTCCCTCCCTCTCTCCTTCACTCTCTCGTTACTCCCTCCATCCCTCTTCACTCCATTCCACTCTCTAAAAATCAATGGAAAAAATATCCTCAGGTGAGGATAACAAAACAAAAAACAAACAAATTTTAAAAAATGTGGTATATCTCTAGAATGGGATGCCACTTGGCAATAAAAAAGAAGTACTGATACACACAACTACATAGATGAATCTCAAATTAATTATGTTGAATGAAAGCCAGAAAAAATGTATTCAATTTTTAGAAAATTCTAGAAAATAAAAATAAATATATAACTACAGAAAACAGATTAATGGTTACCTTGAGATGGGGGCGGGGTAGGGAGGGATTGCAAAGGGGCACGAAGTTTTAGTCATGATGGATGTTGATGTTATCTTGATTGTGATTTCATGGGTACATGTCTGTGTCTAAACTTATTAAATTGTACAATTTAAATATGTACAATTTCTTGTAGGTCAATTATACCGCAATAGAACAGCCAAAAAATTAACTGAACCTCAAAAGGGGTAGGGATAGAAAAAGTTCTCTACTATTGGTCTTTAACAACCAGTCATATATTCGTATCTTTAGGAAATAAGGCTTTCAGGAGAGTCAGCCTGTGGGATTGGGCCGAAACTGACTCTGCAGACCTTCAGATTTTGCAGTTTACTTCTAAATGAAAAGAAAACTATTTCCCATGTTCTCCTTTTCCCAATATACAAAAAAGAAAAGGCCATTCAAGCTGTCCATACCTTCACTCGAGCTGCCGTACCTTCCATTTCACGGCTCTGAGTCTCTTTCCGCTTATCTGCGACCTCCCGTTGTTTTTGGAGAGCATCCTTGAGCCTCTTGTTGGCAGCTGCTGCCTAAATAAAAACGGCTCACAGTAATGTTGAATTTAAAGGTAAAAAGAAGAACATTATAACTTGCAGCATATTAGTAAAGAAAAATAAAAAATTCTATGGTTTGAGTTTCTATAGGAACCAAGTTTATAGGTCTCCATGTCAAATGTGCACTTCCCGTAGGTTCTAAATCTAATACTTGTCAACAGTTACTGCTTTAGAGCCCAGGAGAGAGGTACACATTTCAAGGAAGTACTGGAGGCTTCAAAGTGTATAGAAATGTCACATATAATACTCCTAGAGGCCCGTTGCATGAAGAGATTTGTGCAATAGGCCTTCCTTCCCCTGGCTGCCAGCACCAGTTTTCCTCAGCACCCGCGACCCAGGCCTTCGCTCTGGCCACAGCGGAGAAGCCAAGCCTCTTCAGTAGTCTTCATTTGTCTTTAGTCTTCAGTCGTCTTCAGTCTTTGCTCCGCACCTACATATGCAAATCAACCGCCATCTTTGTTGGGTTAATTTGCATACTCATCCTGATCGGCTGGTGGGAGTAGCAGAGTGACACCAATTTGCATGTTTCTCTTTTATTAGTGTAGATCTGTGACTTTTTAGAAAGAAGCAAGCCCAATTAGAAACAAAAAAAAATCCTTATTTGAATAGCACCACTTCATCAGGCTATCTGTTCATAGTTCATGACATATAAACAGGGATCAAGACTTCGGAATTGCTGGTCAGGATGGTATCCCCTGCCCTGGCCGAGTGGCTCAGTTGGTTGAAATATTGCCCCATACACCAAAGGGTTGCGGGTTTGATTCCCGATCAGGGCCCATGCCTGGGTTGCAGGTTTGATCCCCAGTTGGGGTGTGTACGGGAGGCAACTGATGGATGTTTCTCTCTCACACTGGCGTCTCTCTCTCTCTCTCTCTCTCTCTCTCTCTCTCTCAAATCAATAAAAACATATCCTTGGTTGAGTATCCTTGGTTGAGTATCCTTGGTTGTTGAATACTGACTGGCATCCCTAGTTTCTCAGGACACTGGCTCATTTAAGGGATACCACTTTGCCTGCATCTAAGCAATACACCTGACCTAGCAGATTAGAATTCCTTACCTCTTCAGTTTTACGTCTAAGCACATTAGACTGTTTCTGGAAGTTTCTTTCGAGTTTGAGCAGCTCATATTGCCTCTTTCGGTCCTGAGAAGAAATAAGCCAGACAGCTAGATAAAATAAAATCTTATAATGTAAATAAAAAGTATTTCAACCATATAGTCATTATGGAAAAAAAGAGGTTCCTCAAAAAATTAAAAATAGGCCCTGGCTAGTATGTTTAGTTAGGGCACTGGCCCATGCACTGAAGCATTGCAGGACTGGTTCCTGGTCAAGGGCAAGTACCTGGGTTGCAGGTTTCGATCCCTGGCCCTGGTCAGGGCATGTGTGGGAGGCAACCAATCAATGTCTCTCTCACATCTCTCTCTCTCTCCCTCCTTCCCTCCCTCCCTCCTTTCTTCTCTCTCTAAAACTTAATAAAAAATATCCTCTGGTGAGGATTAACAAACAATTTTTTAAAAATAGAACTACTGTAAAATCTAGCGATCCCACTATTGGTTATATATTAAAAGGAAATAAAACCAGTATCATGAAGGGATATCTGCATTCTCATATTCACTGCAGCATTATTCACAATAACCAAGATACAAAAAAGATGAAAAGATGAATGGATAATGAAAATGTGGTACATATACTAGTACACAATGGAATATTATTCAGCCATAAATAAGAAGGAAACCCTGCCATTTGCAACAACACAGAACAACTTAAACTAGGCTAATAAAGACAAATACTGTATGATGTTTTATATGTGGAATCTAAAGGTCGAGCTCATAGAACCAGAGAGTAGAACAGTGGTACCAGGGACTGGGGGATAGGAAAAAGGATAGTCAAAGGGTACAAATTTCAGTTATAAGATAAACAAGTTCTGAGGATCTATGTATAGCATAGTGATTATACTTAATAATACTGTATTGCATTACTTAAAATTTGCTAAGCGAGTATAAAGTGTTCTCAACACACTAACAAAAGGGTGATAGATGTGACATCTCCAAATTTATTCTTCTCTTTCAAAATTATTATGACTATTCTGGGTAACTTGTATTTACATATGAATTTTAGGATTAGAATGTGAGTTTCTGCCAATAAGTCAGGTGGAATTTAGATTGGGATTGTGACGTTGTGCATCAATCTGGGGAGTATTCCATCTTAAGAATATGAAGTTTTCCCATCCATGAACATGGGTCATCTTTCCATTTAGATCTTTAATTAATTCAATGATGTTTTGTAGTTGTTAGTGTCTAGGTCTTACAACTGTTTTGTTATGTTTATTCCCATGTATTTTATTCTTATTGATGCTTTTATAAATGGAATTGTTTTCTTAATTTCATTTTTAAATGGTTAGTTGCTAGTGTATAAAATACATCTGATTTTCACACATTGAACTTATACACTGCAACTTTGCTAAACTTGTGCATTAGTTCTAATAGTTTTTTAGATTTTCTAGGACTTTTTTGTCATCTCTTATAGAGGTAGTTTTGCTTCTTCCTTTCCAATCTGGATGTTTTTATATATTTTTCTTGCCTAAGTGCCCTGGCTAGAACCTCCCAGACAATATTGAATAAAAATGGCAAGAGCAGATATCATTTTCTTGTTCCTGATCTTAGAGTGAAAAGTATTCTGTCTTTTACCATTAAGTATGATGCTAGTTGCAGGGTTTTCATAAATGCCCTTTTATTAGGTTGAGGAAGTTCCTTTCTACTCCTTGTTTTTTGAGTGTATTAATCATGAAAGGATTTTATCAAATGTTTATTTTGTGTCTATTAACATGATCTTTAATTCTAATAATACGGTGTATTACATTAATTGATTTTCAGATGTTAAAGAAGCCTTGCATTTTTTTGGACCTTACTTGGTCATGGTGTATCATTCTTTTTATATGTTGTTGGATTTATCTATATTCATGAGATGTTGGTCTGTGGTTTTCTTTTCTTAGAATGTCTTTGTATGGTTTTGGTATCAGATAATGAATATCTTTGAATTCATTATGTGTCTTCTGTATATAGCATATATTGTTATAGATCTTGCTTTTATAATTCAGTCTAACAATCTCTGCCTTTTGAAGATTGTTTAATCTATTTAAATTATGCTATTATTGATATGACTAGATTTATGTTTTTGAGTTTACATTTTTTTCTTTTATCTTTTTTTGTAATTTCCTCTTTTACATTTATTTTTTAAAAAATCTTTATTGTTGACAGGGAACCAAGATGGTGGCATAAGTAAACACCTGAACTTGCTGCCTCGCACAACCACATCAAAACTACAACTAAAAGACAAACGGATATCATCCAGAACCATGGAAGGGCTGGCTGAGTGGAAGTTTGACAACTAGAAGTTAAGAGAAAAGTGCATTGAGACTGGGAGGACGTGTCGAGGTGGGGAAGTGCGGAGGTACTCAGGCACTCGTGGAAATGGGCTGGCAACTAGGGTGGGTCTCAGGGAATCACCAGGGTTGGGTAAACTGTGTGGGCCAGGTTGATGGAGACTCAGATCTGGCACCTGCCAGTCATCTCTGTGGTGGGGAGGTCTCAGCAACAGAACAATGACCTCAGCTAGCATTTCTTCTGGGAGAAAGCTTCCCCCCAGTTCCTGCCCAGATACCAGAAAATTTAATTCCTCTCTGTATGTTCCTCATCCTTTCAAGCTGCTGCCCCACCACTGGAGCTCAGAGACAGTAAGTCCTAGTAAGTCTGTGCATGGACCCTTTAAGAGGACCTGCCTGGGAATCTTAGCAGCCCTCTGTCTCCCTCAACCTCAATTCCCACTGGTTTTTACAACCCGAAGTTATGGGGACTTCTCTTCCCTGCACTGGAACCCTAGGCTGAAGGGTCTGGTGTTGGGCTAGAACCTCTTGCTCCTCATGGGGGACCTCTGTTACCAAGATATCCCTCCCAATTAAAAACATGCCAAACATGGGTGTCAGGACCAGCCCGGTCTGTGCCTCCACCCCTCCTACCAGTCTCAATGTGGCTTCTTCTTTAATTCTCTAGTTATAGGGCTTCCATTCAGCCAGATTTCAGGCAGTTATGAATGATGGTTGTTCTTTATTTTAGCTGTAATTGTGATGTGGTTGTGGGAGGAGGTGAGTACTGCATTTACCTACACTGCCATCTTGACCCTCCTTCCTCTATTTTTTATCTTTTTTGTTCCTTTGTTCTGCCTTTACTGCTTTCTTTTACATTAAGGCAGCGGTTCTCAACCTGTGGGTTGTGACCCCTTTGGGGATCGAACGACCCTTTCACAGGGGTTGCCTAAGACCATCAGAAAACACGTATATAATTACATATTGTTTTTGTGATTAATCACTATGCTTTAATTATGTTCAATTTGTAACAATGAAAATACATCCTGCATATCAGATATTTACATTACAATTCATAATAGTAGCAAAATTACAGTTATGAAGTAGCAACGAAAATAATTTTATGGTTGGGGGTCACCACAACATGAGGAACTGTATTAAAGGGTCGCGGCATTAGGAAGGTTGAGAACCACTGCATTAAGGGAATATAAATATTTTGTAGTATAGCATAATAATTAGTTTAATGATTATTTCACTGTATTTTTGAGTTACACTCTTTTTTTTTTTTAATTTTAGAGAGGAAGGGAGGAGAGATAGAAACATCAATGAGATTCATTGATTGGCTGCCTCCTGCACGCCCCCTACTGGGGATCGAGCCTGCAATCCGGTTATGTGCCCTTGACCGGAATTGAACCTGGGACCCTTCAGTTGGCAAGCTGATGCTCTATCTATTGAGCCAAACCAGCTAGGGCTTGAGTTACATTCTTTTTTCTTTTTTAATATATTTTTATTGATTTTTTACAGAGAGGAAGGGAGAGAGATAGAGAGTCAGAAACATCGATGAGAGAGAAACATCGATCAGCTGCCTCCCACAACCCAGGTATATGCCCTTGACCGGAATCGAACCTGGGACCTTTCAGTCCGCAAGCCGACGCTCTATCCACCGAGCCAAACCGGTTTCGGCTGAGTTACATTCTTAATGATTGTTCTAGTGCTTATAATAAATATCTTATCAGAATCTACTTCAGATTTCTATTAACTTAATTCCAGTGAGATACAGAAATGTTATTCCTATATTGCTCTGTTCTCTCTTCCTTTTTTTTGTTATTATTGTTATGCATTTTAAGTCAATATATTACCCAAAATACATTATTATAATTGTTACTTTATATAATTTATGTTCTTTAAACAGCTGAGCTAAAAGGAAAGCAAATACATGATTATAGAATTCGTTATTTAGCATTTGTTTCTCCTCATTTCTTCCTGTAGATTCATGTTACTATCTGATGTCATTTCCTTACTCAAATAAAACTTTGCTCCTTTATATTGTTAGAGGCCCAATGCACGAAATTCGTGCAAGAGTAGGCCTTCCTTCCCCCAGCTGCCAGCACCAGCTTCCCTCTGGCACCCGGGACCCAGGCTTACCTCCGGCCGCCAGCAGGCACCCAGAACCCAGGCTTCCCTTGCAGCCCCGGCTTTGTCCAGAAGGACGTCCGGTCTAATTAGCATATTACACTTTTATTATTATAGATTGTAAAACATATTACATCTCTATAGGCCCATTGATATAATTACATACAAATTATTTTATACAACTGCTTTTTCAAATCAGTTAAAAAAGGAAAAGTAATATGTAATTATACTTTTAGAATTACTTATATAATACCTTTATTGGTATTCTTTGTTTTTGTGTGCATGTACAGATTCAAATTACTGTTAGTATCACTTGCTTCAGTCTGAAGTTCTTTTAAGTATTTCTTGTAACGTAGATCTTCTAAAAACAAATGTATCTGGCTTCTGTTTATCTGGGAATGCCATTATTTTGCCTTCATTTTTGAAAGAAAACTTTGCTGTCTATAAGATTCTTGGTTGATAGCACCTTCAGATTTTAACTCCCTAAATAAAGTCAGTACCCTAATGGAAGGCAGCATTCCTATGACTGTTCCTATGGCCGGCCTCTCTCCCTGGGCAGAACCTCTGTACCATCGCTCAGGATCTGGGGGCAGGGACAGCATCCTAGTTATTAGAGAAACATTTCTGTTCTGAGTAGGATGCTGGGCTGGGGCACTAAACCCTACTTTTCTTGGCTTGCCTCTCCTGACATGGAACTAACATACTATGGGTAGATGGGTTGGGACAATCAGGCCCGAGTATTATTGGCTTTCTGTATCAGGGGCAGAGTTTCCACCCTATGCATGGGGACTAGGTGGAAGAAGAGAGATACACAGACCTCTTGGCTGCTCTTGCCTGAAACAGAAGTGTAGTAACATGGAGCTGAAGGGGATGAAACATAAGAAACAATAGCCATAGAATGGAAACTGGAGGGTCAGGGGAGGGAATTGGTCATGGCTCAAATGCCACAGACTCTTGCTGTTCTTACTGAGATTTAGTAGAGTTCCTTGAATAATTGTTTATTTGGTATATGCCCTTAGGACAATTTCCAGACCTTTTAAATAGTTGTTTTTATAAACTTTATCAAATGTGCTTATTTTACTGAGTCCACAAAACTCCTCATGCTATCTACCATTCTGAAAGTATTTCTCATCTTATTTCTTGACCCAACATATCACATTCTGGCTAATTCTGAAAATTTCTCCAAATCAATGTCTTTTCCAGTGTGCTTTCCAAGAATGCTGCTACTACTCTGATTCAGGCCCTTACTATCTTTCGGGATAATATAATGTCTTAACTTGTGTTCTGGCTTCCGATTTCTCAATATTTCAGTTTGTTCTACACATTACTCCCAGATGTATCCTTCTAAAGCAGTATTTTGCCAATATCACATTGTTTCTCAAAAACCTTAAAAATCTTTACTCTGCTAACAAAATAAAGTTCAAACTTCTTGGATCTTTAACAATTCAGCTTCAACTTGTCTTTCCAATAGAATTTTCTACTACTATTCCACCTGGACCATTAGCCATGCCTTGAATATGCCTACAAAGTTGTCATTTCCTGCTGTCCCATTTATCTGGGATGCCTGCATTTATCTCTAACAAAATCCTCCCTATTATTCAAGGCCTGTTCACCTATTGTCTTTTCACTACAACTAGAAGTGTGCTTCCCTTTCTTAATTACTTTGGTGTTTTAGACCAGCGGTCACCAACCGGTGGTCCGCGAGGTCTGAAAGGTTGGTGACCGCTGTTTTAGACCATTTGTAAAGCACAGAACTCTTTATTCTTTATATTGGCGAAAAACATGTTTATGTCTCACATTCCCTTACACCAGACATTCTTCAAGGGCAGAGTTCATATACCACTCATCATTATATTTTCCAAGGTATCTAGTGGATAGTACCTTGTACACAGTAGACATTTAATAAATAGCTGTTAAATTCATGAATGTGTCACATTTTTGGAGACACCAGTTATTTGAAAAAAAAAATGATTTAATGTTAGTCAGCCTAGAGAAGGGTTTATTACCTTTGAGGAGTATACTTACCTATTCTTTTTTTTTTACTTTAAATTTATTGTTGACATTATTACAGATGTCTCCATTCCCCCATCCCTTTACCCACATCCACCCAGCTTCTGTACCCCTTCCCTCTGGCACTTACCCGTTCTTTTAATTGGATTACTTCTTTGTCTTTTTGTTGCTTCCACTGTCTAAACTTCTCAGCATCCTCTTTCATCTGACGCATTAACTGTACCCGTTGGTTTTTCATCACCTGTAAAAACAAAAACCAGTACAAGTATTAGTCATCTGTATTTACTCTAGGTTGATGTGCATATGGACAAACTAGGCATTAAGAGAGAAAACTAAGATTTTCTCGCCAATAGATTTTATGATTAAGCTTATCATACCCCTTGCTATGCTTGCACAGGTTTTCTGAGTATAGACTACACAAATAAACACTCTGAAGCAATAAAAGCAAAAATGTACCTACAAGCTAAATCCAGTCCTAAATTCATGCTATATCAATGAAGTTTCAAGGAAATATCTACTAATCCTCAAGAACAAATCCACCTAGCAACCATTGTATCTAAAGGTTTTAGTACTAGTAGCCTGAAGCAACTACTTTGCAGATAAGTTGAACATTCAATAGCTGAAAATTTTCTCTAGGTATCTGTCATTTTGCAACTACTTTACAAAATTACTCTACATGATCATGGAAGGTGGTCAGGATATTACCACTAAATATTAAGGTATCTTTGCCCTTTGGTTTCAGAGAATTTAACATTAAACTCTGAATGTCAAAGAAGGGTTTTATTATTCAGATTCTAGATGTCTACTAGAACAATGTTCTGCAAAAGAGACTTTTGTGGAGATTCACACACTTGAAATGATGATCCTGCCCTTTACTCTCTCACATGAAAACACCTCTATAGTATAATTCCATATAGAACACTTATGCTTGTAAGTTTCAGTAGGTTAAAATGCATGGATAGAGTTTAATACCCGTATCTCCTGGTTCAGTTTGGAGATGGTATGCTCTGTGGATTCTTTCAGCTTCAGAAGTTTGGACTGTTCATTCAGTTTCTTCTTTAGATCAGTTATTTGACCCTCTAGCTCCTGAAGACGTTTGCGGCGGCGCTCACTCAACCTAAACACAGATGCTGTAGAAATGAAGACTAGAAACAGCAAAGCCTGACTTCAAAAGACATAATGTTAGACTCCCAGGCTCACAACCCTGATATATATATATAAAATAGGAGGCCTTCACATAGCCTTCTTTAAATATGAATACCACCCAGCAATCAAAACTGTCTCAATAATGGGACCTTAATACAGAGTCAAAGAACAATTATTTTGAGTATATAACAATGCAATTGCCTCAATACATGACAACCCCTGTACCACTCTGTGTTAAAAGGATGGTTCTTTGAAGCCATTTCACTTCACTTTAGCTGTAAGAAATAATTCTGATGTTTATTACATAAGTATAAGATAGAAAGCATAACTTTTAAAAACATTACCTTTAGACTCAATAGAAAGATATAACAGTCACTGAGTAAAAAGAAGACAGAATAGCTAATAAGGCAGAAGTTTGAGGGAGAGTAGGGTATTCTGGTTATCTATCTTGGTTTTATTCTTAACTAAGAAATGGCTAGATTGATTTTTCATTTACTAGCCTGGACATTAATTCTATTCACAAACTAATTTACCATCAACACAGGGATAAATTGTTGCCGTCTGGTAGGTCTGATAATTTTTCAAAATCCAGCTCAAATGCTAACTTCTTGTAAAGCCTTCCTTGATCATACCAGCCTAAATTGATATCTCTTGCTTCTGAACTCTTAAAGCAATTATTGCCTAAGAAATTTATGTGGCTACGAATCATGTGCTGTGTTACAGCATTCTTTTATTGTCATCATGAGATGTTATTAAAAATCTCAATTAAATACCTTTCCTCCACAACTAAGTTTAAAATTTGTGGGTGCAGAATATGGCTCTTTTACTTCTCTACTTCCTCCACAACTCCTCATACACAGTAGTAACTTTGATATAATATTTATTGACTTTATTCTTACTTGGCTTGGTTGATATCCTTTTTTGTTGTCTGAAGTTCAAGAACCAATTCTTCCTTTTCCTTTTGCAGATTGATGACTTCCAATTCTAGATTTTTTATGTTATCCTACAAATGTTATAGGTCAAAGAGAAAGAAGGGATTAAAGGCAAAGGAAGAAAATCACTTTAACATTCCACGTTTAAGAAACTATGCACTCAATTTCACCACTTCAATTGCATACTAAAAACATTTGTACTTGATTTGATGGAGATTAATGTCATGTAGTGGGAAAAGTATGGACTTGGACCAAAGGGCTGGGATTGAGACTTGATTCCAGCACTTACTATCTAAATATCTTAAGGGAAGTAACTTCATTTCTTTTCGCCTTAGTTTTTGTGCAGAATAGAATTAATATAGCAGGCATGAGGCTACTATATTTTTTAAATATATTTTTATTGATATCAGAGAGGAAAGGAGAGGGAGAGAGAGATAGAAACATCAGTGATGAGAGAGAATCATTAATCAGCTGCCTCCTGCACCCCACACTGGGGATCGAACCCACAACCTGGGCATATGCCCTGACCAGGAATAAAACCATGACCTCCTGGTTCATAGGTTGATGCTCAACCACTGAACCACACGGGCAGACTACTAACTTTAAAAAGGCCTGCTTGTAAGACTAGCCCATGGCTCATGTCTGGAAACTTGGATTTGGGTAGAATTTCCACCATTCTTTAAGTAATAAGAATGGCTCACTATGCCTAAACTGTTCAAAAAATATAATTTATCCTAAACACATGCTTTCCTTTTGGGAGTTTAGAATTTTGATATGTGCTAGGCAGAGAATACCCACATAAATGACCCCTAGTAAAATCCCTAGATTTCTAGGCTCAGGGGAACCTCCCTGATAGACAACATTTCACACATGTTGTCACAACCCATTGCTGGAAAATGTAGGCACATACTGGGTGATTCCACTGGGAGAAGACTCTTGGAAGCTTGTACCTGGTTTCTTTGAGATTTTGTCCCATGTGCCTTTTCCCTTTGCTGACTGTTTTCTGTCCTTTCACTGTAATAAATCTTAGCTGTGAGTATGACTATATGTGGAGTCCTGAGTCCTCCTTGGAGAATCGTTGAACCTGGGGGTGGTCGTGGGGACCATCAAGCATTTCCTTATTTATATAAACAGGTAACAACACCATTTACCTCACATGGTTGTTGGGGAAGATAAATAAGACAAAAAAAGTAGGCATTTTGTAAACTGTAAAGAGCTGTACAAACATCCTTATATTCAGAACTTTCAAACATATGTATTCTGTAGCAACTGTAGTTCTGCATGCATTTAGGAAACCAATTCTAGAAAGTGAAGTTTGGTAATTTTCAAGATTGGGAAAACCCAATGAACATATTCCTTCCTGTTATCATAACCAAAAAAGATGAAAGGAAAATGGGTGACTGAGTGGTTGACAGCCAAGAAGATTATAAGTAGGCCTTAGGCCAGTAGTGAAATCACACAATCTTTATAAATTGGCAAGAGCTGTTTTCCACAAAATATACTGAGCCACTTCTGTATAACCAACAAAAATCCATCTTATTGCTTTATAGTTACCCTGCATAATTAAACTGGCAATAATGTATGTGTATATGTCTGTGTATATTTATAGAACTAACACATGAAAACATTCTTGTTAAAAAAAGTCCAGATAATACATATAAAGGGCAAGTCCCCATGACTGCCCCACCCCTGCCAAAATTCCAGTCCCCCCTCCAAAAGTAACCACTGTTATGGGCTTAATCCAGACCTTCCAGGTATTTTTCTAGATGTTTACATATTCTAATTATTTACACATATATGTAAGTGCATAGACTATATATGTAATTAATAAATATACTGTAAAACATTTCTAGTATACTATACTAGTATGTCAATAGATTATAAAGCATATAAACACAAATGTGCATATATGTAACTGTGTGTACCTATTACAATGTATTAAAGATAAATAGAATTACTCTTTATGTATATATTATTCTGTAACTTGCCTTTTGTAAAACCTGGTCTTGGAGATTTATTTATATCAGTGCATATATAGAGCTATCTCATTCTGTTTTTTCCAAATTAAATATTCTTATACATGCCTTGTGCACATGTGCAAGGTTTTTCTAGGGTAGAGACAAGTGGAATTACAGGATCATGGAGGGTACACATTTTCAATTTTAATAGCCACTGCCAAATTGTCTTCCAAAGTGGCTATTCCAATTTACACTCTTGCCAGCTACATATACGAGTACTTGTTTTCCTGCACCCTTGTCAACATTTGATATTACTACACTTCCAAATTTGTAGCAATCAGACAGGTAAAAAATAGTATGTCTTCATTATATATCCCATATTCAGTCAATAATTGCCTCACCAACTCCACAAAAGGAATTATTCAAATATATGAGTCCTGGGTTACTATAACTTATGGTAATCTTCATTAAAAGCTATACCTTCTCAAATTTTTCTATGGCAATGCTTCACAGTGACAGAAAAATAGATTAGAACAGCAGTTGCCAGCTTTTTGGACCTCACGGACCACCAGTGGTCCATGGACCACCGGTTGGCGACCTCTGCTCCAAAGGTTTCATTAAATCAGCAGTCACCAACCTTTCGGACCTCACGGACCACCAGTGGTCCCCAGACTACCAGTTGGTGACTGCTAGTTTAGAACAAAAACCTACCTTATTTTTTAGAAAAAGAGAGACAGTTAATGGTCAGAGGGCAGGGGAGGGGAGGAGAGCTCAACCAAAGAACTTGTATGCACGTAACCATAGCCAATGGACACAGACAATAGGGGGGCGGTGACAGTCTGGGCTGGGGAGTAGGGGCAGGCTGGCAGAGGACAATGGGGGATAAAATGGACATATGTAATGCTTTTTAACAATAAGAATTTAAAAAAAGAAGTACAAATTAGCAGGTATAGAACAGTCATGGGGCTGTAAAATACAGCATAGAAAATATAGTCAATAATCTATCTATATAAAAGCCCAACGACCAGAATGACAGAACAACTGGAACGACCATTCACTATGACGCGCACTGCAGCCGACAACTGGCCTGATGTGGACCCCTATCAGCCCCCCCAACTTCCCGCGGCCCCTCCCCCTGGTCGGCCTGGCCCCCGATCAGCTGCCCTCCACCCTGATCACGGCCCCTCCCCTGGCTGGCCCCACCCTGATTGCCCCCCCAATTGGGGGTGGGGCCAGTCGGCCAACCGCCCATGGCCCCTTCCCCCCACCAGCCCACCCCCGGTTGCCCCCCCACCTCGATTAGGTGCAGGGCCTGCCGGCTAACCTCCCACATCCTCTCCCCGCCCCCCCCGCCCCAGGCTGGGCTGGCCATACCCCAACTGTACATGAATTTGTGCACTGGGCCTCTAGTCTATATATATAAAAGGCTAATATGCTAAGTGTCCAACCGTCCGACCAATCGCTATGACGTGCACTGACCTCCAGGGGGCAGACGCTCAACATAGGAGTGCCATGACATGCACTGGCCATTTACAGAGAAACGGCACTGTGGACGTGGAGTCCACAAAGCAACACTTGGCTTCCCCACAGTGGGACACAGGCCATGCCACCACCCTGGAGTGACAGCCCACCAAATCGCAGCTGAAGCTGCCAAGAACCCATGGCGCAAAATGCAGTCTGGAAACGGTGGCTATGGGTGCCGAATAATGACGTCACATACCAACGCCTGGCTTCCGCTCTTTAGTGACTAGCCTCCTTGGAGTTTCTTCAGCCCAGGAACACGACTTGCTTTATAGTCAGGTAGAAATATTTTACACTTTAACCAAATGTCTGTGAAGGGTTTCCCCATGCCTCATCTCATTTGATCCTCACAGAAGTCCTGGAGTAGGTAGATAGGAGACTCGGTGGAATCCTATTTTGTTTTCATTAGCCAGAAAACGGAGATTTAGAAAACTTAGAAACTTGACCCAACTGAAAAGAAGAAATGGTGGACCTTGAAAATGACTTCAGGTTTTCTCACTGTGCAGAATGTAGTCAAACACTGCTGCAGTCAAATATTTTACCCTTTGTTCTCCCTGTGTGATCTACAATAAAAATCTACTCAGTGTTGATATTCACTGCTGTGTTGCTGACAATTATCTGAAAGAGAAGTTGGGGTGATTCACTGGGCTGGAAAAATTTTAGCTAAATCAGAAAGCAGGTCTAATTAAGCAAGTTTATCTATATACTAGAGGCCCGGTGCAAAAAAATTTGTGCACTCCGGGGGGCGGGGGGGGGGGTCCCTCAGCCTGGCCTGTGTCCTCTCGCAGTCTGGGACCCCTCGGGAGATAACGACCTGCTGGCTTAGGCCTGCTCTCGGGTGGCAGAGGGCAGGCCCAATCCATAGGAGCAGCCCCTGGTCAGGCTCAAAGCAGGACTGATTGGGGAGTTGGGGCACCGCCCCCTGTCATGCACAGAGCAGGGCGGATTGGGAGGTTGCGATGCCACCCTCAGTCACGCTCAGGGAAGGGCCGACTGGGGGGTTGGGGCACCGCCCCCTGTCACACTCAAGGCAGGGTCGATGGGGAGGTTGCGGCGCCACCCCCTGTCACGCACAGAGCAGGGCCAATCAGGGGGTGAGGGCTCCATACCCTGTCACGCACAGAGCAGGGTCGATCAGGGGGTTGGGGAGCTCCCCCCTGTCATGCACAGAGCAGGGCCAATCAGGGGGTTGAGGAGCTCCCCCCTGTCACTCGCAGAGTAGGGCCGATAGGGGAGTTGGGGCATCGCCCCCTGCCACACACAGAGCAGGGCGGATCAGGGGGTTGGGGCGCCGCACCCTGTCACACTCAGGGCAGGGCCGATGGGGAGGTTATGGCTCTACCCCATCACACACAGAGCAGGGCCCATGGGGGTGGGGGTTGGGGCGCCACCCTTTATCACCCACAGAGCAGGGCCCATCAGGGGGTTAGGGTGCTGCCACTGTGACACTCAGGGCAGGGCCAATGGGGAGGTTATGGCTCTACCCCGTCACACACAGAGCAGGGCCCGTGGTGGGGGGGGGGGTGTTGGGGCACTGCACCCTGTCACACACAGAGCTGCAGGGCGATCAGGGGGTTGGGGAGCTCCCCCCTATCAGGCACAGAGCAGGGCTGATCAGGGGGTTGGGGTGCCTTCCCCTGTTACGAACAGAGCAGGGTGGATAGGGAGGTTGTGGCCCCACCCCCTGTCACACACAGAGCCACAGGGTGATCAGGGGGTTTGGGCGCTGCCTCCTGTCACGCTGATCCTGGTGCCGGGAGGCATATTACCCTTTTACTATATAGGATAGAGGCCTGGTGCACGGGTGGGGGCCGGCTGGTTTGCTCTGAAGGGTGTCTTGGATCAGGGTGGGGTGCCTGGCCAGCCTGGATGAGGGGATGATGGCTGTTTGCAGCTGGTCACACACCCTTCAGGGTGGGGGTCCCCACTGGGGTGCCTGGCCAGTCTGGGTGAGGGGCTGAGGGCTGTTTTCAGGCTGGCGGGTGACTGAAGCTCCCAACCGCTCCTTTTATTCTTTTATTTTTTTTATTCTGGGCCAGCTTTAGCTCTGAGGCTTGGCTCCAGCACTGAAGCCTTGGCTGCTGAAAGCAGGTATCTGGTTTGTTTGGTTTCTATAATCGAAACACTGTTTCAACTATAGCTCTGAGATCCCGGCTGGCTGAAAGCAGGTTTCTGGGGGGTTTTGTTTAGCTTCTATATTTGTAACAATGTTTCAAACTGCAAGCTCAGAGGCCGGCAGCGGCAGGCAGGGAATGTTCGCTTCCTCCATCACTGGAGCAAGCAAGCCTCATGTTCGCTTCAAGCTGCCTGGCTGCCGGCCGCCATCTTGGCTGGCAGTTAATTTGCATATCGCCCTGATTAGCCAACGGGAAGGGTAGCGGAGGTATGGCTAATTACCATGTTTCTCTTTTATTAGATAGGATATAAAGCTCTTGCTGGCGCCAATTGCACACATGTGTTTCAATCTGTCATTGTCGATCGTGAATTTGGTTGACACTTCTATTATAGAGAAAGGGCGAACAGTGATATTAAAATAGTTCTTCTAATTAATTTCCTTTCAATGTGCATGAATTTGTGCACTGGGCCACTAGTATTAGAATAACTATGCATGGTGTTAGATGGTGCTAGATTTATCAGGATGATCACTTTGTAAATTATATAAATGTCCACTCATTGGTTTGTGTACCTGAAACTATACTGTACCTCAACTCTAATTAGAAAATAAAAAGTATTATTAAAATAAAAAAGAGTACAAGAAGAGAGGAATAATTGTTCAGCCTAACCATTAATCCTTTGTTTACCCTGCAAAGTCCAAAATACATTCAACTTAAAAAAAGCTTCATTTTAAATCCTGTTAACATGGAGACTGAGCTACATATTTAACTTACTCCCTCCTAATCCCATTAAAGTGAACTAAAAGAAGGGTATAAATCTACAAGGATGAAGAGAGCAGTCTAAATGTATAAACACAATTTTGTAAATGGAAAACAGTTAAGTGATAACTGACTTAGCAGAGTTGAAAAGCTAAAATCTGACACCTATAGGACAAATGGCAAGAAGATATAAGCCAATTTATACTATAGAACCACAGAGAAGAGCAGAGATTTCCTATCTGGACAGACCAAACCCGATGGGCTGAACTTACAGACAGCAAACATAGTAGAAGGCAGGGATAAAGTATCATACTGCTGATGGAGGATTAAATAGAAGTCTGTAAATGACTGGAAAGACTCCAACTCCATTATTTTCTCTGGGTTACCAGAAGTAGGACATACTACCACTCTGCCACATAACTCCAGGCAGGAGAATGAATGATTTCTTTATTAGAAACGGATCAGTCCAAGGGAAACCCATGTATACAGAACTTCCTATTGTTTTTAGTGCCTCCCTGTCAAATATAAATGGACAGCTGAAGATCACTGGACATTTGGGGCATGTTTCTTACCTGAAAGACCAAAACAAAAACAGTAAGGTAAGAAATTTGGAGGAAAAAGAGGTAAGGAAGGAAGAAGAGAACCTCAACAAAATTTAATTTCTATTCTTATAGCTGAACACTATATCTGTAAAAAGAAAAATACATAGACTAGCAAAGAAATAATACAAGAAAACCTCCCATTAAAGGAGAATACAAATTTCTAGATTGAAAGGACACACCAAGCACCAAGCACAATAAATGAGAAGAGACCCATACCAAGGTGCATCGCTATGAAATTAAATAACACTTTGGGACAATGAAAAGATTATAAAAGTTTCCAAAGGTAAAAAAATACAGGTAAAATAAAAAAACCACCACAAATTATAATGGACTTCTTAACAGCAACAATGGAAATAGAAGACAATGGAGAAAAGCCTTCAAAATTCTGGGGAAAAAAATTTCCATTGTAGAATTCTAAATCTAGCCAAACTAACAAGTGTAAAAAGAAGATTATTATAGTCGCTCAAAGATGGTACCTATGGGTAGATGCTGAGCTCACATTCTTGCAAGAATATATCAAATGTACACCTGTATTTAGATCAAATCCTCATAAGAGAAAACTGTGGGCCAACTGAACAGCCTCTGCACAATAAACAAGAGAGAGTGACTACCTAGAGAAGGCTGGGGAACCATGAGAGCTCTCTGGGAGCAGAGAAAACAACCCAGTACTGGAGGAATGGGTGGGCCCCATTGTTAACATTTCCCCTGAACCTGGATAGAAGGTGGGAGCTCCATCCGGGTTCCCTGGCAGACCTACAGGGTGCTGTAGCATGTCCCCAGCCACCGCTACTTGAGCTAGACCCAGAAGAAACAGAAGAGTGCCAAAGTGTGCACACAAGGGGACCATCTAATCCAGCAGGTGCAGCAGCTTTGTGCTCCCACTTGGCTGCACACACAAGGGGTTCTCCTATCTGGAGAAAGTATGGAGCCAACAGAATACTGCAGTACTCACTTGCAGGGCTGCCCTGTCCAAAGACAGTGTGGAGATAGTGGGGTGCTACTGTGTGCTCATGTGGGGTTCTCACTCCTAGAAAGAATGGGGAGCTAACAAAACACTATGGTGCCCACACACAGGACTGCTCATTCCAGAGAAATTGCGGAGATAGTGGAGCACCGCTGTATGCCTAAGTGGGGCTGCCCAACCAGAAGAAAGTGTGGAGTCAGAAAAACTATGTGGTACCCACACACCAGACTGCCCCATGTGGAGTGAGTGGGATGCTGCTGTGCGCCCACCCATGGCAGGAGCTCCTGCTACTGTCCAGGAGAGATTTCAGAACTACCAAAGTGCTGCTGTGTGCTCCCATGCAAGGCTGCCTCAACAGGAGAAAGGGCCTAGCTAGCAGGGCATCTAGCTGCAGGAATGCAAAGTGGCCCCACCCAGACCCTGCTATGACTTAGGATAATTTAAGCAACAGGGCATGCACACAGTGCTGCCTGTGGAGTGAGAGGGCTGTGGTTGAGCTTGCAAGGAGCTGTACTGCTCAGAAAGGGAACAGAATTAGCAAAGTGCTAAGGTGTGTACACACAAGCCTGCCCCAATGGAGAAGGAGTGGATTAGGCGGGGTCTGAAAATGCAAGCTCACAAAGCAACCCTGCACGGACCCAGCTCAGATCACAGAAAATTAAAGCAACAGGGAACTCCAAGAGCCCAGGGAGCAGCCCTAAGTACATCAGGCAACCCCACCCAGATAATAAGGACAAGGAAGCAAGCACACATCAGGCTACTCTACCCAGAACACACCCCTTCAGCCCAGGTGACGCATCAGGCACCGCAGATACCTGCCCCAGCCAGCACCTGCCTGCCAAAACTATTCAATACACAATCTACTCAGAAACTACTCTTTCAGACTGAGAAAGATATTTATTCTATCCAACTCACAGTAATAAACACAGAAAGTCAAACAAAATGGGGAGACAGAAGGATATGCCTCAAATAAAGGAACAAGGAAAAACTCCAGAGAAAAACCTTAATGAAATGGAGATAATTTGCTTGATAAAGAATTCAAAGAAACGGCCATAAGGATGCTCAACAAACTGTGACTACAAGAGAAACCTTAGAGAACACTTCAACAAAGAGATAGAAAATGTAAAGAACAAATCAGAGATGAATATAATAGGTGAAATAAAAAATACACTAGAAGGAATAAAGAGTAGATTAGTTAAAACAGAATAATGGATTAGTGACCTGGATGACAAAATAGTGGAAATCACCCAATAAAAACAGCAAAATGAAAAAAGAATTTCAAAAATGAGGATAGTATGAGATCTCTGGAATAGCACCAAGTACCCTAACATTTGCATTATAGGGATTCCAGAGGAGAAGAGAAGAGAGAAAAGGGCAGCAAGAATTTATTTGAATAAATAATATCTGAAAACTTTCCTAATCTAGGTAAGGAAACAGATATTCAGGTTCAGGAAATACAGAGTCCCAAGTAAGATGAACGCAAAGAGACTCGTGCCAAGACATATTCTAATGAAAATAGCAAAAGTTAAGGATAAAGAGTCAATCATAAAGGCAGAAAACAAACAAAAAGAAAAAGAACAAAAAACCAAGTCACAGGCAAGGGAAACTCCAAAGACTATCATCTGATTTCTCAGAAGCAACTTTATTGGCAAGAAGAGAGTAGCAAGATATATTTAAAGTGCTCAAAGATAGGAATCTACATCACAGAATGTTTTATCCAGCAAGTTTACCAGGTGTACCAGTTAATGATGCGGATTTTGTAATCAAAGAAAACATGATAATTTCAAGAGAAACATCAAAAGTGTTTTATCCAAAGTACCATCACTTGGCACATTTCCCCCATCTTTCAGGTAATTTGTGGATACTGTCCCAATAGAACTTTTCTTGTTTTGAGGCAAACCATTCAGAGACCCAATTTTCCACTTCTTCGTATGTTTTGAAGTGCTGCTCAGAAAGTGCATGTGCCATTGATCAGAACAAGTGGTAATCTGAAGGAGCAAGGTCTGGTGAATACGGTGGGTTAATACTTCCCAGGCAAGATTTTTTAACGTGTCTTTAACTGGTTTTGAAGTGTGTGGTGGTGTGTTATCACGAAGCAAAATTAGTTTGCCATGTCTTCTGGCACACTGTGGCCATTTCACGATGAAAGCATGGTTCAAATTGATTATTTGTTGTCGGTAGCAATCAGTATTAACGGTTTCACCTAGTTTTAGAAGCTCATAATACACCACACCGTCCTGATCCCACCAAACACAGAGCATTGTCTTCTTTCCGAAGTGATTTGTCCTTGCAGTCGATGTTGATGGTTGACCTGGATCAACTCATGGTTTTGTGTTTGGGATTCTCAAAATAAATCCATTTTTCATCGCCAGTCACAATTCGATGCAAAAAAGACTATCTTTCGTGCCATTGGAGGAACATTTTACTGACGACTTTTCGGTTTTCCATTTGTCTTTTGTTCAGTTGATGTGGCATCCATTTTCCTTCCTTTAAAATCTTTGTCATTGTATGTAAACGATAGGACATTGTTTGCTGAGCAAAGTTTAATCTTTCTGCAAGTTGTTGTGAGTTTGACACGCATCTTCATCCAACAATGCTTGTAATTGTTGGTCATCAAACTTTTTCGGTTGACCTGGATGTTCTTTGTCTTTCACATCGAAATCATCACTTTTAAAGTGTTTAAACCAGCGGTCACAAGTATCTTGAAATGAAGCATGTTCACCATAAGCTTCCCAAAGTATATGATAACTTTCAGCAGCACTTTTCTTCAAAATAAAGTAATGAATTACAACTTTCCACAAATGCTCTTTTTTTGGCACGAAATTTAACATTTTTAAGCATAAAAATATCTATGATGTTAACACTTTCAGCAAATTTGACATGAAGTTTTGAAGCTTGCTGTCAATACAACAAAATAGCATACATATCAAGTCGCATATATATCAACATATGTGTATCTCCATCTATTGAAAAAATCCGCATTATGAACTGGTACACCTAGTATTACAGTCAAACCTCAGTTCTCGAATGTCTCCCATCCCCAACAATTTGCTTCTCAACCTGACAACCCTTTCATGTCTCTCAGGTGACATATTAAGACTCATATTGTTAACATCTCAGGAAATTGTGCTATAAATATTTTTGTGTTATTTTGCTTTTGTTGCTGCTTATTATTATTAAATTTTCATTTTTACTGTACATTTCATAACCTTTTTGTTAAATTTTCATTTACATTTCACATCCCTTTTGCATCTAGAGCACTGGGCTGCAGACTGAAGGGTCCCAGGTTCGATCCTGGTCAAGGGCATGTACCTTGGTTGCGGGCACATCCCCAGTGGGGAGTGTGCAGGAGGCAGCTGAATTGATGTTTCTCTCTCATCAATGTTTCTAACTCTCTATCCCTCTCCCTTCCTCTCTGTAAAAAGTCAATAAAATATATTTTAAAAGATAAATAAAGTGTTTATCTGTAAATTAAACATTACATTAGACAGGTATTGCACATAAGAAAGGTTAAACATGGAGTCATTTGGGGGGAGCGCTGAAATGGTTTAATTCAATTTACACTATTTCTAATAGGAAAAATGATTCCATTTTCTAACAGCCTACCAGAATGAATTGTTCTAGAACCAAGGTTTCACTGTATTTAGAATTGAAGGAGAGATAAAAGATTTCCCAGATATGCAAAAACCCAAGGAGTTCACCACATTAAATCAGCATTGCAGGAAATGTTAACGGGTCCTCTTTATGCAGAAAAGACCATACCGAGAAATAAAACATTACAGGAAAGAGGGAAAAAATCACACCGGTAAAGGCAAATATACAATAATCAACCACTTAAAAAGTTAATAGGAATGTTAAAGGACAATAGCAAAATTAACTATAACTACAATAAATAGTCAAGATATAAACAGAACAAAAAGATATAAAACATGATGTTAAAAACACAGGGAAGAGGGAGGAGTACATATGTACTGCTTTTAGAATGCAATTGAACTTAAATGCTTATCAGCTTAATGTAGGCTGCTATAGATATAGATTGATATACTAGTATATGTATCTCATAGTAACCATAAACCAAAACCATGCCAAAAATATACAAAAAAATGAAGAGAAAGGAAAACACTAAAGAATACCAACAAATCAGAAAGATCAAGAGAAGAAACAGAGTAGAACAAAAAAAACAATAAAAAACAATTGACAAAATGGCAATAAGCACATACTTATCAATAATTAATTTAAATGTAAAGGCTATATATATGACAAGCCCACATGCAACATCATAGTTAACGGTGAAAAGAGGAAAGCTTTTTCTCTAAATCAGGAACAAGACAAAGATGTCAAATTTCATAACTATTATTCAACACTAGTGCCCCGGTGCACGGATTCGTGCACACTGAAAGGAAATTAATTAGATGGTGGCTGGCCAGGCCGGACTGGGCAAGATGGGCCAGACACGACCTGGAGCCAACCTCCAGCAGTCCCTCCCCAGCTGCCCGCACCTGGGGTGGCGCTGTGGCTCGAAGGGTGTTTGCAGAGTAAGCGGGGTCCCTCCAGCAGGTGAGGACCCTTGGCCTGGCCTGCATGGATCGGGCTGAAACTGGCTCTCTGACATGAGGGCTCCTGGATTGCGAGAGGGCGATTCTTGGGTGATGCACCCTGGAATCGGGCTCCCTCCTCTCTGGTTCTGGGGTGTGTCACCCAAGAATCACCACTGCCAAGTCACTGCAGCTCGGTAGCTCCTGCGTTGTGTGTCTGCTCCCTCAAGGTCAGTGCGCATTATACCTATCAGATGGTCAGACAGTCGCTTAGCCTTTTATATATATAGTTCTAGACAGAGAAATCAGACAAGAAAAAGAAATAAAAGGCATCAAAATCAGAAAGAAACAAAATTGTCACTACTTGCAGATGACATAATACTGTATATAGAAAACCCTAAAGAATCCACCAAAAATTAATAGAATTAATGAAAGAATTCAGTAGAATACAAAATAAATATACGGAAATTTGTCAGATTCTTATATACTAATAATAAGCAATCAGGAGAAATGAAGAAAAACTCCCATTTACAATTGCATCACAAAGAATAAAATACCCAGGAATAAACTTAACCAAGGAAGCGAAGTACCTGTACTCTGAAAACTATAAGAGATTGAAGAAAGAAACTGAAGAGGACACAAGTAAATGAAAGGATATACTGTGCTCATGGATTGGAGCAATTAATATGGTTTAAATGACCATACTACCCAAAGCAATTTACAGATTCATTTTAATTGCTATCAAAATACCAATAACATTCTTCTTAGAACTAGAACAAATAATCCTAAAATTGATATAGAACCACAAAAGATCCTGACTAGCCACAGAAATCTTGAGAAAGAAGAACAAAGTTGGAGGTATCATGATCTCAAACTATACTACAAATTTGATTTATAATAATCAAAACATATATTAAAAAGATCATACACCATAATCAAGTGGGATTTATTCAAGGGATGCAAGGCTGGTACAATATTTGCAAATTAATAAACGTGATATAACATAAACAAATTGAAAGTCAAAAATCACATGATCATATCAATAGATGCAGAAAAAGCATTCTACAACATCCAACATCCATTTTTGATAAAAAAAAAAAACACAACTCTCAGCAAAGTGGAAACAGAGGGAGCATATTTTAACATGGTAAACCATATATGAAAAACCTACAGCCAACATCATACTAAATGGGCAAAAACTAAAAGCATTTCCCTTAAGTACAGGAACAAGACAGGATGTCCGCTTTCACAACTCTTATTCAACATAGTACTGGAAGTCCTAGCCACAGCAATCAGACAAGAAGCAGAAATAAAAGACATACAAATTGGAAAGGAGGAAGTAAAACTCTCATTATTCACAGAAGACATGATATTGTACATAGAAAACACTAAAGACTCCACCAAAAAACTACTAGATTTAGTAAATGGATTTGGCAATGTAGCAGGATACAAAATCAACACCCCAAAATTGATGGCTTTTTTTGTACACCAATAATGAATTCTCAGAAAGAGAAACTAAACAAACAATCCCATTTACCACTGCAACAAAAAAAATAAGTTACGTAGGAATAAATGTAACAAGGAGGCAAAAGATCTGTACTTGGAAAATTACAGGACATTGAAAAAAAAGAGAAGATATAAATAAGTGGAAGAATATACCATGTTCATGAGTTGGTAGAATCAACATCATTAAAATGTTTATACTATCCAAGGCAATCTACAGATTCAGTGCAATCCCAATTAAAATACCAATATTTCACAGAGCTAGAACAAATACTCCCACAATTTATCTATAATAATAAATGTGTAATATGCTAATTAGATCAGATGCCAAATGACCTTCCAGACGTCATTCCAAACGTCCTTCCAGACAAAGCCGCGGTGGTGGGGCCAAGGCACAGGTGGTTAGGGGCGATCAGGCAGGCAGGCGAGCAGTTAGGGGTGATCAGGCAGGCAGGCGAATGGTTAGGGGCAATCAGGCAGAGTGGTTAGAGGTAATCATGCAGGCAGGTGTATGGTTAGGGGTGATCAGGCAAGCAGGCAGAGTGGTTATGGAGATCTGGCAGGCAGGCGAGCAGTTAGGAGCCAGTGGTCCCAGATTGCAAGAGGTCCCACAAGGATCGGGCCTAAATAGGCAGTCAGACATCCCCCAAGGGGTCACAGATTGAGAGAGGGTGCAAGCCGAGCTGAGGGACCCACCCCCATGCACGAATTTCATGCACCGGGCCTCTAGTATGGAATAAGAAAAGACCCCAAATGGATGCAGCAATTTTGAGAAAGAAAAACAAAGTTGGGAGAATCACAATACCAGATATCAAGTTATACTACAAAGACACCGTAATTTAAAAAAGCCTGGTACTGGCACAAGAACAGGCATATAGATCAATGGGAAAGAACAAAGAACCCAGAAATCGACCCAAGGCATTACGCTTAATATTTGACAAAGGAGGCAAGAGCATACAATGGAGTCAAGACAGTCTCTTCAATAAATGGTATTGGGAAAAATGGACAGATACATGCAAAAAAATGAAACTAGACCACCAACTTATACCATACACAAGAATACACTCAAAATGGATAAAAGACTTAAATGTAAGTCGTGAAACCATAAAAATCCTAGAAGAAGCCATAGGCAGCAAAATCTCAGACATCTCTCGTAGCAATATGTTTACAGATACATTTCCTAAGGCAAAGGAAACTAAGGAGAAAATAAACAAATGGGACTACATCAAAATAAAAAGCTTCTGCACAGCAAAAGTAACCATCAACAAAACGAGTAGAGAGCCCACTGTATGGGAGAACATATTTGGCAAGAATACATCTGATAAAGGGTTAATATCCAAAATATATAAGGAACTCATACAACTTAACAAAAGGAAGACACACAATCTAATTAAAAAATGGGCAAAGGACCTAAATAGACACTTCTCCAAAAAGGACATACAGATGGCCAAGAGTCATATGAAAAAACTGCTCAAAGACACTAATCATCCAAGAGATGCAAATCAAAACAACAATGAGGTACCATCTCACACCTGTCACAATGCCTACCATCAACAAATGACAAGTGTTGGTGACGATGTGGAGAAAAGGGAACCCTAGTACACTGCTGGTGGGAATGAAGACTAGTGCAACCATTATGGAAAACAGTATGGAGTTTCTTCAAAAGATTAAATATGGAACTGCCATTTGACCCAGTGATCCCACTTCTAGGAATATATCCTAAGAAACCCGAAACACCAATGAAAAAGACTGTATGCACCCCTATGTTCTTAGCAGCACAATTTACAATAGCTAAGATCTTGAAACAGCCCACGTGCCCACTAGTAGATGAGTGGATAAGAATTCTGTAGTACATTTATACCATGGAATACTATGCAGCAGTGAAAAAGAAGAATATCTTACACTTTGAGGCAGTATGGAGGGACCTGGAGAGTATCATGCTAAGTGAAATAAGTCAGTCAGAGAAAGACAAGTATCACATGATTGCACTCATATGTGGAATCTAATGAACAAAATAAACTGATGAACAGAGTGGATCCAGAGACATGGAAGTATAAACAGAGTGTAGAATCTCAGAAGGAAGGTGGGGGAGGGTAGGTGGGAGGTAATCAACCAAAGACCCTATATGTATATATGTATAACCCATGGACACAGACAATAGGGTGCTGAAGGCCTGGGGCAGGGGAGGGCGTCAATGGGGGAAAAATGGAAACATACGTAATACTTTCAACAATAAAGAAAAATAATTAATTAATACAAAATATTCAAAACAGTATGGTACTGGCATAAAAACAGACACATACATCAATAGAACAGAATAGAGAGCCCGGCAATAAACCCTCATTTATCTGGTCAACTGATCTATGATAAATAAAGTCAAAATATACACTGGAGTCATAACAGTCTCTTAAACAAGTGGTGCTGGGAAATCTGGACAGATACATGCAAATAAAACCCCCAAACTGGACCACTCTCTTACACCATATACAAAACCCACTCAAAATGAGTTAAAGACTTAAATGTAAGGACTAAAACCATAAAAACTATAAGAAAACTTAGAAAGTAAACTATTTCACATGAGTCTGAGGTAATATCTTTTAGTGTATGTCCCCTCAAGCAAGGGAAACCAAAGAAAAAATAAACAAATGGGACTACATCAAATTAAAAAGCTTGTGCACATCAAAGGAAGCCTTCAAGAAAACAAGCAGGTAACTAAGTAAATGGGAGAAGATACTTGCAAACAACACCTCCAATAAGGGGTCAATATTCAAAATACATAAAGAATTCATATAACTCAGTAACAAAAAAAGTAAATAAACCAATTGAAAAATGGGCAGAGGACATGAAA
Source organism: Myotis myotis (assembly GCF_014108235.1). Classification (NCBI taxonomy): domain Eukaryota; kingdom Metazoa; phylum Chordata; class Mammalia; order Chiroptera; family Vespertilionidae; genus Myotis; species Myotis myotis. The sequence goes on from NW_023416346.1 coordinate 83,205,549, forward strand.
AGACATTTCTCCAAAGAAGACATATAGATGACTAACAGTCATGAAAAGATGTTCAATATAAATTATTGTCAGGAATATGTAAATAAAAACAATAATGAATGACTATTATTTAAACAGTGAACAAATAACATGTGTTGATGAGAATGTGTTGAAAAGGGAATCCTTTTGTACTGTTGGTGGGACTGAAAACTGGTGCAGCCCTATGGAAAGCAGTGTGGAGATGCCTTAAAAAAGCTAAAAACAGATACACAATACAACCCAGCAATTCCACTTCTGCGTATTTATCTAAAGAAATTCAAAATCCTAATTTGAAAATATTCATTCACTGCTATGTTCACTGCAGCATTATTTACAACAGCCCAGATGTGGCATATATACACACACACACACAATGGAATATTACACAGCAATGGTTTCATTAAGATATAGAATCTAAAAACAAAACAAATAACAGACCCATGGAAATAGACCAAAAGGATGGTTATTAGAAGGGGTGGTGGTGAGATGCATAAAGAGGGGAAGGGGATAGAGTCAATAATATTGTGACAAGATTACACAGTGAGAAATGATTACTTAGAACTAATGGGGTGGTCACACTGTAAGGTGTAAAAATGTCAAATCACTGTAGTATACACATGAAATATGATATTGTATACCAACTATCCTATCTAATAAAAGAGAAACATGGTAATTAGCCGTACATCCGCTACCCTTCCCATTGGCTAATCAGGGCGATACGCAAATTAACTGCCAGCCAAGATGGCGGCCGGCAGCCAGGCAGCTTGAAGCGAACATGAGGCTTGCTTGCTTCAGTGACGAAGGACTCCAACGTTCCCTGCCTGCCGCTGCCGGCCTCTGAGCTTGCAGTTTGAAACATTGTTACAAATATAGAAGCTAAACAAAACCCCAGAAACCTGCTTTCAGCCAGCCGGGATCTCAGAGCTGGAGTTGAAACAGTGTTTCGATTATAGAACCCAAACAAACCAGATACCTGCTTTCAGCAGCAGAGGCCTAAGAGCTGGAGCCAAGCCTCAGAGCTAAAGCTGGCCCAGAATAAAAAAAAAAAAAGAAAAAAAGGAGCAGTTGGGAGCTTCAGTCACCCGCCAGCCTGAAAACAGCCCTCAGCCCCTCACCCAGACTGGCCAGGCACCCCAGTGGAGACCCTCACCCTGTAGGGTGTGTGACCAGCTGCAAACAGCCATCATCCCCTCATCCAGGCTGGCCAGGCACCCCAGTGGGAACCCCCTCCCTGATCCAGGACACCCTTCAGGGCAAACCAGCCAGTCGCCACCTGTGCACCAGGCCTCTATCCTATATAGTAAAAGGGTAATATGGCTCCGAGCACCAGGATCAGTAGAGCCATGAGGCCTCCCGGCACCGGGATCAGCGTGACAGGGGGCAGCGCTCAAACCCCCTGATCGCCCTGTGGCTCTGTGTGTGACAGTGGGCGGGGCCACAACCTCCCTATTCGCCCTGCTCTGTTTGTGACAGGTGAAGGTGCCACAACCCCCTGATCAGCCCTGCTCTGTGCCTGATAGGGGGAAGCTCCCCAACCCCCTGATCACCCTGCGGCTCTGTGTGTGACAGGCTGTAGTGCCCCAACCCCCTGATCGGCCCTGCTTTGTGTGTGACAGGGTGTGGCGCTCCAACCCCCTGATCGGCCCTGTTCTGTGTGTGACAGGGTGCGGCACCCCAAACCCCCGCCATGGGCCCTGCTCTGTGTGTGATGGGGTAGAGCCATAACCTCCCCATCAGCCCTGCCCTGAGTGTGACAGGGTGCGGCACCCCAACCCCCTGATAGGCCCTGCTCTGTGGGTGATAGAGGGTGACGCCCCAACCACCCCCCACGGGCCCTGCTCTGTGTGTGACGAGGTAGAGCCATAGCCTCCCCATCGGCCCTGCCCTGAGTGTGATAGGGTGCGGCGTGCTAACCCCCCTGATCCGCCCTGCTCTGTGTGTGACAGGGGGCGGTGCCCCAACTCCCCTATTGGCCCTACTCTGTGAGTGACAGTGGGTAGCTCCTCAACCCCCTGATCGGCCCTGCTCTGTGCGTGACAGGGTACGGAGCCCCAACCCCCCTGATGGGCCCTGCTCTGTGCAAGACAGGGGGTGGCACCGCAACCTCCCCATCGACCCTGCCTTGAGTGTGACAGGAGGCGGTGCCCCAATCCCCCAATCGGCCCTACCCTGAGCGTGACTGAGGGTGGCATCGCAACCTCCCGATCCGCCCTGCTCTGTGCATGACAGGGGGCAGCACCCCAACTCCCCAATCAGTCCTGCTCTGAGCCCAACCAGGGGCTGAACCTAGGGATTGGGCCTGACCTCTGCCACCTGGGAGCAGGCCTAAGCCAGCAGGTCGTTATCTCCCGAGGGGTCCCAGACTGCGAGAGGGCACAGGCCGGGCTGAGGGACCCCTCCCCCCCCCCCGAGTGCACAACTTTTTGTGCACCAGGCCTCTAGTCCTATATAATAAAGAGGTAATATGCAAATTGACCATCACTCCAACACACAAGAGGGTCGCCCCATGTGGACACAAGATGGCCAGCAGGGGTGGGCAGTTGGGTGGGGGGGACTAGGCCTGTAGGGGTGGGCAGTTAGGGGGGACCAGGCATGTAGGGGAGGACAGTTGGGAGGGACCCAGGCCTGCAGAGGAGGGCAGTTGGGAGCAACCAGGCCTGCAGGGGAGGGCAGTTGGGGGTGACCAGGCCTTCAGAGGAGGGTAGTTGGGGGGAACCAGGCCTGCAGGGGTGGGCAGTTGGGGGGAACCAGGCCTGCAGGGGTGGGCAGTTGGGGGGAACCAGGCCTGCTGGGGTGGGCAGTTGGGGGCAACCAGGCTGGCAGGCGAGTGTTTAGGGCAGTGATGGCGAACCTTTTGAGCTCGGCGTGTCAGCATTTTGAAAAACCCTAACTTAACTCTGGTGCCGTGTCACATATAGAAATTTTTTGATATTTGCAACCATAGTAAAACAAAGACTTATATTTTTGATATTTATTTTATATATTTAAATGCCATTTAGCAAAGAAAAATCAACCAAAAAAATGAGTTCGCGTGTCACCTCTGACACGCGTGTCATAGGTTCGCCATCACTGGTTTAGGGGGTGATCAGGCTGGCAGCCAGAAGTGGTTAGGTGCAATCAGGCAGGCAGGCAGGCAGGCAAGCGATTGGGAGAGGGATGTGAGAGGGATGTCCGACTACCCGTTTAGGCCTGATCCCACCTAAATCGGGATTGGACATCCCTCAAGGGATCCCAGATTGGAGAGGGTGCAGGCTGGGCTGAAGGACACCCCCCCCTCTCCTTGCATGAATTTCGTGCACCAGGCCTCTAGTACTTAAATAAAAAAAATAAATTAAAAAAATGATATTATTAACTCCAGGATACACAAAAAGCTATACAAGAAAGGAAATGGAATCATATTATACTATGTGACTCAGCTGTAAAACATTTACATAATCATAAAATGTAAATATTAACTATTCATTTAATTGAACACTGTGATATAATCATTTTTATTTATTTCTTTTTTATACTGGTATATAATCATCTTCAAAGACAGATGTGAGGCAGTGTGCATGTGTGGCTGTATAAGAGAGCTATATTCCCATCTTCCAAAGTAGAAAATCAATTGATAATGTTAGTATCGTAGTATTTGACTTTTACAAATTATAGACATGCATTTGTTTGACATAAATAAAAATTAAGTTATAAAAATGTTAAATAAGACTATGGTAATAAAAAGGAAATAAAACCTCTATTGGCAACTCAGTTATTACATTGGAAGCAACATCTACCCTAGGGGTAAAAAGTGGCAAAAATCACTTAATGAAAACACTTTTTTTGTTTTTACTCTGAAAAATTAGGGGAAATGGTGGTAGAAATGCATTCGTGTCACAGAGATTTCTTCATACTAGCATATAGGACTTTGGGGTTATAGTTGGATCGGAAGACAATGTATCCTTCCCCCTACCAGCCCTGTTAACATCCCTTTGTGGGTGGGAAACACTGGCTACAAGGAAAAATAAGGTCTGGAGCAAGGGTGACCTTGTGGATAACCTGAAAGCCAAGAACTTGTCTTTAAGTAAAGATAAATCCTCTTAATTAACAAGACCCACTTAAAACTACCACTAGGATAAACAAGTTCAGCCATTTGCCAAGTCATGTGATATCCACTACAAATCTCTTTATAATTGACACTCTGAGACCCTGTACCATTCTCAGAACCCCAGAATAGTTATTAGAACACAATTTCTCCAAGCAGGGACCAATTCTATTATAACATTATTAAACTACTAGAGGCCTGGTGCATGGATTCGTGTACCGGTGGGGTCCCTCGGCCTGGCCTGCGCCTCTCGCAATCCAGGACCCCTCGGGGGATGTCGGAGAGTCAGTTTCAGCCTTATTCCTGCAGGCCAGGCTGAGGTACCCCACCGGTGCACGAATCCATGCACCGGGCCTCTAGTATGTATATAAGATCTTTGGTCAATCTCTTCCCATACTCTCCCCTCCCTGCTTCCCTCTGAGAAGGAAGGAAGTTCCATGTTTCCATGCCTGTGGTTTCTGCTCCTGCATTCAACGTCTACCCCCTGGTGGTCAGTGCACATCATAGCTACCGGACAGTTGGCTGGTGGGCCGGTTGCTTAGGCTTTTATATATAGATTTATTAAAACCTATTGTAGAAGGTATTAGATTAAGTAAAACAAAATCACAGGTTCCCTACCCTGAATGTATTCTTTTCTTTAACCAATAGTATAACTCCAATTGCACTACACACATTATGTTGTCTTGTCATCATCAAAAACAGTGGGCCTGTTTTCTTCGCTTACAATTCAAGAGAGATGGTAGACATTACCAAATGCTGCTCTAGTAAAGATTTTACCTGGTACTGAAACTGAATTGGCTGTAACTGGCTGCCATCCTGAGTCATCTTCCTGGCTAGGGCCTCTTTCAGTGCAAGGGCTTTATTCAACTCAACCAGCTCCTTAGACATCTGAGCTTGACGGAGAACATGTTGAGTGGTGAATCCATCAGAAGATCTACTTGTCTGTAGACAGGTTTCCACTTGCTGGAAAAAGGATAATGATTTGTAAGAGAAACAAGCAATTGGAGTTCCTTAGACACTACTTCATCAAGTCTCAGAGCCATTTCTCCATTACCAGTACCTTTGATCTTTTAAAACTCTGGCATCTCATACATTCACTTTAAATATCTGAAATAAATTGACCTAGCTTATTTCCCTGCTCTCACAAGCATTTTATTTCTTATATCCTTTAACTGACTCTTTTAGAGCAAACTAAGTTTCTTATTCTTTTTTCTTTTTTTAATCCTCACACAGGATATTTTTTTATTGATTTTTTAGAGAGAGATGAAGGGAAAGAGAGAGAGAAAAAAACACATTGATGTGAGAGAGAAACATCAATCATTTGCCTTCTGCATGTGCCCCAAATGGGGATTGAACCCGCAACCTTTTGCTTCACAGCACAACACTTCAACTAACACCCGGCAATGGCTCTTGATCATTTTTTTTTTTTAATGAATCAGGCCAACACTTCTCACCTTTACCTCATTCTAACGGTTCCTTAGAGAAGGCTCTGGAAATGGAACTTTAGGAATGGTGGAAAAGGAGAAGAGGTTTCATTTATTCTCAAAAAGCTGACCTCTGGCATCTGATTTATCTCCCATCTGTCTTCTTTCAGAATATGAAAATTACCATTATGTATTGGCTTTAGGGAGAAAAAGCTCTCTCAAGTAAACCATTGTCCAGACTTTCATTTTGACTTTGCTCTATAACCTTTAGCCAACATCTAATGTATTTTATCTGTTCTTGCAACTTGAATACTCAAAATGTTTTGGTTCCTTTAGCTTTTAACCATCCCATATATAGGAAAGTATGCTGAGAAAAAATTCTCTTCCATTTCTTATCTAATGCTTTTGTGACCTTGCCATGATTTCCTAATTTGTTCCCTTTCTCATTTTAACTTGCTAGATAGTTGATGCAGAATACTAGCACCTAACAAGAAATCAGTAATCCAGTCTGAAAATATAGAAAGTGAGATACCTGAGAAGCCTTGCCACCCATTACCAGTTAATGTTAGAGATAGAGCCTATCTGAATTAGAAATTTTACAAAGCTGAGATTTATATTCAAGATTTCTGGATTTCCAAGGCATTCTATGGAGGATGGCAGCAATCAGGAATTCTCTTCCTCAGCTGAGTGATAAATTATAGGCAATGGCACAGTTAAAGCTCCTGGTTCTACACAAGGGGCCAATTACTTACAGCTTCTGGATCCACTCCAGCATCAATGGCTGCAGCCATGCAAGCAACAGTTTCATCCTGCAATGACAAATGATGTCTCATTTTAGGAAAAAGATTCTGAAGTGAAGCTTACTAGTGGATTTTGTACTGGTTATTTAATTTTTTAAAGTGTATACAGAGACCATTTAAGGTGCTGAACACTTCTGTAGTCACATATACTCCAACAGCCACATGTTTCCATTTCTCACCTCTCAAGAGATTGTCTTCTTTATAAAGGTCAATTGTGCAGTCTATGTAAAAAATAGGGTCATGTGGCAACTTACATACAGGGTGGGGCAAAAGTAGGCTTACTGTTGTGAGTGCATGAAACAAAGTTTACTCTTGTATTATTATTTATTAACTAGAGGCCTGATGCATGAAATTCATGCATGGGTAGGGTCCCTAGGCCTGGCCAGTGATCAGGGAGGACGTGTGGGGTGACTGGTGGGGCAATCGGGGGGCCCCCACTGGCACCCGCCTTGGCTGGCCTGGCACTGCCTGCTTGCCTGCCCCCCGCCGTTGCCACTACGGGTCGCTCCCCTCTGCGGGGCGACTGGCAGGGTGGTCAGGGGGCCCCCGCTGGCACCCACTTTGTCTGGTCTTGGGCCTGCGGGCTGGGAGCAGCTCCTGTGTTGAGTGTCTGCCCCCTGGTGGTTAGTGTGCATCATAGCGACTGGTTGTTCCACTGGTGGTTCCACCGTCCGGTCAGTTTGCATATTAGGCTTTTATTATATAGGATTATTGCATTATTTTCCATACAAAAGACTGTAAACCTACTTTGCCCCACCCTGTATTTATTGCACCTCTCCTGCTTTCACAGGGTCAGAGTGAAAGACTTAACCATTCCAATAGGCCAAAGTTTAAGCTTTATAGACTACACCCTTTCTTCTTATGTTTTAAAAAAATTAAAAAAATATCCTTGTCAGAGGACATGTGGAGAGGGAGAAGGGGAAAGGGGGAGAAGGGGAGAGGGTGAGAGGGATACTGATGTGAGAAACATCGACCATCTGCCTTCTGTAAGTTCCCCAACTGGGGAATGAATCTGCAACCCAGGCATGTGCCTTGACCGGGAATCAAATCAGCAACCTTTCTGTGTACAGGATAGCACTCAACCAACGGAGCCACTCTGGCTGGGCATCTTTTTATGTTTTTACCACTAAATCTACTTTATAATATACAGGTCTAGCCAGTCCTCATGGACACACCATCCTAAGAACAGACATATCAAATAAAGGCAATGCAGCAGAAGACTGATTAGAATAAATAATTATTTTTGATTTTTATTTTATAGTCAGTCAAGGTAACAAGAGGTTACCCTACAAGGAAATAAATGCCATGGTAAATACCCCAGAAAAATGTGCCCATGAAGTCAAGACAAATATGCCGGGGTCCAATCCCAGCAGGTCCAGGGGTTCCCAAAGGCGTAGACGGAGTCGGCGAAGAAGGAATGACACAGAGACAGTGTTCAGTTGATCAGCAGGCTAGCCAGGATCTCTAGCCAGGATCTCCAGCCAAGTTCTGGTCTGGATCTCCAGAGAGGTTCTGCTGTTTATTGTCTTGTTACATCCGTATTTATCCCAGTTGATTTTAATCCTGTCAATTTCTATTACAAAGGTTAGGGCGTTTCTTATCTCCATTCCAGGGAGTAAAGATTATGTAGCTTAAGCATGATTGTTTGTAGTGATTAACTACCCGCCTGGCACTTAGTTAAGGAGTTTCATCCCCTCCCTGACTTCAGGGAAAAATTCCTACCTGGGGAAACAACCTTTCTCGGAGAGGTGACCTTGGTTAAAACACACAGTGCTAAGGGGAGCAAACATATTAAGAACAGTATGCTATATACGCCAGGTCCCTTGAAACATATGCTGTGCAGATGTTTCTTTCCTGCAGCGACTGTGTCAAGCAGCAAGGATGGACCGGCTTCCAGGAAATGCCCAAATAAAAATAATAATAATACTCAGGCCAGATGGCAAGCTCCTCGACAGCCTGGAAATACATTAGGGAATAATATTAATCCTCCAAAAACCATTTGTCCCCGATGTCAGAAAGGATTCCATTGGGCAAAGGAATGTAGATCAAAATACCATAAAAATGGTCGGCCTTTAAACTCTACAAATAGCTCCCAAGGAGGTTATATCCCATCACCTCAATTGGGAAACTTGAGAAGGGGCCAGCCCCAGGCCCCTGCAATAATAGGGGCATCAACCCTCAACCCCTCTGCAAATTTCAGTCAGTCAGTGACCTCTTCAGGGCAACCCCAGGCAGTGCAGAATTGGACCTCCATTCAACCACCCACGCAATTCTAACCCCAGACTCACCGGTAGCAGCCATTCCTACAGGAGTGTCAGGGCCGCTGCCTGAGGGAACTGTAGGTTTAATATTAGGACGGAGCTCCACCTCATTACAGGGGATCTTAGTCATCCCAGGAGTTGTTGATGCAGACTACACAGGAGAAATACAGATTTTACTTTCCCCACCCACCACAACTATACAGATTCAGCCCAACCAGAGAATTGCCCAATTACTCCTGTTACCAATACATAAAATAGGGACAGCTGTTACCCAGGAAGCTAGAGGGGCCGGAGGCTTTGGATCTAGTGATGCAGCATTTTGGATACAAGAAATCCATGCTACTAGACCTACAAAAATTTTACAAATTCAGGGAAAACCAATTGAAGGTCTATTGGATACAGGAGCAGATGTTTCCTGCATAGCAGGGAAGGATTGGCCCTCTTCATGGCCCACGCACACCACCTCCACTTCCCTAGTAGGACTAGGCAAGGCATCTAATGTAAAAAAGAGTTCTCAGATTCTAACTTGGGCTGATGAAGATCAACATTCAGGAACATTCTGTCCCTATGTAATTACGACTATCCCCTTTACATTATGGGGAAGAGATATCTTATCTCAAATGGGAGTTCTATTATATAGCCCCAGCGGTGTTTGATTTACTCCTGTTACAAAATATTACAAGAAAATGAGTTTAAATATTCCTCTCCTCATCATGTTCTACAACATACTCTATTTGTAATTAATATACTAAATGTAGATTCTGAGGGAAATTCCCCAATGTACAGGCATTGGAACCCTGATCTAACTAAACCTAAAGCCCTCGTCAAATGGAGAGACTTGCTTACAGGAGCCTGGAAGGGACCTGATGTACTTTTAACCCAGGGGAGAGGATATGCTTGTATATTTCCACAGGACGCAGACTCACCTGTGTGGATTCCAGACCGTCTAGTCCGACCTTATGTCTAACCGCCCGCCGTCTCTGCCTCATCATAGCACACCTGACCAGTGCCCGTCTGCAGCAGATGTGCAGCCCTGAGCTGGAACAATCTGTCCATTGGGAGGATCACATGTGCCTCCGTTTTGTCTTTCCACATGTCCCAGCTTTGCCCCACATCTCCTTTCCTTTTTCCTTTTTTTAAAATCTAACTACTTGTTTGCTGGTTCTTTGGCCTTTCTCCTTCTTTCCTGAACACAGCGTTTTCTAGAATCTCCCTACCCTACTGTTCCAGGAAGGGCACCTCCCTTTTATGCCGTGACTAGGGGTGTTTGGTATATGCCCCATACATGGAGTTGTCTTGTGCCAAGAGCCTGACATCCTGGGCTGAGAAAGCCCTGTTCCAGGACTCTCCTTTGTCCTGTATTGGCGCCTCTTACCCTTGTGCCAAGAGGGACCCTCTTCTTACAATCCAATTGCCCATAGCTGTTGCCTGAGCTCTCTGTTCATGCTGAGGTTGAAGCCTCATGGTGGCTGGTACCATGGATCTGTCTCTGGCCCAATGGCGTAAGCTGGGCCCTCTCTAGAGAAGAAACCTGAGTTCCCTATGATCAATGCCAGAGCCCCGCCAACAGGCGAGGGAATCCAAAGGCAGTTGCTGGGCATGGAGGCCAGAGGGACATAGGCTATCAAGGAGACAAAACTGAACCTCACATCACCCTACTGAGCCCAGAGATGGCTGGTAGTCAACGACGGGTAAGACTCCACAGGGTGGGGCAACCTAAGACAGGCACAGTCGGGGGCCAGTAGGAGAAAACTTGGGGTGCAACAAAGGTGGGGCACAGACCCCCCTCCCCAATGGTGCAGGGGCTTGAACACTCGCCCCTTCTGAGGAAGGTCTCCTGTCCCCATGGCTGCTTCCTGCTTCCCATGCCCAGCTCAGATCGGGACCCAGGTAAAGACAGAGACTGGCTGACAGCAGCTGCCCTCTCACTGCAACAGGACTTGTTTCCCATTTCTACCTGGGACCACAGGGAAAGGGGAAGCTGAAGGAAAGGGCTGTGTCAGGATGCTGCCTTCTTCCCTTTCTTCTCCCTCTTTTTTCTAAACACTTCCATGCCTTGTAGTTCTTTTGCTTTCTCTTCTTTTTCTACTACCCTCCATTTTCCATATCAGCTGGATCCAGAGGGCACAGCTTACTCCTCCTCGGACATCGACACCACCATCAACCACGGCCCTGATGGATCCTTTGATGCAGCCCTTCAACTTGCTGACGCTTCGGGAAGCCTGTCGCCAGTGACGCCGCCCACTAGCCAGACCAACAAAGACAATCAAACCAACAACTTGAGGACAGCTGAAATCCCTTGACTGAAGAGGCTGGCAACCTTTTACAGGAATGGGGCTCCTTCTGCGCTCCATCCACTATGTTTATAGCTATGCTCACTATCATTGCTTGCCACTCTTCTTCCGAGACTTAAATGGCCCAATCTGAGAGGTGGCCACTGATTTGCATGCGTGATCATTTAAAAAATAAAAAAGGGGGAATTTGCCGGAAGCCGGTCCATCCTTGCTGCTTGACACAGTCGCTGCAGGAAAGAAACATCTGCACAGCATATGTTTCAAGGGACCTGGCGTATATAGCATACTGTTCTTAATATGTTTGCTCCCCTTAGCGCTGTGTGTTTTAACCAAGGTCACCTCTCCGAGAAAGGTTGTTTCCCCAGGTAGGAATTTTTCCCTGAAGTCAGGGAGGGGATGAAACTCCTTAACTAAGTGCCAGGCGGGTAGTTAATCACTACAAACAATCATGCTTAAGCTACATAATCTTTACTCCCTGGAATGGAGATAAGAAACGCCCTAACCTTTGTAATAGAAATTGACAGGATTAAAATCAACTGGGATAAATACGGATGTAACAAGACAATAAACAGCAGAACCTCTCTGGAGATCCAGAGCAGAACTTCGCTGGAGATCCAGACCAGAACTTGGCTGGAGATCCTGGCTAGAGATCCTGGCTAGCCTGCTGATCAACTGAACACTGTCTCTGTGTCATTCCTTCTTCGCCGACTCCGTCTACGCCTTTGGGAACCCCTGGACCTGCTGGGGTTGGACCCCGGCACAAATATACTGTAGCCTCTGTCCCTCTTATACATCACAATTGCAGCTACTCGAGGTAGTGGAAGGAAAGAGTAGACAATGATTCCCTCCAAGAGAAGGTCCAATTCCTTTTATGGGCATTGGAACACCACCTAGAAGGGAAATCTAAAACCACTTATTAGGATTAATTTGTTTATAGGTTATCACATGAGCAAGCTTAGTTCTCCTGGTGAAATTCAGGGTTTATTTGGCATTGCAACATATGAATTACCATTACTGTGAAGTGATCCTGCAAAGCCCTAGGAAGAAAGAATTATTTTCAAGAAGTCACATGATTAAGCAGATCATAGGTGAAATTGCTACTGGCTCAACAGCAAGGAAAGAATTTAGGGTTAGTACATGGAATCTTAGCACCAGCACAGTGAAACATTACATAGTTGTTGAAACTTAAATCTCAGTACCTTTAAGGTAAGGACTGAAATGGCCCTCAGTACGTGCTGTTTATTAAGCATTTCCCATATTCTGCCCAGTAATTCTCAACTAGTGAGACTCAAAGAGAATTCAAAGGAAGCTCCAGTGTTCCTACATCCTGTTTCATCATGATATATAATACTGGCAATTCTTTAAGAGCAAGAAATACTAAATCCGTGGTTCTGAACCTTCTGGCCCTTTAAATACAGTTCCTCATGTTGTGACCGAACCATAAAATTATTTCCGTTGCTACTTCATAACTGTAATGTTGCTACTGTTATGAATCGTAATGTAAATATCTGATATGCAGGATTGTCTTAGGCAACCCCTGTGAAAGGGTCGTTTGACTGCCAAAGGGGTCGCGACCCACAGGTTGAGAACCTCTGTACTAAATCCTTCTTATAAAAAAACAGAACTAACAGTTACCTCTTTCTCTCTCCTATATTCTAAGTTTCAGTAAAAAGATTAGTTATAGGCCTAGTCTAGATTAGTAGGGCCTAGAACACTGGCTTTCGGAGACTTTTTCTAGTACCTTCCAGAGGTTCAGGAATCAAAGTAGATTTGTTACTGTTGATTTACTTTGTGGCCCAATGAAATTTTACAATGTTAAGGTTTAAGCTTTGGTGACATGTTCTACATGAACATGGCAGGTTTCTGCCTTCATAATCCTAAGCATGTAAAAACTAGAGGCCCGGTGCATGAAATTCATGCGGGGGGGGGGGAGGGGTGGTGTCCCTCAGCCCAGCCTGCACCCTCTCTAATCTGGGACCCCTTGGGGGATGTCCGACATCCCTCTCACAATCTGGGACTGCTGGCTCCAACCGCTCGCCTGCCTGCCTGCCTGACTGCCCCTAACCGCTTCTGCCTGCCAGCCTGATCACCCCCTAACCACTCCCCTGCCAGCCTGATTGACACCTAACTGTTCCCCTGCCGGCCCGGTTGCCCCCAACTGCCCTCCCCTACAGGCCTGATCGCCCACAACTGCCCTCCCCTGCCAGCCCGGTTGCCCACAACTGCCCTCCCCTGCTGGCCATCTTGTGACCACATGGGGGCGGCCATCATGTGACAACATGGGCACAGCCATCTTGTGACCATATGGGGGCGGCCATCTTGTTATCTTGTGCAAGGGTGTGATGGCCAATTTACATATTACCTCTTTATTATATAGGATATGTAATAAATATGTAAAAGTAAAATTTATTTCAGTCTAACAGCCTCTTCTCCTTCATTCTAAGGCTACAACTGAGAACCTTTTGTACAGTAAAAAGATATGATTTGCTGAAGGTGATGTCAGACATCCCCCGAGGGGTCCCAGATTAGAGTGATCAGGTGAATAAGGCTCAGGTTCAGTGAGATACATTAACCAGCAATACCCTCCCAAATGAAATCTGTGCTTGTAGATTGTAGGCAATACCATTACTGGGCATTGAAAATGCGTTTTATGGAAGTAGTCTTGAAGTAGGGGATAAAAACAAAAAAATTGATTTTGTTGAAAGGAATGCATGAATTTCCTTACAGGTAACTACAACAACATTTATTTGAATTATATTTTAAAGAAATAAATGGGTGCAATTTAGCATTTAAAGTCCCAGGAAAAAGATCTGAGAACAATGGCTGCCTTCATAACTGAAAAGGGGGTGTTCACCCATTACTTAAAATAAAAATAGTTTTAATTCAGAATGAAGGGCACACTTACATTTGAAACATTTTTGCTTTCACTGTGGTGTGTTTTAATAAAAGCCAAAGGACACATTGTTGCATATTTCCAAAAACAAAAATATAGCTGGGCGAGTCTCCAAAGAATAGATATGGAGAACTCTGATTTAAGAGTCCAACAGGAGCCATGGGTAAAAAGGGTTTATTCTGCCTGTGACAGTGGATGGAAGCCAGGGACTTTATCAGCTTGTGGCAATCTTTAGCACCCTCTTCCTGTGTGTACCAAATGAATTTCAGTGGTAGACACAGTGACTCTACAGAGTTCTTCTGAGCCAGCCCCCATTAGCAACTTCCTCTATAGGCATGCCAGGCACCAGTCATATTGCCAGATCCTCACTGAAGCTATGCCTTCTCTTCTTCTTTTTTAAAAAACATGTTTTTATTGATTTTAGAGAGAGAAGAAGGGAGAGGGATAGAGAGACAGAAACATCGATTGGCTGCCTCCTGCACACCCTCTACTGGGGATTGAGCCTGAAACCCAGGCATATGCCCTGACCAGGAATGGAACCAGTGACCTCTTGGTTCACGGGTTGACAATTAACCACTGGGCAACACTGGCTGGACTATTCCTTCTCTTATCTTGGTTCCATAGGTTTCCCTTTTCACCTTTCCTATGTGACTCAAAGACCCAGAAATGAGGTGGTGTGGCCATAAACAATGGTGCCCTGGATCACTCTTTTCTGATCTTATAAGCTTTGGCTCCAGTAGGGCTCTTCAACCTAGATTACTTTAATTCTGAGGCACCTCATACGAGGTTTTCATACATTAGATGTTCCAGCTATAGTTAAGTGGAATTACAGTTTGAAATAACCTTGTGATAGCCATTCTCTGGCATGCACTCTATACTTCAGCCACGCCATTGTGTTCTTACCGTGTTCTAAATTTATATACCTTTGTTTTTGCATATGCCTTTTCCTCTCTATAGATGGTCCTTTCTCTTTTGTGTGGGTGGCAATCTCATTCATTTTTAAAGACCCAGTTTCTACTGTGCTGCCTTCCTGAGTTTTCTAGGTAGTTAATCACCCCTTCCTTTGTGCTCCCAACGCACTTTGCTCATATTGCTAATGTAAGAGGATTAAAACACATGAGACCGGGTTCCTAGTTTTCCCTTGCCTCCTTTCCCTTTCCACCTTCAGTGCCACCTGTGAACCTGGCCCAACTGACAAAGTAGAAGGCTTGAAGAATAATTGTTGAAAGTAATTGAATAGCTATCAGGATGGGACTGCACTGGCAGTCTTGAGCAAAAGCCAGGAAAACTCTAATAGCCTTCACCCAAAAGTTTCACAGCAATTAATAACAAAAACTGCCATCTGAGCCCAAATCCAGGTAAGTACCCAAGTCAAAGTAGGATTGGAGTATGGTAGGCACTCCCTGATTGCATCAGCTGAATAATACCTTTAACTGCTATTGAGTCACTGAAATTATTTTCTTTTCCTATTAATACATACTTTGCAAAGGTACACAACTAGTGAGTGGCAGAATTGGCTTTAAACCAGGGTCTGTCTGGCTCTGGAGCCCAGGTTCTCAATTACTATGGCCTTTTTGTTAGATAAATGAACTGTCATCCTGAACCGCTCCTGACAGTTTTGTATAGTATCACTTATTATGAAACACTTTCTAGTCTTTTGGGAGTTTAGTCATTTAATTTCTTGGAACTGGCTACCCTAACCCTTCTCCCCAGAATACTATAAGGTACTTTTTCCAGTGACTCTTTAGAGCAAAATATAGGTGTGGATGATTTTGTAATACCATTTTGACAACTCTAAAAAACACTAGGCAAGACTTGGGGTGGAGAATCACTATTCTGATAAAATTAAAACCTCTGCCCAAGAGCTAGGAATTACCACCAGGCATTTACATACACATTACTGCTTTAGAATAATAAATAAGAGGGTATAGATGGAACAAAGCCAACCATAACCCCTTAACCAACCATGACCCCTTAATGTAATATGATTTCAACTTTTAAGAAGTATATATGCCTAAGTACTAAGAGAAGCAAGGCTATAAATATAAGAATTTTTCTTCTTGGAAAAAAAACAAACAACCACACCCTCCAAAAAACCCACTCACAACTATCATAATAGTTCTAAAAATAAAACAATGGGAACTTATAGCAGAATGATGATTCAAACTAATTTATGACTGCTTATAAAAAAGAACTATAGTATTCCCTGGTTATTATAAACTATTTGCCAGAAACCAGCTTATGTAAGATTGGGGTATGGTACAGGGCCTCTTAACTAAGTTAGCCTACACTGAAAGGGAAGCAAATCAATGTCTGCTGCTCATGCTACCTGGCAATTTCACGCTGCATAGATATGGGGGGGGGGTGCAAAAGTAGGTTTACAGTTTGCATATGGAAAATGATAAAATAATAAGTAAATAATAATACAAGAATAAACTGTGCTTTACTCACAACTGTAAATTTGCTGTTGCCTCACCCTGCATGTTTTTGCTCCAGTATTTGATTAATGTATTATTGTGTATGTAACCTAAGGGTGTTTAATTTAACAAATTCATAGATCATATTCAATGATCCACAATATCTGTCCTCAAATAGCTCACACTCTAGTTGTTTCAGCAAAAGGTAC
The DNA here is from genome assembly GCF_014108235.1 of Myotis myotis. NCBI lineage: Eukaryota > Metazoa > Chordata > Mammalia > Chiroptera > Vespertilionidae > Myotis > Myotis myotis. The sequence continues at coordinate 83,221,946 of NW_023416346.1, forward strand.
AGTGTTAGACATGTTTAAAACAACAAGAGAAACAAATGAGGACTTCTGGTCAAGATGGTGGCGTAGGTAAATGCAGTACTGGCCTCTTTCCACAACCACATATAAATTAGAACTAAAGCCTGGCTGGTGTTGCTCAGTGGTTGAACATCAACCCATGAACCAGGAGGTCACGGTTTGATTCCCAGTCAGAGCACATGCCCAGGTTGCAGGCTGGATCCCCAGTGGGGGGCATGCAGGAGGCAGCCAATCAAACGATACTCTCTCATCATTGATTTTATCTCTTTCTCTCCCTTCCTCTTTGAAATCAATAAAAAATTACAACTAAACTACAGAACAACAGTCGTTAAGAACCACCTGGCTCTCCCTCCAATGAGCTCCCTACACCCCCCTCCCCAAACCCTTAAATAAAAAATAAAAAAGAACCACCTGAAGTCTAGCCACTGGATGAGGAAGCCACATTTAGACTGGTAGGAGGGAGGAGACGCATAAGAGGCTGATCCCATGCCTGCATGTAACAGATAAAAATTGGGAGGGAAATCTTGGATGCAGAGGTCCCCCATGAGGAGCTAGGAGCCCAGCCCCATACCAGGCCCTCTAGACCAAGGTTCCAGTGCCAGGAAGATAAGCACCGATAACTTCTGGCTGTGAAAAGCGCAGGGATTGAGGCTGAGATGGAGGGCTACTGGAGTCCCTGGCAATTCCTCTTAAAGGGCCCATGCACAAACTTATTCAGTCTCACACTCTCTGAGCTCCAGCACTGGGACAGGAGCTTGAAAGGCTACAGGAACTGAACTGTCCAGTGAGAGGTGGAAGGGCAGCTTTCTCCCAGACAGAAGTGCAGGCAGAGGCCACTTTTCCCTTCCTGATTCTTCTCCACACAGAGTCAGGAGGCAGGTGCCATCAACCTGGCTAATACTGTTTTCCCAGCCCTGTTGATGCTCTGAGACTCTGACCCACACAAGTTGCAGGCTCTCCCAAGCTGCTTCTAGTGGCTTTTCCATACAAATGGCCTGTCGTGGCTCATGCTGCGGACTTTTCTAAAATCTCTCAAAGGACCACAAACCTCAAACAAGCAGTTAGTGTGTCCCTACCTATTGCTTAGTGGCCTGAGGCACAACACTAGCAGCAGCCAGCCTTGGTTCATAGTGTGGTCTCCCCTAGGCACTTCCAAGTCCAGCACAAGTACCAGCCAACTGTAGATTTCTCTGTAGCTCATGCCAGGTGGCCCCAGGCAGAACACAGGTGGTAGTTGATCTTGGCCTACACTTCCCAGAAGGCCTCAGAGCCGGCACACCCAGTGGACAGTTTCAGACCATGTGGGCACCAGCCAATTATCTCCATGAGTGACACACTCAAGAGGCAAACTCATTGGGAACAAGAGATATGCTGAAGCGAGTCCTGCTGAAGCTACCTGTGGTTTGCCTTTGCACAGCAGCTCCTCTGTTGTAGTCTTGGGTAGTCCTTGCAGCCAATTAGCCTTGGAGTAAATCCTTCCCATTGAGATGCCAGCAGCAATCAAGGCTCAACAAAACAGGAATGTGCACAGAGCCCACACTGGGGGCACACCTTAATCACCCTGCTTGGGTGACTGGAGATGCTGCACCACTGGGCCCTACAGGACAACTACTATATAAAGCTACTCTACCAAGCCTGGGAGACACAGCAGTTCTACCTAATATGTAGAAACAAACACAGGGAGGCAGACAAAATAAGAAGACAAAGAAACATGTCCCAAATGAAAGAACAGAACTCCAGAAAAAGAGCTAAACAAAATGGAGATGAGCAATTTACCAGATGCAGAGTTCAAAATACTGGTTTTAAGGATGCTTAATGAACTTAGAGGAATATTAGATGAACTTAGGAAGAAGAACCTTAAGAGAAAGATAGAAAACTTAAAAAAGAACCAGTCAGAAATGAAGAATACACTAATATGAAGAATTCATTACAGGGAATCAACAGTGGGGTAGATGAAAGAGAGGATCAAATCAGAGATTTGGAATATAAGGGAGCAGAAAACATCCAATAAGAACCGGAGAAAAAAAAAAGAATCCAAACAAAATAAGGATAGTTTAAAGAGCCTCTAGAACTTCAAGCGTACCAATATTCACATCATGGGGATACCAGAAGTAGAAAAGAAAGCGCATGAAATTAAAAACCTATGTGTGAAAAAATAACAACAGAAAACTTCCCTAATCTGGTGAAGGAAACAGACACACTAAACCCGGAAGCCCAGAGAATCCCAAACAAGGTGAACCCAAAGAGGCCCACACCAAGACACATCATAATAAAAATGCCAAAGGTTAAAGACAAAGAGAGAATCTTAAAAGCAGCAAGAGAAAAGCAGCTAGTTACCTTCAAGTCATCTCTCATAAGACTGTCAGAGGATTTCTCAACAGAAACTTTGCAGGTCTGAAGGGAGTAGCAAGAAATATTCAAAGGGATGAAAAGCAAGGATCTCCAACCAAGATTACTCTACCCTGCAAAGTTATCATTTAGAAATAAAGGACAGATAAAGAGCTTACCAGACAAGAAAAAGCTAAAGGAGTTCATCACCACCAAACCAATATTATAGAAATGTTAAAGGTACTTTATTAAGAAGGAAAAAAAAAGCCCTAACCGGTTTGGCTCAGTGGATAGAGCGTCGGCCTGCGGACTGAAGGGTCCCAGGTTCGATTCCGGTCAAGGGCATGTACTTAGGTTGTGTGCACATCCCCAGTAGGGAGTGTGCAGGAGGCAGCTGGTCGATGTTTCTCTCTCATCGATGTTTCTAACTCTCTATCCCTCTCCCTTCCTCTCTGTAAAAAATCAATAAAATATATTTAAAAAAAAAAAAGAAGGGAAAAAAAGAAATAAAAATATGAATAATGAAATGGCAATAAATATATATCTATCAAAAATTACTTTAAAGGACACATGTAATACCTTAATCAATAAATAAAAAAACGTGGGGGGGGGGGTTAGAGAGCAACCAAAGGACTTGTATGCATGCATATTAGCATAACATGGACACAGACACTGGGGAGGTGGGGGCTTGCCTGGGGAGGGAACGGCTGGCGGGGAGGTAAATTGGAGGAAAAGGAGACATATGTAAAACTTTAGACAATAAAAAAATAAAATTAAAAAAATAATAAAGTTAAAAATAAATAAATAAAATTACTTTAACTGCAAATGGATTAAATTCTCCAATATAAAGATAGGATGGCTCAATGGATAACCAAAACCCTTACATATGCTGTCTACAAGAAACTCACTTCAGATTGAAAGATACACACAGACTGAAAGTAAAAGAATGGAAAAAGATACTTCATAAAAATAGAAACAAACAAAAAAACACTGGGGAAGCACTGCATACCAGACAAATTAGACTCTAAAACAGAGAGACAATGAAGTACCCAGTAACTCTACTTCTGTGTATTTATCTGAAGACACCAAAACACTCAGTCAAAAAGACATATACATCCATGTTTGTTGTATTATCTACAACTAGAGGCTCGATGCACGAAATTCGTGCAAGGGGGTTGGCCCCAGCCACCATGGCAGCTGCCTTGGCCCCGCCGCAGCGGCCAGGGGCCTGTGCTGCCTCGGCCCCTGCCCACCTACCACGGCAGCTGCCTGTCTCGGCCCCCGACACTGTGGCTTCATCCGGAAGGTCATCCGGAAGGACATCTGGTCTAATTAGCATATTACGTTTTTATTATTATAGATAGTCAAGAGATGGAAGCAACCTAAGTGTCCATCAATAGATAAATGGATAAAAAAGTGGTGGTGCATATATGCAATGGAATATGACTCAGCTATTTAAAAAAATGAAATCTTGCCACCTGCAACAACATGAATGGTTCTAGAGCAGTGGTTCTCAACCTTCCTAATGCCGCGACCCTTTAATAAAGTTCCTCATGTTGTGGTGACCCCCAATTTCATTGTTACAAATTGAACATAATTAAGGCATAGTGATTAATCACAAAAACAATATGTAATTATATATGTGTTTTCCAATTGTCTTAGGCGACCCCTGTGAAAGGGTCGTGACCCACAGGTTGAGAACTGCTGCTCTAGAGGGTATTGTACCAAGTGAAAAAAGTAACACAGAGAAAGACAAATGCCATATGATTTCACTTATATGTGGAACCTAAAAAGAAAATAAACAAGCAGAACAGAAACAGACTCAGATAAAGGCTTTATCTCTCTATCTCCCTTCTTCTCTCTTAAAAAAAAAAACACCCAAAAAACCCAAAACACTCGAGGAACCAAGATGGCAGCGTAGGTAAATGCCTGTACTTGCTGTCTCCCACAACCACATCAAAATTACAACTACAATTTTAAAAAAATCATTCAGTACTGCCTGAGAGTTGGCTGAAAGGAAGTCTTACAACTAGAGAAGTAAAGAAGTGCATTGAGACTAGTAAAAGGGGAAGAGGCATGGAATGGGCTGGACTGGCACCCACGTGGGCTATTTTTGTAATCTAGAGGGAGATCGTCTATGCAGAGGTGTCCCAGCCTCACACCAGCCCCGTAGCCCAAAATTCCAGAGCTGGGAAGACCAGTTGGGATAACTATAGACTGTAAAAACCAGCAGGGATTAGGGCTCAGGGACATGGAGGCTGCTGGAGGTCCAGGTGTTCCTTTGTTGTTTTTTTCATTTGAACATATTTTTACTGCTTTCAGAGAGGAAGGGAGAGGGAAACAGATATAGAAACATCAATGATGAGATAGAAACATCATTGATTTGCTGCCTTGTGCACGTTCCCCACTGGGGATTGAGCCCCCAACACGGGCATGTGCCCTGACCAGGAATTGAACCGTAATCTCCTGGTTCATAGGTTGATGCACAACCACTGAGCAACACCAGTTAGGCCCAGGTGTTCCTTTTAAAGAGCCGACACATGACTGAATTTACAAGGTCCCACTTCCTTTGAGCTCAAGCTCCAGGGTGAGACTCTGGAGGACCCAGACACATAAGAGGAGGAACTGGATTATTTGGCATCAGGGCAGGAACTTGGGGTCAGCTTTCTCTCAGAAGGAGGTGCTCACAGGGGTCATTGTTCACGTGGGGCTGACTGGCAGCCATATCTGTTTGCTCCACCCTGGTGATTCCCTCCTAAGACCCCGCCCCATCCAATTTGCAGCCCCACCCAACCTGTGAACAGTTGCTTTTGCATATGAATGGCCTGTCCTTGCTCAGGCTTCAGACTTTGCTAAAATCTCTCAAACAAGCTACAGCTGGGTGAGCATGCCCCAAACCTATCAATAAAAGGCCTAAGACCCAGCACTAGCATGAGCCTGCCTTGTTTAATAGTCCAGTCTCACCTGGGCACCTCCAAGCTTAATACAAATAGCTCATGCAGGGTGGCCCTACGCAGTGGCTGACTTTGCACCTTCTATGCGGTGTCAGATGGTTATTAGATTTATCAGGCTTATCATTTTGTAAGTTCTATAGATGTCTAATCACTGGGTTGTACACCTGAAACCAATATTATATTGTATGTCAACTGTAATTGAAAAATGAAAAAATAAAAAGAGAGAAACAAATAAAAACAATGTGACTGTTTATACTGTCCCTACTTGGCTTACCGATATCTGGTTAATCAGTTGCTGTAGGTTACAAATTTTCTCTACATTTTCTTTTAATTCCTGGTCTTCCGAATTTCCCACTAGCTTTTGAAGATCCACTTTACAGCTGAAAATTCAAGCAAAGGAACCCAAGAGTTAATCACATTGTCAAGGCCAGAGCATCTATGATTACATATTATGTGCTATAAGGTCAGTAACAAATATCTGGTAAGAAACTTACGCTGCATGCTGCTTGAGTTCTTCTAGCTTGGCATTCATTTTTTCATTCGCTTGTTCTGTCTGTAACAAAGACCCAGGAGATCATCAGCGGCAGTGCCTGATGGCCTCACTTAATTACGACTTCTCTCCTACTTCTATAGTTTAAAAGCCAGGTAGAGAGAAAACCAAGATGGTGGCATAGGTAAACACCGGAGGTTGCTGCTTAGCACAACCACTTCAAGAATACAACTAAAAGATGGAATGAACATCATCCAGAACCACAGGAAGGCTGGCTGAGTGGAAATTCTACAACTAGAAGGAAAGAGAAAGGCATACCGAGACTCAGAGGAGCTGAGGTGTGGAAGTAAAGTACAGAGGTACAGAGGCGCATGCGGAGAGGGCTGGCGGTTGAGGACACGGTTGTCTTTTTCAATCGGTAGGGAGTCTCAAACTCTGAGCTCCAGTTCCGGGTGAGTCTCTGGGGACCCATGCTCATACGGGAGAAACTGGACTGTCTGGCATTGGTCGGAACTCGAGGGCAGCTTTCTCTTGGAGGTGCTTGCAGCAATTGCCGGGACACTGAGAAGTGGGGCCTCTGAGGGAAGCCATAGCTGCTTTCTCCGCCCTGTTGATCCCCTGGGACCCCCACCCGACCCAAGCTGTGCGCCGGCTTTTACATATGAAAGGCCTGGCCCTTTGCAATCTGAAAATTACCTAAGAAACTTGCAGCTGGCCCAAGGCCCCAGGGAAACTTGCATTGCTTCACAGCTGAGCTCCTGCTCAGTAGCCTCAGGCAGAGGCTAGATTAGCACCTCCTTAGAGATCCAGGAGCCAGTGTGCCCGGTGGACAGAGTGGGACCATCCAGATTGCAGCTCCTCGAATCCATAAAGGACACAATCAGGGGGCAGACTCAGTGAGCACCAAAGCCCCACTGAAGCAAGTCTTGCCCCGGGGTGAGGGTGGTGTTTCCAGCACAGAAGTTCTCCCACTGCAGACACAGCTGATTCTCACAGCCAACTGGCCTGGAGGTCAATTCCTCCCAGTGATACCTACAAAAATCAAGGCTTAACTACAACAAGACTGTGCACACAGCCCACAAGGGGGTGCACCACAAGTGTCCATCTCAGGTAATTGGGGAGGCTGAGCCACTGGGCCCTAGAGAACACCTAGCACAGAAAGCCACTCTATCAACACAGGGAAGCATAAAAAAATGCGGAGACAAAGAAATAGGTCACAAATGACAGAAATGGAGGAAAGCAAACTACTGGATATAGAGTTCAAAACCACACTTTTAAGGTTTTTCAAGAACTTTCTAGTAACCGCCGAGAAATTTAGTAAGACCCTCAAAAAGTCTGGTGAGATTGCTGATAAATGTAGTGAGACCCTCAAGAAATCTAGTGAGACCCTTGAGGTTATGAAAAAGGACCAACTAGAAATTAAGCGTACACTGACGGAAATAAAGGATATTATGCAGAGTTCCAACAGCAGACTAGAGGATCGCAAGAATCAAGTCAAAGATTTGAAATACAAAGAAGCAGAAAACACCCAACCGGAAAAGCAAAATGAAAAAAAATACAAAAATAAAAAGATAATGTAAGGAGTCTCTGGGACAGCTTCAAGCGTACCAATATCCGAATTATAGGGGTGCCAGAAGAAGAGAGAGAGCAAGATATTGAAAACCTATTTGAAGAAATAATGACAGAAAACTTCCCCTACCTGGTGAAAGAAATAGACTTACAAGTCCAGGAAGCGCAGAGAACCCCAAACAAAAGGAATCCAAAGAGGACCACACCAAGACACATCATCATTAAAATGCCAAGGGCAAAAGACAAAGAGAGAATCTTAAAAGCAGCAAGAGAAAAACAGTCAGTTACCTACAAGGGAGTACCCATACGACTGTCAGCTGATTTCTCAACAGAAACTTTGCAGGCCAGAAAGGAGTGGCAAGAAATATTCAAAGTGATGAATAGCAATAACCTACAACCAAGATTACTTTATCCAGCAAAGCTATCATTCAGAATTGAAGGTCAGATCAAGAGCTTCATAGATAAGGAAAAGCTAAAGGAGTTCATCACCACCAAACCAGTATTATATGAAATGCTGAAAGGTATCCTTTAAGAAGAGGAAGAAGAAGAAAAAGATAAAGATACAAATTACGAGCAACAAATACACATCTATCAACAAGTGAATCTAAAAAAGCAAGTGAGCCGAAACCGGTTTAGCTCAGTGGATAGAGCGTCGGCCTGCAGACTGAAAGTTCCCAGGTTCGATACCGGTCAAGGGCATGTACCTGGGTTGAGGGCACATCCCCAGTAGGAGATGTGCAGGACGCAGCTGATCGATGTTTCTCTCTCATCGATGTTTCTAACTCTCTATCTCTCTCCCTTCCTCTCTGTAAAAAATCAATAAAATTTAAAAAAAAAAATCAAAAAAAAAATCAAGTGAATAAATAATCTGATGAACAGAATGAACTGGTGATTATAATAGAATCAGGGGCAAAGAAAGGGAGTGGACTGACTATTCTTGGGGGGGAAAGGGGTGTCGGGGATGTGGGAAGAGACTGGACAAAAATCGTGCACCTATGGATGAGGACAGTGGGGGGGCAGTGAGGGCGGAGGGTGGGGTGGGAACCGGGTGGAGGGGAGCTATGGGGGGGGGGGGGGGAAGAAGAGGAACAACTGTAATAATCTGAACAATAAAGATTTTCTTAAAAAAAATAATAAAAGCCAGGTAGAGAGGCTGCCTCCTTTGCTATAATAGAGGATTTAATGGGCTTTGTTTATTTAGTGAGAAATGTGTTTTTTAACAGTCATGGAAAGTAGCCCTTCAGTCAACATGAAATACTAAAAATACCATCTAAGCAGCTGGGTCTAATGTTTGCCATGAAGCACAAACTATGGGGTGGAGTGTGAAGCCTCAGTTCCGTAGAGAATTTTGCAACTGAAGGAGAAAGCAATAGTTCCTGGCATGCTATACCCTGCTGTTTGCAAAAAAACAAACAAACAAAAAAACATCAAACACTTACTTTAAACTGCCTCCTACACTATACTGTTCCCTGGTCCCAGTAGAAGGGCTTTTAAAACATAAAAGGATCTCACATTGCATATGAGCTGAGTTTTTTCACATTAAACTATCTGATATGGTAGGCTAGTTTTAACAAAAGAAAGTAAGAAAAGGGGAGAAGCACAAGAATGATGGCAGAGAAAAATGGCAGAGGCAGCTACATTTTGGGCTGGGTAATCAACAGTTTCTGTTTTATTCCAATCATAATATCTGTAATGTGCTAAATGCACTGTTTGGGAAGAACAGTTTATATAGGACAAAAATTTGTGCTTGCTGTGAAGTTCTGATAGGACATCTGATTGGGCAGCTACTGTAACAATCTTATAAAGGTCAGATGGGTATGTGGCTAGAATAACAAGTACTGCCTGTTACATCTGCCACACTCACAATCATGTGAGACACATCTTCTAGAATTACTTCAAAGGCATAAAATGCATCATGGAGACAGAAAACTATATATAAAAATCCCCTAAATCCCATTTTAACTCTTCTGCTAATAATGGACAATAGAATGGACATAGGATTTGGCCCCCTTTAATGAAGTCTTTAAGCAGCTTACCCTTTCTTGACAAGAGAGCACACATTTTGGTGGAAACTCATTTTTGCTTCTGGCAATCATTGTGCTACCAAAAACTGAATTGTATTAAGACCAGTAGAAAAACGTTATTGACAGAGCCAGCATGAACTGATCCAGGAGGTTATTATCAGACATATAGTAGGATACAGACTAGTGTAATAAGTTACATAGTGATCCACTATTTGGAAGTTAACTATATGTGAAAGGAATTAAAATTAATTTCCTAGCCATTCTATCTCACCACGATAACTGTTAGGATGGGATATGAATGTGACCATGATAGGGGAAGTGAGATAGAGAGGAATTAAAATCTTATTGAGGGAATAGTTACTTGGTATTATAGATAAAGATTAGGCAGGACTTAAGGTGAGAGGGACCTAGTTCTGTCCTCTCTGGCATTTTAAAACAAACCTATTTAAATTGGGATCCATGTAGATTCTTTGTGGTGGATATATAGGTGTTCAATGTACAATTCTTTTAACTTTTCTGTATGTATCAATATAAGCCCATGTATTTATCTCAGAGGTGTCGATGGAAGATATGGTAATACTATCCATTTCTTTCCATATAACTTGCCTCTCATAATGAGAAGCATGTTAAATATTTCAGAAACTAAAGCTGGTAAATGTCCAGATTGCTAGTAGTTTAGTCTTGGGATCTCACCACAATGATCCTCTCCAATAGCTGGGATGTCTGACCAACTGCCTCACTCAGACCACGACTTAATTTTTCATTCTCCTCCACCAGGGACTGATTCTTCTCCATCAAAGACTGTAGATTCTCTGATGGTTTCACACTAAAACAAAGAAAGAAAGTAACATTAGAAATATACATGATTAATAACATTTATATCAAAGGTGGATAAAACTATATCCCACAGGTCTTTTGGGTGGGGCAGTTGGTTTAAAATTACCCCCCAAAGTCTGAAAAAGTATGTCTATTCCAATCTATTCTCTCACTCAGGGAATATATTGTAAGAATAAGACACACGTATCTGAAATACTTTATTATTTTTTTACTAGAGACCTGGTGCACAAAATTTGTGCACTTCTGGTGTGTGTGTGTGTGTGTGTGTGTGTGTGTGTGTGTGTGTGTATGTGTGTGTGGGGGTGGTGGTGGAGGGGGATCCCTCAGCCCGACCTGTGCCCTCTCGCAGTCCAGGAGCCCTTGGGGGATGTCTGACTGATGGGGAGCAGGCCTAAGCCTGCAGTCAGACATCCTTAGCGCTGCCATGGAGGCGGGAGAGGCTCCTGCCACCACCACTGTGCTCGCCAGCTTCTGGTGCATGAGCCCAGCTTTTGGTGCACTGACCACCAGGGGGCAGCTCCTGCATTGAGCATCTGCCCCCTGGTGATCAGTGCACTGTATAGCGACCAGTCATTCTGCCGTTTGGTCTATTTGCATATTAGCCTTTTATTATATAGGAAGGATGTATTTTTATTGAATTTACTAGAGGCTCAATGCACGAAATTCATGCACAGGGGGTGGGGATGTCCCTCAGCCCAGCCTGCACCCTCTCCAATCTGGGATCAGGCCTAACTGGCAGTCGGACATCCCTCTCACAATCTGGGACTGCTGGCTCCTAACCACTTGCCTGCCTGCCTGCCTGATTGCCCCAAACCGCTTCTGCCTGTCAGCTTGATCGCCCCCTAACTGCTCAGCTGCCGGCCTGATTGACGCCTAACTGCTCCCCTGCCAACCTGATCACCCCCGTCTGCCCTCCCCCTGATGGCACAATCACCCACAACTGCCCTCCCCTGCTGGCCTGGTCGCCCCCAACTGTCCGCCCCTGCTGGCCCGGTTGCTCCCAACTGCCCTCCTCTGCAGGCCTGTACACCCCCAACTGCCCTCCCTGCTGGCCTGATCTCGCCCCCAACTGCCCTCCCTTGCCGGCCTGATCACCCACAACTGCCCTCCCCTGCCAGCCATCTTGTGATAGCCATCTTGTAGTGGCCATCTTGTGGCGGACATCTTGTGATGACGTGAGGGCATTGCGCAAGGGCACGAGGACCAACTAGGCTCTTATTAGTATAGATTGGGGTGACACTGGTTAATAAAATTATATAGGTTTCAGGTATACAATTCCATAATACATCATTTGTATATTGCACCACCCCAAGTCAATTCTCCTTCCACCACCATTTATCCCCCTTTTAGCCTCCTTCTACCTTCCCTCTCCTCCCTTTTCCCTTTGGCAATCACCATACTGTAGTCTGTGCCTATGAGTTGTTGTGTTGTGTGTTTTTTGCTTAATACCTGTACCCTTTTCACCCAGTCCCCCAACACCCTTCCCGCCAGATATCTGTCAGTTTGTTCTGTGAATCTATGAGTCTGTTTCTCTTTTGTTTGTTAGTTGATTTTGTTCATTAGATTCCACATATAAGTGAAATCATGATTTGGAGGACAATAATGATTCAGGGCCAGATATGGTTGCAACAGGAACAACTAACCTCTATCCTTGGCTCTTGGCTTAGGATCTTTCTGTTTGTGCTACACAGATAAGAAGTGAAGGCTAACTGTAGCTAAGACACATGTTTTCTCCTTCTTCCCACTCTTAATCTCTCATTAAAGATTAGGAATGTAGGAAAGAAAAGGTACAGAGGAGGTAGGGTCTAAATTTTACCTCATAAACAAAGTCAATTACCTATTTAGTGTGTAGTTTAGTCCCAATAGAATTTAAGAAGTCAGAAAGTTGAAATGGTGAACAGTGGCCACTAAGAGCTCATTTCACAATTCTCCATAAATAAGTGCTCCCTTCTTAAGTGCTTGTCTTGTTTAAAACTGATGACCCATAGCCTTCTGTTCATTTGTCTATCAGTTTTAAATTACTTAGAGTGGTTGGAGGCAACAATAATTTCCATTTCAAATAGGAGTGGAAGGGAGGGACAGAAAAAATTTCAAGGATGCATATAAATAAGAACCTTTGGAATTTATGCAGATTACTTAATAGTGGTCCCAGACTAATGAAGCAGGCCATTAAGTAGTATAGTTTTGGGGTTTGTTTTGTAATCCACCGGGATTAGCTATTCAAAACACTGAAAAATTGGACTGGTGAAAAAAGATCAGAAAAGCCTGGCCAGTGTTGCTCAGTGGTTGATTGTCGACCCATGAACCAGGAGGTCACAGTTTGATTCCAGATCAGGGCACATGCCAGGTTTGTGAGCTCACTCCCCAGTGGGGGGCATGCAGGAAGCAGCCAATAAATGATTCTCATCATTGATGTTTCTCTCTCTCTCTCTCTTCCTTTCTGAAGTCAATAAAAATATATTTAAAAAAAGATCAGAAGAAATATAAAGATTTGATCTTAAGAAGACTGAAGGGAAAAGCTAATAGCTGGCAGGGCTATAATAAGGGGTAAAAGGACAGGGAACAGCTGTTCTCAATTGAGGATAAAAGGATAAAAATGATTACAATAACAGATGCCTTCTCACCTCCACGAATTATATTTTTAAATCATCACCTAAGGATATGTTTTTATTTATTTTTAGAGAGAGAAAGGGAGGGAGGGGAGGAGGGAGGGTGGGAGAGAGAAATATTGATTTTGTGAGAGAATCATTGATCGGTTGCCTCCCGCATGTGCCCTGACTGGGGAGCGAAGGAACCTTCAACCTAGGTATGTGCCCCAACAGGGAATTGAACCCAAAACCTTTTGCTGCACAGGACGACACTTCAATCACTGAGCCACCTGGCCAAAACAAGACCTCCATGAATTTTTATAAAACATCTTTATCAAAAAGTTAATAACAAGGTCACACCATAAGGTCTCATATTATAGTAGGTCCTTGGGTTATGTCGGAGACCTATTCCTACAGCGCGACATAACCTGATTTTCGCTGTAAGTCAGAACCCACCTACATAAGCATCTATGTCACTCACATGGAGCACATACACAGCAGTAATGAAGTGAAACAGTAACAAATTTTAAAAGAAAGATAACAATTCCTGACCTTTACTTGTGGCAAATAAATAATAAAAAACATAAAGCACATATGTACATACGTCGAAATGATGGAATTTTTTTTTTATAAATACTGTAAATGGGAGATGGCAACGTAACCACGAAACGACATATGTCGAATCTGATGTAACCAGAGGACTGCCTATACACTGTGGAAAATTTACTAAGACTCTTATGAAGGAATGTTCAATTAAAATGTATTATAAAAATGAACTATCAGTACATTTAGTGTTATTTTAAATTGCTCTGATATTTCCTTCTTTCCTTACTGCTATTAAACTGAAAACTTCCATGCATCATTCATGAAAATTGACAAGCTCCAAAGTAATGATATTTATTAAAGTACAGCTGACATAAAATATCATATTAATTTCAGGTGTATAACGTGATTCGATATTTATATAGCTTACAAAGTAATCGCTGCATTAAGTCTAGTAACCATCTGTCACTGTACAAAGTTATGATATTATTGACTATGTTCCATATGCTGTACATTACATCCCTGTACATTTTCCTCTTAACATTTCTAAGGATTCTCTAAATGGGGAAAAATACAATGGAAAACCAGTGTTTCCTCTTTCACAAGCTATTTAATTGGCAACGTAGGAATTCAAGTTAGCTGAGCATGTGCAAGTTGACAAACACTTGCAGAAAATCAATATAAAAGCTTCACTGACACGCATTAAAAAATATAGTATGATACAAGGACAAAAATTAAAAAAACCATGTATATAAATTGTACATTTTGTTAAAAGACTTATGAAAGGTCTCTAAAATATAAACATATATTTTTGAGATAAAAGTAGCATATTTATTTCTCTGTAAAACATTGAACAACTGATTTCAATTGTTTGATTCATCAACTGTTTCTTAGAATCGATTACTCTTGCAGCTATAAGTATATCCTATAGTATATCCTAGGTTGTTGGAAGTCTGGAATGATCTTCATTAGTCTTGTGTTACATGAAATAGGCCTGTGCTAAATTGAAAGGAAAGGAAGATGGGCCAATTGCTTCTAAACCAAGTATACTAGAATAGGTCTTTAAGAGACCTTTTGAGAGAACCCAGCTTTCCTCAGTTTCTTTATCCAGCATTCTTAAAATATTACCAAGGAAATCAAGATTAAATTACCAAAAGGGGGAGAATTACAAAGACAAAGGTGGTCATTTGTGGGTGACAAAATTATGGCAATTTTAATATTTATTTTTTATACTTTCTAAATATAGCAGTGTATCACTTTTATAATCATAAAAATGATTAAGGGTTACAAAAAAATAAAGTTGGTAAAAACAATAGGCTCACACCATTCACACGAATAAACTCCAAATAAAAAGTAAAACATAAAACCAACATAAGGACTAGAAGAAAACATTGGTGAATTCCTCTTTAACCTTGGTATAGGAAAAGGTTTTCTAACTATGAATCAAACTCCAGAAGCATGAGGAGAATGTAAACAGTGTCACTTTGGAAAACAGTTTGGCGTTTTCTTAAACATATGACCCAGCAATTCCACTTCTAGGTATCTATCCAATAAAAAGCACATGCCGTCCTAACCAGTTTTGCTCAGTGGATAGAGCGCCGGCCTGCGGACTCAAGGGTCCCAGGTTCGATTCCGGTCAAGGGCATGTACTTGGTTGTGGGCACATCCCCAGTAGAGGATGTGCAGGAGGCAGCTGATCGATGTTTCTCTCTCATCGATGTTTCTCTCTATCCCTCTCCCTTCCTCTCTGTAAAAAATGAATAAAATATATTTTTATAAAACAAAACAAAAACACATGCCCACACAAAAACTTGCCAGTGAATACTCATAGCAGCATTACTCATAATAGCAAAAAAGTTGAAACAACCAAAAAGCTTATCAACTGCTGAATGGATAGACAAAATATGGTCTATCCAGACAATGAAATATTATTCAGCAATAAAAAGGAATGAAGTACTGATACATGATACAACATGGATGAATCTCAGAAATATTATAGTCGAAAGAAGCCAGACAAAAAGTCCACATACTCTATGATTCCATGTATATGATATGTTCAAAATAGGCAAATCTCTAGGAACAGAAAGCAGGCTAGTGGTTGGCTGGGGCTGGGAGTGGGAACAGGAGTGACTGCAAATGGACAGAAGGGATCATTTTGAGGTGATGAAAATGTTCTAAAATTGGGTTCTGGTGATAGTTGTACAACTCTGTGAATTTATTAAGAGTCAATGAATTGCCCTAGGTGGTTTGGCTCAGAGGATAGAGTGTCAGCCTGCGGACTGAAGGGTCCCAGATTCAATTCCCATTAAGAGCACATGCTTGGGTTGTGGGTTCAACCCCCAGTAAAGAGCGTGCACAGGAGGCAGCCAATCAATGATTCTCTCATTGACGTTTCTATCTCTCCCTCCCTCTCTCTTCCTCTCTGAAATCAATAAAAATATATTTTAAAAAATAAGTCATTGAATTGTACTTAAAATGAGTGAATTTTCAGGTATACAAATTATCTCAATAAAGTTGCTAAGGAATCCAGAAGCAATAAAAAATGACTGATAAACTTTTCACTACATAAAAATTAAAAAAATTTGCATAACAAACACTATAAACAAAGTAAAAGAGAATACACTTGAAGAAAAATACAATAAAAAGAACTAATATTCACCAATATATAAAGAACTATTAAAAATAAGGGCCAAAATTAGGGTGACTATTATGCAGCCACTATGGAAAATAGTATGGTGATTTAAATAAAAAGTTGTTTTTTTTGTTTGTTTTTTTTAAATATTTTATTGATTTTTTACAGAGAGGAAGGGAGAGAGATAGAGAGTTAGAAACATCGATGAGAGAGAAACATCGATCAGCTGCCTCCTGCACATCTCCTACTGGGGATGTGCCCGCAACCCAGGTACATGCCCTTGACCGGAATCGAACCTGGGACCTTTCAGTCCTCAGGCCAATGCTCTATCCACTGAGCCAAACCAGTTTCGGCTAAATAAAAAGTTTTAATGGAATTACTATATGATCCAGTTATTCTCCTTTTGGTTACATATCCAAAGGAATCAAAAGCAGGGTCTTAAAGAGACATCTGCACACCTATGTTCATAGCAGCATTATTCACAGTTTCCAAAAAGCACCTTGTGTCCATTGATGCATGAATGGATACACAAGAAATGGTATATACAAGATGGGGCAAAAGTAGGTATACAATCGGGGTTACGCAAAATACAAAGAATTTATTCTTGGATTATATATTAACTAGAGGACCAGTTCACGAAAGTCGTGCACGCGTAGAATCCCTAGGCCTGGCCAGCGATCAGGGCTTCCCTTTCCCTGGCTGCCAGCTGCCGGCCAGGGCCTTCATTCATTCTGCAACGCCTGCTGGTGGTCAGTGCATGTCACACTGAGCGGTCGAACTCCCGGTCAGTCGAACTTCCGAGGGGACAATTTGCGTATTAGCCTTGTATCATATAGGATTATTGTATTACTTTTCATACGAACAACTATAAACCTACTTTTATCCCACCCTGTATAATCAATGAAAAAAGCCAGTCACAAAAAGACAAACACCGTTTGATTACACTTATATGTGATATCTAAAGTAGTCAAGTTCATAGAAACAGAAAGTAGAATGGTGGTTACGAGGGGCTGAGGAGAAAGGGCACAAGGAGATATTGTTTAATGGGTATATAATTTCAGTTTTAGAAGATGAAAAAGTTCTGGAGATCTGTTTCACAACAAGGTAAATATACATAATGCTACTCAACTGTGCACTTAAAAATGGTTAAGATAGTAAATTTTATGTTATTTACCATAATTTAAAAAAAGAAAAAACTTACAAGAAAACTAGAAGAAAATATAGGTGATGGTAAAGAGCATTCTATAAATACAAGCATTGGCAGAAAACTGCAAAAGAATAGATGGGGGTGGATGTGGGGAGTTGTTTAATGAGTATGGAGTTTCAGTTTTGCAAGAAGCAATTTGACTATACATAACACTTCTGAACTGTACACTTAAAAATGATTAAGATGGTAAATTTTATGTCATATATATTCAACCTTCCTCCTATATATGGGCATTTAGATTGTCTCCAATATTTGGCAATTACATAGATGCTGCAGTATATACATGTATATATATGTGTGTTGTTAGTCATTTATCTTCAGGGTAGATTTTTAGAAATGGGATTGCTGGGACAAAGGTAAGTGCATGTCTGGTTTTGTCAGATATTGTCATATTCCCCACCAGAAGGGTTACACCCATTTGCACTCCCAACAGCAGTGTATATCAATGCTTGTTTCCTCCACAGACTCGCCAATGGAATGTGGTGTCATATTTTTCCATTTTTTACTAAACGAATAGGTGAGCAATACTGTCTCAGTGTTGTTTGAATTTGTATTTCTTTACTTATGAGTGGGCTTGAGCATTTTTTTATGTTTCAGGGCTACTTTTATCTCTTTTTCTGGTGAATTGTCTATTCATGTGTCCCATTTTTCTAATGAGTTTTTTGATCCCTTGGCCCTTTTCCTAAAAATTGTGGTAAATATACAAAACATAAAATGTACCATTTAAACTATTTTTTTTTCTTTCAATTTGTTTATGTGAGGTATCACGTTTATTGATTTGCGGATATTGTACCAGCCTTGCATCCCTGGGATAAATCCTGCTTGGTCATGGTGTATGATCTTTCTGATGTACTGCTGGATCCGATTTGCTAAGACTTTGTTGAGGATTTTGGCATCTATGTTCATGAGGGATATTGACCTGTAATTCTCTTTCACAGTGTTGTCTTTACCTAGTTTTGGTATTAGGGTGATGCTGGCTTCATAGAATGAGCTTGGAACTGTTCCTTCCTCCTGAATTTTTTGTAGTAGTCTGAGGAAGATAGGTTTTAGTTCTTCCTTGAATGTTTGGTAAAACTCCCCTGTGAAGCCGTCTGGTCCTGGGCTTTTGTTTGCTGGAAGCTTTTTGATGACTGCTTCAATTTCTTCCATAGTTATTGGCCTATTGAGATTTTTAGATTCTTCCTGATTGAGTGTTGGAATGTTGTATTTTTCTAGGAATTTGTCCATTTCCTCCAGGTTGTCTAGTTTGTTGGAGTAGAGTTGTCCATAGTATTTTTTAACAATCATTTGTATTTCTGTGGGGTCTGCTGTTATTTCGCCTCTATCGTTTCTGATTTTGTTTATTTGGGTCCTCTCTCTTTGTTTCTAGGTGAGCCTGGCTAGAGGTTTGCCAATCTTGTTTATCCTTTCAAAGAACCAGCTCTTGGTTTCATTGATTTTCTGTATTGTTTTTTTGGTCTCTATGTCATTTATTTCTGCTCTAATCTTTTTTATCTCCCACCTTCTGCTCACTCTGGGGTTTTCTTGTTGCTCTCTTTCTAATTCTTTGAGTTGTAGAGTTAGATGATTTACTACCCTTTTTTCTTGTTTTTTGAGATAGGCCTGTAGAGCTATAAACTTCCCTCTCAGGACTGCTTTCATTGCATCCCATAGGTTTTGGATTGTTGTGTTTTCATTGTCATTAGTTTCCAGGATGTTTTGAATTTCTTCTTTGATCTCATTGGTAACCCAATCAATATTTAATAACATGCTATTTAGCTTCCAAGTGTTTGAGTATTTTGGGTTGTTTTTATTGTAGTTTATTTCTAATATTAAGCCATCGTGATCTGAGATGATGCTTGGTATGCTTTAAATCTTCTTGAATTTGGGGAGACTTTGTTTGTGACCCAATATGTGGTCTATTTTTGAATGTGTCTTATGAGCACTTGAGTAGAATGTATATTCCATGGCTTTGGGGTGAAGCGTTCTGAAGATGTCAATTAAGTCCATCTGATCTAGTGAGTCATTTAGAATTCCGTTTCTTTGCTGAGTGTTTGTCTAGAGGATTTATCCAGTGATGTCAGTGGGGTATTAAAGTCCCCTACTATGATTGTATTGTTGTCGATCTCTCCTTTGATATCTTCCAGGAGTTTTTTTTTATGTATTTGGGTGCTCCTGCATTGGGTGCATATATGTTTACCAGGGTTATATCTTCTTGTTGTATTGATCCCTTTAGTATTCTGAAGTGGCCTTCCTTATCTCTTGTTATGGCCTTCACTTTGAGGTCTATTTTGTCCAATATAAGTATTGCTACCCCAGCTTCCTTTTCCTTTCCATTTGCCTGAAAGTTATTTTTCCATCCCTTCACTTTCAGTCTGAGTGAGTCCCTTCTAATGAGGTGGGTCTCTTGTAGACAGCAAATGTATGGGTCATGTTTTTTTTTAATCCATTCAGTCACTCGATGTCTTTTGGTTGGAGCATTTAGTCCGTTTACGTTTAAAGTTATTATTGAAAGGTACTTGTTTGTAGCCATTTCTTTTTTTGTGTGGCTGTTTTCTTTCTGAGCTTTTTGTTTCTTCTTTTTACACCAGTCCCTTTAGCATTTCTTGCATTGCTGGCTTGGTGGTGATAAACTCCCTTAGCCTTTTTTTGTCTGTGAAGCTTCTTATATCCCCTTCAGTTTTGAATGATAGCCTGGTTGGATAGAGTATTCTTGGATTCAGTCCTTTGCTTTGCATCTCTTTGAAAATTTCCATCCATTCTTTTCTGGCCTGATGTGTTTCTGTTGAGAAATCATTTGATAATCTAATGGGAGACCCCTTGTATGTAACTTTCCGTCTCTCTCTTGCAGCCTGTAAGATTCTCTCTTTGTCCTGAACATTTGCCATGGTAATTATGATGTGTCTTGGTGTGGGTCTTTTCGGGTTCACCTTGTTTGGGACTCTCTGTGCTTGTGTGACTTTTTTCTTCCCCACCTCAGGGAAGTTTTCTGATGTTATTTCTTCGAATAGGTTTTCTAATCCTTGTTCCTCTTTCTGTTGTTCTGGCACCCCTATTATTCGTATGTTGTTTCGTTTCATGTTGTCCCAAAGCTCTCTTAGGCTCTCCCCCTGTCTTTTAATTTTTTTCTCCAATTGCAGTACAGTTTTGGTGTGTTTTGCTTCCTTGTCTTCTAATTCACTAATTTGGTCCTCCGCTTCTCCTAGTCTACTGTTGATACTTTCAATGGTGTTTTTTATTGCAGCTATATTGCTCTTCATTTCTTATTGGGTCTTACTTAAGTTGTTGATTTTTTCATCTGTTTCTTCTTGCTTCTTGCATAAGTAGTTGACTTTTTCATCTGTTTCTTCTTGCTTCTTGTATATGTTGTTGATTTTTTCCTCCATCCGGTTTATGCACTCTAGGACCCTTAGTCTGAATTCTTTTTCTGTCATGTTGCATTCCTCTGTATCACTTAGCTGCTTTTCTGACGAGTCCTCCTTTTCTTTCGTTTGGGGGTTTCTTTGTCTACCCATGTTTGATCTCACTGACATATCTAGACGTTGAGTCGTTCAGTGGCTGCTCCCTGGGTGGCAGTGGCTCCTTGGGCTGTGGTTGCTCCTCGAGCGGTTGCGGTAGCAGCTGCTCCTCAGTCGGCAGCAGCTCCTCTGGTGGGTGCTGTTCACAGCTGTGGTGGCTCTTCTGGCTTGTCGGGGGAGGCTTCACGTACAGCTGCTGATCCTCAGAGGGTGTGGTGATCAGGAGGCTGCTGTTGCTTGGATCTGCTGTGTTGATTTAAGGGCACATAATACAACACAACAAGGCACCACCATTTAAACTATTTTTAAGTATACAGTTCAAAATGTACACTTGAAACCTATATAATCCTATTAACCAATGTCACCCCAATAAATTTAATTTAAAAAATAAAGTGGCTTTGAAGCGGGGGAAGAATATTCACAATGTTGAGCAACCATCACTAACATCTATCTTTAAAACTTGTTTATCTTGCAAAACTGAAACACTGTATGCACTTACAATAACTGCCCATTTCCTCCTCTCCCCAGCCCCTGGCAAATATCATTCTACTTTCATTTGATTGCTATAAGTACCTCATATGGGGGAAAAATCATACAGTATTTGTCTTTTGTAATTATCTTGTTTCACTTAGCATAATGTTTCCAAGATTCATTCATGCTGTAGCATGTGTCAGAATTTCCTTCTTTTATAATCCTAAATAATAGTCCATTGTATGAATACACCACATTCATTTATTCATTCACCTGTTGATGGACATTGTGTTGCTTCCCCCTCTTGGCTGTTGGGAGCATGGGAGTGCAGATATCTCTTTGAGACCCTGCTTTCAATTCTTTTAGGTGTATATCCAGAAGTAAAATTGCTAGATCATATGGCATTCTATTTAAATTGTTTGAGGAAACTCCATACTCTTTTCCATAGCAGTTATACCATTTTACAACTCCTCTAACAGTGCACAAAAGTTCTAATTTCTCTACATCCTCCTCACATCCTTGACAGCATTGGTTATTTCCTGTTTTGTTTTTATAATAGTCATCCTAATGGGTGCACAGTGATCTCTCATGGTTCTGATTTGCATTTTTCTGCTCTGAGTATATCTTTCTGTATAACTCTGACTTAGAGCATCATAATATTTCACATACCTTTCACATACCTTTATATCCAAAATATAAACATTTAACCCTTTGCGGTCGTTTGTCTACTCTCAGCCACCAAAGCTTTTTTACCATTCTGGTCGTATGTCTACTCTCAGCCACCACAGCAAGGAATCGTTTGAATCTTAACTCTATTCATTCATGTATCAGTTCATAATTTCTCTGAAAGCTCTTAAGTGTCTAAGCGACCTTGTCACGAACCAAAACATTGCCCCGACAAATCGGAGATATCAAAACTCAATATAAACAAACGTGGTCATTCCACACTCGCCATGCAAAACACCGTGGCGAGTCAGTCACCTTTTGAGAGTGAAGAAATCAACAAGCTTCGGAGATACTTCGCAGACTTTCAAATAAAGCTTCACAAATTACGTTTAACTGTAATTACGCATTCTCGCTTGTTAAGATATTTCAAAATAATACTCCAAAATGGCAAAAAGAAAGTTACCGAAAGAAGTGTACTGCGAATCTGAAAGTAACGATGAAGAGTTTTATTTTGGCACCTTGAATACTGACTCTGACATAGAAAGTGATAACGTTTGTAGTGATTCTACTAGTATTGACGTAGTTCCAAAAAAGAATTAATAAATCTTGTTTATCCTTCATAATCTTGCATGTTATGTATCACTGCTCTTTCAATGGAAATTAATTCTGACCAGTACGACACCCATGTCCAAATTTAATACGATCGCAAAGGGTTAAAGCCAACCAAGATGTAGAGGGGACCCAAAATGGAATACAAAGTGACTGTTGGAAATAACACCTTGCCTGGATAATCTAAGCCTAAAGACAAAAAGAACTATACATAATCTAATTCATACAAGTGTTTCTCACAGGGATATGGGCTAGCAATCCTGAAACTACTTTATATGTATACTAGAACTGAACAAGTAGTAAATAGATTTCAGATAATCACTGGTGAAGAAAGAAGTTTATAAATAAGGAGAGGAAGGCTAAAATGAACCCTGTAGTGTTGGACTGGAATCAGAGGTATTAGTATAAAATCATGGTTTTTAATATACAGGGTGGGGCAAAAGTAGATTTACAGTTGTTTGTATGGAAAATAATACAATAATAAATAATAATGCAAGAATGACCTCTATTTCATGTACTCACAACTGTAAACCTACTTTTGCCCCACCTTGTTTATAAATGTACATAGATATAAAAACATAGATAAGGAGCATATGTGTGTTACTATGCATACAGGTATTTCCTAGCATTACTCACTGAGGGCACCTAGAAGTAGTGACACCCCAGTAACAATGAGCCCACCTATATGCCCAGATCTGGTTTATAAACACCATTTTCAATTTAAAAAAATACCATGGCTCCTTGGAGATTTGGTTGATTCCAGACTAGGGTGGCAAAAATACAAGATAGGTGTAGAACATTTTATGGAAATGCTCAAAAAGTTGAGGACATTTTAAAGAACACAAAAGCCACCCTAAGGGAGCTCGTAGTGGACAAAGCATGAACACTTTGAGCAATAAAACAAATAATAAATACCCATGAGACTATATGCATATAAACAAAAAATCAAGTAAATAAATGGGAGAGCAGTGACAGCTCTTTCTCATAGAATTCCAATTAACAAATTTCTGAGGCCAACCCTAGCCAGTTTGGCTCAGTGGATAGAGTGTCGGCCCGCAGATTGAAGGGTCCCAGGTTCAATTCTGGTCAAAGGCACAAAGCTCGGTTGAAGGCTTCATCCCGTGTACCAGTTGGGGTATGTGCAGGAGGCAACCAATCCACATGTCTCCCTTACATCGATGTGTCTCTTTCACATTGATGTAATTTATCTCTGCCTCTCCCCCTCCCTTCCACTCTCTCTAAAAATCAATGGAAAAATATCCTCAGGTGAGGATTAACTAACTAACTAACTAACTAACTAACTAACTAACTAAGTAAATAAATTTCTGAGGCCAGAACCTATGTTCTTCCTATTACATCAGGCTTACTCAAAGCTAACTAGCTAAGTCCAAAACAGTCAGCAGGTTTGGTAAGATCCCTACCTTGACATCAGTGCTACTAGAAACTTTAATATATCAGGGGAAAACAACCATCAGGAGAAATAGGCTTTGCTAGAATTTACATTTAAAATTAATATATGACTCTTACTTTATAGATCCAGGCAGGGTACCTCCATGGGCTTGTAGCAACAAGACCTGTAGCTGCTGTACCTGGGAAATGCAAAGGAAAATAGTTACCAAACAAAAGCTATTTATCCCTTTATCAGTGAAATTACTGCAAGAGCAGTCATGTAATTGTATTCAATACATAGGAAATCTAAGGCATTATCTTAGGTATTACAGAGAGCATCAGGGTTGATGATTCAATGATAAAAGGACAATCAGCACTGTATGAATAACTAGTATTTAGAAGATAAGCTGTCCCTTTCACCTAAGTATCTTAATGACTTTTATTGAGCCTCTTTTTTATTATTAAATTTATTGGGGTGATATTGGTCAACATGAACATATAGTATTGAGCCTTGATTTTTTTATTTTTTAAATCAGCTCAAGCTGGTTTCGCTCAGTGGATAGAGCATCGGCCTGCAAACTGAAGGGTCCTGGGTTTGATTCCAGTCAAGGGCACATGCCTGGGTTGTGTGCTTGATCCCCAGTAGGGGGAGTGCAGGAGGCAGCCGATCAATGATTCTCTCTCATCATTGATGTTCCTATCTCTCTCTCCCTCTTCCTTCCTCTCTGAAATCAATAAAAATAAAAATATTTTTAAAAATTGGCCTGCCGAAACCGGTTTGGCTCAGTGGATAGAGCATCAGCCTGCGGACTGAAGGGTTCCAGTCAAGGGCATGTACCTGAGTTGCGGGCACATCCCCAGTGGGAGATGTGCAGGACGTGGCTGATTGATGTTTCTCTCTCATCGATGTTTCTAACTCTCTATCTCTCTCCCTTCCTCTCTGTAAAAAATCAATAAAAATGTATTTTTTTAAAAAATTGCCCTGACTGGTTTGGCTCAGTGGATAGAGCGTTGGCCTGCAGACTCAAGGGTCCCAGGTTCGATTCCAGTCAAGGGCATGTGCCTTGGTTGCGGGCACATTCCCAGTGGGGGATGTGCAGGAGGCAGCTGATCGATGTTTCTCTCTCATCGATGTTTCTAACTCTCTATCCCACTCCCTTCCTCACTGTAAAAAAATCAATAAAATATATTCAAAAAATTTGTTTTAAATAAATAAATAAATAATCAAACTCAGCCCTGTGCTAAGCAATGTGAAGGGGACTATGAGAATAAACTCTTGTGGTTTATTCTCAATTTTACAATCTAGTTAATGAACACAAGCCTAAGGCCTGAAATAGTAGTAGGAAATAATAAAAGACAGAAGATGCTAAATCATCAAGTATAGTTAAACTGGGGGCCCGGTGCACAAAGATTCTTGCATGGGAGATGGGTCCCACAGCCCAACCTGCACCCTCTCCAATCTGAAAGCCCTCAGGTGAGCCCTCTCCAATCTGGGAGTTTGTCTGTCTTTGCAATCATATGAGCGAATTGTCTGAGACCCCAACCCAGTTTGGTATGTTACTCACAGAATAATAGAGGCATTTTTTTTCTTTGCTTCATTGGTGGAGATTTCCTGGAAGTTTTAGGATATCTACCCTTTAATTTTTCCTAGACACTCTGATTTTACTTATGTCTCTCACCTTTGCTTTCCCTCCATCCCCCACTGCAACAGTAACTTGCTCTAGTCTCACTTTGCTCTAGTGGCTAGGACAGGGGTGGGCAAACTTTTTGACTCGAGGGCCACAATGGGTTCTTAAACTGGACCGGAGGGCTGGAACAAAAGCATGGATGGAGTGTTTGTGTGAACTAATATAAATTCAAAGTAAACATCATTACATAAAAGGGTACGGTCTTATTTTTTTAGTTTTATTCATTTCAAACGGGCCGGATCCGGCCCACGGGCCGTAGTTTGCCTACGGCTGGTCTAGGAGATCCGATTGCCACCAGAACTACGGTTCACAGCATTCCTGGTGCTCCCCGCAATCTTGGTTTTCCCTTCTGGCTCTGTCTCCGTCCCATGGCCTCCCACTCTGACAAGTCCTCCAAGCTGCCAGATCTTCCTCTCTGCTCTCCGTCTGGCAGCTTGGGGAGCCAAGTTCCCCAAGCGACTCCACTCTCGGCTGGCTCTCCCACTCTGCTCTCTGTCCAGTGGCTTGGGAGGAGTGACTGAGGGAGCCACGTCCCCACAAGCCGCTGGTTCTCCCACTCTGCTCTCTGCCTGGCACCTGTGTATGCAAATTATCCCACCATCTTTGTCAGGTTAATTTGCATACTCACTCTTGATTGGCTGGTGGGTGTTGTGGAGGTACAGTCAATTTACATGTTTCTATTTTCTTATATAGGGTACTTTAGGGTTCTGGGAAATGACAAGTGAATGGAATCCTAAAACAATCAAAAGGAGACTTCATAGAGATGTGTAATCATCCTCTCCCCTTCCCTTCTATGATAGAAGAGGAGCTGTTCTGTCTCCTACAACCAGTCTCCTCACTTATGATTTGGATCCCAACTCTTCTTGCCTCCTGATGAATCTTCTTCTATTCGTTATCCCTTCTCTCTTCTTTATCTTTGACTTCTCCCTTTCTAAAAGGGATACTTCCTATTAAGATGAAAACATGTTCAAATCTCACCTATCTTAAAACAATAGCATGCTTCCCTATCCCACTGCCCTTTGCCCTATTTCTCTCCTTCACAAATTTTGAAAGAATAGTTTACACCCATTGCCTTCATTTCCTTTTGCTCTCCTCTCTCACTTGCTCCTCAACTTCAATATTGATTTCTGCTCACAGTATTCCACTGAAATAACTCTTGTTAAGGTCACCAATGATCTGCATATCACTACATCCCATGGTAATTTTTCAGTCTTCAGTTTATTTGATGATTTGGTAGATAACATACTTTCCTGCTTTTCCTTCTATTCTTCTAGCTGATCTTCTAAGTCTCTTTCCTGGTTCATCTTTGCTTCAACTGTCCTTTAAATGGTAAAGTTCCTCAAACCCCAGTATCATTCTACTCACTTTATACTCTCTTTTTAAAGTCCCAACTCTGCCTATGGCTTCAATTACCATCTACAAACTAGTGACTGCCAAAATGTATCCAAAACACAGATCTTTCTGAATTTAGACCCATATATTCAACTATCTACTTAACATTTCACTAAGTTGTCTGCTATCCCCAAACCAGTGAGCTCCTGGTCAGGGAATACGCAGCTTCACACACCAGAAATATGGGTGCTGTACCCTCATCCCTTTAACTAATCCACTGGTCACTTCTTTTTATCACCACTACCACCCTAAATGTAGCCACCATTATCCTCACTTGGATCACTGTAGTTAGTAACTTCTCAGGTGGTCTCCAGGAATTTACTTTTCCTCCATTACAATCCATTTCCACACAGTGGCCAGACCATCTTTTAAAAATGTAAATTACCAATAAGTTTTCACATAGTCCATGAGGCTTTGATCAGGACTCTGCTTTTTCTCTAGTCTAATACTGGAATACTCTTTCCTTGCTATTTCCACTCTAGCCACACTGGCATTCTTTGATTTCTTCAAATGCACTATACTTCTTCCCCATTTAAGACCTTTGTAGACTTGCAATATACCTGGTACTGTTCTAAGTGTTTTACATGTACTAGCTAAACCCCCACAAAAATTCTATGCAGCAGGTATAATAATCATTTCTTTTTTATAGATAGGGAAACTGAAAAACAAAGAACTTGCTCAAGGTACATGGCCAGGATTTGAACCTGGGCAGTCTGGCTGCAATGTCACTGCTTTTAACCACTGTACTTTGCTACACATCCTATTTCTACTCCCTGGAATCCTCTTCCTTCTTTTCTGCATAGATAATTCCTACTCAATCCCTTAGACCTCAATTCAAATGTTGCTAACCTCAGGAAGCCTTCTCAGATTAGATATATAACAGAAGATCCTATTCTATACTTTCACAGCACACTATCCCAGTTTATAAGGATATGTTGGTATGATTATCCTATCTAATAAAAGACAAAAAGGGTAATTAACCGTACCTCTGCTATGCTTCCCATTGGCTAATCAGGGCGATATGCAAATTAACTGCCAACAAAGATGGCGGCAGGCAGCCATGCAGCTGAAGAGAACATGAGGCTTGCTTGCTCCAGTGATGGAAGAAGCCAAGGTTCCCCGCCTGCCGCGGCCCGGCTCTGAGCCCAAAAGCAACAATGTTTCGATTATAGAAGCTAAACAAACCCCAGATACCTGCTTTCAGCCAGGCCGTGGCCTCAGAGCTGGGAGCGCCAGTGACGGCAACAATGTTTCAATTATAGAAGGTAAATAAATCCCAGAATAAAAAAAAGAAAAAAAGAAAAAAAGGAGAGGCTGGTTGCTTCAGTCGCTGGCCAGCCTGAAAACGGTCATCAGCCCCTCACCCAGGCTGGCTAGGCACCCCAGCGGGACGCCCACCCTGATCTGGGACACTATTCAGGGGAAACCAACTGGCACCCACCCATGCACCAGGCCTCTATCCTATATAGTAAGAGGGTACTATGCAAATTGACCCTAACAGCAGAAAGACTGGGAATGACTGGTCACTATGACACGCATTGACCACCAGGGGGGCAGACGCTCAATGCAGGAGCTGCCCTCTGGTGGTCAGTCCCTCTCACAGCGGGGAGCTCTGCTCAGCCACAAGCCAGGCTGATGGCTGCCAGTACAGTGGTGGTGGTGGGAGCCTCTCCCGCCTCCTCAACAGCGCTAAGGATGTCCGACTGCAGCTTCGGCCTGCTCCCCGCTGGCAAATGAACATCCCCCGAGGGCTGCCAGAGGGAGGTCTGACTGCCAGCTTGGGCCCGGTCCCCCAGGGAGCAGGCCTAAGCCAGCAGGTGGTTATCCTCCAAGGGGTCCCAGACTGCGAGAGGGCACAGGCCGGGTTGAGGGCCCCCCCACCCCCGAGTGCACAAATTTTTGTGCACTGGGCCTCTAGTCCTATATCAGGGGTCCTCAAACTTTTTAAACAGGGGACCAGTTCACTGTCCCTCAGACCGCTGGAGGGCTGGACTATAGTTTAAAATAAAAAAACTATGAACAAATTCCTATGCACACTGCACATATCTTATTTGGAAGTAAAAAAACAAAATGGGTACAAATACAATATTTGTATTTGCATGGGGCCCGCGGGCCATAGCTTGAGGACCCCTGTTCTATATAATAAAAGGCTAATATGCAAATTGACCAAACAGCGGAACGACCAGTCGCTATGATGCACACTGACCGCCAAGGGGCAGATGCTCAATGCAGGAGCTGCCCCATGGTGATCTGTGCGCTCCCATAGGGGGAGCACTGCTCAGCCAGAAGCCCTGAGCCAGGCTCACGGCTGGTGAGCGCAGCCACGGTGGCGGGAGCCTCTCCCTCCTCTGCGGCAGTGCTAAGGATGTCTGACTGCCAGCTTAGGACATCCCCTGAGGGCTCCTGGACTGGGAGAGGGCACAGGCCAGGCTGAGGGACTCTCCCCAAGTACACAAATTTCATGAACCGGGCCTCTAGTAGTTTATAAGGATATGTTGGTATGATTATGTGTTTAGTGTCTGTCTCTCCTAATAAGTTCCATGAAGGCAGAAACTGTGTCTGCTTTGCTCAACAATGTATCCTAGCACAGTACCTGGTACATAATAGTGTTCAATAAACATTTATTGTTGGAACAAATAAATGACTAAGAAAAAGAGCATTTTGGGCAATAAGCATACACATGAAAGAAAATAGAGGGAGAGATCTGAGTGTGTGATATTTTATAATTTAGATGATACTGTGAACAGGTAAATTACATGGATTTTCTATAGTGACTCCATAGGAGGGAAGGAGATAAAGGAGGAGAAGGGGAGAGAAGAAAAGAGACTAACTGAATAGTAGTTGTTATCACTGAGAAGGAAGGCCAGAGGCAGAGTGAGCTCTGGACAGTTGGGAAAACACTAGATTCCCAGTTGAAAGAGTATTATACCCTGGAAGGCAAGAAAACTTCATCCCCCAAGCATGAATCAATCCAATGACCTGCCTTCTCGGCTCTTCTACCAGGGCTACTAAGCTGTTGCACATGCAGTCGTAGTGACACTACCACAAATTCAAGCTTATAGTTAACTACCTCTTCTATTTCTGTGATTTCAAGTCTTTTGTGGTCAATTCCTCTACCCTATTACATGCTTGCTTGCTCTTAGAAGATGACCTTGCCTCCTACTTAACTGAGAAGATAAAGTAGAAAATTCCTCAATTTATCTTCTCCCTCTAAATTAGTGTCACTGTATTATTCCTATCTTAACCCTTTTCTTCTAGTTTTGGGGCAGGTGATCCCTCTAAATTAGTGTCACTGTATTATTCCTACCTTAACCTCTTTTCTTCTAGTCTTGGGGCAAATTGTAAGTCCCTTGTCTAAAGCAAATCCATCTTTATTTGTTCTCAGAACCTCAACTACTCAAAGATAGCCCCCTATCAACTAGTCCTGATTATCAGTTTTAGTCTCTCCCAATGGTTCTTTCACTTTTTTAAGTTCTTCCATATTTTAAAAACAAACAAATAAACAAACAAACAAATCTACATCCCTTGACCCTTGATTACTGCCTCTTGTCTTCTTGTATCTTCCCTTTTTTCAAGAAGAGCCTATCAGCTTCTACCATTACCTTATCTAGTATTCACTGTCTATTGTACAGCATTCTGCTCTTTTACTAAGCAACTCTACTTAGATATCCCCTCGATCCCTTCAAATTCAAACAACACAAAATGAGTTTCATCATTTCCTATCTGACCCTGTTTTTCAGCCTATATTCCCTGACTTAATCACTGCTACTACCATTTATTCTTTTGTCCAAGCAAGAAACCTGAAAATTAACCTTGATTATCCTCTCCCGCCCTTCCACATCAGGTTTGTTACTAAGTAAGCCCTATACATTCTACTGTACTTCTTTATTTGTTTTTCTAATTTGTCCCCTTCTCTAAATCTCTATTGCTATTGTCTTTAGTTCAGGCCTGAGTTATTATAACAGCCCAATTTATTTTCCTATTTCTAGTCCTGCTCCCCCCAAAATCCACTTTCTTGAGACTTGCTAGAGTGATCTCCCTCTTCCAATGGCCACCCACTTTCAATGGTTTCTCAAAACTTTCAGGTTGAATTCCAAATTCTTTACAAGTCATGTGAGGACCTCCAGGATCTGATCTGATTCCTGCCTACCTTTCATCTTATCTCAATGTTCACTTCTTATCCGTTACATCTCCAATGCCAGCCCCGCATCTTAAATGTGACAACCATATTAATAGGAATTGTTAACATGGTAATAATTCCCTAAAAAATATGCTTAACCAGTATGTTTAAATTTCTGATAAAGGAGAAGCTGAGAAACAGAAGCAGCTCTGTCATTCCATTCACATTCTTCTAATTTTTCTCATCAAATTGCAAGTCCCTTATACCTGTTGCTTCAGATGATTAAGTTCAGCTGTCCGGGGATCAATATTAACAATGGGTTTGTTCTTGATTTTTCTTGCTCTGTCAGCATAGCGAAGGGTATTTAATGTTTCTTCTAGATTGGAGTCAGCAGGACTCACACAGGCTATCATAAGAGTGTGGCTATTACCTCCTAAAGAATCTGAAAAGGAACAATGGAAGGAAATGAAATCAAACAAGTAAAATGCAAGCAAAGCTGTCTATATGGGCTGGAGAATTCAAAATCAGAGCTGTAACAACAAAGAAATGAGTATCTACCCAATTCCTATTTGTGATAATATAAAAACACAAAGATTTTTGATGTATAAAATAATAATAGAGTTTGCCGAAACCGGTTTGGCTCAGTGGATAGAGCGTCGGCCTGCGGACTGAGGGGTCCCAGGTTCGATTCCGGGCAAGGGCATGTACCTGGGTTGCGGGCACATCCCCAGTGGGAGATGTGCAGGAGGCAGCTGATCGATGTTTCTCTCTCATCGATGTTTCTAACTCTCTATCTCTCTCCCTTCCTCTCTGTAAAAAATCAATAAAATATATTTTAAAAATAATAATAATAATAGCTTGAAATCCTATTGGATGTGTCCTCATTCTTAAGAGTCTGTGACTTCAGCAGTTAATCATGTTAAAACAATTGGGGCCTGGCCTAACTAAGTCAGGAGCCACTATAGAGATTAAACATTCCTAGGATGCTCCCACTAGGTAGATTTTAACACTTCAGGGAATTCTGCTTATCAGCACTAATAAAGAAACAGTAACCAAATTCATTTTCAGATACAAAGTATAAGTACAGTTGGCATTCTGCACACTTCTTGGCTCTCAAACCATATATGAAGACATCTTTCCATTATCTTACAAGTCTGCTTGCCAACAGGTCTCTCTCCTATTTATCAATTAGACAGCTCTGTATGTGATAGTCCAAAAATCTGGCTTTTTACCTGTTCCATTTCTGCTTTC
Source organism: Myotis myotis (assembly GCF_014108235.1). Classification (NCBI taxonomy): domain Eukaryota; kingdom Metazoa; phylum Chordata; class Mammalia; order Chiroptera; family Vespertilionidae; genus Myotis; species Myotis myotis. Next base: position 83,254,216 of record NW_023416346.1, read on the forward strand.
TCAGCACTATCATAATTACTCTATCTTATTTTTAGAGGCACTTTGTGCTTACCTTGAAGCAATCGCGTCAACTTGGAATCTCTATAGGGCACAAAGCCACCCTTTTTGTCATCTCCAAGAGCACTGATCACATTCCCCAAGCATAGGAGGCCTCGGTTAATATTAATACCTAATAGCAGGAAACAAAATTTAAATTGCTTGGTAAAGCATCAAGCTTATTACTTACATTTATGCTAAGAAAGGTAAAAGAAAAAAAAGACCCTATAGAAATATTCACTCATCAATTTTAAGGAAACTTCTCAATCCTGTTCACTTTTCTTAGAGTGCCTCCTTAAATAAAATTTAAAGGACAAATGTCCAAATATTAGATATACACAATTGAGTCTGTTGCCACTTCTCATCCTTTCCCATGGAAACAAAGCAGATAGACAGATAACAACCACTATGTCAACAACCATTTGCATAGTTACTTTCTATATCCATTATCACACATAATCCTTAAATTAATTCCCAGAAATTAGATGAACAGCTATTTTTTATCACGTTGTTATCATTACTAAAGTGCCTACAGAAGGATGATAATGATGAAAAGAGTGATAACAGCTAACTTTATATAGTGTTTACTATAAGCCAGACACTGTTTTAGGTACTTCATTAGGGGTGGGCAAAAGTAGGTTTATAGTTGTTTGTATGAAAAATAGTACAATAATCCTATCTAATAATAGACAAACATGGTAATTAACCATACCTCCGACACGCTTCCCATTGGCTAAGCAGGGCGATATGCAAATTAACTGCCAACCAAGATGGCGGCCGGCAGCCAGGCAACAGAAGCAAACAGGAGGCTTGCTTGCTCCAGTGAAGGAGGAAGCCAAGGTTCCCCGCCTGCTGCTGCTGGGCTCTGAGCTTGCACTCTAAGAAACAATGTTGCAATTATAGAAGCTAAACAAACCTCATGCTTTCAGCCAGCTGGCCGAGCTGAAGTTGCAACAGTGTTTCAATTATAGAACCCAAACAAACCCAGATACCTGCTTTCAGCAGCCGAGGTCTCAGAGCTGGAGCCAAGCCTCAGAGCTAAAACCGGCTCTCAGCTCCATTGACAGCCATAGAAGGTAAATAAATCCCAGGAAAAAAAGAAAAAAAAGAAAAAAAGGAGAGGATGAGAGCTTCAGTTACCCGCCAGCCTGAAAACAGCCCTCATTCCTCACCGAGATTGGCCAGGCACCCCAGTGGGGACCCCCGCCCTGAAGGGGGTGTGACCAGCTGCAAACAGCCATCATCCCCTCATCCAGGCTGGCCAGGCACACCAGTGGGGACCCCCACCCTGAAGGGGGTGTGGCCAGCTGCAAACAGCCATCATCCCCTCATCCAGGCTGGCCAGGAACCCAAGCGGGACCCGCATCCTGATACAGGACACCCTTCAGGGCAAACCAGCCGGCCCCCACCCATGCACCAGGCCTCTACCCTATATAGTAAAAGGGTAATATGGGACTACATCAAAATAAAAAGCTTCTGCACAGCAAAAGAAACCATCAACAAAACAACGAGAAAACCCACTGTGTGGGAAAACATATTTGCCAATGTCATATCTGATAAGGGCCTAATCTCCAAAATTTATAGGGAACTCATACAACTTAACAAAAGGAAGATAAACAATCCAATCAAAAAATGGGCAAAGGACCTAAATAGACACCTTTCAAAAGAGGACATTCAGAAAGCCAAGAGACATATGAAAACATGCTCAAAGTCACTAATCATCCGAGAGATGCAAATCAAAACAACAATGAGGTACCATCTCACACCTGTCAGACTGGCTATCATCAACAAATCAACAAACGACAAGTGCTGGAGAGGATGTGGAGAAAAAGGAACACTTGTCCACTGCTGGTGGGAATGCAGACTGGTGCAGCCACTATGGAAGACAGTATGGAGTTTCCTTAAAAAACTGAAAATGGAACTCCCATTTGACCCTGTGATCCCACTTCTAGGAATATATCCCAAGAAAACAGAAACACCAATCAGAAAGGATATATGCACCCCTATGTTCATAGCAGCACAATTCACCATAGCTAAGATCTGGAAACAGCCTAAGTGCCCATCAGTAGATGAATGGATTAGCAAACTGTGGTACATCTACACGATGGAATACTATGCTGCTCTAAAAAGGAAGGAACTCTTACCATTTGCAACGTCATGGATGGAACTGGAGAGCATTATGCTAAGTGAAATAAGCCAGTCAATGAAGGAAAAATACCACATGATCTCACTCATTCATGGATAATAGAGACCATTATAAACTTTTGAACAATAATAGATACAGAGGCAGAGCTGCCTCAAACAGATTGTCAAACTGCAGCGGGAAGGCTGGGGAGGGTTGGGGAGCAGGAGATAGGGGGGTAAGAGATCAACTAAAGGACTTGTATGCATGCATATAAGCATAACCAATGGACATAAGACACTGGGGGATAGGGGAGGCTAGGGGACTGTCTAGGGCGGGGGGATAAAATGGACACATATGTAATACCCTTTGCAATACTTTAAGCAATAAATTAAAAAAAAAAGTTTAAAAAAAACACAAAGAAATATGAGTGCAAAAAGAGACTTGTTTCTAATGAAAAATAAATCGAATGCTTCAGAAAGAAAAAAAAAAAAGGCATCCAAATTGGAAAAGAAGAAGTAAAACTGTCCTTATTTGCAGATGACATGACACTGTACACAGAGAACCCTAAAGACTCCATCAAAAAATTATTAGACTTAATAAATGAATTCAGCAATGTAGCAGGATACAAAATTAATATCAAGAAATCTATGGCATTTCTTTACACCAATAGTGAACTTACAGAAAGTGAGACTAAAAAAGCAATCCCATTTACCATAGCATCAAAAAACTTAAGATACCTAGGAATAAACTTAACTAAGGAGGTAAAAGACTTATATGCAAAAAACTACAGGACACTGAAAAAAGAGATAGAGGAAGACATAAACAGATGGAAGAACATACCATGTTCTTGGATTGGTAGAATCAACATCATTAAAATGTCCATACTACCCAAAGCAATCTATAAATTCAACGCACTTCCCATTAAATACCAAAGGCATATTTCACAGATCTAGAATGAATGTTCCAAAAATTCATCTGGAATAAAAAAAAGACCTCAAATAGCTGCAGCAATCCTGAGAAAGAAGAACAAAGTAGGTGGGATCTCAATACCAGACATCAAACTGTATTACAAAGCCACTGTACTTAAAATAGCTTGGTACTGGCACAAGACCAGACATATAGATCAATGGAATAGAATAGAGAACCCAGAAATCAACCCAAACCACTATGCCCAATTAATATTTGACAAAGGAGGCAAGAGCATACAATGGAGTCAAGACAGTGTCTTTAATAAATGGTGTTGGGAAAATTGGACAGATACATGCAAAAGGATGAAACTAGACCACCGACTCACACCATACACAAAAATAAACTCAAAATGGATAAAAGACTTAAATGTAAGGCAGGAAACCATAAAAATACTAGAGGAATCTACAGGAAGCAAAATCACAAACATATGCCGAAGGAATTCCGTCTCTGATAATGCTCCTAGGGCAATGGAAACTAAAGAGAAAATAAAAAAATGGGACTACATCAAAATAAAAAGCTTTTGCACAGCAAAGGAAACCATCAACAAAACAACAAGAAGACCCACTGCATGGGAGAACATATTTGCCAATGATATCACCGATAAGGGTTTAATCTCCAACATTTACAGGGAACTCATGAAACTTAACAACAAAAAGATAAACAATCCAATCAAAAATGGGCAATGGACCTAGATAGACAGTTTTCGAAAGAGGACATACAGAAGGCCGAAAGACATACGAAAACATGCTCAAAGTCACATTATACGAGAGATGCAAATCAAAACGACAATGCGGTATCATCTCACACCTGTCTGAATGGCTATCATCAACAAATCAACAAGTGCTTGAAGAAAAAGGAACCCTTCTGCACTGCTGGTGGGAATGCAGACTGGTGCAGCCACTGTGGAGAACTGTATGGAGCTTCCTCAAAAAACTAAAAATGGACCTCCCATTTGAACCAGTGATCCCACTTCTAGGAATATATCCCAAGAAGCCAGAAACACCAATCAGAAAGGATATATGCACTCCTATGTTCATAGCAGCACAATTCACCATAGCTAAGATTTGGAAACAGCCTAAGTGCCCATCAACAGATGAGTGGATTAAAAAACTGTGGTACATCTACACAATGGAATACTACGCTGCAGTAAAAAAGAAGGAACTCTTGCCTTTTGCAATAGCATGGATGGAACTGGAGAGCATTATGCTAAGTGAAATAAGCCAGTCAGAGAAAAATAAATACCTCATGATTTCACTCATTTGTGGAATATAGAGAACAACATAGACTGATGAACAGGGACAGATCCAAAGACAGAGAAACAGCAATCAGACTACTAATCCCAGGAGGGAAAGTAGGGGAGGGGGGGAGGTAAGGAGAAGAGATCAACCAAAGGACTTGTATGCATTCATATAAGCCAAACCAATGGACATGGATAACGGGGGATGAGAGCATGAGTGGGCGGGGGGAGGATGGGGGTTTAATGGGGGGGGGGGTGAGGACACATTTGTAATACCTTAACTAATAAATAACTAAAAAAAAAAAAATAATTGAAGGACAGATATAGTGCTTACCAGACAAGAAAAAAATAAAGGAGTTCATCACCACCAAACTAGTATTATAAGAAATGTTAAAGGTCCTTCTTTAAGAAGAAAAAAGAAGATAAAAAAAATCTATGATAATAAAAGTATAATATGCTAATTAGACCGGACGTCCTTCTGGACGAAGCCAGGGCTGCAAGGGAAGCCTGGGTTCCGGGTACCTGCTGGCAGCTGGAGGGAAGCCCGGGTCCCAGGTGCCAGAGGGAAGCCGGTGCTGGCAGCCAGGGAAAGGAAGGCTTACTCTTGCACGAATTTCATGCATCCGGCCTCTAGTTAATAATAAAATGGGAATAATTACATACCTATCAATAAACACGTTAAATGCAAATGGATTAAACGCTGCAATCAAAAGACATGTAGGGTGGCTGAATTATAAGAATATAAGGCCCTATCCCAGCCGTGGGCAAACTACGGCCCGCGGGCCAGATCCGGCCCGTTTGAAATGAATAAAACTAAAAAAAAAAAAGACCGTACCCTTTTATGTAATGATGTTTACTTAGAATTTATATTAGTTCACACAAACACTCTATCCATGCTTTTGTTCCGGCCCTCTGGTCCAGTTTAAGAACCCATTGTGGCCCTCGAGTCAAAAAAAGTTTGCCTACCCCTGCCCTAGCCGGTTTGGCTCAGTGGATAGAGCATTGGCCTGCAGACTGAAGAATCCTGGGTTTGATTCCGGTCAATGGCACATGCCTGGGTTGCAGGCTCGAGGCAGCTGATCCATGATTCTCCCTCATAATTAATGTTTCTATCTCTCCCTCCCTCTCCCTTCCTCTCTGAAATCAATAAAAATATACTTTAAAATAGAACATAAGACTTATACATATGCTGTCTATAAGAGATTCACTTCATATCAAAAGGCTAAAAGTAAAGGAATGAAAAAAGATAGTTCATGCAAATGGAAAAAAACAAAAGCTGAAGTAGCAATACATATACTGGAAAACAGACTTGAAAACTAAGGCTGTCATAAGAGATAAAAAGGGACATTTCATGTCCATACTACCCAAAGCAATCTATAGATTCAATGCACTCCCCATTAAAATACCAACGGCATATAGAACGAACTCTCCAAAAATTCATCTGGAATAAAAAAAGACCCGGAATAGCTGCAGCGATCCTGAGAAAGAAGAACAAAGTAGGAGGGATCTCAATACCAGATATCAAGCTGCATTACAAAGCCACAGTTGTCAAAACAGCCTGGTACTGGCACAAGAACAGACACATAGATCAATGGAATAAAATAGAGAACGCAGAAATTGACCCAAACCACTATGCTCATTAATATTTGACAAAGGAGGCAAGAACATACAATGGAGTCAAGACAGTCTCTTCAATAAATGGTGTTGGGCCCTGACAGGTTTGGCTCAGTGGATAGAGCATTGGCCTGCAGACTGAAAGATCCCAGATTTGATTCCGATCAAGGGCATGTACCTTGGTTGCAGGCACATCCCCAGTAGGGGAGTGTACAGGAGGCAGCTGATCGATGTTTCTCTCTCATCGATGTTTCTAACTCTATCCCTCTCCCTTCCTCTCTGTAAAAAATCAATAAAATATATTTAAAAAAAATAAATATAAATGCTGTTGGGAAAATTGGACAGATACATGCAAAAAAATGAAACTAGACCACCAACTTACACCGTACACGAAAATAAACTCAAAATGGATAAAGGGCTTAAACATAAGATGGGGAACCATAAAAATACTAGAGGCCCAGTGCAACCTGGCCTGAACCCTTTCACAATCTGGGACACCTTGGGGGATGTCCGACTGTGGAATTGGGCTTGAACTGACAGTCAGACATCCCTCTTGCAATCCAGGACCACTGGCTCCTAACCGCTCGCCTGCCTGCCTGCCTGCCTGCCTGATCGCCCCTAACCACCTCTGCCTCGGCCCCCATCGCCATGGCTTCGTCTGGAAGATCGTTCGGCTATCTGGTCTAATTAGCATATTACGCTTTTATTATTATAGATTAGAGGAATCCACAGGCAGCAAAATCTCAGATATATGCCGAAGCAATATCTGCACCAATACAGCTCCTAAGGCAATGGAAACTAAAGAGAAAATAAACAAATGGGACTACATAAAAATAAAAAGGGAAGGTAGCAGAGGGTGGGGGTAAGGGGGAGAGTTCAACCAAAGGGCTTGTATGCCTAACCAATGGACACAGACACCAGGGGGATAAGGACATGAGTGGGGGGTTGGGGGGGGGAATGGGGGAATAAGGACACATATGTAATAACTTAATCACTAAAGAAAAAAAGGACATTTCATAATGTTAAAAGAAATCAACAAAAGGATATTACCTTTGTAAACATTTATGAACCTAACATAGGCACACCTAAATATATAAAGAAAATATTGACAAACATAAAGGGAAAGATCGACAGTAATACAGTCATTGCAGAGAATTTTAACACCCCATTGTCATCAAGGGATAGATCTTCCAGACAGAAAATCAACAAGGATACAGAGGCCTTAAACAACACATTAGATCAGATGAATTTAATTGACATTCTTAGAGCATTTCACAGCAAAGCATCATATTATACATTCAAGTATACATGGAACATTTTCCAGGAAAGACCACATGTTAGGCCAAAACACAGTTTCAATAAATTTAAGACTGAAATCATAGCAATCATCTTCTCTTACCACAGCGTTATGAAACCCGAAATCAATTAAAAGGAAAAAAAACAACCCTGTAAAACACACAAAAACATGGCTAAGTAACATGCCACTAAACACTGAATGAATTAACAATGACATCAATGAAGAAAGCAGAAGATTCCTTGAGACAAATGAAATTAAATCACAATGACCCTGGCCCTGGCCGAGTAGCTCAGTTGATTAGAGCATCATCCCAAATCGCCAAGGTTGTGGGTTTTATCCTTGGTCAGGGCAAATATAAGAAGCAGCCAATGAAATCATAAATAACTGAAACAACAAATCAATCTCTCTCTCTCTCTCTCTCTCTCTCTCTCTCTCTCTCTCTCTCTCTCCTCCCTTTCTCTCTAAAATCAATAAAACAAGTTAAAAACAAAGAAAACCCAAAATCTATGGGACAAAGCAAAAGCAGTCCTAAGAAGGAAAGTCATACCAGTAGAGACCACCTCAAGAAACAGGAACCTGGATTTTTAGAATAAATAAAAATGAATAGTGATAGAAATTGTGAGAGATCCAGAATTACTGACTCTTCTGTCACCAGATTTTTCTTAAATGATTAGAATATGACCAAATGCATTTTAACTTTATGTTGAAACCTGAATCTGTTGAAACCTTTGAGCAATATTAGCATCCACTATACTCGGTTTCATTATCTATAAAATTGGCATAATTAGAATGGAAACTAAGATGGCGGCATAGGGAAACACCGAAATTGCTGCCTCCTACAACAACTTCAAAACAGAATAAACAGACAAAACGGATATCATCCAGAACTTCAGGAAGGCTGGCGGAGTGGACATTCTACAACTAGAAGGAAGGAGAAAAGCACACTGAGGGTCAGGAGCTGCGGAAGTAAAGTGCAAAGGTACGGAGGCTCGAGAGTGCCCGGAAAGGGGCTGGTACCTGAGGACATGGCTGTCTTTTTGAATAGGGAGGGAGTCACAAGCTCCCGACTGCCCTGAACTCCGGTTCCGGGAAGTCTCTGGGAACCCAGGACTCATACGGGGAGAAACTGGACTGTCTGGCAGCGGGCAGAACTCGGAACTCAAGGGCGGCTTTCCCTCAGAGGTCCTTGCAGCAATTGGATTGTCGGGACACTGAGACGCTCGCGTGGCCCCTTAGGGCAGGGCTGAGAATCCGCCATAGTTCCTTGCTCCGCCCTTTGATTCCCTGAGACCCCGCCCCACCCAGGCTGCGGCAGAAGCTTTTGCATTTGAATGCCCTGGCCCTTTGCAACCTGAAAATTACCTAACAAATTACAGCTGGGCCACAGACCCAGCACTTCCAAGAGAAGGCCCAAGGCCCCACAGCAGCTTGCATTGCTTCACAGCTGGGCCACATCAGGGCACCTCCAAACTCCAAAAAAGGAAGGGGAATCTGCAGTTCTCTTCATAGCTCCTGCTGGATAACCTCCAAGAGCCAGTGTACCCACTTGTCAGAGGGGGACCATCCGGATTACAACTCCTCAGATCCATAAGGGACACACCCAGGGGGCAGACTCAGTGAGCACCAAAGCCCCACTGAAGCAAGTCTTGCCCCAGAAGGGTGTCTTCAGCACAGAAGTTCTTCCACTGCAGACACAGCTGATTCTCACTGCCAATTGGCCTGGAGGTCAATTCCTCCCAGTGATCCTACAACAATCAAGGCTTAACTACAACAAGACTGTGCACAAAGCCCACAAGGGGGTGAACCAAGAGTGTCCACCTCAGGTAACTGGGGAGGTTGAGCCACTGGGCCCTACAGGACACCTAGCACACAAAACCACTCTACCAACACAGGGAAGCGGAAGCATAAAAAATGCAGAGACAAAGAAACAGGTCACAAATGACAGAAATGGAGGAAAGCAAACGACTGGATATAGAGTTCAAAACCACGTTTATAAGGATTTTCAAGAATTTTATGGAAACCGCTGATAAATTTAGTGAGACCCTCAAGAAATCTAGTGAGACCCTCGAGGATATGAAAAAGGACCAACGAGAAATTAAGCATACACTGACTGAAATAAAGAATAATATACAGAGATCCAACAGCAGACAAGAGGATCCCAAGAATCAAGTCAAAGATTTGAAATACAAAGAAACAAAAAATACCCAACCGAAAAAGAAAAAAGAAAAAAGATTCCAAAAATATGAAGATAGTGTAAGGAGCCTCTGGGACAACTTCAAGCATACCAACATCAGAATTATAGGGGTACCAGAAGAAGAGAGAGGGCAAGATATTGAAAACCTATTTGAAGAAATAATGACAGAAAACTTCCCCCACCTGGTGAAAGAAATAGACTTCCAAGTCCAGGAAGTGCAGAGAACCCCAAACAAAAGGAATCCAAAGAGGACCACACCAAGACACATCATAATTAAAATGCCAAGAGCAAAAGACAAAGAGAGAATCTTAAAAGCAGCAAGAGAAAGACAGTCAGTTACCTACAAGGGAGTACCCATACGACTGTCAGCTGATTTCTCAACAGAAACCATGCAGGCCAGAAGAGAGTGGCAAGAAATTTTCAAGGTGATGAATAGCAAGAACCTACAACCAAGATTACTTTATCCAGCAAAGCTATCATTCAGAATAGAAGGTCAGATAAAGAGCTTCACAGATAAGAGAAAGCTAAAGGAGTTCATTACCACCAAACCAGCATTATATGAAATGCTGAAAGGTATTCTTTAAGAAGAGGAAGAAGAAAAATGAACTCTTACCATTTGCCACAGCATGGATGGAACTGGAGAGCGGATAAATACCACATGATCTCACTCATTTGTGGAATATAATGAACAACATAAACTGATGAACAAGGACTGATCCAGAGACGGAGAGGCATTGATTGGACTGTCGGGCCTTGGAGGGAAGGTAGGGGAGGGTAGGGGTAAGGGGGAAAGATCAACCAAAGGACTTATATGCAAGCATATAGGCCTAACCAATGGACATGGACAACGGAGGGGTAAGGGCATGAGCGGGGGGGGGGGAGGGGCCGGGGGAGTAGGGGGTAACGTGGGGATAAGGACACATATGTAATATCTTAATCAATAAAAAATATATTTTAAAAAAGTTGGCATAATTATATCATCTCAGTAGTGTGAGATGATTGTGAAATATTTGAACTTCATCAGCGAAAAAACCTTTGGTTCTAATAAGAAAAGAAATTCCTAAAACATCTGTTATGTGGTCAAACAATTAAGAGAGTTGTCTGTCATTACAAGGACTTCAAGAACAGGACAGCAGAAACCATACATTCTTTTTTTTGTTGAATTTGTTCTAAGAATGGTTCTTCCCAGGTTCACTAAGGAATGGAAGCATATATAAGAGTCATACTTGACATGATGCCCAGAGATAGAAAACTGTCCTTACTTGGGTCAATGATAATAGGTCTTTTGATGGAGTCAACCACAGGACATCTGTAGTGGGTTAACTGGCAACCCTCAACACAATATGTCCATATTCTAAACCCCCTAATGTGTGATTCACTTATTTGATAAAAGGATGTTACTTATTTGGGGGAAAAGAGGGTCTTTGCAGAGGATACACTTCTCCTGGTTTTTCTGGGTGGCCCTAAGTATAATGCCATGTATTTTTAATAAAACAGAAGTGGAGGAGACAGAAAGGAGGAAGCAATGTGACCAGGAAGACATATTGAATAGATGCAGGCTATATTTCATTTCCAGGATTTGATCATTTTTGCCTTACAAATCTGTCATTTTCATTGGAGTCTAATGTATCTTTTATCACTCTTTTCTATTTCCCAATAAGATATACTAGAGGCCCGGTGCACGAAATTCATGTGTGGGGGGGTCCCCTCAGACCAGCCTACACCCTCTCTAATCTGGGACCCCTCAGGGGATGTCAGACTGCCGGTTTAGGCCCGATCCGTGGGATCAGGCCTAAACCGGCAGTCTGACATCCCTCTCACAACTGCTTCTAATCACTCACCTGCCTCCCTGCCTGGTCACCCCTAACTGCCCCCCTGCCAGCCTGGTCACCCCTAACTGCCCCCCTGCCGGCCTGGTCACCCCCAACTGCCCCCTCTGTTGGCCTGGTTGCCCCCAACTACCCCCCTGCCAGCCTGGTCGCCCCACGCAGCCTGCTTGTTCAGTTGTTTAGTTGTCCCTCACTAACCCCTTTGCCAGCCTGGTCACAGGCAGCCATTTTGTGAGGATGTGAGGATGTGAGGGTCAATTTTCATATTACCTCTTTATTATAAAGAATTAAATAAATTTGCACTAATACTGAAAAAAAAGAAACAGGAACAATATCTAATAAACTATCCTCACACTTAAATGAACTAGAAAAAGAGGAAACAAAACTCAAAGTGAGTAGAAAGAGGGAAATAATAAAGATCTGAGCATAAATAAAATAGTCCAAAAAAATAAAAATAAAAAGATCAATGTAACCAAGAAGTGGTTCTTTAAAAAGATAAACAAGATTTATGAAGCTCTAACCAGCACTAATCAAGAAAAAAAAAAAGAGAAGACCCAAATAAATAAAATAAAAATAAAAGAGGAAAAATGACACCTTACACCACAGAAATACAAAGGATTATTAAAAATACTATGAACAATTATATGCCAACAAATTGAACAGTCTTTTTTTTAAAATTAAATCTTTATTGTTCAGATTATTACATTTGTTCCTCTTTTTTCCCCCCATAAATCCCTCCTCCCAGTTCCCGCCCCACCCTCCGCCCTCACTCCCCACCCACTGTCCTCATCCATAGGTGCACGATTTTTGTCCAGTCTCTTCCTGCATCTCCCACACCCCTTTCCCCCCCAAGAATAGTCAGTCCATTCCCTTTCTATGTCCCTGATTCTATTATGATCACCATATTATTTATTCACTTGATTCTTAGATTCACTTGTTGATAGATGCATGTTTGTTGTTCATAATTTGTATCTTTACCTTTTTCTTCTTCTTCCTCTTCTTAAAGGATACCTTTCAGCATTTCATATAATACTGGCTAGGTGGTGATGAACTCCTTTAACTTTTCCTTATCTGTGAAGCTCTTTATCTGACCTTCAGTTCTGAATGATAGCTTTGCTGGATAAAGTAATCTTGGTTGTAGGTTCTTGGTATTCATCACTTTGAATATTTCTTGCCACTCCCTTCTGGCCTGCAAAGTTTCTGTTGAGAAATCAGCTGACAGTCATATGGGTATTCCCTTGTAGGTAACTGACTGTCTTTCTCTTGCTGCTTTTAAGATTCTCTCTTTGTCTTTTGCTCTTGGCATTTTAATTATGATGTGTCTTAGTGTGGTCCTCTTTGGATTCCTTTTGTTTGGGGTTCTCTGCGCTTCCTGGACCTGTAAGTCTATTTCTCTCACCAGGTGGGGGAAGTTTTCTGTCATTATTTCTTCAAATAGGTTTTCAATATCTTGCTCTCTCTCATCTTCTGGCACTCCTATAATTCTGATGTTGGTATGCTTGAATCTGTCCCGGAGGCTCCTTACACGATCTTCGTATTTTCGGATTCTTTTTTCATTTTGCTTTTCCAGTTGGGTGTTTTTTGCTTCTTCTCATTTCGAATCTTTGACTTGATTCTTGCGCTCCTCTGGTCTGCTGTTGGGTGTCTGTATAATATTCTTTATTTCAGTCAGTGTATGCTTAATTTCTAGTTGGTTCTTTATCACAACATCGAGGGTCTCATTAGGTTTCTTGTAGATCTCATTAAGTTTATTGGCAGTTTCTAGAAAATTATTGAAAGACCTTAAAAGTGTGGTTCTGAACTCTATATCCTCCATTGACAATTTTGTCCTGTTTCTTTGTCTCCGCATTTTTTATGCTTTCTTGGTGCACCCCCTAGTGGTCTTTGTGCACAGTCTTGTTGTAGTTAAGACTTGATTGTTGTTGGCAATACCGGGGGTGATTTGACCTCCAGGCTAACTGGCTATGAGAGTCCGCTGTGTCTGCAGTGGGAGAGCTTCTGTGCTGGATCTCTAGGGTGGTGCTAATCTAGCGTTTGCCTGAAGCTATCCGGCAAATGGCTCTGCGCAGGGCTTGGGCGGGGCGGGTGCCTGGGGATCTACAGGGCGGGCCGGAGCGAGTAGTTATGGCTGGTCTCAGTTCCGTCCCTAGGGGCTCTGCCTCACAGAGTCCCAGCAACCGCTGCAAACCTCGGACAGAAAGCTGCCTTCGATTTCCGACCGAAGCCGGACAGTCCCACTTCTCCCGTTTGAGTCTGGGTCCCTAGAGACTCGCCCAGATCTGGAGCTCAGAGTCTGAAGCTCCCTCCCGATTGAAAACAACAACGGCGCCCTCTGCCACCGGCCTGCTCCGCGCGCACTCCGCACCTCAGTATTTCACTTCAGCACTGCGCCTCCTCTGAGTCTGGGTATGATATTCTCTTTCCTCCTAGTTGTAGAATTTCCACTCAGCCAGCCTTCCTGTGGTTCTAGATGATGTCTGTTCCATCTTTTAGTTGTTTTTTGAAGTGGTTGTTCGAGGCAGCAATTTCCGGTGTTAACCTATGCCGCCATCTTGGTTAAATTGAACAGTCTTGAAGAAATGGATCAATTCCTAGATTACATACAGTCTTCCAAACTGACTCAAGAAGAAACAGAAAATCTAAGCAGACCAATTACTACTAACAAAATAAAATCAGTGATAAAAAAACCCCCAACAAAAACAGTTTTGGACTGGAAGGCTTCCCAGGTTAAGTTTAGAAAACATTCATAGAAGAATTAATACCTATCCTTCTCAAGCTATTTCAAAAAATTGAAAAGGAAGACTCCCAAGCCTATTTTATGAGGCCACCATTACTCTGATTCCAACATCAAATAAAGAAATTACAAAAAAGAAAATTATAGAATGCCAGAGAACCAAGATGGTGGCATAGGTAAACACCGGAGATTGCTGCCTCGCACAACCACTTCGAAAATACAACTAAAAGACGGAACGGACATCACCTAGAACCACAGGAAGGCTGGCTGAGGGGAAATTCTTCAACTAGAAGGAAAAAGAACAGCATACCGAGACTCAGAAGAGGCGCAGTGTGGAAAATACAAATGTGCGGAGGTGTGCGCGGAGCGGGCTGGCGGCAGAGGACGCGGTTGTCGTTTTCAATCGGGAGGGAGTCTCAGGCTCTGAGCTCCAGTTCCGGGTGAGTCTCTAGTGACCCAGACTCAAACGGGAGAAGCGGGACTGTCTGGCATCGGTCGGAACTCGAGGGCAGCTTTTTCTCCGAGGTTTGCAGCGGTTGCTGGGACTCTGAGAGGCAGAGCCTCTGGGGACGGGACTGAGAGCAGCCATAACTGCTCCCTCCGCCCGCCCTGTTGATCCCGTGCGACCCGCCCCACCCAAGCCCTGCACAGAGGCATTTGCCAGATAGCCTCAGGCAAAGGCTAGATTAGCAGCTGCCCAGAGGACAGAAGTTTTCCCACTGCAGATACAGCTGATTCTCACAGCCAGTTGGCCTGGAGGTCAAATCCCCCCAGTAATACCGACAACAATCAAGTCTTAACTACAATAAGACTGCGCACAAAGACCACTAGGGGGTGCACCAAGAAAGCATAAAAAATGCGGAGACAAAGAAACAGGACAAAATTGTCAATGGAGGATATAGAGTTCAGAACCACACTTTTAAGGTCTTTCAATAATTTTCTAGAAACGGCCAATAAACTTAATGAGATCTACAAGAAATCTAATGAGACCCTCGATGTTGTGATAAAGAACCAACTAGAAATTAAGCATACACTGACTGAAATAAAGAATATTATACAGACACCCAACAGCAGACCAGAGGAGCGCAAGAATCATGTCAAAGATTTGAAATGCAAAGAAGCAAAAAACACCCAACTGGAAAAGCAAAATGAAAAAAGAATCCGAAAATACGAAGATCGTGTAAGGAGCCTCTGGGACAGATTCAAGCATACCAACATCAGAATTATAGGGGTGCCAGAAGATGAGAGAGAGCAAGATATTGAAAACCTATTTGAAGAAATAATGACAGAAAACTTCCCCCACCTGGTGAAAGAAATAGACTTACAAGTCCAGGAAGCGCAGAGAACCCCAAACAAAAGGAATCCAAAGGGGACCACACCAAGACACATCATAATTAAAATGCCAAGAGCAAAAGACAAAGAGAGAATCTTAAAAGCAGCAAGAGAAAGACAGTCAGTTACCTACAAGGGAATACCCATACGACTGTCAGCTGATTTCTCAACAGAAACTTTGCAGGCCAGAAGGGAGTGGCAAGAAATATTCAAAGTGATGAATACCAAGAACCTACAACCAAGATTACTTTATCCAGCAAAGCTATCATTCAGAATTGAAGGTCAGATAAAGAGCTTCACAGATAAGGAAAAGCTACAGGAATTCATCACCACCAAACCAGTATTATATGAAATGCTGAAAGGTATCCTTTAAGAAGAGGAAGAAGAAGAAAAAGGTAAAGATACAAATTATGAACAACAAATATGCATCTATCAACAAGTGAATCTAAGAATCAAGTGAATAAATAATCTGATGAACAGAATGAACTGGTGATTATAATAGAATCAGGGACATAGAAAGGGAATGGACTGACTATTCTTGGGGGGGAAAGGGATGTGGGAGATGCAGGAAGAGACTGGACAAAAATCGTGCACCTATGGATGAGGACAGTGGGTGGGGAGTGAGGGCGGAGGGTGGGGTGGGGACTGGAAGGAGGGGAGTTATGGGGGGGGGAAGAGGAACAAATGTAATAATCTGAACAATAAAGATTTAATTAAAAAAAGAAGAAAATTATAGGCCGATATCCCTGATGAATATAGATGAAAAAAATCCTCAACAATTATCAAACCAAATTCAGCACTACATTAAAAAGATCATACACTATGATGAAGCAGGATTTATTCCGGGGATGTAAGGTTGGTTCAATATGCACAAATCAATGAATGTGATACACCACATAAACAAAATGTAGGATGAAAATAATATGATCATATCAATAAAGAAAAAGCACTTGCCGAAACCGGTTTGGCTCAGTGGATAGAGCGTCAGCCTACGGAGTAGAGGGTCCCAGGTTCGATTCCGGTCAAGGATATGTACCTGGGTTGCGGGCACATCCCCAGTGGGAGGTGTGCAGGAGGCAGCTGGTCGATGTTTCTCTCTCATCGATGTTTCTAACTCTGTATCTCTCTCCCTTCCTCTCTGTAAAAAATCAATAAAACATATTTAAAAAGAAAAAGCACTTGACAAAAATCCAGCACCCATTTATAATAAAAACTCTCAGCAAAGTGGTAATAGAAGGAACATACCTCAACATAATAAAGGATATATGTGACAAACCCACAGTTAACATCATACTAAATGGGGGAAAGGTAAAAGCATTTTCCTCAAGATCAGGAGCAAGATAAGGATTCCCACTCTTACCACTTTTATTCAAAACAGGACTGGAAGTCCTAGCCACAGCAATCAGACAAAAGAAAAGAAATTGAAGGCATTTAAATTGAAAAGGAAGAAGTAATACTGTCATTGTTTGCAGATGACATGATACTATATAGTGAGGACCGTAAAAATCCCACCAAAAAGTATTAGAACTGATAAATGAATTCAGTAAAGTAGCAGGATACAAAATTAATATTGAGAAATCAGTTGCATTTTTGTACACCAATAATGAACTATCAGAAAGAAAAATGAAGCAAACAATCCCATTTACAATTCCATAAAAAAACTAACAATCTAGGAATAAATTTAACCAAGGAGGTAAAAGACCTTTACTTGTAAAATTATAAGACATTCAAGAAACAAGTTGAAGAAGATACAAATAAATGGAAGCAATGTACCGTGCTCATGGGTGGGAAGAATTAATACTGTCAAAATGTTTATACTACCCAAAGCAATCTATAGATTCAATGCAATCCCTATCAAAATACCAAAGGCATTTTTTACAGAACTAAAAGAAATAATCCTAAAATTTATACGGAACCACAAGAGACACTGAATAGCCATAACTACCTTGAGAAAGAACAAAGTTGGAGTTATTATGCTACCTGATATCAAACTATATTGCTACAAGGCTATAGTAATCAAAATAGCATGGTATTGACATAAAAAAAGATCTTTGGAACAGAATAGAGAGCCCAGAAATAAACCCACGCCTATATGGTCAATTAAACTATGTCAAAGGAGGCAAGAATATACAATTGGGTAAAGACAGTCTCTTCAGTAAATTGTATAGACGGGGGGAGGTCAATAGGGGGGAAAAGGGACATATGTACTACTATTTGTAATACTTTAAACAATAAAAAAAATAAATGGTATAGAAAAACCTCTATAGATACATGCAAAAAATGAAAACAGACCACCTTCTTAAACCATATATAAGAATGAACTCAAAATGGATTAAAGACTTAAATGTCAGACCCCAAACCATAACACTTCTAGGAAACAAAAGAGGCAGTAAACTCTCTGACTTTGTTCTTGGTAATATTTTTAAAGATATCCTCTTTGGAGAAATGTCTGTTTAGGTCATTTTTATTGTTTCCCTAAGGAGGCAAGGGAAACAAAAAAAGGAAACAAATGGGATTACATCAAACTAAAACACTTTTGCACAGCAAAGGAAACCATCAACAAAACACAAAGACAACCTACCTAATGTATCACCAATGACACATCTAATAAAGGGTTAACATCTAAAATGTATAAAAAATTCATACAACTTAATACCAAAAGACTAGATAATCTGATTAAAAAATAACCTCAACAGACATTTCTCCAAAGAGGACATACAGATGACCAATAAATATATGAAAAGATGCTTAAGGCCACTAATCATCAAAGAAATGCAAATTAAAATCTCAATGAGATATCACCTCACACCTGTCATGAATAAATCAACAAATAACTGCTGGCAAGGATGTGGAAAAAAGGGAACCCTTGTGTGTTAGGACTACAGATTGCTACAACCACTAAGAAAAACAGTATGGAGGTTCCTCAAAAGTTAAAAATAGAGCAGAACCACTTTATAACCCAATGATTCCACTTCTGGGTATTTATCCAAATAAATCTGAAACACTAATTTGAAAAGATATATGTATCCTTATGTTCATTGCAGCATTATTTACAATAGCCAAGATATGGAAGCAACCCAAAGGCCCACCAACAGACACTTGGATAAAGAAGACATGGTACATATATACAATGGAACATCACTAGGCCATTAAAAGGAATGAAATCTTACCATTTGTGACAACATGGATGCATGGATATTATGGTAAGTGAAATATAACAGAGAAAGGCAAATATACCATATAATTTTATTTATATGTAGAATCTTAAAAAATAAATGAACAAGCAAAACAGAAACAGACTCATGTATATATAGAGAACAACGTGAGGGTTTCCAGATGGGCTGGGATTAGGGACTGGGTGAAAGAGGTGAAGGTATTAAGAAGTACAAATTGGTAGTTATAAAATAGTCTTTGGAGATGTAAAGTATAGCATAGGGAATCTATTTATATAAAATCCTAATATGCAAATAGACTGCACCGTGGAACAACTGAACAACCATACAACCGGTCACTATGACATTCGCTGACCACCAGGGGGTGCACGTGGACCATGGTGGTCGCTGGCAGCAGGTGGCAGAGTGTGGAACATGGCAGGTGTCGTGGTGGCATGGTGGAGCAGGTGAGCGGGGGCACCAGACCAAGGTGGCTGCGTTGGGTGCTGTCATCAGGTCGAGCCTTTGGTGGTTACTGAAAATTCTTTGCTCCCGTGTGCTGCAGTCCCACCCGGCACTTGCACCTGCTGCTGGCACTGGCCCCGCTCGCACCCACTGCGGCACCTTGTGCTGGCCCCAATTGCTTGGTGCTGTCAGTGGTTGCGAGCGGCAACTGCCGGCCCCGATTGCCCCTTAGGGCTTCTCCACCTCTCCCTGCTCCTGAGGGGTGATCAATCGGGGCCAGCAGCCGCCTCTCGCACCCCCTGCCAATGCCAAAGCCGCCATTTGCACCCACTGTCAGCGCCAGCCCCACTCACACTTGCAGCTGGCGCTGGAGTCACCACTCGCACCTGCTGTGGACACCCAGTGCCGGTCCCGATTGCTCAGTGCCATCAGTGGGTGCAAGCAGCAGCTGCTGGCCCTAATCGTCCCTGAGGGCTTCTCCACTTCCCCCTGCTTCTGAGGGGTGATTGGAGCAGCAGCCGCTGCTCGTACCCACTGACAGCGCAGGCCCTGCTTGCACCCGCTACTGACGCTGGACCCAATTGCTCTGTGCCATCAGCGGATGCGAGCAGGGCCAGTGCCATCAGCGCGTGGGAGTGGCAGTGGCAGGAGAAGGGCTGTCAGCAGAGAGGAGACTGGGGGCTGCAGAGGGAGGGGTTGGGCGGGGGCATGGAGGTTGGGCCGAGACCCACCCCTGTGCCCACCGCAGCCTCACGGCCAACAGTTCCTTTCAAGGTGCATGAATTTGTGCACTGGGCCCCTAGTATAGTCAATAATATTGTAATAACTATGTATTATGCCAGGTAAGTACTATACTTATGGGGGAATCACTTTGTAAATTACATAATTGAGTAACCACTATGCTATACACCTGAAACTAATACAAAGTAATATTGAATGTCAAGTGTAACTGACAAAAAGAAGAACAAAAGATTTTCCCCTACTTTAAAAGGAAGGGAGATTAAAAACATCTATTATAGATGATGGGAACAAATGAAAGTTTTTAAAGAGTGGTAAACATGACCAATTTTGGATTTAAAAAATATTACATTTGGAAGATAGATTTAGGAATAAAAAAATGGTGTTTAAGAAACCATTTAGGAAATTTAAAACTGTTGTTTTACAGTTCAGGTGAGGATCTCTAAGGACTAGAACAATGAAAGTTATTTAAGACATAAAAATGACATTACCAAGCGACCTTTTGGATGTGGAAGATGAGGAAAAAGAGGGACCCGATCGCCCCGTAGACGGCGACCAGCAGCAGAGGCAGGGGGAGGGGCCACTGCCCAGTTCCCAGGTGCTGAGGCAGGGGGCTCAGCCCCGATTGGTCATCCTGCAGGCAGCATGGTGGAGCAGGTGAGGGGGCAGTGCCAGGCCAAGGCAGGGTGCCAGGTGTGGCTGCGAGGCTATGAGACTGGGGGCATGAGCTGGGGCTGTGAGGCTGGTGGCGCGAGCTGGAGCCCAATCTCTGCAGGCTACTTTGAGGGACCCCAACCATGCATGAATTCATGCATCAAGCCTCTAGTGTTATATAAACTGCACTGGAGCATAGAAAAAATGAAAGCTTCCCAACTCATTTTATACAGTTGGTAAAACCTTTAAACCAAAATCAGAAAAGGAGAGCAAACATGCAAAATTGTTATAGGTCACTCTTTCATAGGAACAGATATACAAATGTCCTAAATTGAAAACTAGTACATGAAACCCACTAATATACACAAATAATAATTTATCATGGTCAAGAGGGGATTCAATGATGCCGTATTTTTACAATTCCTTCTATAAACAGGTTAGAAAAAGTACATGATGATTAATTTTTATCAATAATAAAATTGAGCACTCATTCCTTATTTTAAAAATATCTAATTCTTGGGAAACAAGAAATGAAAGGTCACTCCCTTAATTTCATAAAGGATATCAGCCAGAAATGTACAACAGATAGTTAAAGATGAAACACAACATTTCAGTTAGAGGAGGAAAATAAAAATAATGGCTACTATCATTGGTATTATTCATCTTTATAATATAAAAAAGATAAGCCTGGACAGTGTGGCTCAATGGTTGAGCAGCAACCTATGGAGCAGGTGGTCACGGTTCGATTGCCATCAGGGCACATGCCCGAGTTGTGAGCTCGATCTCAAGTAGGGGGCATGCAGGAGGCAGCCAATTGATGATTCTCTCTCATCATTAATGTTTCTATCTCTCTCCCTCTCCCTTACTCTCTGAAATCAATAAAAATATATTTTTTAATAATTAAAAAAGAAGCCCTAACCAGTTTGGCTCAGTGGATAGAGCGTCGGCCTGTGGACTCAAGGGTCCCAGGTTTGATTCCGGTCAAGGGCATGTACCTTGGTTGCGGGCACAACCCCAGTAGGGAATGTGCAGGAGACAGCTGATCGATGTCTCTCTCTCTCATCGATGTTTCTAACTCTCTATCCCTCTCCCTTCCTCTCTGTAAAAAATCAATAAAATATATTAAAAATAATAATAATTTAAAAAGAAGGTATAAATGTTAGAAAAAAAGAGGCCAAAGTGTTTACTTAAAAATAATGTTAATATCCACCTAGAATATCCAAGAAGCACAACTGACAATGAAAAACTAAGAAAGCAATTCATTAATGTAGTTACATACAAGATCAAATTTTGAAAATTAATATTACTAGATAGGATTACAGAATAAAATAAAAAAAATATATTCCATTTTCAAACAAGAAAACATACAAACAAAAGCTCACAGACACAGAAAACTGTATGGTGGTTACCAGAGAAAAGGGGTGGGAAGTAGTAAAGGTTAAAGAGGGTCATATATATGGTAACAGATGATGATTTGACTTTGGGTGGTGGGGTCGCAATGCAATATAAAAATCCTAAAGTCAGTAAGAAAAATACAACCTGAAAGAAAAAAAAATAAGCAAATGGTATGAATAGGCAATTCACAGAAATGAAAAGAGAAATGGCCAATGGCATGAGAAGATGCTTCATTTCACAAGTAATTGAGGAAAGACAAGCTTTAAAAAATAATAGGCAATATTCAAGATAGGCAAAAATAAAAAGGTCAATAATGTCCAATATTGTAAATACTGGAAAACATCCTATATAATAAAAGGCTAATATGCAAATTGTCCCTCAACCAGGAGTTCGACCACGGGGTGGGGCTGGCCGGCCAACTGCCTGCCGCCCCTCCCCCCAGCTGGCCCTGCCTCTAACCAGCCATCCCACCCTGATTGGGAGCAGGGCCGGCTGGCCAACCACCCACGTCCCCGCCCCCCCAGTCCAATTGGCCCCAATCGGGGTAGGCTGGCCAGACCCCACACCCGTGCACAAATTCGTGCACCAGGCCTCTAGTTCTCATATATTGTATGTGGTGTGCATATTAGGACAGGCATTTTGGAGGTTAATATTTAGCAGTATTTAAAATCTCAAATGTGTATACCCTTCAAACTAGCAATTCCTTTCCTAAGTACATAGCCTAGAGCAGTGGTCACCAACCTGGTGGTTGGCCTAGAGAATACTCCCTTGTGTATATCATGTACCAGGCTATTGACTGAGGCATCATTTTGCAATAGCCAGAAAATGAACAACCTAAATATTAATTAAACAGGAATCTATTTATATAAAAGCCATGGGTGGTGTTCATCACGACCAGAACAGAACCGTGACCAAGCGGAAGGAAGTCAGGGGTTGTCTTGGCAACGGCTGCGCCCTTCCCCAAGCTGTTTCCTGTAAGGGCGGGATTTGAGGCAGGAACCCGCCCTCGGAGTGTGGAGGAAGAGCTTTCTAAAGTGTGCCATGAGCCAGCACAGCCAGGGGTGAACCTGAGTGGGGGCGGCTGAAAGGCTTAGAAAAGACAGACAAGAAAATGAAAGCCGAGTCTCAGTGGGATGCTGCTTCTATGAGAGACAGCGACCATGCCCACAGCCATCCCTTTATTTTATAGCAGATGCTACCAGGCAAAGTAAGGGCGTGACCAAGATGTTTACAACATTCTCCTGGGTTTCAATCCTACTGAAATACATGCACCTGAACTCTATCAAGCCTACATCACTCAGGCACATGGGGCCACGTGTTCGGACCATAGGTTCGAGCTTACAACTACAGCTGTTGGCTATAATTGTGCTGGGAGGGCCCTGCCCTCCAAGCTGGGACTTGCACGTGGCAATGAGAGGACTGTGCCCTCTCATCAGTCCAAGGCTTGAACCTGTCCAAAACACTGTAACGGCTCCCCACAATAAAGTTTTAATTCTGTTTCTTTGTTACTAATGTGGCCCCACCCCATAACAAAGAAACAATTTCTGGAGGATGAGGCCCAGGAATCAGGATTTTAAAAAGATTCCCAGGTGATTCTAATGTGCAGCCAAGGTTGAGAACCACTGCTATAGATAATATTAAAAATATATCTAAACGTGCAATTCTTTGTCCAAAAAATGAGCGTGTTCAAAAATTAAATGAAGAAAATTTGGATATACTCGATGGAGATTTTCACACATTTGAGTGATGATTCCATTGATTCCACAGATGATGCTGAAAAGGGAAAATTTTCCCATCGAATTTCTTAATAGTATTACTCCTTCGGGAATGCCATGTCATAAATTAAAATTGAAAGTGGGTGCAATCATCATGCTATTGAGAAATCTCAATAGTAAATGGGGTCTTTGTAATGGTACCAGATTTATTATCAAAAGATTACGACCTAACATTATCAAAGTTGAAGTATTAACAGGACCTGCAGAGGGAGAGACTGTTCTGATGCCAAGAATTAATTTGTCCCCATCTGACACTGGCCTCCCATTTAAATTAATTCGACGACGGTTTCCCGTGATGCCAGCATTTGTGATGACTATTAATAAATCACAAGGACAAACTCTAGACAAAGTAGGCATATTCCTACCTGAACCCGTTTTTGCACGTGGTCAGTTATATGTTGCTTTCTCTCGAGTTTGAAGAGCATGTGATGTTACAGTTAAAGTTTAAGTACTTCATCACAAGGGAAATTAGTCAAGCACTCTGAAAGTGTTTTCACTCTTAATGTGGTGTACAGGGAGATATTAGAATAAGTTTAATCACTTTATCAGCCATTGTTGAATCACTGTTGTTTTTATATCATGTTTTTGTTGTTCTCATATCATGTTTTTGTCGTTTTTATATCATGCCTCTGTTATATCCTTTTGTTACTGTTTATTTATTAATAAATTTATATGTGATTTTCATATACATTTTACTAATTTCCTTTCATCTCTCACACTTCTATTATAGAGAAAGGGCAAATAGCAATATTAAAATATCTCTGCTAATTCCTTTTTAAAAATATATTTTATTGATTTTTTAGAGAGGAAGGGAGAGGGATAGAGAGTTAGAAACATCGATGAGAGAGAAACATGGATCAGCTGCCTCCTGCACACTCCCCACTGGGGATGTGCCCTCAACCAAGGTACATGCCCTTGACCAGAATCGAACCTGGGACCCTTGAGTCCACAGGCCGATGCTCTATCCACTGAGCCAAGCCGGTTAGGGAAATTAATTCCCTTTTAATGTGCACGAATTTCGTGCACCAGGCTACTAGTAGTTAAATAAACAAGATAGATTTTGTATAATGTAAAATCCTATATAGCAGTTATAAAAATGAGGTAGACTTATGTACTGATACAAAAATATTTCAAAGATACATTACTAAAAGCTTAAAACAAGTTGAAAAACAATATGTATAGTATGATAGCATTTATCTTTAAAATCAACAATAAGGAAATAGCAATAAAAATTTTTTTGTGCAGAAAAAATTTTGAAATGCTATCCTCAGGCAGTTGAAAGTGGTTGGATTGGGTGGTAAATCAAGGGGAATTTTATCTCCATTTGTATTGCTTATGTTTTTATATTAGAAATGTATTTATGCTTTCCTCCATTAAACCTTCCAAAAACATGAAAAAGGGCTCTAACTGGTTTGGCTCAATGGATAGAGCATCGGCCTGCGGACTGAAGGGTCCCAGGTTCGATTCTGGTCAAGGGCATTCACCTTGGTTGTGGGCACATTCCCAGTAGGAGGTGTGCAGGAGGCAGCTGATCGATGTTTCTAACTCTCTATCCCTCTGTCTTCCTCTCTGTAAAAAATCAATAAAATATGTTTTTAAAAAAACGTGAAAAAGTACAGCCAACAAAAAATATAATTACATATTTAATGAAACTCCAGAAAACATCTGAACTGCAACCTAATACATATGAAGAAAAGTTCCCAAGGGCCATAAAACTTGGACCAACATGCAGGTGAATGCTGAGAAGATTCCTCCCACTAGCGACCTTGGGAAGAGCTAATATATTGGAATTTTCCAGAGTAGTGATTCACCTGAGATGTGAAACAAATGACTCCTTGTTTGGAAAAAAAAGATATTAGATACATAGGCTGAATCAGACAGGACTTTCCCATAATCCTATTTCTCATCACAAAATTAGACAGAAAGCAGAACTGAATGTAGTAGTGAGTAGATGGGCTATTATTTCAAGAGTGAACCAAGGATTGTGGTAAGATAAAGAGAAAAGTAGATGACAAATTGCTCTGCAGCTGCTGGTTTTCATTAGTTGGAGATATGTGAAAGCTAAAGTATACATTAAATAAGGAAATGTTCACATTAAAAATTATTTATGTATTATTTGTGTAATTAAAAGAAAATAAATTAATTCAGCAATGCCAAAATTTTAAAAGGCATATAACAAATATATTATTAGTAGTGACCCAGTGCACAGATTCACGCACATTGAAAGGAAATTAATTAGAAAGTGGCCAGCGGGGCAGGACTGGGAGAGATGAGCCCTGGAGACAACCTCCTACAGTCCCTCCCTGGCCGCTGCACCTGGGGCAGTGCCATGGCTCGAAAGGCGTCTGCGGAGTAAGCGGGGTCCCTCTGGCAGGTGGGGTCCCTTGGCCTGGCCTGCGGGGATAAGGCTGAAACCAGCTCTCCAACGTCCCCTGAGGAGTCTGTAATGCAAGAGAGCACTCTGCAAAGTTGCTGTCGTACAGGGTGTTGAACGCAAACGCAAGTGTGCAGTAAGCCAGATTCGGGGCTGACAGTGCCCTAGCAACAACATAACCCACAGCCAAAGGTAGAATTGCACGGCCCCGTGAGGAATCAAGCAATCGGGCTCCCTCCTCTCTGGTTTCATGGGCCTCACCCAAGAACCAAGGCTGCCAAGTCACTGCAGCTCCGCAGCTCCTGCATTGAGCATCTGCCCTTTGGTGGTCAGTGCGCGTCATAGCGACACAAGTCAGACACTTAGCATATTAACCTTTTATATAGATACTAGAGGCCCAGTGCACAAAAATTTGTGCACTCGGGGGGGAGGAGAGGGTCCCTCAGCCCGGCCTGTGCCCTCTCGCAGTCTGGGACCCCTCGGGAGATAACGACCTGCTGGCTTAGGCCTGCTCCCGGGTGGCAAAGGGCAGGCCCAATCCCTAGGTGCAGCCCCTGGTCGGGCTCAGAGCAGGGCCGATTGGGGAGTTGGGGCGCCTTCCCCTGTCATGCACAGAGCAGGGCAGATTGGGAGGTTGCGATGCCACCCTCAGTCACGCTCAGGGTAGGGCCGATTGGGGGGTTGGGGTACCGCCCCCTGTCACACTCAAGGCAGTGTCGATGGGGAGGCTGCGGCGCCACCCCCTGTCACGCACAGAGCAGGGCCCATCAGGGGGGTTGGGGCTCCGTACCCTGTCACGCACAGAGCAAGGTCAATCAGGGGGTTGGGGAGCTCCCCCCTGTCATGCACAGAGCAGGGCCAATCAGGGGGTTGAGGAGCTCCCCCCTGTCACTCACAGAGTAGGGCCAATAGGGGAGTTGGGGCACCGCCCCCTGTCACACTCAGGGCAGGGCGGATCAGGGGGTTGAGGCACCGCCCTCTATCACCCACAGAGCAGGGCCAATCAGGGGGTTGGGGCGCCGCCACTGTCACACTCAGGGCAGGGCCGATGGGGAGGTTATGGCTCTACCCCATCACACACAGAGCAGGGCCCATGGGGGGGGGGGGTTGGGGCGCCGCACCCTGTCACACACTCAGGGCAGGGCGGATCAGGGGGTTGGGGCGCCACCCTCTATCACCCACAGAGCAGGGCCGATCAGGTGGTTGGGGCGCCACCACTCTCACACTCAGTTCAGGGCCGATGGGGAGGTTATGGCTCGACCCCGTCACACACAGAGCAGGGCCCATGGGGGGGGGGGTTGGGGCGCTGCACCCTGTCACACAGAGCAGGGCTGATCAGGGGGTTGGGGAGCTCCCCTGTATTAGGCACAGAGCAGGGCCGATTAGGGAGTTGGGGCGCCTTCCCCTGTCATGGACAGAGTAGGGCAGATTGGGAGGTTGCGATACCACCCTCAGTCACGCTCAGGGTAGGGCCCATCGGGGGGTTGGGGCTCCGTACCCAGTCACGCACAGAGCAAGGTTGATCAGGGGGTTGGGGAGCTCCCCCCTGTCATGCACAGAGCAGGGCCGATCAGGGGGTTGAGGAGCTCCCCCCGTCACTCACAGAGTAGGGCCGACAGGGGAGTTGGGGCACCGCCCCCTGTCACACTCAGGGCAGGGCGGATCAGGGGGTTGGGGCGCTGCCCTCTATCACCCACAGAGCAGGGCCAATCAGGGGGTTGGGGCGCTGCCACTGTCACACTCAGTTCAGAGCCGATGGGGAGGTTATGGCTCAACCCCGTCACACACAGAGCAGGGCCCGTGGGGGGGGGGGGTTGGGGCGCCGCACGCTGTCACACACAGAGCAGGGCTGATCAGGGGGTTGGGGAGCTCCCCTGTATTAGGCACAGAGCAGGGCCGATCAGGGGGTTGGGGCGCCTTCCCCTGTCACGAACAGAGCAGGGCAGATTGGGAGGTTGTGGCCCTGCCCCCTGTCACATACAGAGCCGCAGGGTGATCAGGGGGTTTGGGCGCTGCCCCCTGTCACGCTGATCCCGGTGCCGGGAGGCCTCTTGGCTCTGCTGATCCCGGTGCTGGGAGGCCTCGCGGCTCTGCTGATCCTGGTTCTGGGAGGCATATTACCCTTTTACTATATAGGATAGAGGCCTGGTGCATGGGTGGGGCTGGCTGGTTTGCCCAGAAGGGTGTCCTGGATCAGGGTGGGGGTCCCCACTGGGGTGCCTGGCCAGCCTGGGTGAGGGGATGATGGCTGTTTGCAGCTGGTCACACTCCCTTCAGGGTGGGGTTCCCCACTGGGGTGCCTGGCCAGTCTGGGTGAGGGGCTGAGGGCTGTTTTCAGGCCGACTGAAGCTCCCAACTGCTCCTTTTTTCTTTTTTTCTTTTTAATTCTGGGCCAGGTTTAGCTCTGGCTCCAGCTCTGAGGCTTCCGCTGCTGAAAGCAGGTATCTGGTTTGTTTCCGTTCTATAATCGAAATAACTACAGCTCTGAGATCCCAGGCTCGCTGAAAGTACGTTTCTAGGGTTTTGTTTAGCTTCTATATTTGTTACAATGTTTCTTAAACTGCAGGCTCAGAGGCCGGCAAGGCAGGCGGGGAACGTTGGAGTCCTCCGTCACTGAAGCAAGCAAGCCTCATGTTAGTTTCAAGCTGCCTGGCTGCCGGCCGCCATCTTGGTTGGCAGTTAATTTGCATATCTCGCTGATTAGCCAATGGGAAGGGTAGCGGTCGTACGCCAATTACCATGTTTCTCTTTTATTTTATAGGATATAGATACAGATCAGGGGTGGGCAAACTTTTTGACTCGAGGGCCACAATGGGTTCTTAAACTGGACCGGAGGGCCAGAACAAAAGCATGGATGGAGTTTTTGTGTGAACTAATATAAATTCAAAGTAAACATCATTACATAAAAGGTTATGGTCTTTTTTTTCAATGGTTTTATTCATTGCAAACGGGCCGGATCCGGCCCGTGGGCCGTAGTTTGCCCACGGCTGATATAGATAGATAGATATAGATATAGATATAGATATAGATATAGATATAGATATAGATATAGATATAGATATGTATATATACACACATGCATAGAATACTATCTGGTGATGAGACAAATCAAACTTAATAGTCATGGTTAAACAAGAGCTTGGCTGAAAACAAAAAATTCAGGGAATGAAGTGTCCACAGGGGGCCTTTAAAAACTCCAATATATTTCTAGAAATGTAGAAAACTGTGTACATGCTCAAGAAAGACCTAAAAAGGTCAGTTAAGACCTAAAAAGCCCTCATCTTGTACCTCTGGCTGACTTTGAGGCTCTGCACAAGAAGTAAATACTAAAACAGAGTTGTAGAACAAAGGACAGAGTTGTAAGAAGACACAGTTGTAAAGAGCCCGAGCATTGAAGGCAAACCCCAACACATACAGAGAATCCTAGGCAAATGCTGGAAGAGTTACAGGTTCAAGGTATTTAAGGAAATCTGAGAACAATCATTAATGCAAGTGAACAGATACTTCTGACCTCAAACTAGAGGTAACTATAGAATTAGTCTAGGAAAGTCACAAAACATACAAAAACAACAAGTTAGATTTATTCTAGGAACACAAGCTTGGTTTAACATCCAAAAATCAATTAATGCAATATATGATATCGACAGAATAAAGAACAAAAATACATGATCCTGTCAATAAATGATGAAAAAGCATTTGACCAATTCATGTTAAAAACACTCAACAAACTAGGTATAGAAAGGAATTTCCTCAACCTGGTAGTGGCATCTGTGAAAAATCCACAGCTAACATAATGCTTAATAGTAAAAGACTGAATGCCATTATTTCTTCAAATATATTGCTAAGCGAAATAAGCCAGTCAAAGAAAGATAAATATCACATGATCTCACTCATTTATAGAATATAACGAACATCATAAACTGCTTAACAGAAATAGATACAGAAACAAAGAAGCATTGAACAGGCTGTCAAACTACAGAGGGAAGGCAGGGGAGGGTTGGAGGCGGGGGTAAGAGATCAACAGGACTTGTATGCATGCATATAAGGATAGCTAATGGACACAGACACTGGAGAGCATGTGAGGGCATGTGCCAGGGGTGGGGGAGGCCGGGGGGAGGTCAATGGGGGAAAAAGGAGACATATGTACTACTATTTGTAATACTTAAAAAAGAAAGAAACAAAAGAAATCAGCTAGTGAGTAACTAGGTGGGGGGAGGGGGGAATGACCTAGTTCTGATATATCTCATGCTGGTACAGAGAGTGACAAAAAGACTACAGAAACAGTAAATGAACTCTCCTTCACTGAATTTGTTTCCAAAAAATGTCTATGGTGGCCTTGAAATTAGGCACTATCGATCTGGAACTACAGTGTGCCCTAGATTTCAAGTCAACATTTGTCCACAAAGGCCAGATTACCCAATTTTTTTTTTTTTTTTACTATTTTTTTTTTATATTGCTTAAAGTATTACAAAGGGTATTACATATGTGTCCATTTTATCCCCCCGCCCTAGACAGTCCCCTAGCCTCCCCTATCCCCCAATGTCTTATGTCCACTGGTTATGCTTATATGCATGCATACAAGTCCTTTAGTTGATCTCTTACCCCCCTACCTCCTGCCCCGCAACCCTCCCCGGCCTTCCTGCTGCAGTTTGACAATCTGTTTGAGGCAGCTCTGCCTCTGTATCTATTATTGTTCAAAAGTTTATAATGGTCTCTATTATCCATGAATGAGTGAGATCATGTGGTATTTTTCCTTCATTGACTGGCTTATTTCACTTAGCATAATGCTCTCCAGTTCCATCCATGACGTTGCAAATGGTAAGAGTTCCTTCCTTTTTAGAGCAGCATAGTATTCCATCGTGTAGATGTACCACAGTTTTCTGATCCATTCATCTACTGATGGGCACTTAGGCTGTTTCCAGATCTTAGCTATGGTGAATTGTGCTGCTATGAACATAGGGGTGCATATATCTTTTCTGATTGGTGTTTCTGGTTTCTTGGGATATATTCCTAGAAGTGGGATCACAGGGTCAAATGGGAGTTCCATTTTCAGTTTTTTAAGGAAACTCCATACTGTCTTCCATAATGGCTGCACCAGTCTGCATTCCCACCAGCAGTGCACAAGTGTTCCTTTTTCTCCACATCCTCTCCAGCACTTGTCGTTTGTTGATTTGTTGATGATAGCCAGTCTGACAGGTGTGAGATGGTACCTCATTGTTGTTTTGATTTGCATCTCTCGGATGATTAGTGACTTTGAGCATGTTTTCATATGTCTCTTGGCTTTCTGAATGTCCTCTTTTGAAAGGTGTCTATTTAGGTCCTTTGCCCACTTTTTGATTGGATTGTTTATCTTCCTTTTGTTAAGTTGTATGAGTTCCCTATAAATTTTGGAGATTAGGCCCTTATCGGATATGACATTGGCAAATATGTTTTCCCACACAGTGGGTTTTCTCATTGTTTTGTTGATGGTTTCTTTTGCTGTGCAGAAGCTTTTTATTTTGATGTAGTCCCATTTGTTCATTTTCTCTTTAGTTTCAAGTGCCCTAGGAGCTGTATCAGTGAAGAAATTGCTTCGGCATATGTCTGAGATTTTGTTGCCTTTGGATTCTTCTAGAATTTTTATGGTTTCCTGTCGTACATTTAAGTCCTTTATCCATTTTGAGTTTATTTTTGTGTATGGTGTAAGTTGGTGGTCTAGTTTCATTTTCTTGCATATATCTGTCCAATTTTCCCAGCACCATTTATTGAAGAGACTATCTTGGGTCCATTGTATGTTCTTGCCTCCTTTGTCAAATATTAATTGAGCATATTGGTTCGGGCCGATTTCTGGGCTCTCTATTCTATTCCATTGATCTATATGCCTATTCTTGTGCCAGTACCAGGCAGTTTTGAGAACAGTGGCTTTGTAATACATCTTGATATCTGGTA
This sequence comes from Myotis myotis, assembly GCF_014108235.1. NCBI lineage: Eukaryota > Metazoa > Chordata > Mammalia > Chiroptera > Vespertilionidae > Myotis > Myotis myotis. The sequence goes on from NW_023416346.1 coordinate 83,286,064, forward strand.
TTGAGATCCCACCTACTTTGGTCTTTTTCAGGATTGCTGCAGCTATTCGAGGTCTTTTTTTATTCCAGATGAATTTTTGGAGAGTTCGTTCTAGATCTCTGAAGTATGCCGTTGGTATTTTAATGGGAAGTGCGTTGAATTTATAGATTGCTTTGGGTAGTATGGACATTTTAATGATGTTGATTCTGCCAATCCATGAACACGGTATGTTCTTCCATCTGTTTATGTCTTCCTCTATATCTTTTTTCAACGTCCTGTAGTTTTCTGAGTAGAGGTCTTTTACCTCTTTAGTTAAGTTTATTCCTAGGTAGCTTAATTTTTTTGGTGCGATGGTAAACGGGATTGTTTTTATAATCTCTCTTTCTGAAAGTTCACTATTGGTGTATAGAAATGCCTCGGATTTCTTGGGGTTAATTTTGTATCCTGCTACATTGCCAAATTCATGTATTAAGTCCAGTAGCTTTTTGATGGAGTCTCTAGGGTTTTGTATGTATAATATCATGTCGTCTGCAAATAAGGACAGTTTTACTTCCTCTTTTCCAATTTGGATGCCTTTTATTTCTTCTTCTTGCCGAATTGCAATGGCTAACACTTCCAGTACTATGTTGAACAGGAGTGGTGAGAGGGGGCATCCCTGTCTTGTTCCTGTTCTTAGGGGAAATGGTGTTAGTTTTTGTCCATTGAGTATGATGTTGGCTGTGGGCCTGTCATATATGGCTTTTATTATGTTGAGGTATGATCCTTCTACTCCCACCTTGCTGAGAGCTTTTATCAAAAATGGGTGTTGAATTTTGTCAAATGCTTTTTCTGCATCAATTGATATGACCATGTGGTTTTTTTCTTTCAATTTGTTTATGTGATGTATCACGTTTATTGATTTGCGGATATTGTACCATCCTTGCATCCCTGGGATAAATCCTACTTGGTCATGGTGTATGATCTTTCTGATGTACTGCTGGATCCGATTTGCTAAGATTTTGTTGAGGATTTTGGCATCTATGTTCATGAGGGATATTGGCCTGTAATTCTCTTTCATTGTGTTGTCTTTACCTGGTTTTGGTATTAGGGTGATGCTGGCTTCATAGAATGAGCTTGGAAGTGTTCCTTCCTCTTGAATTTTTTGTAGTAGTCTGAGGAGGATAGGTTTTAGTTCTTCCTTAAATGTTTGGTAAAACTCCCCTGTGAAGCCGTCTGGTCCTGGGCTTTTGTTTGCTGGAAGCTTTTTGATGACTGCTTCAATTTCTTCCATAATTATTGGCCTGTTGAGATTTTTAGATTCTTCCTGATTGAGTTTTGGAATGTTGTATTTTTCTAGGAATTTGTCCATTTCCTCTAGGTTGTCTAGTTTGTTGGAGTAGAGCTGTCCATAGTATTTTTTAGCAATCATTTGTATTTCTGTGGGGTCTGTTGTTATTTCGCCTCTATCGTTTCTGATTTTGTTTATTTGGGTCCTCTCTCTTTGCTTCTTGGTGAGTCTGGCTAGAGGTTTGTCAATCTTGTTTATCCTTTCGAAGAACCAGCTCTTGGTTTCATTGATTTTCTGTATTGTCTTTTTGGTCTCTATGTCATTTATTTCTGCTCTAATTTTTATTATCTCCTTCCTTCTGCTCACTCTGGGGTTTTCTTGTTGCTCTCTTTCTAATTCTTTGAGTTGTAGAGTTAGATGATTTACTACCATTTTTTCTTGTTTTTTGAGGTAGGCCTGTAGAGCTATAAACTTCCCTCTCAGGACTGCTTTCATTTTTTAAAAATAGCTACCAGAACTATTGAGAGTTGCTGGTCAAAGATAATTAAATAAAAACCTGAGCCTAGCCCTAGCCAGTTTGCTCAGTGGTTAGAACATCAGCCTACAGACTGAAGGGTCCTGAGTTCGATTCTGGTCAAGGGTACATGCATGGGTTGCAGGCTCGATCCCCAGTAGGTAGCCAATCAATGATTCTCTCTCATCACTGATGTTTCTATCTCTCTCTCCCCCTTTGAAATGAATAATATATTTAAAAAAAGACTGACTGCTTTGCCCCTAAGATCAGGAACAAGACAATAACATCCACTTTCACCACTTCTATTCAACATTGTACCGGAGGTTCGAGCCAAGACAATTAGGTAAGAAAAGTAAATAAAGCCATCCAGCACAGAAAGGAAAAAGTAAAACTATTTGTGTTCACAGATGACATAATTTTATGTATAGAAGTCCTAAAGAATCCATTAAAAAAAACTATTAAAACTAACAAGTTCAGTAAGGCCGCAAACACAAGATCAATATGCAAAGCTCAAAAAACAATTTGAAAATGAAATTAAAACAATTCCATTTACAACAGCACCAAAAAGAATAAAATACTTAGAAGTAAACCTAGCAAAAGAAGTATAAAACTTATACCCTGAAAAAAAATATTATTAAAATATATTAAACAAGACCTAAATACATGGAGAGACATATGATGCTCATGGATCAAAAGACTTAATGTTAAGATGGCAATAATACTTCCTAAATTGATCTAAAAATTAATACAATCCATATGAAAACCCCAGCAGACTTCTTTGCAGAAAATTACAAATTAATCTTAACATTCATATGGAAATACAAGGGACCAGAAGAGCCAAAACAACCTTGAAAAAAAACAAAATTGAAGCACTCACAATTCAAACCTTACTAGAAAGCTACAGTAATCAAGCCAGTGTAGTACTGGCATAAGAATAAACATATAAATCAATGGAACAGAATTGAGAATGCAATTGCTTCTTGACAAAGATGCCACAACAATTCAATGGGGGAAAGAATAGACTTTCAACAAGTGATGCTGGGATAATTGAATATCTACATGCAAAAGACTGAAATTTGGAGTGCCACTTCATACCATGTACAAAAATAAACTCAAAATGAAGCAAAAACCTAAATCTAACATCTAAAACTATAAAACTTTTAGGAGAAAAGAGAGTCATAAATCTTTGTGTGGCCTTGGGTTTAGGCAATGGTTTTTTGATATGATGCCAAATGCATAAGCAACAAGAGGAAAAAATAAATGAATAAAATTCATTAAAATTTTTAAAATGTGTGCTTTAAAGGACATAATAAAGTGAGAAAACAACCCCAAAAAAGTAAGAAAACATTTGAAAAGCATATATCTGATAAGAGGCTACTATCCAGAATATAAAAAGAACAAACAATTCAAAAAAATAAAACATGAATAACCAAATAAACAATAAAAAATAAAAAATGAATAATCAAATAAAAATGTGCAAAGGATCTGAATGAGTATTTTTCCAAAGAAGAGACACAAATTACTGATAAGCACATGAAACAATGTTCAACATCATTAATCATCAGGGAAACGCCAACCAAAACCACAATGAGATACCACTTCACACTTACCAGGATGGCTATAATTAAACACATAATAAAACAACAACCCATAATCTATGTGACACAGCAAAAGCAGTCCCGAAAGGGAAATTCATAACGTTACAGGTTACAGGCCAACCTCAAGAAGAAGAAAAAAAAAATCTCAAATCTGACCCTACACCTGAAAGAGCTAGAAAAAGAACAAGAAAAGCCCAGAGGAAGCAGAAGGAAGGAAATAATAAAGATGGGAGGAGAAATGACATAGACTCTAAAAAAAAAAATACAAAAGATCAATAACATGAAGAGCTGGTTCTTTGGAAAGATAAACAAGATTGATGAACCTTTAGCCAGACTCACCAAGAAACAAAGAGAGAGAGGACCCAAATAAAGAAAATCAGAAATGAAAGAGGCAAAGTAACAACTGACATCACAGAAATACAAATGATTATAGGAAAATACTATAAACAACCATATGTCAACAAATTGGACAATCTGGGTGAAATGGACAAATTCCTAGAAACATACATTCTTCCAAAACAGAATACAAAAGAATCAGAAAAGCTGAATAGACCGGTAATAACTAATGAAATTGAAGTAGTAATCAATAAACTCCCAGCAAACAAAAGACCTGGACTAGATGGCTTCATAGGCAAAGTTTACCAAACATTCAAAGAATACCTATGCACCTCAAACTATTCAAAAAAATCCAAGAGGACAGAATACTTCAAGACTCTTTTTATGAGGCCAGCATTATCCTAATTCCAAAACCAGACAAAGACACTACAAAGTGACTTGTATGCACGCATATAATAAGCATTACCAATGGACGCAAACACCAGGGGGTTGAAGGCATGAACGGGAATGGGGTGAGGGGACAATGGGGGGATGAGGACACATATGTAATACCTTAATCAATAAAGAAAAAAAAAGATACCACAAAGAAAGAATTATAGGCCAATATCCCTGATGAATATAAATGCTAAAATCCTCAACAAAATATTAGCAAACCAGATACAGCAATACGTTAAAAAGATCATACACCATGACCAAGTGGAATTATTTCTGGAGATGCAAGGCTGGTACAACACCCACAAATCGACAGATGTGATAAACAAAATCACATAAACAAAATGAAAGGTAAAAATCACATGATCATATCAATAGACTCAGAGAAAGCATTTGACAAAATCCAGCACTCATTTATGATAAAAATTCTCAGCAAGGTGGGAATAGTGGGATCATACCTCAACACAATAAAGGTCATACGTGAAAAACCAATATCATGGGCAAAAACTAAAAGTGTTTCCCTTAAGATCAGGAACAAGACAGAGATGTCCACTTTCACCATTCTTATTCAACACAGCACTGGCAGTCCTTGCCACAGCAATCAGATAAGAAGAAATAAAAGGCATCCAAATTAGAAAGAAGTAAAACTGTCATTAATTAGCAGATAACCCTACATAAAAAACCCTAAAGAATCCACCAAAAAAACCCAACAACAACAAGCAAACAAACAAAAACTACCAGATCTAATAAATGAATTTGGAAAAGTAACAAGATACAAAATTAATATCTAGAAATTGGTGGCATTTTTATACTAATAATATACCAATAATAATCTCTCAGAAAGAGAGACTAAGGAAACAATTCCATTTACTATTGCAAGAAAAAAATAAGGTACCTAGGAATAAACTTAACCAAGGAGGTAAATGACCTATACTGGGAAAACTATAGGTCACTGAAGAAAGAAATAGACGAAGATGCAAACAATGTTCATGAATTAGAAAATTAACATCATTAAAATGTCCATACTACCCAAAGCAATCTGTAGATTTAATGCAATCCCTATTAAAATACTAATGGCATATTTCAAAGATCTAGACTAAATATTCCAAAAACGTATATGGAACCAAAAAAGATGCAGAATAACCTCAACAATCTTGACAAGAATAAAGTTGGAGGGACCACAATACCAGATATCACATTATACTACAGAGCTACTATAATCAAAACAGCCTGGTACTGGCACAAGAACAGGCATATGAAGCAATGGAACAGAACAGAGAGCCCAGGAAACAACACACACCTTTATTTATGGTCAATTAATATTTGACAAAGGAGGCAAGAGCATAAAATGGAGTAAAAACAGTCGCTGCAATAAAATGGTGTTGGAAAAATTGAACAGGTACAGGCAAAAAAATGACCACCAACTTATACCATATATAAGAATAAACTTAAAATGGATAGACTTAAATGTAAGTCACAAAACCATAAAAACCCTAGAAGGAAACCTAGGCAGTAAAATCTCAGACATATCTCAGAGCAATATAATTTTTTAAAATATATTTTTATTGATTTCAGAGAGGAAGTGGGAGGGAGGGAGGGAGAGAGAGAGAGAAACATCAATGATGAGAGAGAATCATTGATCAGCTGCCTCTTGTATGCCCCGCCCTGGGGATCAAGCCCACAACCTGGGCATATGGCCTGACCGGGAATCAAATGGTGACTTCCTGGTCCATAGGTCAATGCGCAACCACTGAGCAATACTGGCCGGCCATCAAAGCAAAATTTTTGCTGATATGTCTCCAAGGGCAAGGGAAGCACAGGAAAAAATGAACACATGGGACTACATCAAACTAAAAAGCTTCTGCAGAGCAAAAGAAATCATCAACAAAATGAAAAGGGAACCCACTGAATGGGAGAACATATTCACCAATGATACATCTGATAAGGGGTTAATTTCCAAGATATATAAAAAATTTATACAACTCAACACTAGGAAGACAATAAATCCCATTAAAAATAGGCAAAGGAACTAACAGACACTTCTCCAAAGAGGACACACAGATGACCAATAGACATGAAAAAATGACCAAGGTCACTAATCATCAAATAGATGCAAATGAAAACAATAATGAGGTTATCACCTCACAACTGATTTACTATCATCGATAAATCAACAAACAAGTGCTGGCAAGGATGTGGAGAAAAGAGAACCCTTGTGCACTGCTGGTGGGAATGCAAACTGGTGCAGCCACTGTGGAGAACAGTATGGAGCTTCCTTAATGGAACTCCCATTTGACCCAGTGATCCCACTTCTGGGAATATATCCCAAGAAATTAGAAACACCAATTAGAAAGGATATATGCACCCCTATGTTCATAGCAGCACAATTCACCATAGCTAAGATTTGGAAACAGCCTAAGTGCCCATCAGCAGATGAGTGGATTAAAAAACTGTGGTACATCTACACAATGGAATACTATGCTGCGGTAAAAAGGAGTTCTTACCATTTGCAACAGCATGGATGGAACTGGAGAGCATTATGCTAAGTGAAATAAGCCAGTCAGAGAAAGATAAATATCATATGATCTCACTCATTTATGGAATATAATGAACAACATAAACTGATGAACAAAAACAGATCCAGAGACAGAGAAACATCGATCAGACCAACAAACCTCAGAGGGAAGGTAGAGGAGGGTGCAGGTAAGGGGGAGAGATCAACCAAAGGACTTATATGCAAGCATATAGGCCTAACCAATGGACACAGACAACAGGGGGGTGAGGGCATGAGTGTGGGGGGGGTGAGGGGTAATGTGGGGATAAGGACACATATGTAATAACGTAATCAATAAAGAAATTAAAAAAAAAAAACCAGTATGGAGTTTCCTCAAAAAATTAAAAATGGAACTGCCTTTTGACCCAGTGATCCCACTTCTGGGTATATAGCCTAAGAATCCTGAAACACCAATCAGAAAGAATATATGCACCCCTGTGTTCACAACAGCATTATTTACAATAGCCCAGATCCAGAAACAGCCCAAGTGCCCAAGGTAGATGAGTCGATAAAAAAGCTGTGGTACATTTACTGGTACACAATGGAATACTATGTCGCTGTAAAAAAGAAGGAACTCTTACCCTTTGTGACAGCATGGAGGGACCTGGAAATTGTTATACTAAGCAAAATAAGCCAGACAGAAAAATAAATACCATACGATCTCTCTTACATGTGGAATCTACTAATGAACAAAATAAACTGATGAACAAAATAGAACCAGAGGCATGGATACATGGAACAGACTGACAAATGTTAGAGGGTAAGGGGGTTTGGGGGGACTAAATAAAGGAAGGTGAAGGGATTAGCTAAAGAACATATATGCATAGTCCATGGACAGAGACAATAGTGTGGTGAGGACCAAAGGAGGGGGAGTCAGGGGCTGGCTGGAGGTAGCCAAAGGGGAGAAAAATGGTGAACATTTGCAATAGTGTCAACAAAATTAAATTTAAATAAAAACATAAAAAAACTAAAAAATATGGCAAAATTAGAACCCACATACTAGGTATATGTGTGTGTGTGTGTGTGTGTGTATACATATATACATATATATGGTTGTTGTTAATCCTCACCCAAGGATATTTTCCCCATTGATTTTTAGAGAGTGGAATGGAGGAAGGGATGGAGAGATAGAGGTGGGGGGAGAGAGAGAGAAACACTGGTGTGAGAGAGGCATATCAACTGGTTGCCTCAGGTGCCTGGACCAGGGGCAGGGATGGAACCTGCAACCCAGGTACGTGCCCTTGATCAGGAATCAAACTCTCAACCCTTCAGTGTGTGGGTCGATACTCTAACCACTGAACAACATTGGCCAGGGCAGAATCCTTATATATTTATTGCTGGTAAGAATTTAAATGGTACAGTTGCTGTGAAAAAGTCTGACAGTTCTTCAATAAATTAAACATCAAGTTACTACTATGACCCAGCAATTACACTCTTAGAAATGATATACAAGAGAAATGAAAACATACATCGACACAAAAATTTGTACATCAATGCTCACAGCGGCATTATTCAATACAAGCAAAGAAATGAATGGTTAAATAAAAACTTAATGTATTCAGGTAATAGGATATTGTTTAGTGAACCAATGTCACTCCAATAAATTGAATATAACTAACTAAATACATACATACATACATACATAAAGCGAATGAAGTTCTGATACATGCTACACTATGGACGAACCTTGAAAACATTATGTTAAGCAAACGAAGCCAAACACAAAAAAACATATAGTGCATGATTATGCTTATATGAAATGTCCAGAATAGGCAAATCCATAGAGACATACAGAGATTAGTCATTGCCTGGGAGGGAGGAAGCATTGGGGAAAACAGGGAGTGACTGTGCTAATGTGTGTGGATTTATTTTTGCAGTGATAAAAACAGACTAAAATTTGTTGTGGTGATTATTATACAACTTCATAAATACAATAAAAATAACTGAAATGTACACTTTAAAACAGGGTATTTTAATATATACTAATTGCATCTTAATTTTTTAAAAATAAATTTAAATGGTTACCAGCTATTGCACTCCTAGGTGTATAGAGAAATTAAAACATTTGTACATGCAAATACTTATATACAGATGTCCATAGAGAAACATTCAAAACAGCCTAATTGAATACAACTGATGGACAAGCAAAATGCTATATATCCATATTATGGAATATGGTTCAGCAATAAAAGGGAGTGAGGTAGCAATACATGCTACAACATGGATGATCCTTGAAAACCTATGTTAACAGTGCACAAGGGTTTCCTTTTCTCCACATCCTTGCCAAAACTTTTTTGTTGACTATTTAGTGGGACCATAAATTGGTAAAGCCACAAAAAGGTTCCTCAAAAAATTAAAAATAGAACTACCATATGACGCAGCAATTCCACTTCCGAGTATTTACCTGAAGAAATCCAAAACACTAATTTGAAAAGATACATGCACCCCCATGTTCAATGCAGTACATAATAGCCAATATATGGAAACAACTCAATTGCCCATCAATAGAAGAATGGATAAAGGAAATATGCTGTGTCTATATACAAAGGAATATTACTCAGCAATAAAAAGAATAAAATCTTGCCATTTGTGACAACATGGATGGACCTAGAGGGTATTATGCTAAGTGAAATAAGTGAGACAGAGAAAGACATACCACATTACCATATGATTTCACTTATATGTGGAATCTTAAAAAACACACACACAAAACAGAAACAGACTCACCAATACAAAGAACAAACTGATGGTTGCTAGAGGGGACAAGGGTAAGGGGGTGTTGAAAAATATAAAGAGGAAAAAAAGGTACAAATCTCTAAGTTATAAAAGAAATCTCATAGATGTAATATACAGCACAGGGAATATAGTCAGTAGTATCATAATAACTTTGTATGGTGATAGATGGTTACTAGATTTATCATGGTGATCACATTGTAAGACATATAAATGTTGAATCACTATGTTGTACCCTTGAAACTAATATAATACAGGGTAGGGCAAAAGAAGGTTTATAGTTGTGAGCATGTGAAACAGTTTATTCTTGTATTATTATTATTAATTATTGTATTATTTTTCATACACATAATTGTAAACCTTTTGCTCCTCCCTGTATTGCATGTCAACTACGCTTTGATAAAAAAATAAATTTATCACATGATGAATCCTTTAAAAAACAAAAAACCTTAAGTGAAACAAGCCAGTCACAAACGACCATATATTACATGATTATATTTATGTGAAATATAGTTTAGTGATTGCCTAGGGCTAGAGAAGGTGGAGGAATGGGGGGTGAGTACTAATGGGTATTGAGTTTCTTTTTGGAAATGACAAAAATGTTCTAAAATTAGACTGTGGTGGTGGCTGCACAACTCTGTGAATATGCTAAAATCCACCAAAGTGTACAGTTTAAATGGGTGAATTCTATGTGAATTATATCTCAATAAAACCATTAAAAAATAACTCAGGCCCTAACCGGTTGGGCTCAGTGGATGGGGCGTCGGCCTGTGGACTGAAAGGTCCCAGGTTCGATTCTGGCTAAGGGCATGTACCTTGGTTGTGGGCACATCCCTAGTAGGGGGTGTGCAGGAGGCAGCTGATCGATGTTTCTCTCTCATCGATGTTTCCAACTTTCTATCCCTCTCCCTTCCTCTCTGTGAAAAATCAATAAACTATATTTTAAAAAAATAACTCAGAACTGTACACCTGAAAAAAAAGATAAAAGGGGCACAAGAACTTTTAAATAAAAAGGTTAAATTGCAAAGTGCAAACATAGAACAAAAAGGGCACTTTTAAATACATTCAGAACAAAAAGTTGAATGAGGAAGAAACAGGTCTCTGCCCTGTGCCAGCAGTATCCTATATAATAAAAGCCAAATGTGCAAATTGTCCCCTCGGGCGGTCATTCAACTATGAGACCTGGAGTTCAACCGCTTGCTATGATGTGCGCTGACCATCAGGGGGCGGTGCAAAACATGGCGGGCGTCGGAGATGTGACGCTGGCAGCGGGTGTCAGTGGAGGTGCTACTGGCCTGGATGGGCCCCCCAACGAGAGTGGGACCGTGGTGGGATGGTGGAGCAGGTGAGCGAGCGGCACCAGGCCAAGGCGGGTACGAGCAGGGGCCCGATCGCCCCACCGACCACCCTGCAGACAGTGACCAGCAGCAGTGGTGGGGGGCGGGGCCACCACCCAGCTCCCAGGTGCTGAGGGACCTGGGCAGCTGACCCTGATCGATTGCCCCGCAGGCGAGATGGTGGAGCAGGTGAGGGGGTAGTGCCAGGCCAAGGCGGGGCTGTGGGGCTGCGAGGCTGGGGGTGTGAGCTGGGGCCCAATCTCTGCAGGCCACCTGAAGGGACCCCACCTGTGCACGAATTCATGCACTGGGCCTCTAGTAATACTGATAAATGACGAAGAGGTAAAATTCCTCAATTACTATATTTGCTTTTGCTTCTCAAATCCTGGGGGAACTGAAGCCCAATATGAGTAAAGAGGTAGTAAGACCTCAACTATTTTAATAAAAGTTCAAACATCTTGGACCAGATGAATTCTAGCCAAGGAAACTAAGAGTAATTCAAATAAGAGTGCTGAAACTATATCAAAGATCTTTGAGAAATCATGGAGAAAAGATGTTCGAGAAGATTGGGCAGATATAATTTCAACATTAACAAAAAAGAGGTAAAAGGTAATTCCATAAATTTCAGATATTTATATTTGTATATTTGATACATATTCTAGATTATAAAAGGATTGCTTGCAGTAAGATAGAAACAGAAGAATGAGCATTAGAAGCCAACTTGAATTCACTAAGAAGTCGGCTTAAGCTAATCCTTATTTCTTTTTGTATTGTTACTAAGTTGGTGGCTATGAGAAATATGGTAGACATAGTTAGCAAGGCATTTGATGAAATCTTTTAAGAGATCCTTAAGTACAAAACTGAGAAATAGGAGCTGGTTAATTTTCATTAGGTAGATTAATAATCGCTTAAAAGACGATTCTCACAGCATGCAGATTACCATGCTAGATGAAGATTTCTAACAGCAAACACCATTGTTGTCCTAGCCTTAGAAGTTTCACCATGTATATCCAACAACTTACTAGTAAATGAAGATACAGAAGCCAAGCTGATGAAGTTTATGTGACAACATCTGGGAAGAATAGTGAATAGTTGAGGATATTGATTTTAACTCTAAGTAGTTGGGAATAAAACAAAACAAAACAAAAACAAAAACAGAAACTTGCCTGGACCAGATGAAATCAAACCAAGGGCCAGACCCAAATCTCATACCTAATTAGAAAATGAGTGCAAGGGAAAGAAACAATTTTTCAACTATTTCTGAAATCAGCCTCAAGCTTGAATTGTAGGTACTATTAGCTTGTGACCTGAAATATCCCAGTCAAAACACCAACAATACCAATAGGAGGACTAGAAGTTTTTATCTACAACTGTGGCCTTAATTATTCTCACCCTCTTTTAAACGATCCCCTTCAGCCTTGGTTTTCTTTTGTCTTTCTGATCCAGCAAGGTCTACAAGATGCAGTTTGGAGCGAAAGCTGCTACTCCTGTGATAATGACAGGAAGACACAAGTGAGAATAGTACACAATCTTAAGGATAACTGAGTATCAAAGTTGACCTGCCAGCTCTTCTTTTCTTTCAAGTCAGCCAAAATGGCCCCAAATGTTACTAGTGCTCAGAGTATGGATGTCAGATATTTGTCAAATCAATTAAAGAGGCAACCTAATAATCAACTTCAGCAGAACTAACATTAAAAATCTTGACTCTTTAAATTGTAACTTACTTGTCACTCTTCTTTCTTTGCTCTATGGAGATTGTAAAGATGGCATGAGACCGGGATGACTGGGAGTTCATAGCTGTGGAGGCCACAGTCCTACAGTTGTTGCCTTGTTCCAAACAGGAAACAGTATCCTGGGCAACTAAAACAGTCTTCTCAGTGAGTCCCACAATCTAATTCAGAGAAGGAAAAAAAAAATTCCCTTATGATTCATACGTAAATACTTCATCAGAAATATAAGAATTGTTGGTTTAAAAAATGCACTGATGTCCCAGTACAATCTTAATAAATGGAATAGTCATGATTTTATCTAGCAACTCTGATCATTGTGATCCCTGGAAACCAAAGTCATGATCAATGTGAACCCTGCAAACCAAGGTCTCCAATCTCCACTAAGGGCTTCCAAAACAAAGATGCCAGCCAATACTAGATCTAGAAAAGATCTCTAGATTTTAGGGTAGCAATGGATACGGTGCCTTTCAGGGAGCCCCAAATGAAGGACAGCAAGGGCAAACAGCAATGCTATTTCTCTTTGCAACTTTCTCTTCTATGTAACCCTAGGCTCCTACTTATACCTTTGATCTGTTTTTATTTTTTTGTGTTGTTTTAAAATATATTTTTTATTGATTTCAGAGAGGAAGGGAGAGGGAGAGAGATAGAAACATCAATGATGAGAATCACTGATCAGCTGCCTCCTGCACACCCCCTACTGGGGATCGAGCCCACAACCCAGGCATGTGCCCTGACCTGGAATCAAACCTGGGACCCTTCAACCTGCAGGCCGATGCTCTATCCACTGAGCCAAACCGGCCAGAGCACCTCTGATCTGTTTTAAACCTCATTTTTTCACTGGGGGAAATTGCATGGCAGTTTCCACTGGATTAGGAAGCCAGAAAAACAAGGGCCTAGGTTTGGTACTATGTCTAGCTATGAGGGTTTATACAAGTTAAAATCTCTTGGAGCCTCTGGAGATTGAACTAGAGTAAGTCCCTGCTATCCTCAGTATGCTATGATTTTATTACCCCACCAGAGGCCCAGTGCATGAATTCGTGCATGGGTGGGATCTGGCCGGCCTGCCCCAATGGGGGCCGATTGGGGCCAGGCTGGCGCGGGGGAGGGACCACGGGACGTTGGCCGGCCAGCCCCGCCCCTAATGGGGGTGAGGGGGGCCAATCAGAGGTGGGGCCAGCTGGGGGAAGGGGCCGAGGGAGGTTGGGGGGGCGATCGGGGCCCGGATTGGGCCGGTTGGCTGCCGCAGTGCGCGTCATAGCAACTGGTTGTTCTATCATTCCAGTCGCTTGGCTTTTATATATACAGTGGGGCCTTGACTTATGAGTTTAATTCGTTCAGTGATGGAGCTCATAACTCAAATTACTCGTATGTCAAATCAACAGTGAACAAGTGAGACACGTGATGCTGGGCTGATGTTGTGACGTTCACTGCGCCAACTAGTAGTGGGGTATCTGAAGCTGGCTCGTAACCCGAATTTTAGCTCGCAACTCAAAGCAAAAAATCAGCCGAGAGATGGCTCGTATCTCGAAAAACTCATTAGTCGGGACACTCGTAAGTCAAGGCCCTACTGTATATATTAGAGGCCTGATGCACAAAATTTGTGCAAGAGTAGCCCTTCCTTTCCCCAGCTGCCAGTACTGGCTTCCCTCTGGCATCCGGACTGGGGCTTCCCTCCGGCCGCCAGCAGGCACCTGGGACCCGGGCTTCCCTTGCAGCCCAGCTTTGTTCGGAAGGATGTTTGGTCTACTTAGCATATTACGCTTTTATTATTATAGATAGCTCCCAAATCTACATTGGTACCTTGATTTCTAGTCTTCTGTTTATAATTGTCTGCTACTTACACTTTGAAATCAGTAAATTATAAACCAAACTCATCTTCCTACCACCAATACTGATTCTATCCACTCCTTCTCCATTTCTATTAATAATCTGTATTCTCAAAACCTCAGCTTTACCTTCAATTCCTCTATATCTTATCTATCACCAACTCCTAGTCGTTCTTTTTTTCCCTAGTCATTCTTCTTTTGAATCCATTGCTTCCTTTTCCTTTCTACTTGCCTAGTCCAGGCCCATATTACTTCATGCCGGAAAAAAAGGCAGTTTCCCAAATTGGCTTTTCTCATCCTAGTCTTTCTCCTTTTCAATCCATTTCTGTTTAGTCTTCCTAAAAACCTTGTTTCCTAAAATTTCATCAAACTACAAAGCCTCGTGGTAGATAATGAGGCTAACATCCAGGAGTTAACTTAGCTGGAGAGATAAACACGTTAAGATAAAGAATTGGTAAAAGTAGCCACAGCAAACCTTCATTCAAAAGTATTAAATAGCTTATACAGTATTCACAGGAATAGAAACTAAATTCTTTAATCTGGATTCATCATTTGATCCTAACATATCTCCTATTACTTCTAAACCCATATCCCTGAATTCAGACTGACTGGTCTAGTCTTATTACCCCTAGGAGTATATTTTCTACTTTCCTGCTTAACTTATTCTTTACTACAAGAATACCCTTATTCTTTTCTCTACTGACTTACGTTCATCCCAATTGAAAAATATTTACAAACTTGTCCTTACTCACCCCAATCTGAGTCCAAAATCTACACATCTTTGTATTGCAAATTTCACCTCAAATAATGCTTGGCATTTAATTCCTGTTTTAGCATGGGGCATATAAAATATCTTGGAATCCAATCAAGAGCTACGTCACTACCAACATTCTTTTTGGTGATAGCATGCATTTTGTCCAGGTTATCCCCACTATCCAAACCTATCCTCTGTATTCCAAGCTTATCAGGCTTTCAAATATGTCTGATCCTTTAAGCCTTGCTTTAGCACTTGGCTAATGGCTTAAGGACCCAAAAGGGGAATAAAAAAACAGAAGCACAAGCACCTGCCCCTCAGGTACCTGTACCCTAAACCTTCAATTTTCTGTGCAGGAAGAGAGAAAGGAGAGAAAGATGGGTAAACTTATTTTACCAAGCTTTCCCATGTCTATACTACCTATTCTCATCCATTTCTAGCCTCAGAGTCTCCACTCCTGAATACTCAAATTGGTGCTAAACCCAAACTCTGCCTGTTTTCAACACTGGCTTCTGGATTTGGCCCACTCCCAGATACAAAACTCCCAACCTTGCCTCAAATTTTCTGTTCAGCTATATCTCCACATTCTGCATCTATACCATGTGACGGAAACCTCTCAAATAAGTAATCGCTTTTTTCCTATGGTACTTATGAATTTGAAAAAGGTTATATTATTTAACTTTTTAATTTTTAAATATCATCCCAGACCCTAGCACAATGTCTATTCTAGTGCTGTCCAACAGAATTTTCTGACCATGGATAAGTTCTGTATCTGTGCTGTCCAATACCGTAGCTACTAGCCACATGTAACTATTAAGCCCTGATGTGTGGCTGGTGTAACTAAGGGACTGAACTTTAAATGTTAGTCAATTTTAGTTCATTTAGGTTTAAATAGCCATTTGTGGCTAGTGGCAACTGAACTGGACAGCCCAGCCTTAGAACTCTATAAATAGTTAATAAATATTTAATTGATATTAGCATTCCTTGAAGAGGTAACAGGAAGGTGATAATACATCCTCCCCACAAGAGATCCCATGTAGGAATTCTAGATTAACAAAGAGAATTAGGACCACACAAAATCTGAAAGATGTTAGTAGTCATTTAAAACCACAGTGGTAAATAAAAGGGATGTGAATTTTAGTAGTGAGCAACACTTTTAAATAATAACAATAATAATAACAACAACACACATACCTTTATGCCTTCCTTAGGATCCTCTCGTATATTTATTTGAGAGGCTCTCTCACGAGATGAGCATAGAAGATCCAAGATTTCTTCATTGTAAATCTGGTATTGTTGAAAATAAAGTGGTAAAAAAAAAGATGTTAATAGTGGTAATCTCGGGGTGGTGGGATCATAGATGATTTTTAAATTCTTTGTGACTTTCTGTATTAAAATATTTTTATCATAAACATATTATGTTTTTAATTAAGAAAAGGACTTTAAACGTATATATAAACAACTGATAATTGCAAGAATGAATTCACACATTACTATAACAAAATTGAGACTGCTCTTTTAAGACAGTCTCTTAGGAATAGCAGACATAACGAAATGTAACATGAGTGCCCAAATTCAATTCTTTGATGGTGTCATAACAGTGTCACCTTCACCCATTTTGTTATACTGTAAGTAATGTGCCCTTAGTAGAGGGTGGAAGTGGGAAGCAAAAGGAAAAACTGACAACTGATTTTTCAACAACAACCAGAACTTTTAAGTATATACAACAGTGTTTAAATAGTAAGTACTATATTTGTTTACTAGTATTAACACATAACAATAATAATAATAATGTATTATTGGATATATTAGCACACAGTAAGCACTATATTTGTTTGCTAGTATTGTTGTTCCTACTATTTAACATACCAGGTTCCTAAGTTATTTTTTCATTTGATTACCTTGGCCACAACGGGGTTAATGAAGATTCAAGAAGGCTAATCTTAATGATTTTTAACTTCCCTTCTTCCAACTCTAAACCTCCTTTACTTATTAAAATTCAACTTCAGGATGAAGTATTCACATACAATTTATAATTGCATGCTTAAATCATATATGTTTAATTATTGCTCCTTAAAGACATCTTACCACTGCTACG
Organism: Myotis myotis; assembly: GCF_014108235.1. Classification (NCBI taxonomy): domain Eukaryota; kingdom Metazoa; phylum Chordata; class Mammalia; order Chiroptera; family Vespertilionidae; genus Myotis; species Myotis myotis. Next base: position 83,303,222 of record NW_023416346.1, read on the forward strand.
GGACCAACCAGAAGCCATAAATTCCCTAAACAAGTGTTTTTGATGTCAGGAGGTTAGATATAACTGGTCAATCTACTTCTATACTGATAGACACTAGAATGAAAACACCTATAAGGGCAGGGACTTTTATCTATTTTGGTCACTGATATAGCCCAATTACTTAGAATAGGGACTATATAACATAGTAGATACTCAAATATCTTTGAATAAACACACTCTATCATCATCTATAAAACTCAATACGTCACCCAAATATTGTAACATTCTTCATGAATTAGCAGAATTATCACTTAAACCTCAAAACAGTAAAGGAAATCAAATATTTTACTGCAGACTCTATAGGGAATCCATACTAAAGGCCAAATTGGAATTAAAAGAATTCCTATCATCTTTTTATATGGCAATGCCAATTCTTCTACCAATCAGATTAAACAGACTATTCTGACAACGAGGAAAGAACTGTGTGGAAGCCAGATCCAACGGAGCCAGTAAGTTTTTTCTATCAATTTATTAAAATGTAATTTGCTAAAAATGCGATTTATTAATTTGAGTCATGCCAGGAAAAACCTGATTAGGATTTATTTTTCTACCCAAAGATAAATTTAAACTCAGAATAATTAAAGATAAATCATTTACCTCTAAGTATGACACTTTCAGAGTAAACTCAAAGTCACTCTTCTTAGCAATTTCTTTGAAGAGCAGTCTTATTACCCTAGGGATAACCCCAACTGTAGGTTCATTCTCTTGCTCTGTAGTGTATGCACTTCCCATTGAATAGGTTTTTCCAGAGCCAGTCTGTCCATAGGCCAGGATGGTTGCATTGTATCCTGGCAAAACAGAAGTCACATGCATGGTGGTACTCAAATATTTTCATCCAATCAATACACTCCAATTTCCTTCAGTGATTACTTGTAACAAAATTGAGACTGCTCTCTTAAGACAAGGGACTCATGAGTAGCAGACACAGAGAAAAAGCAATATGGGTGTCATGAATTTGCACTGCTCCAAATAAGCAAAGAAGAAAAATACCAAACCCAGAATGTGTGCCTCTCTTGATAGCCCTTAAAAGATAGGAAGTAAAACACTTAAAGATATGACTGAGATCATGAAGATGGCCAAGTCACTGTCAAAGAGCCAGAGTTTTATAATTCTACTTTCTATCTACATCAAACAAGTATAAATTATGGGAATTAAAGTCTTAGAAGCTACATAAATAGAAGGGATTCAAACTTGTATTTCTTTGATTAACAGCCTTCATTTTGTTAATACTCACCTAAGGATATTCCTACCATTGATTTTATTTATTTTTTTCCATTGATTTTATTAGAGAGTGGGAGGGAGGGAGGAACCTGCAATCCAGGTACATGCCCTTGACCAGGAATCAAACCCGAAACCCTTTGGTGCAAGGGCTGATGCTCTAATCACCGAACCAAACCGGCCAGGGCAAAGTTGCTTATTACAGTCAATGAAAGCATCTACGCCTTATCTGAACTCTCAGACTGCATCTGGACCATATTAACAGGCTCCTCATAGAAATGACATCTTTTTAAGTATGATTCAATTGGATATGTGCCCTTTGCTTTTTTTTGAAAGAACTTTTTGTATAAATGAAGACCTTAATATTCTGAAAAATCATAAGATGTTAAATTGAGGAACAAAATTGCGGCGAAATAGGCAGATGTGTCCCGAGCCTTGTCCCGGAGCAGATAGGAGGAGCAACTGAATCCAGTAACATCCACCCCAAATTGGCGAAGTGGATACAGCTGGTGAGACAATTTGCAGCCAGAAATGGCAGAGGACACCTGGAGAATGGTAAAATCAGGGACCTGGGCTGGAGAGAATTGCAAGACCTCCAAGCCCAGAGGGTCAGAAGGAAGCTGCACGGCACCAAGGCCGTGTCTCTGGGGACAGGCGTAACATCTGACTGTGGAAAGGAAGTCCATGGGGCTGCTGGCAGCAGGGGATTCTAGATCTAAGCCCACAGCTATGAGAAGCTGAGTCCGAAGGAGGCAGCCTAAACTGCCAAAGCCGCACAGTGCCGCCCACCCCCATCCAAGGAGCAGCAGCCATGCAAGCAGCCCGCCACTGTCCGAGAAGCAGCAGCCAGGCAAGAAGCCTGCCTCCACCAGCCAGAGGAGCCACCACCAACTGAGGATCAGCCGCTGCCGTGGCCACCAGAGGAGTAGCCACTGCCCAAGGAGTGGCTGCTGACCGAGGAGCAGTGCCCACACAACTCGACACCTAGATCCTTCGGTGAGAGCAAAAATGGGAAGACAAAGAAACCCCCAAGTAAAGAAAAGGAGGAATCGCCAGAAAAGGAACTAAGGGAAACGGAGGATTGCAAGATGTCAGTAAAAGAATTCAGAATGAGGGTCATACAGTTCATGAACTGGATGGATGAAAAAAATCAGCAACTTATGTAAAAATCAAGAGGAAATAGTAACATAGCTGCAATAAAAAACACCATGAAAAGTTTCAACAAGTAGACTAGGAAAAGCAAAGGACTGAATTAGAGAATTAGAAGACAAGGAAGCAAAACACACCCAAAATGAACAGCAATTGGAGAAAAAAATGAAAAGACAAGAGGAGAGCCAAAGGGAGCTTTGGGACAACATGAAACAAAGCAACATATGTAAAATAGGGGTGTGAGAACAACAGGAAGAAGAACAGAGGTTAGAAAACCTATTTAAAGAAATAATGTCAGGAAACTTTCCTGATTTGGGGAAGAAGAAAGTCAAACAAGCACAGAGAGTCGCAAACAAGATGAACCCAAAAAGACCCATACCGAGACATGTCATAATTATGATGGCAAATGTACAAGACAAACAGATAATCTTAAAGGCTGCAAGAGAGAGACAGAAAGTTACATACAAGGGATCTCCCATTAGATTATCAAATGATTTCTCAACAGAAATACATCAGGCCAGAAAAGAATGGACGGAAATTTACAAAGTGATGCAAAGCAAGGGACTGAATCCAAGAATAATCTATCCAGCAAGGCTATCATTCAAAACTGAAGGGGAAATAAGGAGCTACACAGACAAAAAAAGGCTAAGGGAGTTTATCACCACCAAGCCAGCAATGCAAGAAATGCTAAAGGGACTGGTGTAAAAAGAAATAAAAAGCGAAGACGGAAAACAGGCACAAAAATTAAAAATGGCTAAAAACAAGTAGCTATCAATTATAACTTTAAATGTAAACGAACTAAATGCTCCAATCAAAAGACATCGAGTAGCTGAATTGATAAGAAAATATGACCCATATATATGCTGTCTACAGAGACCCACCTCAGAACAAGAGACTCACGCAGACTGAAAGCGAAGGGATGGAAAAATATCTTTCAGGAAAATGGAAATGAAAAAAAAAGCTGGGGTAGCAATACTTATATCTGACAAAATAGAGCTCAAAGTGAAGGCCATAACAAGAGATAAGGAAGGCCACTTCATAATACTAAAGGGATCAATACAACAAGAAAATATAACCCTGATAAACATATATGCACCCAATGCAGTAGCACCCAAATACATTAAAAAGAAAAAAAAAACCTCTTCAAAGATATCAAGGGAGAGACTGACAACAGTACAATCATAGTACGGGACTTTAATACCCCACTGACATCACTGGATAAATCCTCTAGACAAAAAATCAGCAAAGAAAGAGCAATCCTAATGACTCACTAGATCAGATGGACTTGCCATATTCAGAACATTTCACCCCAAAGTAACAGAATATGTTTTTCTGAACTGCATATGGGACATTTTCTCAAAGGCATATGTGACATTTTCAAGATAGACCACATATTGGGTCACAGGCAAAGTCTCTCCAAATTCAAGAGAATTGAAGTCATATCAAGCATGTTCTCAGACCCCATTGGCATAATATTAGAAACTAGAGGCCCAGTGCACAAAAATTTGTGCACTCGGGGGGGGGGGGGGTACCTCAGCCCGGCCTGTGCCCTCTCGCAGTCTGGGACCCCTCGGGAGATAATGACCTGCTGGCTTAGACCTGCTCCCGGGTGGCAGAGGGCAGGCCCAATCCCTAGGTGCAGCCCCTGGTCGGGCTCAGATCAGGGCTGATTGGGGAGTTGGGGCGCCGCCCCCCTGTCATGCACAGAGCAGGGCGGATTGGAAAGTTGCGATGCCAACCTCAGTCACGCTCAGGGTAGGGCCGATTGGGGGGTTGGGGCACCGCCCCCTGTCACACTCAAGGCAGGGTCGATGGGGATGTTGTGGCGCCACCCCCTGTCACGCACAGAACAGAGCCAATCAGGGGGTTGGGGCGCTGCCCCCTGTCACGCACAGAGCAGGGCCGATCAGGGGGTTGGGGAGCTCCACCCTGTCATGCACAGAGCAGGGCCGATTAGGGGTTTGGGGAGCTCCACCCTGTCACGCACAGAGCAGGGTCAATCAGGGGGTTGGTGAGCTCACCCCTGTCACGCACAGACCAGGGCCCATCAGGGTGTTGGGGAGCTCCCCCCGTCACACACAGAGCAGGGCCCATCAGGGGGTTGGGGAGCTCCCCCCTGTCATGCACAGAGCAGGGCCCATCAGGGGGTTGAGGAGCTCCCCCCAGTCACAGAGTAGGGCCAATAGGGGAGTTGGTGCACCGCCCCGTGTCACACACAGAGCAGGGCTGATCAGGGGGTTGGGGCGCCACCACTGTCACACTCAGGGCAGGGCCGATGGGGAGGTTATGGCTCTACCCCATCACACACAGAGCAGGGCCCGTGGAGGGGGGGGGTGGGGCAACGCCCTCTATCACCCACAGAGCAGGGCTGATCAGGAGATTGGGGCGCCGCCACTCTGACACTCGGGGCAGGGCTGATGGGGAGGTTATGGCTCTACCCTGTCACACACAGAGCAGGGCCCGTTGGGTGGGGGGTTGGGGCGCCGCACCCTGTCACACACAGAGCCGCTGCCCCGTCACGCTGATCCCGGTGCCGGGAGGCATATTACCCTTTTACTATATAGAATAGAGGCCTGGTCCATGGGTGGGGGCCAGCTGGTTTGCCCTGAAGGGTGTCCTGGATCAGGGTGGAGGTCCCCACTGGGGTGCCTGGCCAGCCTGGGTGAGGGGATGATGGTTGTTTGTAGCTGGTCACACACCCTTCAGGGTGGGGGTCCCCACTGGGGTGCCTGGCCAGTCTGGGTGAGGGGCTGAGGGCTGTTTTCAGGCTGGGACTGAAGCTCCCAACTGCTCCTATTTTTCTTTTTTTTTTTTTATTCTGGGCCAGCTTTAGCTCTGAGGCTTGGCTCCAGCTCTGAGGCCTCAGCTGCTGAAAACAGGTATCTGATTTGTTTCGGTTCTATAATCGAAACTCTGTATCAACTCCAGCTCTGAGATCCCAGCTCTCTAAAAGCTGGTTTCTGGGGTTTTCTTTAGCTTCTATATTTGTTACAATGTTTTTTAAACTGCAAGCTCAGAGGCCGGCAAGGCAGGTGGGGAACGTTGCAGTCCTCCGTCACTGAAGCAAGCAAGCCTCATGTTCAGTTTAAGCTGCCTGGCTGCCGGCCGCCATCTTGGTTGGCAGTTAATTTGCATATTGCCCTGATTAGCCAATGGGAAGGGTAGCAGTCGTACGCCAATTACCATGTTTCTCTTTTATTAGATAGGATAAGCTACAATAAAAACAATAAAAAAATCAAACACTTGGAGGCTGAATAGCTTACTATTAAACAATGTTTGAGTTACCAACGACATCAAAGAAGAAATTAAAAACATCCTGGAAACTAATGACAAGAAAAACAAAACAATCCAAAATCTATGGAACACAATGAAAGCAGTACTGAGAGGGAAGTTTATACCTCTACAGGCCTACCTCAAAAAACAAGAAAAAATGATAATAAATCATCTAACTCTACAACTTAAAGAATTAGAAAGAGAGCAACAAGAAAAGCCCAGCGTGAACCAAAGGAAGGAGATAATAAAGATCAGAGCAGAAATAAACGACATAAAGACGAAAAAAACCCCAACATAATACAAGAGAGCAATGCAACCAAGAGCTGGTTCTTTGAAAGGATAAACAAGATTGATGAACCTCCAGCCAGGCTCACCAAGAAGCAATGAGAGAGAACCCAAATAAACAAAGTCAGAAATGATAGAGGCAAAATAGCAACAGACCCCTCAGAAATACAAAGGATTGTTAAAAAGTGCTATGAACACTCCATTCCAACAAGCTAGACAACCTAGAGGAAATGGACATATTCCTAGAAAAATACAACCTTCCAAAACTCAAATCAGGAAGAATCTAAAAATCTCAATAGGCCAATAACTATGGAGGAAATTAAAGCAGTCATCAAAATGCTACCAGCAAGCAAAAGCCCGGGGTGAGATGCCTTCATGGGGAAGGTTTACCAAACATTCAAAGAAGAACTAAAACCTATCCTCCTCAGACTATTCCAAAAAATTCAAGAGGAATGAACACTTCCAAGCTCATTCTATGATGCCAGCATTACCCTAATACTAAAACAACACAAAGAACATTAATTGGAGGCCAATATACCTCATGAACATAGATGCTAAAATCCTTAACAAAATTCTAGCAAATTGGATCCAGCAGTACATCAGAAAGATCATACACCATGACCAAGTAGGACTTATTCCAGGGATGTAAAGATGGTAGAATGTCCACAAATCAATAAACGTGATATACCACATAAACAAATTGTGAGTTAAAAATCACATCGTCGAGGAAACCAAGATGGCGGCATAGGTAAACACCGGAGATTGCTGCCTCGTACAACCACTTCAAAAATGCAACTAAAAGACTGAACGGACATCACCCAGAACCACAGGAAGGCTGGCTGAGGGGAAATTCCACAACTAGAAGGAAAGAGAACAGCATACCGAGACTCAGAGGAGGCGCGGTGCTGAAGTAAAATACAAAGGTGCAGAGGTGTGTACGGAGCGGGCTCGCGGCTGAGGGCGCAGTTGTCGTTTTCAATCGGGAGGGAGTCTCAGGCTCTGGGCTCCAGTTCCGGGCGAGTCTCTGGGGACCCAGACTCAAACAGGAGAAACGGGAATGTCTGGCATTGGTTGGAACTCGACGGCAGCTTTCTCTCCAAAGTACTTGCAGTGGTTGCTGGGACACTGAGAGGCAGAGCCTCTGGGGATGGAACTGAGAGCAGCCATAACTGCTCGCTCCGCCTGCCCTGTTGATCCCCTGGGACCCGCCCTGCCCAAGCCTCGCAGGGAGGCATTTGCTGGTTAGCCTCAGGCAGAGGCTAGATTAGCGCCGCCCTAGAGATCCAGCCCAGAAGTTCTCCCACTGAAAACACAGCTGATTCTCACAGCCAATTGGCCTGGAGGTCAAATCCCTCCCAGTGTTACCTACAACAATCAATGCTTAGCTACAACAAGACTGAACACAAAGACCACAAGGGGGTGCACCAAGAGTGTCTACCTCAGGTAATTGGGACACTTAGCACAGAAAGCCACTCTATCAACACAGCAAAGCATAAAAAATGCCGAGACAAAGAAACAGAACACAAATGACAGAAATGGAGGAAAGCAGGCTGCTGGATATAGAATTCAAAACCACACTTTTGAAGTCTTTCAATAGTCTTCTAGAGACTGCCGATAAACTTAATGAGATCTACAAGAAATCTAATGAGACCCTCGATGTTGTGATGAAGGACCAACTAGAAATTAAGCATACACTGACTGAAATAAAGAATATTATACAGACTCCCAACAGCAGACCAGAGGAGCGCAAGATTCAAGTCAAAGATTTGAAATACGAAGAAGCAAAAAACACCCAACCGGAAAAGCAAAATGAAAAAAAGAATCCAAAAATACAAAGATAGTGTAAGGAGCCTCTGGGACAGCTTCAAGCGTACCAACATCCGAATTATAGGGGTGCCAGAAGATGAGAGACAGCAAGATATTGAAAACCTATTTGAAGAAATAATGACAGAAAACTTCCCCTACCTGGTGAAAGAAATCGACTTACAAGTCCAGGAAGCACAGAGAACCCCAAACAAAAGGAATCCAAAGAGGACCACACCAAGACACATCATAATTAAAATGCCAAGAGCAAAAGACAAAGAGAGAATCTTAAAAACAGCAAGAGAAAGAAACTCAGTTACCTACAAGGGAATACCCATACGACTGTCAGCTGATTTCTCAACAGAAACTTTGCAGGCCAGAAGGGAGTGGCAAAAAATATTCAAAGTGATGAATACCAAGAACCTACAACCAAGATTACTTTATCCAGCAAAGCTGTCATTCAGAATTGAAGGTCAGATCAAGAGCTTCATAGATAAGGAAAAGCTAAAGGAGTTCATCACCACCAAACCAGTATTATATGAAATGCTGAAAGGTATCCTTTAAGAAGAGGAAGAAGAAGAAAAAGGTAAAGTTACAAAGTATGAACAACAAATATGCATCTATCAACAAGTGAATCGAAGAATCAAGTAATAAATACTCTGATAAACAGAATGAACTGGTGATTATAATAGAATCAGGGACATAGAAAGGGAATGGACTGACTATTCTTGGGGGGGAAAGGGGTTTGGAGGATGGCGGAAGAGACTGGACAAAAATCGTGCACCTATGGATAAGGACAGTGGGTGGGGAGTGAGGGCAGAGGGTGGAGTGGGAACTGAGAGGAGGGGAGTTATGGGGGGGAAAAATGGGGACAAATGTAATAATCTGAACAATAAAGATTTAATTTAAAAAAATCATCACATCGTCATATCAATTGATGCAGAAAAAGCATCTGACAAAATCCAACACCCTTTCTTAATAAAAACCCTCAGCAAAATGAGAAAAGAGGAATCATACCTCAACATAATAATAGTCTTATATGACAAACCTACAGCCAACATCACACTCAATGCGCAAAAATTAAAACCATTTCCCCTAAGAATAGGAAAGAGACAGGGATGCCCACTTTCACCACTCCTGTTCAACATAGTATTGGAAGTGCTAGCCATAGCAATTAGACAAGATGAAGAAATAAAAAGGTATCCAAATTAGAAAAGAAGATGTAAAACTGTCATTATTCACAGATGACATGATACTATACATAGAAAACCCTAAAGACTCCATCAAAAAATTATTAGACTTAATAAATGAATTTGGCAATGTAGCAGGATACAAAATTAATGCCAAGAAATCTATGGCATTTTTAAGTTCACACCAATAGTGAACTTACAGAAAGAGAGATTTAAAAAAAAACACAACCACAATCCCATTTACCATTGCACCAAAATTAAGGTACCTAGGAATAAATTTAACTAAGGAGGTAAAAGATCTGTACTCAGAAAACTACAGGACACTGAAAAAAGAGATAGAGGAAGACATAAAGAGATGGAAGAACATACCATGCTCATGGACTGGTAATATCATCATCATTAAAATGTCCACACTACCCAAAGCAATCTATAGATTCAATTTACTCCCCATTAAAATACCAATGGCATATTTCACAGACCTAGAACGAACTCTCCAAAAATTCATCTGGAATAAAAAAAGACCCCGAATAGCTGCAGCAATTCTGAGAAAGAACAACAAAGTAGGAGGGATCTCAATACCAGATATCAAGCCATATTACAAAGACACTGTTCTCAAAACTGCTTGGTACTGGCACAAGGACAGACATATAGATCAATGGAATAGAATAGAGAACCCAGAAAGTGACCCAATCCACTATGCTCAATTAATATTTGACAAAGGAAGCAAGAGTATATAATGGAGACAAGACAGTCTCTTCAATATTGTGTTGGGAAAGTTGGACAGATACATGCTAAAAATAAACTAGACCACCAACTTACACCATACACAAAAATAAACTCAAAATGGATAAAGGACTTAAACGTAATATGGGAGACCATAAAAATCTTAGAGGAATCCACAGGCAGCAAAATCTCAGACATATGCCGAAGCAATACCTTCACCGATACAGCTCCTAGGGCAATGGAAACTAAAGAGAAAGTAAACAAATGGGACTACATAAAAATAAAAAGCTTTTGCACAACAAAAGAAACCATCAACAAAATAACAAGAAAGCCCACTGCATGGGAGAACATATTTGCCAATGTTGTCTCCGATAAGGGTTTATCCTCCAACATTTATAGGGAACTCATACAACTTAACAAAAGAAAGATAAACAACACAATCAAAAAATGGGCAACGGACTTAAATACTTTTTGAAAGAGGACATAAGGAAGGCCAAGTGACATGAAAACATGCTCAAAGTCACTAATCATCCAAGAGATGCAAATCAAAACGACAATATGGTACCATCTCACACCTATCAGAATGGCTATCATCATCAAATCAACAAACGAGAAGTGTTGGCGAGGATGTGGAGGAAAGGCACCGTTGTGCACTGCTGGTGGGAATGCAAACTGGTGCAGCCACTGTGGAGAACAGTATGGAGTTTACTCAAAAAACTAAAAATGAAATGCCCATTTGAACCAGTGATCCCACTTCTAGGAATATATCCCAAGAAACTAGAAACACCTATCAGAAAGGATATATGCACCCCTATGTTCATAGCAGCACAATTTAATATAACTACGATTTGGAAACAGCCTAAGTGCCCATAAGCAGATGAGTTGATTAAAAAACTGTAGTACATCTACACCATGGAATACTACACTGCTCTAAAAAGGAAGGAACTCCTACCATATGTAACAGCATGGATGGACCTGGAGAGCATTATGCTAAGTGAAATAAGCCAGTCAGAGAAAGATAAATATCACATGATCTCACTCATTTGTGGAATATAATGAACAAAGTGATGAGCAAAAACAGATCCAGAGACAGAGAAGCATGGATCAGACCTTCAAACCTCAGAGGGAAGGTAGAGGAGGGTGGGGGTAAGGGGGAGAGATTAACCACCAAAGGACTTGTATGCATGCATATAAGCATAACCAATGGACACAGACACCAGGCGGATGAGAGCATGAGTGGGGGGATTTGAGGGGGGGGGACAATGGGGTGATAAGGACACATATGTAATACCTTAATCAATAAAGAAAAAAAAAGATGTTAAATTGAGATTTTTACTAGTAGAATGCTAGTATCACCTCGTATGGTATAGTATGGCATGACTATGGGTCAAGAGAACAACATTCCATAATCTTCTGCAATACTACAGTATAGTAATAACTGGGGAAACCAAGTTGCAGTACTTTTTTACAAAGCATGCTGTGGTATTGAGAGTTCAGAGTACAAGAAGGTACTGTTGAGCTGACTGAAAAATACTAGTTTGTCTTGCAGAGCAATGTTAACTAAACACATGTATATTGGAATCATTTTCTACATTATATTGCTTCTAAAGACTATAATTTAATTATCATAGTTTCCCAACTTAAAAATATGAAAGTAGAAGTATAGTACTCTTACTAAGCTGTAAAGGTACATTCTAAGGAAGATGTCCAGACAGTGAAGGCTTTGGAAACCATTTTTTTTTCAGGAATGGCTAAAGGAAAGGAAAGATGGTTAATGGGAAGATAATTAGAATTTGGTCTTCCAAATATGTAAATAGGAAAAAGATTAACTTTTTACTGGAGAAACCTGGCAGATAACACCTTAATCAAATGATCAAAATGAACATCAGGATGTGAGGGCCATCTGGCTGCAACATCTGTCACACCATTGATCACACCATTGATTTGGCTAATCTGGCTGGGTAGGCAGGTGTCCTCTTCCTCCCTCACTGCTCCATATGCATCCTTCCAGAAGCTGCAATCTTGGTTGAAGAGAACATTCCCAGATAGAGGAGAGGACTGTATTCCGGTCAAGGTTACATGAGTAGCTGCACCCCCCTGCTAAAGCCTCCATCAAGATCTCAAAATGAACATCAACAGTAATGGAATAAAACAAAATCATGTGTTGACTGACAGGATTCAAAGAGAACCTGAATCTAATCAGAAATAAACATCAGGCAAACCAAAAATTAGAAATGGTTTACAAAATAACTGGCCTGTGATCTTCAAAAGTGTCATGAGTATGAAAGTCAAAAAGAGAGTGAAGAAATTTTAGAATGAAGGAGACTACAAAGGCAGTACAAATAAATATAACATGTGAATTTGAACTAGACCCTCTGCTATAAAGGACATAATTGAGACAATTGGTGAAACTTGAATGAGGTCTGAGGACTGGATGGTAGTATTATAACAATGTTAATTTTATTATTTTGATAGTCATATTGTAGTTATGTAGCAGAAAGTCCATGTTAGAAGCATATATACACTAAAGTACTCAGGGGGCATCAGGTAAACAACTAATCTCAAATGGTTCAGGAAAAACATTTTTTTATGCTATTCTTGCAACATTTCTATAAGTTTGAGATTATCACTTTTAAAAAATTAAAACAAGTATTCAGAGTCATGATGTCACTTAAAAAGTGAAAAAAAAAATGTGAATAGCTGTGGCCTGGAAGAAGACTTCTGTTTGTCTAGACTGCAATGGTCGGCAAACACATTAGTCAACAGAGCCAAATATCAACAGTACAACGATTGAAATTTCTTTTGAGAGCCAAATTTTTAAAACTTAAACTATATAGGTAGGTACATTGTTATTTACTTAATTAGGGTACTCCTAAGGCTTAGGAAGAGCCACACTCAAGGGGCCAAAGAGCCGCATGTGGCTCATGAGCCGCAGTTTGCTGACCACAGGTCTAGAGTCTCTAGACTCCAGAGAGATAAACTAACATCCCTGGGTAGAAATTACCAGGAGGCAAATTTCATCTCAGTATAAACTAATACAATTAGAGTTGTCTGAGAACTTATCAACTGTGAGTCAGTGAGTTCCCTGTACAAAAAAGAAATTAAATAGGTAATGGAAGTTCACTTTACGAAGGTATTGCTAGAAAGCATTTTTCTTTGGAAGGAAAGCTAGACTAGATGATGTAAATGTCCTTTTCAACTTTATAGGACTAGTATGTCATGGTTCTACTTCTTTTAAATAGCCCTCTGCTTTGAATCCTGAATAAGCACTGTCCTAGAATAATAATTAAAGACCTCCTAGGCACTGCCCCTTTCTTCAGAGCCATGCTATGGTCTTCAATAACACTAAAGACTTCACTTCTGCAATAAAGATTAGTAACTGGCCAGAGTATTCAGGGATTTTAGGAAATCTCCTTTACCCAAAAGAATTCTACTCATCATTCAAGACTTATCTCAAAGGTTCCCTATGCTGTGAAATTTACTGGATTCCCCAAATAGTTAGTGTCATCCACTTTGTATAAAAGCACTGCTACTTCTAGAGCAGGACTGATTGATTCTATTATATATTTTAACTCCTAAAATACTTTTCCTTAAAGAAGGGTGCAAAGAGTTTAACAATTTTTTTATGCATCAAAAATTATGCGTGTAGTCATCTACTTCTACACCTATCCTAAATTTTGCACTCCTGCAGGGCCTGGAAGCTATTATTATTATTCATTTTTTTAATCCTTCCACAGGTCTTGCAGTGTTTCAGCCTCCAGTAGGTTGGCACACTAATTACCATCAGCACCCATCAAAGAGCTTAGAAACTAATAAGGTTCCAGGACAAACAAAAATATATGTCTCCCTTTCTCTCGCTTTCCCCCTCCCTACCTCCCACTCTCTAAAAATTAATGAAATATATAGATATCAAAGATGAGCAGAACCACAGAAAGCAAATACAGTACAAAACTAGTGTCAAGGATACAGAGACTGGGGACTTTTTGAAGTCAGGACTCATGTTTCATCCATTCCTGTATTTACAACATCCAAGCACAGTACCATAATATATGCTCAAGAACCATTTAATGAATGAAATAGTCTCACCTTTAAATATGTCTTTTATGAGTGGTGCTACTGCTGTATTGAAGATTTCCTCCTGCTCAGTAGAAGGGTCAAACACAAAGTCGTAGGTGAAGGATTTGTCAGTACCAACCACCACCTGGAGAATAATGGAGACAAAGAGGAATAAAAAGATGAAAGGTCAGACCACACCCCTCACTGTCCATTGGCCTGAGGTGTTCCATGCAGGCCCGGGACTGTTACGCACCTGCGGTTCTCCAGGTACAAAGGAAAGGCACATCTGACAGCCCTCACTAATCTCTTTGGGAACCAGAGGGCGACATCGTAGTGCCACTCTTACAGGAATTCCCTTCACCTCTTCCGTCATGCTCCTACCTCAGCACGGTATCTGACGGAAAAAAAGAAAAGAGGCTTGCTGGTGAATCTTGGTGGGTTGGCAGCGGTGGGAGAGCGTCCTCCTTAGTCCCGATCCTCCGCAGGGGGTAGGGGATGGGTTACTGACCTCAGCGTAGGTGAGGCAGCTCCTTCTCTCAGCAGGTTCGCAGCCGCTGGAGTCACTCTCCCTCGGATTTGGCCACGAGACGGCCCGGCAGCCCGGTACTCTAAATTAAACAGCTTAGTGTCGTCTAAAATGAAAGGAAAGCCCCTAGCTGAGGCGACGACAAAGACCCACAGCCCCAGGGTACCGGGAAAGGCAGTTCCTAAGGTGTCTCCCCTTCACTCGCCAAACTGAACGTACCTTCTCTTGTCTTCCCGCTGCCCTGTCCTAACCGGAAATTTAACCGCCAAGTTTCAAATTGGCCCTGGAGACGCCAGCCAATCGGAACGCAGACAGGCGGCGGGAGGTGCACGCACGTCGGCGTACGCAAACGCTTTAGGAAGGGGTGGGCCTGCGTGCCTCACGTTGATCCCGCCCCCGGGGACCCGTCGTAGCATCTGCTTCCGGTTCTCAGGCTGATTTGGCGGTGAGGAAAACCTGCGCTGGCTGAGGCCTGTTGGCAGGTGAGATAGCAGGGCAGTTACGTCTTAGAATGCGCGGAGCTTAGGCAGGAGGCGGCGAGGGGATTTGAAGGTGACAGGTGGTGAAGGAAGGGTTGATATGGGGACCGTCGCGATTACTGATCACATCTAGGGAATGTGGGCGGTGCCTTGCCTCCTGTCCCTGTGTGGTAGGCAGTTAGACTTGATCAGAGCAAAGAGGAAGGGCCAGGTACCGAAGGGCACCAGGGTGGAAAGCCCCAGGTGCCTAGCAAAGGACAATTGTAGGGTGGGACCTTGCCCCAGGGTGACCTTTCCTCCCCTAGCATATCCATGGTCAAGCGGTTTGGACCCCCTGACTTTTCCTCCCTAGAGATAACATCTAAGCCTCAGTTTTTATATCATCTCCAAGCCCAGATACGCAACAAAAGCAGCCACAGCTGACCTCAGGACCAGCTGCATTGGATAATGAACCCCCCCCTCTGGTGCCATCCAGTCAATCAGTAGAGACCTAGACCCTGAAAGGAAACACCTGGAAAACTGCTGCATAGTCTATTGAGATCTTCCCCTTGGACCGCCCCTAAATCTCCACTATGAAAACCCTTAGGACAGAGTACCCAGTGCTTTCTCCCTCCTGGGAGCACTCCAGCGCCTTTCCCTTTACACCTCCACCGCCCTCACCATTATCTTCCTCACTTCCAAGCGCCAAGGGCCCTTCCTTTACTTCTATAACTTGTTTCCTAAGCCCACCTCTTCTACAAATTACTTCTTCCATTACTTTGTGATTTTATAAATAAATGTTCTCTTATAGTTTCGGTCTTGACTGTAAATTCTTTCTTAGCCAGAATTCAAGTACCAGGGTTGCTGAACCTAGGTACCATCTGAACCCATGGGTGTACCACCTGGTGCTGTTCCTGCCACTTACAACACCTGTGGATAGTTGGAGTCAGCACTCCCTTGGACTTTGAAAGTAGACAGATCTTTGTAGATGCCATCCTGCTTGCCTCTTCTCTAGGTTGAAGAGAGTAACATCTATTTTGCAGGTTGTGAAAAAGGACATTATCTATATAGAGGACCTAGAGCAGGGGTGGGCAAACTTTTTGACTCGAGGGCCACAATGGGTTTTTAAACTGGACCGGAGGGCCGGAACAAAAGCATGGATGGAGCGTTTGTGTGAACTAATATAAATTCAAAGTAAACATCATTACATAAAAGGGTACGGTCTTTTTTTTTTTTTTTTAGTTTTATTCATTTCAAACGGGCCGGATCTGACCCGCGGACCGTAGTTTGCCCACGGCTGACCTAGAAGGTTGCTTGCCATCCAGATATCCAGCAAAGTTCATTGTTTTCTTCCATCTTCTTTCTTCCTTCTTTCCACCAATCTATCACCTAGAAGTGGGTGGTACCATAGGTGAAAACTGTAGGTTGGAGTTGTTTTCTGAAACTTGCTGGGCTGCTGTCCCTTTTGAACCATCTTTGTCAGCTTTGATTCACTTTTCCATTCTAGGGCCTTGCCGGAGATGGACAGCCGGATTCCTTATGACGACTACCCAGTGGTTTTCCTGCCTGCCTATGAGAATCCCCCAGCATGGATTCCTCCTCATGAGGTGGGAACCATCTATACTCTTGAATAACTGATTTTCCCCCTTGGGCATGGGATGATATATGAAAGGTAGGATAGCAGGGTTAGAAAACTCAATAGAGAATGATTCTTAGCCTTTGTTGTAGCCAAGGGACCCAGAAATTGGATTCTGAGCAACTGGGCCCATTGGAAGGTTCTTATGGAATTCTCCTTCCAGGGTACATTCATACCAGAGAATTCTGAAAATTCAGAGCCCTGCTTTCCATTCTGTCAAAGTAAAGAAGTGGAGAGCTACTGGACTACTAGCATTTCCCCAAGCTACCCATTTGGACAGTGTGATCTGTTCTATTTAAACTAAGGCTATGACTTTACCTTTTCATGACTTCAGGGTGATACATTTGTGTTGCAGATGAAGATGGTTATAAAATCTAAGACTGGTAGTAAGATTTCTGGTGTTGCTGTGTCTTGCAGAGAGTATACCACCCAGACTACAACAATGAGTTGACCCAGTTTCTGCCCCGAATCGTCACACTGAAGAAGCCCCCTGGAGCTCAGGTTAGTTAATGGAACAATGATGTCTTATTCCAGGCTAGATTTGTTCACACCAGACCCAGAAGTTAGCTGTGGTTGGGATTACAGATTGGGAAGCAGGTAGGGAGGTAAGGAAACTACCTTTACTGGGCAGAAAAGCTGAGGTACCATTTCCACAACTTCTGACTTCTCTCTGAGGGACACATAGCCAAGCTATCATATAGTGATGCTACTAGATATTCTTGTGTTTACTGTCAATATTGAGCACCCATTCTGTGCTCTTGTCTTGCAGTTGGGATTTAACATCCGAGGAGGAAAGGCCTCCCAGCTAGGCATCTTCATCTCCAAGGTGCGTGTACCTGGTAGGCAATATGGATAGCTACTTCCCTTTGTTATCAGATTGCAGAACTTTGATGTCCCAGGGCCTGGGAGGATGATTTAGTAGACTCTTAGAATGGGGAATAATGGGGAAATTCTTTCCCACTTAAAACTTCCCACCTGGCAAGCATCTGTTTCCCTACATTTTCATGCACATGTGCATACACACACACACACACACACACACACACACACACACACACACACACACACACACACACTAGCACCTTACATTTGGATAGCACTTAATTTCACTTACAGTCATTGAAATTACCCCACCTCAATCAGACATATTCTCTCCTTACCAACAGGTGATCCCAGACTCTGATGCACATCGAGCAGGACTTCAGGAAGGGGACCAAGTCCTAGCTGTAAATGATGTGGATTTCCAAGATATTGAGCATAGCAAGGTGAGCACAGCACTTGGCCTGGGTGAGGCAAGAAACGATTCCAGGTAGGACAAGTTGGACAGGATTAGTCTAATCTGTATGTAACTTGGTAAGAAAGAATCTCTCCTGAGGAAGTGTACCAGAAGGAAGCAGCTGTTAGTGACCCACAAGGTTGGAGTGGCAAATGACTTTCCTCCTGTTATGATTCTGTCCTGGGCCATATCTTCATTTGTACCAGCTGTTTTGCTCCTTTCAGGCTGTTGAGATCCTGAAGACAGCTCGTGAAATCAGTATGCGTGTCCGCTTCTTTCCTTACAGTAAGTGTCACTCTCTTTTGTCTTACTTGGAAGGGCCCTGGGTAGGAACTCTCTTGAAGTCCTGATTATTAGAGCCCTGATTATATGAGTCAGGAGCTCAGGCCTCAAAATAACCTGCTTTTTTCCTCCTTTCTTCTTTTCCCCAGATTATCATCGCCAAAAAGAGAGGACTGTGCACTAGAGAGCTGCAACCCACAGCCCTTCACATGAAAGCTTCTAGGACAAGCTGGGCAGGCCTCAGGGAAGCCACATAGTCTCAGACATTTCTGAGACTCCCGTAGGACCATGTTTTCCCTCCTCTCCCTCCTATTCTCTCCTCCAAAAAGTAAAATGCCATGCTGAAGAAATGTTGGTGTGACTTTTGGATGATACTCATTGAGTGTAAAATGCTATTGAGACAAAAGTAAAAGCTCTTTCAAAGATAGGATGTAACAGAGCAACACTATACCTATTTTACAATTATCTCTATCTGCCCAGAACAGCAGGGAGGCTGGGGAATCTTAGCTACAGTAGAGCTGAGGAATGGTATAGGGTGGAGAGTACTGGAGGAAACCCGCCCTTTCCTCTGTGATCTTTGAACATTTCTCTGTGGGGGTTGGGGAATATTAATGTTGTTCTGTCTTCTCCTTTCCCTGATTCTTTGATCTGGAACATAAACTAAGGGAGAGGCTTAGGTGCATTTATTTTCAGGGATAACAGTGAGAAATTGGTTCCCAATTTCCAACTTGTAGGTTGAGTAGTTCTGACAGCTGACTTCCCCCTTTTCTTCACCCCAGCCCCTAAATAACCTTCTGCCATGTTTTTAGTCCTTTAGTTACAATCTTTTGTTAGAGATTCCAGGCCACACTTTATGTCATTTCCATTGGCATGTTCAAAATACCCATTCAGAATAGAAACTTTTCTAATGAGGCATGGGATGAAATTCCCCCGTAATGAAAATCCCGATTTTTCTTTGAAAGAATCCTGGGAAGCTAAAATATATATTTCCAGGCCCTTCCCCTGCAGAGTGATTTTGTTGGTCTGAGATGGAGCCTAGAAATCTGAAATTTTAAGTAAGGTAAATAAGTCTTCAGTTCTAAATACAGTAGTAGTGC
This sequence comes from Myotis myotis, assembly GCF_014108235.1. NCBI lineage: Eukaryota > Metazoa > Chordata > Mammalia > Chiroptera > Vespertilionidae > Myotis > Myotis myotis. The sequence continues at coordinate 83,322,233 of NW_023416346.1, forward strand.
TATATCTCTATGAGGAAGTTCTGGCTCTTCCTGTAAATTCATCCCAGCTCTGCTATGGTACATCTTCTAGAGGAGGCTTGGTGCCATTGTTAGGTGGCAACATCCTTGTGAGCAGAGCTAGAGACAGAACTCATTTAGCGGTCTCTGTATTTCCTGGAAATTCCCTTTTACTCTGTTCCTATTGCTCTGCTGCCCCCCAGTGGCCATCTGAATAAGAAACTCTTACTTGCACAAAGGCATTTTGCTTGAGTCCACTGAATGTTGAGATCCAAGACTATCCCTATGGTTACAACTCATCTAAGAGGTATAAACTGTAAAAAGTCCCAGCCAGGTACCTTGGGCCTAGACCCCTCCTGCCCTAAATTGGTTCTCACTCTGTGGTACTTGGAATGGTTCAGGGTTGGTTGGAGTACCAGATGATGCAATTGCACTGTGGAAGTACAGTGGGGCCTTGACTTACGAGTGTCCCGACTAACGAGTTTTTTGAGATACCAGCTGTCTCTCGGCTGATTTTTTGCATTGAGTTAATAATTTGAGTTAACGAGCTCCTTAACGAGCTCGGTCTCAGGCTGCACATTAGAATCACCTGGGAATCTTTTTAAAATCCTGATTTCTGGGCCTCATCCTCCAGAAATTGTTTCTTTGTTACTAATGTTGTGGCCCCACCCCATAACAAACAGAATTTCCGGAGGATGAGTTCCAGAAATCAGGATTTTAAAAAGATTCCCAGGTGATTCTAATGTGCAGCCAAGGTTGAGAACCACTGATTTAAACCATAAACCTGAGGGTGGAGGAAAGGACTGGTACTAGGAGGCCCAAATGCAATAAATTCATCAAATTAGGTAGACAGCCTAAGCCAGCGGTTCTCAACCTGTGGGTCTCGACCCCTTTGAGGGTCGAACAACCCCTTTGAGGGTCGAACGACCCTTTCACAGGGGTCACCTAAGACCATCAGAAAACACATATAATTACATATTGATTTGTGATTAATCACTATGCTTTAAGTATGTTCAATTTGTAACAATGAAATTGGGGGTCACCACAACATGAGGAACTGTATTAAAGGGTCGCGGCATTAGGAAGGTTGAGAACCACTGGAAGCTATCAACAGGAACAATGACTTGATGCCTGATGCATCAGAGGGCTCCAGTTAGATTTCAACCACTGGAGTGTGTCAAGGAAAGTAATAGGTGCCTGGGGTCAAATCTCAACTTTCAGGAGCAGCTTCTAGGAGACAGAAGAGGAATTCTGATTTTATGATCCCTTTCACCTAAAGGCAAACCAGGGAGTTGCTTTGGGCTGAGTTATTCCCTTGTCTCTTCAATATTAGGGAGAGAAATTGGCCTGGCCATCAACTCAGCAAGGGAAGTTTGCCTTCTCTGCTTGTAGCTTTCTACCTCAGAAAAAAAAAAAGCTGGAATAAAGTGTGGGGAGCTGATATAGGGTTAAGCCTGGGACTGACCTGTTGGCAAAGTCACAAACAAATCCCAGCTTAGAGGGCACAGTCCTCGGAGCATAATTAGGCTTGACCTTAAAACCTCCCTAGATCTTACCTGGGAAGCTAATGGGCTGAGGGAAGTGCAACAAGAACAAAAACAAGTGAAACTCACAAGAACTGTGTAACTATGGAAACCACTACCTTGTTTACCTCTCACTATAAAATAAAGGCTCAGCTTGCCTCAGGATCTTTCTCTGTGGCCTCAGCCAGGCACAGGAAGATCCACGGAGACTAAAGAGAGCTAGAGAGTTCTGAACGCTGTCTCCGTGTAAAACATTCTTCGTCGACTCCGTCCACACCTTTGGGAACCCCTGGATCGCTGGGGCTGGACCCTGGCAATAAAGGACACTCTTCTTCTTTCAATGGAGATGTATTACTTCTGGAAGGAAGGTCAGAAGTAATGCACGGGAATAGCTCTGTGTGTATGTTCATGTGTGTGAGAGAGAGAGGCGGTGATGGAGGGAGAGAGGATGGTGATGGGGAAAAGGAAAAAGACAGGATTCTGGGCCTTTTCACTGCATAATGGGGACATGAACCTTGCCATCACCCCATGATAGGACAAGCCAAGTTTATCTGAAAGAGTAAGCAGAGATGGGTGGCTAGAGCCAAGAGTGTCAGGGAATTATAAAGAATAGTTATTTTTCACATTTTAACTGGTTTCAATAAACATTACATTGAAGTCTCTGGATTTTCTTTCCCTCTTCTGTAGAGACTTGTCTGGACAAATGAGAAATTATGTTAGGGACCAGGTAGTGATAAGACCCTTTTTGACCAGAATAGTGGATAGAAATAGATCGTTCTCAGGTATAATGATGCCTCTCTAGGAATAGGAACTATAGAAGCCTTGAACCCATAACCTTCCTGATCCCTGACACTGGTAACTTCTCCCAAGTAAATAGAGCTTAGTAGACCCTCCCCACAGAGATGAATCTCTAGGTATTCCAGAAAAAGTTGTAGTTACACTTTACCTTTTCTTTGGATCAATCTTGTTAACCACCAACATGATGACTACATTATCACCTTTCTTCCTGAACATCATCTACCCATTTAGCTGTCTCTTTGAAAGAATTAATGTATACAAGAGAATGTGTTTTACAGTGTTGAAACATTTAGTAGAGGTTTAGAGAGAATAAAGTATCTGTCCTTCTCGCCTATTCCCACTAACCTCCCTATTGCTTACCTCAATCCCTTTTTCAAATAAAACAGCACAAACCCCCCCCCCCGTGATGTCATAGACAACCCCTGCAAAAATTGAATCATAATGTAGCTAGGAATCAGGTTGCAAAAGTGCTCCTGGTCAGCTATGTCCCATAGCTACAGTTGAACCTGCATAAAACAAAGGTGGAGAAAGATAGACAAGAAACTAGCCCTTTAAAGGGTAGGACTTAATAAAGGCAAAATAAAAATAGTCAAGGAATCTAGGTCCCTGAAAACTGGCTACAAACCAAGTGACCTACCATCACAGGACAGGTCCAATGTTGTTATACTGTTTATTAAGGAAGACCCTATAGAGCAGCAGATTTAAGGATTCAAGGCCTCTTGGATTTTGTCTGTGTTACAGTTGAAGTTTAAATGAGGACATAGAGAACAAGAAACAGGACAAGGTTGGTTCATACTTTTCTTCCCCTTTATCCATAAATAATCTGAGGTACTGAGAATTTAGTAAGGGACCAGGTAGTGATAAGGCTACCCTATTATGACCTATATGCCCAAGGGGTTGAGGTATAGGGTTAATGATATGAGAGTGAACTTTCACTATTTAGTCCTCCAAGTACATTATCTTAGGAAGTCAATCCAATGGTTGCCTGCAAATAAAGCTACTTTGTACCCCCCTCCCCCAATACCAGGCAGCCTTAGAACTGTAGTGGAGAATGGCCCTTGAAAAGGTTGTCCTGCTCAACTTCTCAACACTTACAATAGATCACTTTGAGGAGAAGAATGCCTGGGTGAATGGGCCAAGGAAGGGGGCAAAAATGTACCTTATGATGTCTTGGTGGAGGGCTCACCTGGCCAGTGCAGTTGAAGCTCTAGATCCGTGGTCGGCAAACTGCAGGTCTCGAGCCACATGTGGCTCTTTGGCCCCTTGAGTGTGGCTCTTCCTAAGCCTTAGTAGTACCCTAATTAAGTTAATAACAATGTACCTACCTATATAGTTTAAGTTTTAAAAATTTGGCTCTCAAAAGAAATTTCAATCGTTTTACTGTTGATATTTGGCTCTGTTGACTAATGAGTTTGCCGACCACTGCTCTAGATCATTGAAACAGGTGGTGATTGATGTCTTCCCCACTGTGAGGCAGAGGAGTAAGCCAGGACCTGGGCGCATAGCACTGTCCACTGGCAGGCAGTTCTAGCTGTTCCTTCCTCTGGGGCAATGGGAGATCACTGGGTGGGAGTGGGGGTGGGGGCGAGGATAAACAGCGCCTGAGGGAAAGTTGAAGGACCCACCAAGGGGGCGGCATGCCAGAAGGAAGTCAGGGGTCATCTAGGGGAAAAACACCTGCTACATGGTAATCTAATCACTGACGGAGAAGGGGGTGCTCATTCTGGTAGTTCCATTACTCTCCTAGAGGAGGAAATACCAAAGATGTCGCCAGCCATGTCTGGACAAGCTGATTTATTAGAGCATTACAATGGGGCTCACACACAAGTGCCAGAGCCAGCTGCTCAGCTCCCCTTGTCACCCTCCACGGCCAAAGCCTTCTGGCTCTCCTCCCTGCAGCCACCGCTGGGGCTCCTGCCAGGTAAACTCCTGGATGACTGTCCTCAGAGCATGCAGAAGCAGCAGAGGGGACTGGAGGGTTAGGAACAAGGTTCTGGGCATTCTCCACATTCCCTCTTCCTGATCCCAGAGAAGTGATCCCTTTCCTGTCTCCCGGCTCAGATCCCTGGCCCCCTCTCAGTAGCCCCCGCCTCTCCCAGATCGACCACATGAGATTGTTTCCCTTCACTCACTCCTTCCCTAATCACCCAACACAAGTGTCGCCTGAGTACCCGAGGGGAAATTAGAATGGAGGGAGGGATAGAGGGAAGGGATCGAAGAATGAAAGAGGGAAGTAAAGGTGAGAGGGTGGGCTGGAATGGAAGAGAAGTGGGGGAGGGATTCCTAGAGGAGCAGGGGTGGGGAGTGAGGGATGCAGGAAGGGAAAGGAGACTGGCTGAAAAGCATTGAACTATGACAGGAAGCTAAACCATAAGTTTTCACTATAAATGTATTGAAAGCAACATTACTGGGAGCTTTTTTACATTTCCACTGTCAAAAAAAATGGAGGATGGCAGTGGGAAAAGGAGGATGGGACTCCCGGGCTTCTCATTTCCTTACCTAGTGGCCTCTGGGGCAAGCCAGGCGAGGGAGGAAAAATGAAACTGAAGCTGAAGCTGATAAGGGTCTCTCCAGTTTCTGAAGAAATGTCTTCCCCCTTTTTATTTTTAAAATGTCTTTTTCTTTTTAAAAATTTATCTTTATTGCTGAAAGTATTACAGATGTCCCTTTTTTTCCCATTGACCCCTTCCACCCCCACCCCCACCCCACCACCCATCTGCCCCTCCCAGGCCTTCACTACACTATTGTCTGTGTCCATGGGCTATTCATATATGCCTATGTTTCCCCTCCCTTTTTAACCCTCTCCCTCCCACACAACACTCACACACACACACTACTTCCCCTGAAAACCTAGACACCTAACCTGCCTATTGCTATCTCCACCCAAACTGCTAGACCCCATCCATGAGATCAAAACTGTTTGGTCCCCAACAGGAAGGAAAGGTGGTTTGCTCACTGAGCTCACAGGGAACCTGATCTGGGAGAAGGGTAGGGAACAGCTTGATTGGCTCAGTCCAACTGGGAGGAAAACAGAAGGGATAAATGTTCAGCTTCTCAACTGCTGCCCAGACAGACCCTGAACCCTCAGTCACCCTCCACTGAATAGCATCAGATTGACTCTGACTTTGTAGGACACCAGGATCTCCAGAAGCTCCTTGTTCATTCCAGGTTGAAGACTGGAGGTGGTAGTTGTCACTGTGTGTTTGTGGGGGTGGGAGAAGGGGAGTAATTAATCAAGTCCCCCAGTCCCTTTTGCCTTCCAACAGGTCTCCCAAACTCTACTCTCTCTTACTCATTGGGACCACATTTCTGTTCCTAAAATGCAGTTTTACCATGTCACCCTCTCCAAATCCTAACTCTCTGAATAGAACTACTCTGCTTAACAATATTGCCCCACCCAGCCTCTCTAATCTTTTTGGTCCTAATTCTCTAATACCCAGGAAACAAGCTAAATGAATCCATCCTCTCCCATGCCCAAAACATGCCACCTTCTAGCGTTTGCTCATCCTATGCTCCCATATGGAATGCTCTTTTCTTCCTCTGTTGCTATACAGATTCTACACATTCTTTTTGTTTGCTTGTTTGTTTTGTTAACCCTCACCCAAAGATATTTTTCCATTTTTTAGAGAGAGTAGAAGGGAGGGGGAGAGACAGAGAGAGAAACATCTAAGTAAGAGAGACACATCAATTGATTGCCTCCCACATGGCCCTGATCAAGCCTACAACCAAGTTATGTGCCTTTGTCCAGAATCGAACCCGGGACCCTTCAATTTGCAGGCTGACACTCTATCCACTGAGCCAAACCAACTAAGGTGGATTCTACACATTCTTTAAGATCTAGCTCATTCTATCTTCTCCAGGAAACCCTCTCCAGCTATGTTGGCTTCTTTTTACCTTCTATTGGATCTATAATCTGAACCACATACTAGGTGTACCAGTTAATAATGCGGACTTTTTTCAATAGATGGAGTTACACATATGTTGATAAATATGCAATTTGCTATGTATGCTATTTTGTTGTATTAGCAGCAAGCTTCAAAACTTTATATGTCAAATTTGCTGAAGGTGTTAACATCATAGATATTTTTACGCTTAAAAATGTTGAATTTCGTGCCAAAAAAAGAGCATTTGCAGGAAGTTTTAATTCATTATTTTGAAGAAAAAGTTATCATATACTTCGGAAAGCTTATGGTGAACATGCTGTATATCAAGATATTTGTGAACGCTGGTTTAAACACTTTAAAAGTGATGATTTCGATGTGAAAGACAAAGAATATCCAGGTCAACCGAAAAAGTTTGAAGACCAACAATTACAAGCATTATTGGGTGAAGATGCATGTCAAACTCAAAAACAACTTACAGAAAGATTAAATGTTGCTAAGCAAACAATTTCCGATCATTTGCAAGAAATGGGAAAGATTTTAAAGGAAGGAAAATGGGTGCCACATCAACTGAACGAAAGACAAATGGAAAACCGAAAAGTCATCAGTAAAATGTTGCTTCAATGGCACGAAAGAGTCTTTTTTGCATCGAATTGTGACTGGCGATGAAAAGTGGATTTATTTTGAGAATCCCAATCGCACAAAATCATGGGTTGGTCCAGGTCAACCATCAACATCGACTGCAAGGCCAAATCGCTTTCAGGAAGGTGTGGTGTATTATGAGCTTCTAAAACCAGGTGAAACCATTAATACTGATCACTACCGACAATAAATAATCAATTTGAACCATGCTTTGATCATGAAATGACCAGAATGGACCAGAAGTCACTGCAAACTAATTTTGCTTCATGATGATGCACCATCACACACTTCAATACCAGTTAAAGACACGTTATAAGAGCTTGCCTGGGAAGCATTAACCCACCCGCTGTATTCATCAGACCTTGCTCCTTCAGATTACCACTTGTTCTGATCAATGGCACATGCACTTTCTGAGCAGCACTTCAAAACATACGAAGAAGTGGAAAATTGGGTCTCTGAATGGTTTGCCTCAAAACAAGAAAAGTTCTATTGGGACGATATCCACAAATTACCTGAAAGATGGAGGAAATGTGTAGCTAGTGATGGACATTACTTTAAATTAAGCACTTTTGATGTTTCTCTTGAAATTACCATGTTTTCTTTGATTACAAAATCCACATTATTATTTTTTTAAATATATTTTACTGATTTTTTTACAGAGAGGAAGGGAGAGGAATAGAGAGTTAGAAACATCGATGAGAGAGAAACATTGATCAGCTGCCTCTTGCACACTCCCTACTGTGGATGTGCCCGCAACCAAGGTACATGCCCTTGACCGAAATCGAACCTGGGACCCTTGAGTCTGCAGGCTGACTCTCTATACACTGAGCCAAACCGGTTAGGGCCAAAATCCACATTATTAACCTGTACTCCTACTAACTACACTGTCTATTCTTCAGAAAGTGCTGGCTTCCCTGGAGTAGCTGGGGCACTCTTGAAAGCCTTTAGAGCAGCGGTTCTCAACCTGTGGGTCGCGACCCCTTTGGGGGTCGAACAACCCTTTCACAGGGGTCGCCTAAGACCATCAGAAAACACATATATAATTACATATTGTTTTTGTGATTAATCACTATGCTTTAATTATGTTCAATTTGTAACAATGAAATTGGGCGTCACCACAACATGAGGAACTGTATTAAAGGGTCGCGGCATTAGGAAGGTTGAGAACCACTGTTTTAGAGGGAAGAAATTTGTCTGTAAAGGGACAGGAGATAAGCCTCAATCCAGCAAAGTGTGAGGAATTGGACTGGATGAGGCTGGACATCATCTAGCACACAGTGGGCTCTAAGTCATGTTTGTTAGCTATTCAATTGAATGAACAAACAAAAAAAAGATGCTTTTGCTCCTACAGTGGATTCTGAGCCTGAGTTCACTTTACAGTGGCCTTATCCCTCAGCTAAGAAAGGAGATGTGAAGGGAAAAAATGGTTGGTGCCCTCCTGCTCTTTGTTGTTGGTGGCAGATAGCTCTATGGAGGTTGAAAGCCTTTCTTGAACCTGTTCATCACTCTTATCACTTGCTCCAGATTTCCCCATCATTCTTCTCATCCACATCCTAGGTGCTAGGCCTCAGATAAGGGTACCATTAGAGAGAGAAAAATATCTCTTTAGTGCTTCTCTTTGATGCATATTAGGTCTGACCTAAGGGTGAGCTTAGGGGAGCTTCCAGAGGTCTCTTGCAGGGTCTCTCAGCCTGAGTGCATGCTGTATGTGTCAGGAAAGGTGCCCCTCAACTATTATTAAGGGGAATGCTAAAGGCAAGGGGTGTGGGGCATTGTATGGGCTAGAAATAGAGGAGTTTGAACTATTACCTGGGGAGAGAGCTGATTCTCACATCAATCTCCAGCTCTGGTTGCTATGCCTTCCTCCCCAGTCTCTTATACCCAAGGTCCTCTGAGTGCTCAGGTTGGTGGGGGTCAGGAGGAAAGAATAGGGTTCTGGTCAGGGAGAGGGCAGTTAGTATGAAATGCTGCTTTATAAAGATCTCAGGTGCCAAGAGTTTGGAAAGCAGATTAGTGGCTATAAGATTAATGGCTAAAAGATTAGCAGGCTCTTCATTTTGTGACAGGGTGGGGCAGGGGTTTGAATCTGATAGTGTTAAAGGCAGGGGAGCTTGAGAAGGGGAAATATAGAGTTTTGGCCATGTGAGGTCTTGAACCTGAGGCCTGAGATCAAAGGAAGTCAGAGGCCTTAAAGGAAAAGCATGGCAGGGATAGAAATAGGACTCAAAGTATAAGCATTTGCATTTCTGAAAAGAGAGCTTTGTGTCACCCTCTTTCTATATCTCTTAATCAGCTATTATAAGCCATACCAAAGCCAAGGATATGGAAAAGAATATCCTTTCCCCAGCCCCCCACCACTTAGGACTTGAGACTCTTGAAGCAGAAGTTTAGAAGCACTAATTATCTCTGCTTATGTTTACAGCAGGAGTCAGTCTCCTGTAAGAGGGAGTGGAGGTAGGGGAGGGGGCAATGAGTGTATTGAGCTGTGTGTATACAAGTCTGTGAGCCTTGAACTTCTTTTCTTGTTGGAGAGAAGGTAACAAAGGATTCTTGGCCCAAGAACAGGTTCTCCTGGCAGAATTTTGCATGAGAGTAAACCTTTCCTCCCCTTACCCCCCAGCTCTTGACTCTCCAATCCCTGAAACTAAGTCCATGCTATAGGATATGTCTTTCCTACAGTCTCCAGGACCCCCATAATGGCAGCAACAAAAGTAATCTTCCTTACTTGACTGTCCTTCCCACAAGGCCCACGCCTGGGCTTCCTGGACAGGAAGAATGTAGAGACAGAATCTCCAAGCTCTGGGGATATAGGACTCTACCCTCCTCATCTCCCCTTAGAGCTGGCTGGTCTTTAGTATCCACAGATGCAGCCTTCAACCCTCCACAATCAGACGTTCTTTCCTCAGAGGGTGGCTCAGAGGGCTGGGCAGGGCCTTCCCTACCTCCTGTTCCCTACTGTAGGTACTGAATAGCTATCCTGTATTCCCTTTGCACAGCTAGCTGTGTTAGCCCTTGTCGTTCCTTGCCAGCATGCCTCCCAGAGCCTTGTCTTTTAGTGGATGGATGTACCTCTCCCCTTCTCAGGGATTTTCAGGTAGAGCTAGAAGCCCAGGCTCTACAGCAGTGGTTCTCAGCCTCCTGGCCCTTTAAATACAGTTCCTCATGTTGTGACCGAACCATAAAATTATTTTTGTTGCTACTTCATAAGTGTAATGTTGCTACTGTTATGAATCGTAATGTAAATATCTGATATGCAGGATGGTCTTAGGCGACCCCTGTGAAAGGGTCGTTCGACCGCCAAAGGGGTCGCGACCCACAGGTTGAGAACCACTGCTCTACAGGGATCATAGGGTGATTGAAACTAATGCTGAACATACAGAAAAGAGTCATATAACACAATACAGTGTACAGATGTTGTGTTGTAGAATTGTGCACCTGAAGCCTGTATAATTTTGTTAACCCATGTCACCCCAATAAATTCCATAAAAATAAAAAAGAAAAGAGTTGTATACTTGCCAAGGTTGGTGTCTGTGGGGAGAGTGAAAAGTCCAAATGAATGTACTTTTGGACTAGCTTTCAGTCCATTTTTGTCTTCAGATCCATACTTGAGGCTCATTACCTCTTTCAACTTAGGTCCATGGTCCTTTCAGCAGGGAGTAGAACTGGTAGGTCTTTAATTCATTATGATGATTGAACTTAAACCATCATGTCTTTTCCAGGAGTCTATGCATTTCTTGTCTGGGGTATAATTTACAAACAGTAAAATGCACTAATCTTAATTGCACAGCTTGATGAATTTTGACCTACTGTGGAAGGCAGAACAATGGCCCCCAAAGATGTCAGGTCCTAATCCCTGGAACCTATAAATGTTACCTTGAATGGCAAAAGGGACCTTGCAGATGTGATTAAATTAAGGATCTTGACATGGGGAAATTATTCTGGATCATCTGGGTGGGCTCTAAATATAATCACTGGTCTTTGTATAAGAGGGAGGCAGAGGGCGATAGGAAAAAAGTTAACTACAGAGCCAGATACAAATGTGAGGACTGAAGCAAGCTGCTATGCTGTTGGCTTTAAAGATGGAGAAAGGGGCAACAGTAAAGGAATGTAGCCCTAGAAGCTGGAAAAGGCAAGGAAATGGGCTCTCCCCTATGGTTTCTCATGGTTGCAAGGTTTTAGTTCAGGTGCAGCCCTGCTGACACATTGACTTTGGCCCAGTGAAACTGCTTTTGGTCCTTTTCAGGTCGTTACCCCCAACTCACTCTGCACAACTCAATGATATTCCGAACCATGCCTTCCAGTTAGGAAGTGATCACAACTCTGAGTGAGGAAGGCATCTGTTATTCAGTAAGGCAGTGGTTCTCAACCTTCCTAATGCCGCGACCCTTTAATACAGTTCCTCATGTTGTGGTGACCCCCAACCATAAAATTATTTTCATTGCTACTTCATAACTGTAATGTTGCTACTGTTATGAATCGTCATGTAAATATCTGATATGCAGGATGTATTTTCATTGTTACAAATTGAACATAATTAAAGCATAGTGATTAATCACAAAAACAATATGTAATTATATATGTTTTTCGATGGTCTTAGGCGACCCCTGTGAAAGGGTCATTCAACCCCCAAAGGGGTCGCGACCCACAGGTTGAGAACCGCTGCAGTAAGGGGTTGTAGCAGACAGGATTGTTTATGAACCCATTAGCCATACCCCCTTTCCTTTTTGTGGGCAGAACCCCCATTTTTGGCGTACTCCATTGTCTTCTACTTGGTGTTCTGCTCTTCTAAGCTAGTCATGGTCATTTCATCCCCCTTTCCAGTGATAGATTTAATTATAGGCTTAATTATAGGCACGATGGGATTCAGGCCACTGAGATGTAAGGGAAGTATGCTGGGGAAATGTTGGGAAAGGTTTACTGAGTGATAAAAATAAGTGCACAGGATATAGGCCTTCCTCTCCTACCACTGAATATTACCATGTTTGGATGCAATGCCTGAGCTGCCATAGTCACCTTGTGACCATGAGGGTTGCTAAACAACATGCTGAAGGTTGCAGATCAGAAATATGGAAAGAAACAGGATTTTTTTTATAACATTGTTTAACTAGCCAATTCCAAAGCTGCCCACTCCTGGGCTTAGATGCAAGATAATACATTTCCTTATTTTAAAGCCAGGAGAGTTGGAATTTTCTGTTATTGAAGCTGAAGGCATACCAGGAAACTTAAGTGGGTTCTGGATGAGGGCATTGGCTCAGTGAGGGAGAATGGAAAGGAGACAGATTAATCAAATGGTAGAAAGAGAGACTTCCCATGCTGTCCTAGTTGCTGGACACAGCAGTACTGATCGCTACCCTAAAGTTGTTAATAGCCTTGCTGGAGATTAAGAACAAACATTTAGAAAGCCACAGAAAAGACACTGGAACACAACTAACTTTAATATAATCATATGGAGCCAGTCACTTTCCCATGATTTTATTAAGTTTGCATTATCCAGGATTTCAGATTAGTGTTCTTTGCCATCAAAGTTGAGTGACTGTCTTATTCCTCTTCACACTGAACCTTATTCTCAACTATAGGCCCAGTGCACGAAATTCGTGGGGGGAGTGGTGTCCCTCAGCCCGGCCTGCACCCTCTCCAATCCGGGACCCCTTGGGGGATGTCTGACTGCTTTTTACAATCCAGGACCGCTGGCTCCTAACCGTTCACCTGCCTGCCTGCCTGATCGCTCCTAACCCCTCTGCCTGCCTGCCTGATTGCCCCTAACCACCTCTGCCTCACCCCACACCCAGGACCCAGGATTCCCTCCTCTGGACAGTTGCAGGCACCCAGGACCCGGGCTGGCCGCAGCCACAGGGGACTGTGGGCAGATGGCTTCACCCAGGCCACAGCCACTGGCACCCGGGACTGCGGGGTGGGTGGCTTGTCCCTCTCCTGGGCCGCAGCCTGGCTGGTCCCCATTCCTCTCTCGTGAGTTCATTTGTGCCTGGCTGGTCCCCATTCCTCTCCCCAGTGTTGAGTGTCTGAGCAGTTTCAGCACGAGGGCACGAGGGCATGAGGATGTGATGACCATTTGCATATTAGCTCTTTATTATATTGGATAGGTGACCTCATTTTATCACTTTATAAAGAAAACAGACAATTAGGGTGAGCTCTATCTGCAACATCCTCTGAATTCACCTATCTTATAATTCCTATCAATGAGGAGGGTGATAACTACCAGACCCTATGCATTCCATGCATTGCCTCATTTTCTCTTCACAAGACAGGTGCTAATATGCCCATTCTACATGTGAGAAAATGCATGTTCAGGAAGACTTACCCTCAGCCATCTAGCTAGTAGGTGATGGAGCCAGAGTTCAACTCAAGGTGTATTTGATTACAAAGCTGCATTTCCCCCACTATTTCACTTACCTTCCCTCCCTCATTTCTTTCCTTCCTTTCCACTTTCCTTCCCCCATTCTTTTCCCTCCTTCACCTTCCTTTCTTCCTCCCCCTGCCTCCACCTCAGAAAAAGAGATTAGAAATCATGACTTTCCTTTCTTTATGCCCCAAGGGAAGAGCAACTATTGCAGAGAATTTGAGGGGCAAAGAGGGAAGGGCTGGAAAAGACTGGAGAGTAGGGGAATGGAAGGATACCAACAATAATGGTATTTATACACTTATTTATCTCAGTCAGGGGAAAGAAGGCAATACACTTTGCCTGACATACTAAATTCTAGATGTCAATGAGATAGCCAAGTGGATATGTCCCAGAGCAAACAATATATACAGAGTTTAGACTCTAGACATGGGAATCATTCAATTCAACAAACTATTAGTGAGTCATTCATTCACTTAACAGACAATTATTGAACACCTAATATGTTCAAGATATCTGTTTTGTTAACTGTGAACTAGAAGGAACATTTTTGGACCACAAGATGTATAATTTTGTAGGGAAATACCTGGAACATGCTTGGAAGATTGTGGGAAAGACAGAGGTAAAACCAGGTGTTTGTCCTCAAGGAGCTCTGGGTCCAGTGTGGGAAGAGATGAACAAAAACACAAGTGGGTATAATTTTAGGTAGTATACGGTATGTTTCATAATTTCAGTAGAAATAAAATATGATACGAATGTGAGATTAATTTTGCTTAGAGAGAGATCTGTATGCTGGTGTCTTATTGGTCAATATAATTATTCATAACTTCTAAGTTAAATCTTGAGAGTGGATGTTGAGAGGGAGGGAGAGAAATGGGGGGGGGTGGTGAAAGGGGAAGAGAGAAGAGGGGAGGAGATTAGAAAAGGGGAGTGGAGAGAGGCTCTCCGAATAAGCCTTGGGGAAGAGTCCCACTTGGGGAAAGGAGGACAATAAGGAACCAGGGAAGGAGTCTGAAGGAATATCCATAGGAACAGGAGAACCAGAGTAATCCCCAAATCACAGGTACAAAAGTGAGGAAGGGCTTCACAGAAGAGAGCAAGTCTGGACAGCAGCATTGCATAAGGCACAAATCATTTCTTCTGGCCTGTGTAACTTTAGCAGAAGCTAGCTGCTGATTGGGGAACTTTGGAAGAGGTCTTTTCCTGAAGTAGCCACTGGGTGGTAGTGGTGGCAGCTGTAGCTGTTTCCAGTAGAAACCTAGCAGAGTTAAGCCAGTTTGAAGCAATGGGAACCAGAAGCTGGCTCAGTCTGGGGCTTCCCTAGTGCAGTGGATATTGGACTGTCCCTTTAGGTGTATGCCATGCCTCAAATCACACTTGTCCACTGAAGTGGCCACCTCCATCCCTGGGAGCAAAGTAATGATACAAAATACTTTATGGATTAAACAACATTTTATGGTTTACAAAGTGCTTTCACACCTATTAACCAATTCAATATGCAGGGAACCCTAAATGGTTGGTGTTACTATCCCCATTTTACTGGTGAGGACACTGAGTTACAAAGTAGTGTTCAGGGTCACACAATTCATACAAGGAGGAACAAGGATTTGAATTCAATTCCATCTGGCTCCTAACAGCTGATGCAGTATCGTCATCTTTTATGCAGTATCACAGCTGTCAGCTGTTCAGGACTCAGGCTACAACTGCTTCCTCCATGCCTACCTTTTATTTGCTCCCCAGCATGACATGGGGCAAAGAACTCCACATTTCTCCCATCCAGGTTTTTGGGCCTTCCAGGATTCTGAATTCTAGATTCTAGAGCCTCTCTTATAGGCCTGCCTCCTCCTCTCACTTGTAGGATCCAGCTGGGCAGCATTCTTAGGACCTGAAGATCAGGTTCAGAGTCCCCATTGTTTTCCAGTTCCCTTCAGAGTGGATTCTGCTCTAGCCTGCTCCCTTTCCCCAAGCACTACCCACCTCATCCTCAGAGGCCTCCAGGCCCAGAGCTCGCCTCCTGTGCCTGAGACCTCCATAATCACGAAGACTGTAGTTAGCCCCAAGAGCCCCGGGCCCAGAACTCCTGACAATTGGGAATTCCTGGACACTTGACTCTCAAACATCTAGGCTTTCTTTGCTATATTCAGACCAGGATTGCTTGTAGTGATAGATGAGTAGGTGTGTTGGAAGGGATGGAGTCTGTAAGGAAGTTGGCTAGCATATGTGGGGAGGAGAGAACTGCCTCTTTGCTGCCTCCTGGCCATCTCCTCTGACATAAAGTAATAAACATCTTGAAATATTGACAGGCTGAACATTGAACTCCTGATCTTTCCTCTTACAGCCGTCAGTAACTCCATCTCTGTCAACATTAACTCATTCTTCCAGTTGCTCAGGACAGAAATCTTAGTCATTCTTGACTCATCATCCCTCTTTCACACACCCCACGTCAAAAAATCTGGTCTCTACTTTGAAAATCTAGCCACAATCTGACCACTTCGCACCACTTTCAGCAGCCTGGTCACCATCATCTCTATTGGCAACAGCCTTGGAACTGGTCTGCCTCCTGTGTCCCCAGCCCTGCAATCCATTCTCAACCTGGAGCCAGTGCTTCTTCTGAAGTGTACATCAGATCCTGACAGTTGCCTCTTCTAAGCCCTACATGGCTTCCTATTCGCTGAAAGTAAAAGCCAACGAGTCTTCACAATGGCTTCCAAGGACCTTCATGATCTGGCCCCTGCCAAAGTCTCTGACCTAATTTCTATGTTTCCCCTTCCTGACAACTACCTAGTCTTTAGTCAAAAGTCACCTTAATATTTAAAACAGCAATCATCTCTATTCCCCCCTTGTTTTTCCTTTAGCATTATCCTTCCCTCCTTTACTTTTCTCCATAATAATGATCAAAATCTATATGTTTTACTTGTTAATTTTATCTTTTCCTTCCCACTAGTGTGTAAGCTTTATTAAAGTAGGAGTTTTTGTCTGTTCTGTTTACTAGAGTTGGGCCAAGTACATAGTTATTTCTCAGGAAATATTTGCTTATCCATCTGTGGTTTATGGCCAGTGGCTTAGAGAGGTGACTAAGCATAGTAATTAAGTACATGGATGATACAGCCTAGTTCAAGGGCAAGCCTGCTTGGGTTCAAATCTTAGTTCTACCACTAATTAACAAAATACTTAAACTCTCTGTGCCTTAGTTTTCTCATCAGCAAAATAGGGACTATAATATTACCCACTTCAATAGAGAGCCTGGGGGCCATTAGTAAGTGTAAAGCACTTAGTGCCTTGCACAGAGTAGGTGCTACATATACATTTGCTATAATCATATGCACATGGAGTTAAGATTTATATGAGAAGCTTAGATTTTCTAAAATCTTTCAGTGTGTTGTAGTTGCCCATATTAACATTTATTTCTCATGTTTCTGCTCACACAGATTGTATGATCATCTTGTAGTTTTATTTAACTCAAGTGGTCTGGTTCTTTTTTATCTGTTAACTTAGACGTTTCCTTGTGTACTCTCGCCTACAGTCATTTAGAAGCTGTTAAATTGTAATCTTGCTGGGCCTCTTTTGCAATCTATACAGTGAGTGGGTTGGACTAGATAATCTTGATGGGCCTTTCTTGCTCTGACAGTCTCCCAGGACAGGAGGAGGGACAGGCCCCACCCCAACCCCGCCCCCAGGAATAGGCCCTCTGGCTGCCAAGGGGAAGGGTGACAGAGTCAGCTGGGCTCAGCTTCAAGGGGACCAGGTAGGAGACCTGCCAAGTTACTTGGGTAAGAGTGGTGATGGGGTTCCTAGGCTGGACCAGGCATCAAAAGTAACTGTAGTACAAAGACACTGGGGGCAGGGTGAGAGGATAGGTGAAGTTCCCTAATGGAGAGATGTTCTCTTCACAGGGACACAGCTGCTGTAATGAGCTAGGAGGCAATTAGAGGTTGGGCATCTTCTCACATTGGAGAGTCATGGTAGGCCTCTACCCCCTTCAGCTAGCCAAGCTCTGGAAGACAGAGTCAGCTCTAGAATGAGAAAAACCCAAAAAACTGACTGTCTTCCTGAGTCCCAGCACTGCCTGCTACTCACCACTCCCCTGGCTGGACCAAGGGAGTTTGGGCAGGGGCCCAGGTGGCCTGGGTTATACCCAGATTTACTCCTCTCAGCTCAGCTGATGCTTCAACCATTGCCCTCCCTCATCTCTGCCTCCCCGCCCTACCCTCTGGGTCAGGGCTGGGGGTAGGAGGGACAGGGAAATCCAGTACCCTCACTTCTACCTTTTTCACCTCTAGGGGGGACCATGGCCAGTGCAGAATCCTCACTGCTCACAACCCTAGGGCCCAACTCAGCTCCTGGCAACAGTGAGGTGGAGCTGGACTGCTGGTTTGATGAAGAGTTCAAGTTCATCCTGCTGCCTGTGAGCTACACAGTTGTCTTTGTGCTGGGTCTAGTCCTCAATGCTCCAACCCTCTGGCTCTTCCTCTTTCACCTCCGACCCTGGGATGCAACGACCACCTACATGTTCCACTTGGCTTTGTCAGACACGTTGTATGTGCTGTCACTGCCCACCCTCATCTACTATTATGCAGCCCGAAACCACTGGCCCTTTGGCACTGAGCTCTGCAAGTTCATCCGCTTCCTCTTCTACTGGAACCTCTACTGCAGTGTCCTTTTCCTCACCTGCATCAGTGTGCACCGCTACCTTGGAATCTGCCACCCCCTGCGAGCAATACGTTGGGGCCGCCCAAGACTCGCAGGCTTTCTCTGCCTGGCAGTTTGGTTGGTTGTAGCCAGCTGCCTTGTGCCCAACCTGTTCTTTGTCACAACCAGCTCCAGGGGGGATACCATCCTGTGCCATGACACCACTCGGCCTGAGGAGTTTGACCACTATGTTCACTTCAGCTCAGTAATCATGGGGCTGCTCTTTGGCATACCCTGCGTGGTCACTCTTGTCTGCTATGGGCTCATGGCCCGGCGCCTGTATCGGCCTTTGCCAGGGTCTTCCCAGTCGTCTTCTCGTCTGCGTTCTCTCCGCACCATTGCAGTGGTTCTGACTGTCTTTGCTGTATGCTTCGTGCCTTTCCACATCACCCGCACCATTTATTACATGGCAAGGCTGTTGGAAGCTGATTGCCAGGTGCTGAACATTGTCAACGTGGTCTACAAAGTGACCCGGCCTCTGGCCAGTGCCAATAGCTGCCTGGATCCTGTGCTCTACTTGCTCACTGGGGACAAGTATCGTAGGCAGCTCTGGAAGCTCTGCAGTGGTGGCACCCCCGAGCCTCCCAGGGCTGCCTCCTCCCTGGCATTGGTGTCCCTACCTGAGGGCAGCAGCTACAGGAGGACAGCCACCCCCAGGATAGTGGCTGCCCTACCCCTAGGGCAGATAAATTGTAGCACTGGAAGCCTGGAAGGAAGAGAAAAGGGGGTGAGTGCAGGGCAGAGGTGAGGGATCCTAATGGTGACAACTCATATTGTTGCTTCCTCTTAGTTCCAGGGCTCTGG
The DNA here is from genome assembly GCF_014108235.1 of Myotis myotis. Classification (NCBI taxonomy): domain Eukaryota; kingdom Metazoa; phylum Chordata; class Mammalia; order Chiroptera; family Vespertilionidae; genus Myotis; species Myotis myotis. The sequence continues at coordinate 83,340,925 of NW_023416346.1, forward strand.
TGAGAGGCCCTCTCTCTGAGGGTTAGGGGGAGCCAGGAAAATCACGTGTGACCCCAACTCTCATAAATCCTTCAGTTGCCCTCTACTTTTTAGCCAAAGGCAGTAGCAGCCACTCTTTCTCCTCTACTTCTTCCTCTTAGTTTCCTGGGGCCATTGGTCCTGTTTCTTGATCCTAGGAACCCTTCCCCAGCCTTCCTTCCCCCTCCTTTCCCCCATATCCTTGTATAGCATATGTTACTCCAGTCAGACCAGAGCATTCAACTGGAAGAGTGGAGAAACTGCCGTAATCTCAGGGTTGGCTTGATTTATCTGACGGTGACAGCCAGAATTAGGAGGTAGGGGCACCAGTATGTCACAGATGCCAAAGATATGACATATGTAGCTCCCATAGCCACTTTCCAGTTTCCCTGTGAGGACAGGATAGTCTGGTCTACTTAGGTGCTGAAATAGGGCACAATCCAAGACAGCCTGAATGCCACAGTCTCCACATGCAGCTGGAGGCATGGCACTGTTGAACTGGTGTGTAGCAGCTAGGTAGAGAGGGAACCCTGAGTCTTACCATGGGCTGGGAATTTTGAAGAGCCTTGAGGGCATGGCCCAATCTGATAAAGGACTTTGGAACAGGAATGGGACAGGACCTCCTTTATGAAGTTTGCTGGGGCATATCTGACAGTTCTGTATTTAATGAAAGGAAGAGGGGAATGGCTCAGAAGGGAGGGAGGAGCTTTCATGTCTATGGCTGTAAGTTCCAGCATTAAGGGGCAGAGCAGGTTTGTGCAGAGTTTGGGAGTGGTGACAGGGATTGACGTCAGAGCTGGCTCTTCACTGGTCTCTTCCATTTCTCTAGCTCCTGCCCTAGATAAATAATAAACAAGTCACCAGTTCTTTCAGATCAAGATTTATGGTTTTGAGGCCAGAGAAGGGCACTGGGACCAGGACAGCTCCCTTCAGAGTCTCGCATTCAGTCACCCACCCTCTCCCAGCTGCATCTTAGTGCCCTTAAGCATGGATATGGGGGGGGGGGTAATGGAACTTGGGGAGCTAATTCACAAGCATTGGGAAGTAAGAGTTTCTGGGCAGGCCTTCATGAGAAGGGTGGGCTCACACTTCTAGGCAACTCCTTCTGAAATGGCCTTCCAGCTCATTGGTCTCCTGAGTCTTCAGCCTTCTTTTTCTTTTGCCCCACCCTTGCTGACCTACCTCTGATCTCTTATCTATTAGCTTACTCAGTCTTACTAGTTCTCTCTGGAAAGTAAAGTTGGGACTGGTCTGGAGAAATAAAATGACTTCAATGCCCCCGAGTCTCCCTTTCTATTCTTTTAAGTGTGCTCTTTTCCTCTCTAGATATCCAGGACCCGACTGTTACCCGGGACCCCTTTTAGGAGTAAATGAACTGGCCTTCTTACTAGTCTCCCAGTCTCATAGCCACTGCCTAAACTCTTACACAACCTGTTCCTCATCTGTACTCGCTTCCTTTTATTCCTATGACCACAGCCTCCTTGTCTATCACCTCTCCTACCCACAAGCCCGACCCAGGAAAGTGGCTCTCTCCATCACAACAGACCCAGCCTCCTCCATTTCTCCAGTCCATTTAACTCCCATATGCTTAATCGAGACTAACTCCCCCAGACTTTGTGGTCTGCTACTTTAGGACTGCCTTTCCTCTCATTCCAACTTTAGTTAAATACCTTACTTTTCACTGTGGGCCAATCTTTTCCTCTCTCCTAGATTATAGGAGACTGCAGATGAAACCAGAACACAAGGATGTCTTGGAATTTCATTTAAACCTCCATCCCTCTTAGTCTGCTGAGATCCTAATGAACATTCCAGAGGGACTATTTCCTATCTTTTACACTTTTTCAAGACACCAATTTCATCCTACCCTATGATCTGTTAAGATTTACCTTGCCTCCTGGGCCATTGGTCCTGTTTCTTGATGCTTCCTAGAACTGAGGAAATCTAATACCTCAACTTCTTTCTGCTTCATTTAGGATAACTTTACTTCTATATCCATCCCATCTTTCTCCCTTTCTTCCCTGCAGTCCCAGAATAAGAGGTGGCCTCTTATTTTGTTATTTTGTGCATCTGTCGTCATCATTTTCAATCTCTTCCGTAACTAATTTTGTTCTGTCTTAAAACACACACACACACACACACACACACACACACACACACACACACACACACAAGCCAACCAAATGAAAATAAAGCATTACTTTACCACTGATATCTTAACCTGCTGTCTCTTCTAGCTATCATTCTATTCATCTTATTCATTTCACTGTCATTTCTAGAACGAGTACCATAAAAATTGTTTCCTCACCACAAAGTCACCCCTTAATTCTCCTAATTTGGTTTCCTTTCTACACTTTTTTTGTATCTAGAACACAAATTACCTCATAAGCAAGACCTTTAATGATTTTTTGCTCTACCTTTATTGTCTTTGACTCCTCTAGGATGTCCTTGTTGCATATTCCCTTTAAAATTTTTTTGTGTATTTTATTTTTAAAATTTATCTTCATTGCTGAAAGTATTACAGATGTCCCCTTTTCCCCCTATTGATTCCCTCTACCTCACTCCCACACGCCCCCCACCCCAGGCCTTCACTGCACTATTGTCTGTATCCATGGGTTATGCACATATGCATGTAAGTTCTTTGGTTAATCTCTTCCTGTATAAAAACAGCACTAAAAAATTTCACTATGACAACATTAAGGAAATTTTGAAAGAAAATCACCTATATTTTCAAGCCCTCGACAACTGCTTTCATTTTTTCATGTTCTATGCTTTTTCAGTTTGTATAATACATACATATTTTATATAAGTATAATCATAGTGTACATATTTTTTGAAATTCTGCAAAAATATTTTATTGTAAATAGTCTCTTTGTGCTACAGTCTTTCCTGTTTATCATTTTCAAAGACTGTATAAAATTACATCTATCAGTAGATTATACTTTGTTAGACTATTCCCCTGTTATTGGACATTTAGGTGACTCCCAATTTTTCTGTGCTTTGAATATCTTAATGCATACGACTTGTTTCTTCTTTGTAATTCTGTTCCTAGGACAAGTTCCCAGGAGTGGGACTGCCATATCCAAGAACATGAACGTTTTTATGGATCTTGATTTTCAAAAGGACTACACAAATCTGCAACACCACAATGACACATGAGTTTTTCCAGTTACCTTACAGCTCTAGCATTGGACTTGATAAATATTTTGGAGTGATTTAAACATTAATTTGTTAATTCCACTGCTCTGGCTACTCATGCGATTGAACACTTCCCCATATGTTTACATTTGCATTTCCTCTTGTGTTAACTATTTGTTCATATCCTTCTTCAACTGGCATTTCAGTGGTATTCTTATGTATCTAAATATATTCTTTAACATACATATTAACCCTTTGTCATATTTGATATATATATTTCTTCCATTTATTGTAGTACTTTTAATTTTAGTTTCTTATTTTATCCCCCTGATTTAAAATTTATTTACTTCTACTTTTATCTCTCTTATTACTTCCTCTCTCTTTGCTGGATTCTCTTTATCCTTTACTCCCTAAAGTGAACAGAATTCCACGTTCAGTCATAGTTATAGCATTTGGGGATTATTTAACCCCGTCCCCCATCCGATCCTTGATTTTCTTTTGGAGAGAACATATATGCACATGAGTATAACTTAGTTGACTTATAGTCCTTGAGTACCTCAAGAAATCTTCCAGGGCCTGGGCACTCCCTCACTTTACAGAGGACAAAACAGGCCCGGAGATATGACTTGCCAGTGACTTATCAAATTAGTGACAGAGCAGGTACTAAGTTTCAGGTCTCCTGATTCCCAGAGGTCCTTCCATAAGCTTGAAAACTCTCAGGCAACTTCATCTCTTCTCCCTCCCTGTTCCATGAGATTCTGGCATTTCTTTCTTCATCATGTCAATTACAATTTTATGATCCCAGTGCTACCATTCTAATACTGGCTCTTGCCACTTTATCTTTGACTGACTGTCTCAGCCTCCTAATTGGTCTTCCTTATCTCCAGTCTCTCCTCACAAGATTGCATTCTATACAATGCGTACTGCCAGATGAATTGGCCCAAACACTGCTTTCACGCTATTACTCAATACTCTTTCATGGTATCCCCATGTCTACAAGACAAATTTAAATTCTTTAGTCAGAAATTCAAGAGGGCTTTTTCAGTCTCATTTTCTATTCTTCCCCAATACAAATCTATCTTCTTCCACTCATTTGATCTCCTCATTCTTTCTCCAAATAAGACTTGCACTTTCCTACCTCTGCACCTTTATTTTTCCTTTGCACCACACTAGAATGCCTTCCCTTTCTTCTCCCACTGTCTTTTTCCTACTTCGTTACCAAGGCCACTTCCTCTTTGAGACCTTCTCTGCAGAATCTCACCCAGTGTACTTTCTGGTCACTCCTATGGTTATTATTGTCTATGAGTCATTTGTCACTTTTATTGTCTTTTGCTATCCTATAAAAGGGTAATATGCAAATTGACCAAACGGCGGAATGAATGGTCGCTATGACATGCACTGACCACCAGGGGGTAGATGCTCAACGCAGGAGCTGCCTCCTGGTGGTCAGTGTGCTCCTACAGGGGAAATGTTGCTCAGCCAGAAGCCAGGCTGATGGCTGGCGAGTGCAGTGGTGATGGCGGGAGCCTCTCCCACCTCCACAGCAGTCGGACATCCCCCGAGGGCTCCCAGGCTGTGAAAGGGCACAGGCTGGGCTGAGGGGACCCCCCCCCCCAGTGCACTGGGTCTCTAGTTATTTATACTATTATCTTGAATTGTTATTTAACTCTTGATGTATGTCTGTTTGGGTTCCCACCTGTAAACACCTTGAGTTACTGTGCTAGAAAGGAAAGAGCATAGGACTGAAAGTCAGAAGACCCAAGTTTGAGCCCTGGTTATAAAGTGGGACTCAAGTGTGTGACTTGATTGAGTCGCTCAGACTCTCTGAACCACAATTTGATCATCTGTAAAATGAGGATCATAATGTCAGTTTTAAGTATATTTCAGATTGTGGCAATCTCTGAAAATCTAGAGATCTAAGCAAATATAAGTAGTTGTTATTATATCATCTCATTTGTTTAATAAATGGTGCTTAATAAATATTTGTTGAATGATTACATGTCAGTAATTCAGTTTAATTTTTCTTCTCCTGGGTATATTCCCATATTAAGAGGACACAAGAACCCCAAGGGCACCTTTAGGAACAGTGGAGATAAGGAGGGCATTGGAAAGATATTTTGAAGAAAAGTAGGCCTTTTCAGGGTCTCTCACATCCCACTACATTGGCTACTCACTACTTGGTCCACCTGTAAGGCTAGCCTGGAAGTGAAGAGGTGGAGAAGGTGGTACACCTGAACTTTCACTTTCCCCACAAAATCTACTTTTTTATCCCACAATCCACAACTGGTTAGGCTAAATGCTTCACCTGAGACTGTTCTCCTTCATTGATGGGATAAAAGCCAGCATTTTGGTGAAGGAAGTGATGAAGAGTTGTAGAGAGAACAAGCAATTGTAGTCAGATAACCAGACTTGGCTTTAAATCATTGATCTTCAGTTTATTAATCTCTCTGGGATTCAGTTTTCTCATTGGTAAATTGGGGATAGTAATACAACTTTGGCAGGGCTGTTGTGAAGTGTTAATACTATATAATAAAGAGGTAATATGCAAATTAACCCTAACACCTTCACAAGATGGCTGCTTATGACCAGGCCGGCAGGGAGGTTAGTGAGGGATGACCAAACTACTGAACAGCAGGCTGTGTGGGGCAACCAGGCTGGCAGGGGGTTAGTGAGGGATGACCAAACGACTGAACAGCAGGCTGCATGGGGCGACCAGGCCAGCAGGGGGGGCAGTTGGGGGCGACCAGGCCAGCAGAGGGAGGCAGTTGGGGGCAACCAGGCCAGTGGTGGGGGGGTCAGTAAGAGGCAACCAGGCTGGTGGAAGGGCAGTTAGGGGTGACTAGGCTGGTGGAGGGGTGAAGTTGGGGGCAAGCAGGCCTGTGGGGGGTGCAGTTAGGGGCGACCAGGCTGGCGGGGGGGGGGGCAGTTGGGGGTGACCTGGCCAGCAGCGGGGGGGACAGTTAGAGGTGATCAGGCCGGCAGGGTGGGGGACAGTTAGGGGTGACCAGGCAGGCAGGCAGGTGAGCGATTAGGAGCCAGCAGTCCAGGATTGTGAGAGGGATGTCCAACTGCCGGTTTAGGCCTGATCCCCAGACATCCCCCGAGGGTTCCCAGATTGGAGAGGGTGCAGGCTGGGCTGAGGGGACCACCCATCTGCATGAATTTTGTGCACCGGGCCTCTAGTGGAATAATAAATGAATAAACGTCACTTATAGTGCCTGTGCATGGAAACCTCTTTTCAACAGTTCTCAACTTTAGTGTAGATGGACATGGAATCAGAATTCTAGATTTGGATTTGGTGCTGCTTAGTAGTGATAGTTAAGATCATGACAAATAATGAACCCTTGAGTGTGAGAAGCTGAAGGCTAAGAACTGATCACTGACAGATGACCACAGTGATGGATAGGGAGGAAACAGATTGGGACTCTAGAATTGTATCAAGAGATAAGACTTTCAAAAAGAAGGACTCATACAAGTTCTTTTTAAAAATCTTTTTGAACAAAAGAAAAATATTAAGAAAGCAAGCAACAGGGAATGCAGGAGGCAGCTGTTTGGTATCTGTCTCTCTCCCTCTCCCTTTCACTCTCTCTAAATTAAATAAAAAACATACTTAAAAAAAGCAAGCAAGCAACAGTGCCAAGTGCTTAAAAGAATTTGGGGATGATGAGATGCTCAGAAACATAATGAAAAATACTTTATTTCTTGCCAACCTGAATCTATGCATACAAAAGATATTAGCCAATGGCATTATCTAAAGAGGCCAATCTCAAATAACTTTTGTAATCAAGATCTGTTCACATGTGTTTATACTCCTCTTCCCCTTTTAGTTCCCTAGGTGTCTCTACCTCTTTCCATAGATATAAGAGTAACCCACTTGAATGGGTTACTTGCAGAAACCTACAGAGCTAATATTCCAAGTATGAGCTGAGATGTGGCTAAAAGGAAGTACAACCAAAAACTGAGTCTGCCTATGAGGGCACCCTTATATATTTGATTGCCAGAGCTTATGCATTTAGGTCACAAAGAAGGAAGAAGACAAATTATTTTTCCAGAGTCAAACTGTAAATTATTAAAATATGAGAATTCTCCAAGAGAAGGAGAGAGATGAAATCTTTCTTGGGGCTGGCTGGTTATTACTGTAAATTTTGTACCACAGTTTGAGGCCATACCCATGCTTTTATATCTATTGTTGGAAAGAAGAAACCAAATGTACTTGGAAAACTCAAGAGAAAAATCAACTCATGCCCTCTCAGGGAACATCGTGCTGCTGGCACCTGCTCAATTTGTGTATTTCATTAATATTTAGCTTACTGCTCATTGTAAGCCTTAATTTCTTTACTACCAACAATCCTTTACCTACAATGTTAATAAAACATTTCTTTTTACTCATTCAGAATTGCAAGATTCCTTTCCAGGAGGTAGCCATTGTTCTGGTTCTTTGAGGGTTTAAGCTAGTTTGATATTACAAGTTTTTGTCTTTATTCATTTCTCTAATGCACTATCCTAAAACACACATTCCAGGGTGGTATTTGGTATTACTAAGTTTTTAAAGGATTTGGTTAAGCAATAAGAAGAATTCTTTAGAACCTTTAACATAATGTCCATGGTAAATTTCTAAGGGGATGGGGTTCTATATGTGGTATCTACCAAACTTACTGACCAATAGAACTTTACTTCTTCTTTCCTGAGGTGCATCTCAAGGACTTACTATGCCAAAACACTTTAGGAAACATTGCTCTAGAAATGGAAATCTAATATTTGGATCCTACTTGATCAAAGGACAGGAGTTATCTTATGTCTCCTGTTTTCCTAGATTTCTTGCTCTCCACCATGGGCAGATACAGAACTTTCCGCAGTCTTTCCGCAGCAAGGTTTCAGGAATCTGGAGAAGGGCTGTGCATAAATGAATAGAGACTGGATAAGAAATATAAATTTGGAAGGCATTTGGGGGAATCAGACGGAGGCTTCACCCTTTAGCAGGGTGGCTCCCTGAATCTCTGGACCCACGGCTTTTTATTTACTGGAAAACACATTGGCCCTTTAGGAATGCAAACAGGCATATCAAAGATAAAGTTTGGTAAATAGGAAAAGATTATCAGGTTAGGGGAAATGCCTACAGCTGTTCAGCAGCAGGTAATAATATGCAGATTTTCAGCCCTGCTGAAAATGTCCATCAGCCTTCTAATGAACTTCTCGCATTTATTATGCTAGCTACTGTTCTTAGCCTCCAGCAAGAACTGGAAAAGAAAAGTACTTTCTTGCCCAGCCGGTGTGCTTCAGCGGTTGAGCATCACCCTATGAACCAGGAAGTCACAGTTTGATTCTCAGTCAGGGCACATGTCTGGGTTGCAGGCTTGATCCTCAGTACGGGGAGTACAGAAGGCATCATTGGTGTTTCCATCTCTTGCTCCCTCTCTCTTCCTCTCTGAAATAAATAAAAATATATTTTTTAAAAAAGAAAATACTTATTTTTGCAGGAAATACCCTTGCTTTTCAAATCCAAAGAAAGACTCCCTCTCCTTTGCCTAACAAAACATAAAATATTTTCCCTGCAAATCTTTCTCTTTTCTCTTTCTCTTTTTAAATCCTTACCAAGGATATTGCCCCCCACTCTCTTTCTTGCCAATGACCACCAAGAACATATCTGTAGTTGAACAAGTTGTGTTTATTACTCATTGCTGTGTGGGAGAACACATGTCATGGGAACCATGGGATGTTTCAGTGAGAGCATTTGAGAGAGGCTCTAAGGAGGTGAGGGTTCACTCTAGATTAAATGCTGTAAAAAGCTGGGGGAAATTCAATAATTAGGTATTGCAATAAATCCTATTTACCAGTACAGGGAGGGGAGAGGAGAACAAGGATAAATATTTTATAAATTTTTTTTTTATTGATTTCAGAGAGGAAGGCGGAGGGAGAGAGAGAGAGAGAGAGAGAAATATTAATGATGAGAGAGAATCACCAATCATCTACCTCCTGTGTGCTTGGGGACAGAGCCCAAAACCTGGGCATGTGTCCTAACCAGGAATCAAACTGTGACCCCTTGGTTCATTCCCTTCTGGCCTAATGCATTTCTGTTGAGAAATCATTTGATAATATAATGTGAGATCCCTTGTACGTAACTCTCTGTCTCTCTCTTACAGTCTTTAAGATTCTCTCTTTGTCGCCGAAACCGGTTTGGCTCAGTGGATAGAGCGTCGGCCTGCGGACTGAAAGGTCCCGGTTCGATTCCGGTCAAGGGCATGTACCTGGGTTGCGGGCACATCCCCAGTGGGGAGTGTGCAGGAGGCAGCTGATCGATGTTTCTCTCTCATCGATGTTTCTAGCTCTCTATCTCTCTCCCTTCCTCTCTGTAAGAAAATCAATAAAATATATTTAAAAAAAAAAAAAAAAGATTCTCTCTTTGTCATTAACATTTTCCATTGTAATTATGACGTGTCTTGGTGTGGGTATTTTTGGGTTCATCTTGTTTGGGGCTCTCTGTGCCTGTTTAACTTTTTTCTTCCGCAAATCAGGGAAGTTTTCTGTCATTATTTCTTCAAATCGTTTTCTAAACTTTGCTCCTTTTCTTGTCCTTCTGGCACCTCTATTATACAAATGTTACTTCATTTTATGTTGTCTTAAAGCTCCCCTAGGCTCTCTTCCTGCTTTTTAATTTTTTTCTCCAATTGCTATTCAGATTGGGTGTGTTTTTCTGCCTTATCTTAAGTACAGATTGGTAGTTACAAAATAGTCATGGGGTTGTAAAGTACAGCATAAGAAATATAGTTAATGATAGTGTAATAACTATGCATGGTGTTGATTGGGTAGAGGAAATGTCAGGGGGAACACTTTGTAATGTTATATGATTGTGTAATTAGTATGCTGTACACCTGAAACTAATACAAAATATTATTGAATATAAACTGTAACTTAAATAAAATAAAAAATATAATGAAAAAAAGATAAAGTTCAACACTGACTATTATAGGAATGAGAACATTTACTATTCTGGAAAAATAGATTTTGGGTTTCTTTTTAAAAAAAATTCTGCGATGTAACTTTTATTGGCTACATAGTATTCCACTACATAGATGTACTTAAATTCGCCTTTCATTTATTTAACCTTTTGCATATTGGTGCACATTTAGATTGTTTCCATCAGTTTGCTATTGTACACCTGACAGAGGAAACTCTACTGGTTGAAAAACCAATTAGAGTCTAGATTTTGACATGGAATATATCTTAGTTCTGAAAGTGATCTTCTTATGCCCTGGGTGTGACATGGGGTCTGTTATGGATTGAATTTTGTGTCCTCAGAAAATTCATATGTTCAAGCCCTAACCCCCAGTGTTTATGTATGGAGATGGGGCCTCTAAGGAAGTAATAAAGGTTAAATGAGATCCTAGGGTTGGAGCCTGATCCAATAGGATAGTATCCTTAGAAGAAGAAACACCAGAGTGCTAGCGCTCTTGCACACAATGAGGAAAGACAATGTGAAGACAGAGAGATAACTGTCTATGAGCCAGGAAGATAGCTCTCGCCAGGAACCAAATTTGCCAGCAACTTTATCTTGGACTTCTCAGACTCCAGAACTATGGGGAAATAAATTTCAGTTGTTTAAGCCACCCAGTCTATAGTATTTTCTTACAGTAGCTTCAGCAGACTAATACAGTGTCCATTAGCCAAATTCTATGAATCTACCTGGGATTTATTTTATATATTTATATATATTTATTATATATATATATATATATATATATATATATATATATATATTTATACACACATACTTAGTATTCTTTTTATATATTATAATTTATATACAGGGGTTGGCAAATGTAGGTATATAGTTGTGAGTACAGGAAACACAGAACTTATTCTTGAATTATTATTTATTAGTTAGTGTATTATTTTCTACATGAACACGTGTAAACTTAATTTTGCACACTCCTGTATTCTAATTAATTAGTGAGCTTTCCTTCCACTTTTTAAACTTTTCATATAGGGATATAATTAATTGCTCTCTCTACTTTTATTATTAATATAAACATTTAAAAGTGATGCGTTTTCCTCTCAGTATTAGTTTGACATCTACTCACACATTCTTTAATATTTTTATTGACTTTTATAGAGAGAGGAAGGCAGAGGGAGAGAGAAATAAAAACATTTATGTGAGAGCAGACCATCCATTTGCTGCCTCCTGAACACCCCCTACCAGGGATTGAGCCCACAACCTGGAGATATGCCCTGACCAGTAATTGAACCAGTAACCTTTTGGTGCACAGAACTATGCCCAACCAACTGAGACACACCAGTCAGGGCAACTCATACATTTTTCAAAGTAAACTTTATTTTGGAATAATTTTCCACTTGCAGAGAAAACTTCAAAGATCATATACAGTTCCTATATAACTCTCACTCAGTTTCTCCTAATGTTAATATCTTCTATAACCACAGTACATTTGTCAAAACTAAGAAATTGACATTGGTATATTACTACTAATTAAACTCCACACTTTACTGGGATTTCACCAGTTCTTTCACTAACATTCAGGATACCAGATTGCATTTAGTCATCATGTCTTTTTAGTTTCTTGGTATGTGATTTTCTTCATCTTTTCTTGTTTCCACTACTTCAATGATTTTGATGAGTACTGGTTAGGTATTTTATAAAATGTTCCTCAACTTGGGCTTTTATGATGTTTTTCTCATAGTTAGACTGGGTTTGTGGATTTGGAGAAGAATACCACAGAAGTTGAATGCCTTTTTCATTACATGATATCAACATGGCTTACTGCTTGTGATGTTCACCTTGGTCAGCTGGTTTAGGCTGTGTTTGCCTGGTTTTTCCACTGGAAAGTTACTGTTTTTCCCTTTCCACACTCTATTCTTTGGAATTGAGTCACTAAACCTAGTCCAAGCTTGGAGGTGGCAAGAGGATCAAGCTCCACCTACAGGGAGGGAGAGTTTCTACATGCATTATTTGTAATTCTGTAAGGAATTACAGAATTGCCATTTATCCGTTTATTCAATCATTTATTTATATCAGTATAAACCCATGTATATTTATTTTATACTTTGTTTGTTTTTTAAATATGTTTTATATACTTTTAGAGAGAGGGGAAGGGAGAGGGATAGAGAGATAGAAACATGGAGGAGAAACATCATCAATCAGCTGTCTCCTGCACGCCCCCTACTGGGGATCAGCTGCAACCAGGGCATGTGCCCTGACGGGGAATAGAACCAATGACCTCTTGGTTCCTGGGTCAATGCTCAACCACTGAGCCACATGGGCAGGGCTATTTTATACTTTGTATAATAATCCAATACTACATTATTTATCTTGTTGCTCAAATTGTTCCAGCTTTGGCCATTGAGAGCTCTTCTCAGTTGCTCCTGTATATCCTAAGTTTACTGTCCTGTGTTCTGTGACTATATTATGTAGAATTTCTGCCTTTTTATTTACTAAGAACATTTTTGAATTTAAATACACAAATAATAGTTGTGAATGATTCATGTGCACTTGAAAAGAAAATATAATTCCTTGTCCTGCTCATTATGTTCTTAACACTTGACAACTTAATTGACATTAGTTATTGTATTATTCAGCTCCATACTTTTTAAAATCAGTTTTAATATTTGATTTGTCTCCTGATAGCAGAGTATTGAGTTCTCCAATCACATTATACAGCAGACCCTTGGAACACATCACAAAGCATGCATCCTGAGACCATGAGATTTTCATTCACACATGCAGTAAAGGTATAACTGAAAATTTCAAATTTCTTCTTCACACCTTTAATGTAGTTAACTATGAGTAGAGAGTGCCAAAGCCAAGTTTACATTTAGATACAGTTTAGTTCATTCAATAGCTAAGTCACTTGTTTTAGCAGAATTAGAAATTGCCCACAAGTCATGGGCCTTCTGGATTCATTCATTCAACAATTATTTCTTAAGCATCCACAATGAGCCAGGCACTGAGCTAAGGGGTAGGGATACAGAGATGAGCAAGACACTCATAGTCCCTGTGCTCATGGAGCTTCAGTGTAGTGACAATTACTTGCAGATAATTGAAACTACATGAAATCTGTCAATTCCAAAGTTCTGTGCTGTGTTTAATTTTTCCTCAAAGTTCTTTTTTCAATCTTTCTTTTATGTAGTTTTATGTTATCTTATTTAGCTTATTAGGCTTTCATTGGATAGCATACTTTTGAACCACATGCCCTTATATCATCTCTTTAGTGCCTGTCTTCTATGAAATACCTATGAAACCCCTTCTTTCTTTCCTAGAAATAAACATATCTTAGGTGGATATGTGCCAGGTGCTGCTTTAAACATTTGAAATGTTGTGACAAGTAAGATAGTTTTCATTCTCAAGAAGCTCTCAAATTAGTAGGAAAGATTTGCACAGAAGAAAATAATTATTCTGTAATATAATATGTTAACTACCATAGTAGAGCCAAGTAAAGGTAATGGAAGAATGGAGGAAGGGGTTGTTAATTCTGCCTGGTGAATGCTTCATTTGAGAAGACAATATTTGATGGGGGCTTAAAATGAATAAGCTTTACCATGTAGAGAAAACATGTTTCAAAAGCAAAAACATGTGAAAATGTTCAGAAAACATGAAGTAGTCCAGTGCACTACTTTAGACCATGATAAAGAGTGATCAGAGATTAATAGGGCCAGAGAAGGGCCTTTGCTGGCCTTTATGATGGACCAATCAACTATTATGTGTATAGGGAGGCATTTGAACTTCCTGGCTGATAGTCCAGGTCCAAAAGACGATGACTAAGAACAGCTCTTACCTCTGTGGGGAAGCTTTCTAGATACCACTCAAGTGTTCTGCTCACTTTCTGCCCTCATTATAACCTCAGGCAGACTCCTGGCTCTTTGGTCCATTAGGGTCACCATCCTGACAACTCTTTGAAAATGTTTCTTCTTGCCTTCACATTCCATGATTAAGTCCTACTGATTAGTTCCCTGGATGATTACCACATATAAAGTCACTGTAACACTCAGAGTATGAGACAAAACCTTAGAGTTTTAGAGTATCTTTAAAATAATCATAGGGGGTTCTGAAACTAAGATGGCAGCATAGATAAACACCGGGAAATTGCTGCCTCCCACAACAATTGAAAAATCTTCTAGGAACACAAAACGGACATCATCCAGAACTACAGGAAGGCTGGCTGAGTGTAAATTCTACAACTAGAAGGAAAGAAAAGCCCACTGAGAGCCAGAGGAGCTGCGGAAGTAAAGTGCAGAGGTACGGGGGCTCGCGCGCGTGGAAAGGGGCTGGCACCTGAGGACGCGGCTGTCTTTTTGAGTCCGGAGGGAGTCACAAGCTCCTGACGGCTCTGAACTCCGGTTCCGGGAAGTCTCTGGGGACCCAGGACTCATACGGGGAGAAACTGGACTGTCTGGCAGCGGGCGAACTTGAGGGCGGCTTTCCCTCAGAGTTGCTTGCAGCCGTTACTGGGACACTGAGACGCGAGACTCCTTAGGGCAGGGCTAAGGATCCGCCATAGCTGCTTGCTCCGCCCTTTGATTCCTTGAGACCCCGCCCCACCCAGGCTGCGGCAGAGGCTTTTGCATATGAATGCCCCGGCCCTTTGCAACCTGATAATTACCTAACTGCAGCCGGGCCAGACAGACCCAGAACTTCCAAGAGAAGGCCCAAGGCCCCACAGCGGCGTGCATTGCTTCACAGCTGAGCCTCATCAGGGCACCTCCAAACTCCAAAAAAGGAAGGGGAATCTGCAGTTCTCTTCGTAGCTCCTGCTGTGTAACCTTAGGCAGAGGCTAAATTAGCACCTCCTTAGATCCAAGAGCCACTGTACCCAGTGGTCAGAGGGGGACCATCCAGATCACAACTCCTCAGATCCATAAGGGACACACTCAGGGTGCAGACTCAGTGAGCACCAAAACCCCACTGAAGCAAGTCTTGCCCCAGAAGGGTGTCTCCAGCACAGAAGTTCTCCCACTGCAGACACAGCTGATTCTCACTGCCAATTGGCCTGGAGGTCAATTCCTCCCAGTGATCCTACAACAACCAAGGCATAACTACAACAAGACTGTGCACAAAGCCCACAAGGGGGTGCACCAAGAGTGTCCACCTCAGGTAACTGGGGAGGCTGAGACACTGGGCCCTACAGGACACCTAGCACACAAAGCCACTCTATCAACACAGGGAAGCAGCCAAAATGCGGAGACAAAGAAACAGGTCACAAATGGCAGAAATGGAGGAAAGCAAACGACTGGATATAGAGTTCAAGGCCACGTTTATAAGGTTTTTCAAGAATTTTATGGAAACCGCTGATAAATTTAGTGAGTCCCTCAATAAGTATAGTGAGACCCTGGAGGACATGAAAAAGGACCAACTAGAAATTAAGCATACACTGACTGAAATAAAGAATAATTTACAGAGATCCAGCAGCAGACAAGAGGATCCCAAGAATCAAGTCAAAGATTTGAAATACAAAGAAACAAAAAATACCCAACCGAAAAAGAAAAAGGAAAAGAGATTCCAAAAATATGAAGATAGTGTAAGGAGCCTCTGGGACAACTTCAAGCGTACCAACATCAGAATTATAGGGGTACCAGAAGAAGAGAGAGGGCAAGATATCGAAAACCTATTTGAAGAAATAATGACAGAAAACTTCCCCTACCTGGTGAAAGAAATAGACTTACAAGTCCAGGAAGCGCAGAGAACCCCAAACAAAAGGAATCCAAAGAGGACCACACCAAGACACATCATAATTAAAATGCCAAGAGCAAAAGATAAAGAGAGAATCTTAAAAGCAGCAAGAGAAAGACAGTCAATTACCTACAAGGGAGTACCCATACGACTGTCAGCTGATTTCTCAACAGAAACCATGCAGGCCAGAAGAGAGTGGCAAGAAATATTCAAGGTGATGAATAGCAAGAACCTGCAACCAAGATTACTTTATCCAGCAAAGCTATCATTCAGAATAGAAGGTCAGATAAAGAGCTTCACGGATAAGAAAAAGCTAAAGGAGTTCATCACCACCAAACCAGCATTATATGAAATGCTGAAAGGTATTCTTTAAGAAGAGGGAGAAGAAAAAGGAACTCTTACCATTTGCCACAGCATGGATGGAACTGGAGAGCGGATAAATACCACATGATCTCACTCATTTGTGGAATATAATGAACAACATAAACTGATGAACAAGGACTGATCCAGAGACAGAGAGGCATTGATTGGACTGTCGGGCCTTGGAGGGAAGGTAGGGGAGGGTGGGGGTAAGGGGGAAAGATCAACCAAAGGACTTACATGCAAGCATATAGGCCTAACCAATGGACACGGACAACGGGGGGGGGGGGGCGTGAGGGCATGAGGGGGGGGTAGAGGGTAACGTGGGGACAAGGACACATATGTAATATCTTAATCAATAAAAAATATATTTAAAAAAATAATCATAGGGGAGGAGGAGGGAAAGGGAGAACAAGAGATTACACTCTTGGGGAGAGGGTGAGGGAGGGGAGAAAAGATATGGGGGGGGATGAATTTTTGAGAAGGAGCAAGTAGCTGATGCTAATAAGAAAGCAAGGAACTTCCAGTCAAGATGGCAGCAAAGGTAAGTATGGTACTCAAATCCTCCTATAACCACAGCAAAATTAGAACTAAATGAGAGAACAACCATCATTCAGAACCGCCTGAAATCTAGCTGAACAGATGTTCTACAACTAAGGATATAAAGAAGTCATGTTTATAATGTTAGGAGGGGTGGAAACACAGAATGGGCTGGTTCCACACCCATGTGTGGTGAATAAAAGTCAGGAAGGATATCTTGGTTGTAGAGGTTTCCACGAGGAGTAAGCAGTCCCAGCCCCATCCCAGCCCCCATCCCAGTGTTACAGTGCCAAGAAGAGAAGTCCCCATAACTTCTGTCTGTAAAAACCAGCGTGGATTGAGGAAGGAGGCTGAGGTTGCTGAAGTCTGAGGTTCCTCTTTTTAAAAATCTTCATTGTTGAGAGTATTACAGATGTCCCCCACCCCCCTGCTTGCACCCCACTAAACAGTTCCTACCACAACCCAGGCCTTCAACACCTTCTTTTCTGTGTTCATGGGCAATGCATATATGCATATTAGTTCTTTGGTTAATCTCTCACCACCCCTACACCCTTCCCCCTAATTTGTCAGTGTGTTTCATGCCTGATTCTATTTTATTCATCAGTTTGTTGTGCTCATTAGACTCAACATATAAGTGAGATCACGTGATATATGTCTCTCTCTGACTGACTTATTTAGCTTATCATAATCATCTT
This sequence comes from Myotis myotis, assembly GCF_014108235.1. Classification (NCBI taxonomy): domain Eukaryota; kingdom Metazoa; phylum Chordata; class Mammalia; order Chiroptera; family Vespertilionidae; genus Myotis; species Myotis myotis. The sequence continues at coordinate 83,358,349 of NW_023416346.1, forward strand.
GGGGTCTCTTCATGCTGTCTCAAAAGGAATATACAGCTGCATAGTATTCCATTGTGTAAATGTACCACAGTTCTTTTTTATCCATTCATCTACTGGTGGGCATGTGGGCAGTTTCCAGATCGTAGCTATTGTAAATAATGCTGGTATGAACATAGGGATGCGTATATTATTTCTGATTGGTATTTCAGTCTTCTTAGGAAATATTACTAGAAGTGGGATCACTGGGTCAAATGGAAGTTCCATTTTTAATTTTTTGAGGAAACTCCATAATATTTTCCATAGTGGTTGTACCAGTCTGCATTCCCAGGGTTCCTTTTTCTCCACATCCTCACCAGCACTTGTTGCTTGTTGATTTTTTGATGATAGATATTCTGGCAGGTGTAAGGTAGTATCTCATTATGATTTTAATTTGCATCTCTCAAATGATTAGTGACTGAGTATTTTTTTTTATGCCTTTTGGCCTCTGTATGTCCACTATGGAGAAGTGTCTATTTAGGTCCTTTGCCCATTTTTAAAATTGGATTGTTTTTATGCCTTTTGTTAATATATATACATATATATACACACATATATATACACACATATATATATATTAGAGGCCTGATGCACAAAATTTGTGCAAGGTGCTTGGCCCTCACAGCCCTGGCTGCCTCGTGGCCCCGGCTGCCTCGCAGCCCCTTGGCCCCACCTCCTGCTCACTGGTCATTCCAGAAGGTCATTCCGATATCCGGTCTAATTAGCATATTAGCTCTTTATTATATAGGATAGTATACATACATATTATATATAATATATAATGCATAGAGTCTGTTCCATGCTTCCGTGTCTCTGGATCTATTTTGTTCATCCATTTATTTTGTTCATTGGATTGATGGCTATCTTTTGAAAGGGGTAGAAGAGACCACTGGCTGTTCTTCAGTGAAATTCTGAGGGTCAGATAGGATGCTCCACTTCCCATGATGATCCAATTCTATGAGAGGCTCAAGGAAATAAAAACGACCTGAAGAGAGACTGCGCCATCTTGGGTGGTTGTTGCCGGCATCCAGAGACCAGCTACTAACCTGGAAACAAGGGATTCAAGCAGCGTCACTACCTGAACTCAGACAAGCACTGCTTCTTCTCACGGAAAGGTTGGACATCCCCTAAAGGTGCGGTTTGAAGTTCGGGTTGGAGGGAGGACCGAGCTCGCGCGCGCGCGGGGCGGAATCTGCGCCCCACAGAGTCTGCAGCCGTTGGGACCAGCGTGACCCGCGAGTGGGGAAGGGGCCCCACAGGGCTGCTGGCAGAAGGGAACGCGAAAAATGAGCCCATAGCTGGACTGGATGTAAGGGAGCAGCCTTGGACTTTGCCAATCTGCTGGCTGCTTGGTGCCAGGGGCGAGGGAGCGCGCGGAGACTGCGGGCGGAGACTGTGCGCAGACCTGGAAGGTGGAGGCTTGCGAATTCGCACAACTATCAGGCTCTTGTTACAGTTCCCCTTAGATCCGTGCATTTGATTATTAAACCCAGTGCATGGGATTCCCCAGTTGGGGTCATTCACAGAGCCTGTAGGGGAAAGTTCTTTTTGGGGAGCCTGGGAAACAGCAGGCAGTGGCAAGGAACCAGCTCTGGGCAGTGGTCTTTCCTGAATCAGTTCCCAATACCATAGAGGGAAAAAAAAAACAACAAAAAAAAAAACCCTACTGATAGAGAGGACTTATAGCCTCGGAGGTCAATCCAGACACACTGCCACCCAGAGGCAGAGCCATGAACTCTCTCTTCTGCGATCACAAATAAAGGCAGTCTGGTAAACAAATACAAGCTGCCTTAAAATCAGGTCTGTGGTTTACTGCACGGAGGGACAGTGTATCGCAGGGAAGTTCAACACTCCCCTGAATGCCTGGCAGGACTGAGGCGTGCCAAAAAGAAGAGTGGAAGATCTGAAGCACCTTCACTTCCGAATATTTTTATATATATATATATATATATATATTTTTTAATTCTTTTTTCACCATTTCATTAAGAACCTATTTTATTTTATTTTTTTTATTTTTTATTTTTTCATCACTTGATTTTACCTTTTTAATTACTACATTTTTTTAACCAGTATTATTGCTATCCTTTTACCATTTTTTCAAGTGTCATTTTATTTTTTATTATTTTTTTTATTTTTCTTTATTTTATTTTGGGATTAGTGTTATACACACTATTTTCATCGTTCCTTTAGCATCATTTCTCTCTAGCTCACATTTACCCTTAAGCCAAAACTCTCTTCCTCACTTTTCCCCTTTTGTTGTCCTGTTTCTCTTACCCTATTCCTGCTTTGGATTTTACCTATTCCTTCTTTCTAACCACTGTCTAAATTTCACCCTACTTATATATCTAATTTCCAATCCCTCGCTCTCCCCATACAAATAGCCTCTTCCCCACCTCTATTTCATTCTCTTACTTTTTTTTTTTTTTTTTTATTTTTGTTTTTTTTCTTCTCTCCCTTTTCCCAATCTCATTTAGGCACTCCTTTTTGTTTTTTATTTTTCTCTTTAATCTTTTTCTCTTTTTTCTTCTATATCCCCTAATTCTCTTCGCTCGGGGGCTCACCTTTATTTGGGGTTATTAATATCGTGAATGCATTTAGTTTGTTGCCTTGTACGTTGTGCCTTGTTGTGTTGTATTTTGTGCCTTTGAATCAGCGCAGCAGAGAGAGAACTACATAACCAAACACCTTGAGAAGAGAAATCATGGTGAAACAAAGAACCAACCCAAATATGAGAGAAAAACAGGCATCATCAGAAAAGGAAGTAAACGAAATGGAGGCAATTGAGGCAAGCAACCTGTCAGAGAAAGAATTCAGAGTGATGGTCATAAGGTGGATGAAAAAAATGGAAGACCAATTCAACAATATGTGTAGGAACCAAGAGGAAATGAAGAAGAACCAAGAGGAAATGAAGAGAAACCAAGAAGAAATGAAAAACGACATCACTGCCATAAAGAACTCAATAGAAAGCATCAACAGTAGACTAGAAGAAGCAGAGGACCGCATCAGCGAGCTAGAAGACAAGGTAGAAAAAAATACCCAAACAGAACAGCTTCTAGAAAAAAAAATTCAAAAGCAGGAGGAGAGCCTAAGAGAACTCTGGGACAATGCTAAACGAAACAACATCCGAATAATAGGGGTGCCAGAAGGAGAAGAAACTGAGCAAGGAATAGAAAACCTGTTTGAAAAAATAGTAACAGAAAATTTCCCTGATATAGGGAGGAAAAAACTCACACAAATCCAAGAAGCTCACAGAGTCCCAAACAAAATGAACCCGAAAAGACCGACACCAAGGCACATAATAATTAAATTGGCAAACACCAACGACAAAGCAAGAATCTTAAAAGCAGCCAGAGAGAGACAGAAAGTTACCTACAAAGGATCCCCCATCAGACTAGCGACCGATTTCTCAACAGAAACACATCAGGCAAGAAGGGAATGGAATGAAATATACAAAGTCATGCAAAGGAAGGGTCTGAATCCAAGAATACTATACCCAGCGAGGCTATCAATCAAAATTGAGGGTCAAATCAGGAGCTTCACAGACAAAAATGGTCTATGGGAGTTTATTACAACCAAGCCACCAATGCAAGAAATGCTAAAGGGTCTGCTGTAAATAGAAAAAAAAGGAAACAAAGAAGGAATGCAGTGGTAAAGAACAAAAATGGCGACTAACAAGTTTCTATCAATAATAACTTTAAATGTAAATGGATTAAATTCCCCAGTCAAAAGGCATAGGGTAAATGAGTGGATAAGAAAACATGACCCATATATCTGCTGTCTACAGGAAACCCACCTCACAAAAAAAGACGCACACAGACTGATGGTGAAGGGATGGAAAAAGGTTTTTCAGGCCAATGGAAGTGAAAAAAAAGCCGGGGTAGCAATACTTATATCTGACAAATTAGATCTCAAAGTGAAGGACATAAAAAGAGATCAAGAAGGCCACTTCATAATACTAAAGGGAGCAGTCCAACAAAAAGAAATAACTCTGGTAAATATATATGCACCCAATATAGGAGCACCCAAATACGTAAGAAATCTTCTGGAGAAGATCAAGGGAGAGATTGACAGCAATACAATCATAGTAGGGGATCTTAACACCCCATTATCTCCACTGGACAAATCCTCTAAACAGAAACTCAGCAAAGAAACATCAATCCTAAATGACTCACTAGATCAGATGGAATTAATTGACATCTTCAGAACATTTCACCCCAAAGTCACAGAATATACATTCTCCTCGGGTGCACATTTGTCATCTTCAAAGATAGACCATATATTGGGTCACAGACAAAGTCTGTTCAAATTCAAGAAAATTGAAATCATATCAAGTATCTTCTCAGATCACAAAGGCATAAAACTGGAAATCAACTACAACAAAAACAATCCAAAAAAATCAAACACATGGAGACTAAATAGCATGCTATTAAACAACGACTGGGTCACCAGTGAGATCAAAGAAGAAATAAAAAACATCATGGCAACAAATGACAATGAAAACACAACAATCCAAAACCTATGGGACACAGCAAAAGCAGTCTTGAGAGGGAAGTTCATAGCTCTACAAGCCTACTGCAAGAAACAAGAAACAATGAGAATAAATGACCTAACTCTACAACTCGAAGAATTAGAAAGAGAGCAACAAAAAAAGCCCACTGTAAGCAGAAGGAAGGAAATAACAAAGATCAGAGCGGAGATAAACGACATAGAGACCAAAAAAACAATACAAAAGATCAACAAAACCAAGAGCTGGTTCTTTGAAAGGATAAACAAGATTGATACACCTCTAGCCAGGCTCACCAAGAAACAAAGAGAGAGGACCCAAATAAACAAAATCAGAAATGAAAGAGGAGAAATAACAACAGACCCCATAGAAATACAAAGGATTGTTAGAAAATACTATGAACAACTCTACTCCAACACACTAGACAACCTGGAGGAAATGGACATATTCCTAGATAAATACAACCTTCCAAAACTTAACCAGGAAGAATCTAAAAATCTCAATAGGCCAATAACTATGGAGGAAATCGAAGCAGTAATCAAAAAGCTTCCAGTAAACAAAAGCCCGGGGCCAGATGGCTTCACAGGGGAGTTTTACCAAACATTCAAGGAAGACCTAAAACCTATCCTCCTCAGACTATGTCAAAAGATCCAAGAGGAAGGAGCACTTCCCAGCTCATTCTATGAAGCCAACATCACCCTAATCCCAAAACCAGATAAAGACAATACAATGAAAGAGAATTACAGGCCAATATCCCTCATGAACATAGATGCCAAAATCCTCAACAAAATCCTAGCAAATCGGATCCAGCAGTACATCAAAAAGATCATACACCATGACCAAGTAGGATTTATCCCAGGGATGCAAGGATGGTACAATATCCGCAAATCAATAAATGTGATACATCACATAAACAAATTGAGAGAGAAAAACCACATAGTCATATCAATTGATGCGGAAAAAGCATTTGACAAAATCCAACACCCTTTCTTGATAAAAACTCTCAGCAAGATAGGAATTGAGGGATCATACCTCAACATAATAAAAGCCATATATGACAAACCCACAGCCAACATCATAATCAATGGGCAAAAACTAAAACCTTTCCCCCTAAAAACAGGAACAAGACAGGGATGCCCCCTCTCACCACTCCTGTTCAACATAGTACTGGAAGTACTAGCCATTGCGATCAGACACGAAGAAGAAATAAAAGGCATCCAGATTGGAAAAGAAGAAGTAAAACTGTCCTTATTTGCAGATGACATGATACTGTACATACAGAACCCTAAAGACTCCATCAAAAAACTATTAGACTTAATAAATGAATTCGGCAATGTAGCAGGATACAAAATTAATGCTAAGAAATCCATGGCATTTCTTTACACCAATAGTGAACTTACAGAAAGTGAAACTACAGAAGCAATCCCATTTACCATTGCACCAAAAAAATTAAAATACCTAGGAATAAACTTAACTAAGGAGGTAAAAGACTTATATGCTGAAAACTACAGGACACTGAAAAAAGAGATAGAGGAAGACATAAACAGATGGAAGAATATACCGTGTTCATGGATTGGTAGAATCAACATCATCAAAATGTCCATACTACCCAAAGCAATTTATAGATTCAATGCAATCCCCATTAAATTACCAACAGCATATTTCACAGATCTAGAACGAACGTTCCAAAAATTCATCTGGAATAAAAAAAGACCCCGAATAGCTGCAACAATCCTCAGAAAGAAAAAAGTAGGTGGGATCTCAATACCAGATATCAAACTGTATTACAAAGCCACTGTTCTTAAAACAGCTTGGTACTGGCACAAGAACAGACATATAGATCAATGGAATAGAATAGAGACCCCAGAAATCAACCCAAACCACTATGCCCAATTAATATTCGACAAAGGAGGCAAGAACATACAATGGAGTCAAGACAGTCTTTTCAATAAATGGTGTTGGGAAAATTGGACAGATACATGCAAAAGGATGAAACTAGATCACCAACTCACACCATACACAAAAATAAACTCAAAATGGATAAAAGACTTAAACATAAGACGGGAAACCATAAAAATACTAGAGGAATCCACAGGCAGCGAAATCGCAAACATATGCCGAAGAAATTTCTTCTCTGATAATGCTCCTAGGGCAATGGAAACTAAAGAGAAAATAAACAAATGGGACTACATCAAAATAAAAAGCTTTTGCACAGCAAAGGAAACCATCAACAAAACAACAAGAAGACCCACTACATGGGAGAACATATTTGCCAATGATACCACCGATAAGGGTTTAATTTCCAACATTTACAGGGATCTCATGAAACTTAACAAAAGGAAGATAAACAATCCAATAAAAAAATGGGCAACGGACCTAGATAGACACTTTTCGAAAGAGGACATACAGAAGGCCGAAAGACATATGAAAACCTGCTCAAAGTCACTAATTATACGAGAGATGCAAATCAAAACGACAATGCGTTATCATCTCACACCTGTCAGAATGGCTATCATTAACAAATCAACAAACAACAAGTGTTGGAGAGGATGTGGAGAAAAAGGAACCCTTCTGCACTGCTGGTGGGAATGCAGACTGGTGCAGCCACTGTGGAGAACAGTATGGAGCTACCTCAGAAGACTAAAAATGGAACTCCCATTTGACCCAGTGATCCCACTACTAGGAATATATCCCAAGAAACCAGAAACGCCAATCAGAAAGGATATATGCACCCCTATGTTCATAGCAGCACAATTCACCATAGCTAAGATTTGGAAACAGCCTAAGTGCCCATCAGAAGATGAGTGGATTAGAAAACTGTGGTACATATACACAATGGAATACTATGCTGCGGTAAAAAAAAAGGAACTCTTGCCTTTTGCAACAGCATGGATGGAACTGGAGAGCATTATGCTAAGTGAAATAAGCCAGTCAGAGAAAGATAAATACCACATGATCTCACTCATTTGTGGATTATAGGGAACAACATAGACTGATGAAAAGGGACAGACTCAAAGACTGAGAAACAGCAATCAGGCTATCAATCCCCAGAAGGAAAGTAGGGGAGGGCGGGGGTAAGGGGAAGAGATCAACCGAAGGACTTGTATACATGTATATAAGCCATACCAATGGACATGGACAACGGGGGGATGGGAGCATGAGTGTGTGTGGGGGGGAGGTTGGGGGTTAATGGGGGGGATGAGGACACATTTGTAATACCTTAACTAATAAAATATATATATATATATATATATATATATATATATATATATATAATGCATATATAATATGTTATATATATTATATACACATTAATTTTTTATTGTTTAAAGTATTACAAATAGTAGTACATACATCTCCTTTTCCCCCATTGACCTCCCCCCAGCCTCCCTTACCCCCCAACACATGCCCTCACCTCTTCCCCCCCAGTGTCTGTGTCCATTGGTTATGCTTATATGAATGCATACAAGTTCTTTGGTTGATCTCTTATCCCCGCAATCTTCCCTTGTCTCCCCGCTGTAGTTTGACAGTCTGTTTGATGCTTCTATGTCTCTGTATCTATTTCTGTTCATCAGTTAATGATGTTCTTATATTCCATAAATGAGTGAGATCATGTGATATTTATCTTTCTCTGACTGGCTTATTTCGCTTAGCATAGCATTCTTCAGTTCCATCAATGCTGTTGCAAATGGTAAGAATTAATCCTTTTTTACAGCAGCATAGTATTCCATTGTGTAGATGTACCACAGTTTTCTAATCCACTCATCTGCTTATGGATATTTAGGCTGTTTCCAAATCTTACCTATTGTAAATTGTGCTGCTATGAACATAGGAGTGCCTATATCCTTTCTGATTGGTGTTTCTGTTTTCTTGGGATATATTCCTAGAAGTGGTATGACTGGGTCAAATGGCAGTTCCATTTTTAGTTTTTTGAGGAAAAGCCATACTGTTTTCCACAGTGGCTGCACCTGTCTGCATTTTCAACAGCAGTGCACGAGGGTTCCTTTTTCTCCACATCCTGTCCAACACTTGTTTGTTGATTTGTTGATGATAGCCATTCTGACAGGTGTGAGATGGTACCTCATTGCTGTTTTGATTTGCATCTCTGAAATGATTAGTGACTTTGAGCATGTTTTCATGTGTCTCCTGGCTTTCTGAATGTCCTCTTTCGAAAAGTGTCTATTTAGATCCTTTGCCCATTTTTTGATTGGATTGTTTATCTTCCTTTTGTTAACTTGTATGAGTTCCCTGTAAATTTTGGACTTTAAACTCTTATCAGAGATAACATTGGTTAATATGTTCTCCCATGCAGTGGGCTTTCTTGTTGTTTTGTTGATGGTTTCTTTTGCTGTGCAGAAGCTTTTTATTTTGATGTAGTCTCATTTGTTTATTTTCTCCTTAGTTTCCATTGCCCTAGGAGTTGTGTTAAGGTATTGCTATGACAAATGACTGCTATTTTGCTGCCTATGGCTTCTTCTAAGATTTTTATGGTTTCCCATCTTACATTTAGGTCCTTTATCCATTTTGAGTTTATTTTTGTGTATGGTGTAAGTTGGTGGCCTAGTTTCATTTTTTTTGCATGTATCTGTCCAATTTTCCCAACACCATTTATTGAAGAGACTATCGTGACTCCATTGTATACTCTTGCCTCCTTTGTCAAATATTAATTGAGCATAATGGCTTGTGTCAATTTCTGGGTTCTCTATTCTGTTCAACTGGTCTGTATGTCTGTTCTTGTGCCAGTACCAGGCAGTTTTGAGAGCAGTGGCTTTGTAGCATAGCTTGATATCTGGTATTGTGATTCCTCCAACTTTGTTCTTCTTTCTCAAGATTGCTGCAGCTATTCTGGGTCTTATTTTATTCCAGATGAATTTTTGAAGAGTTTGTTCTAGGTCAGTGATGGTGAACCTTTTGAGCTCGGCGTGTCAGCATTTTGAAAAACCCTAACTTAACTCTGGTGCCGTGTCACATATAGAATTTTTTTGATATTTGCAACCATAGTAAAACAAAGATTTATATTTTTGATATTTATTTTATATACTTAAATGCCATTTAACAAAGAAAAATCAACCAAAAAAATGAGTTCGCGTGTCACCTCTGACACGTGTGTCATAGGTTCGCCATCACTGTTCTAGGTCTCTGAAAAATGCCATTGGTATTTTAATGGGGATTAAATTTATTGATTGCTTTGGGTAGTATGGACATTTTAATGATGTTGATTCTACCAATCCATGAACACGATATATTCTTCCATTTGCTTATGTCTTCCTCTATCTCTTTTTTCAGTTTTCTGTAATTTTCTGAGTACGGGTCCTTTACCTCCTTGGTTAAATTTATTCCTAGGTATCTTAATTTTTTTGTTGCAATGGTAAATGGGATTGTTTTTTTAGTTTCTCTTTCTGTGAGTTAATTATTGGTATATAAATAAGCCATAGATTTCTGGGCGTTAATTTTGTATCCTGCTACATTGCCAAATTCATTTATTAAGTCTAGTAGTTTTTTATGGAGTCTTTAGGGTTTTCTATGTACAATATCATGTCACCTGCAAATAATGACAATTTTACTTCTTTTCCATTTTTTAAAAATATATATATTTTATTGTGTTTTTTTTTTACAGAGAGGAAGGGAGAGGGATATAGAGTAAGAAACATCAATGAGAGAGAAGCATCGATCAGCTGCCTCCTGCACACCTCCTACTGGGGATGTGCCCGCAATCAAGGTACATGCCCTTGACCGGAATCGAACCTGGGACCTTTCAGTCCACAGGCCAATGCTCTATCCACAGAGCCAAAGCGGTGAGGGCTTCTTTTCCAATTTTTATGCCTTTTATTTCTTCTTGTCTGATCCCCATGGCTAATACCTCCAGTACTATGTTGAACAGGAGTGGTGAGAGTGGGCATCCCTGTTTTGTTCTTGTTCTTAGGGGAAATGGTTTTAGTTTTTTCCCATTGAGTATGATGTTGGCTGTAGGTTTGTCATAGAGGCTTTTATTATGTTGAGGTATGATCCTTCTATTCCCACCTTGGTGAGAGTTTTTATCAAGAAAGGGTGTTGGATTTTGTCAAATCCTTTTTTTTGCATCAATTAATATGATAATGTAATTTTTGTCTTTCAATTTGTTTATGTGATGTATCACGCTCATTGATTTGCGGATATTGTACCAGTCTTGCATCCCCAAAATAAATTCCACTTTGTCACTGTCGCTCAGTGAGGCCTTGCGCGTGCGCTGAAAATCAATATGTGCTCACAGATAGTCAGAGTCCCCTTGTGCATGCGTAGTGAGAAACAGAGTCCCAGCATGAGTGCGCAGAGAATCAAAGTCAGTGGTGCTCAGTGAGGCCTCACGTGGTGCCAAGAATCAGTCCACACATGCTGACAACCCATGCATGCATGACAAGAAGCAGAGTCCCCGCTTGCGTGCTCCAAGAATGAAAATCACTGTCGCTCAGTATGGCCTTCAGCGCGTATGCTGATAATCAAAGTCCCTGGCCTACTAGAGGGACAGGGTTGCACAGCTGCCCGGTGCTGGCAGGAGGCCCGCTTGCGTGCCACCTGTTGCACAGGCCCTATGCCACTGCTGCGGGCCAGCGGGGAGGGGGATGCGCTCTGTGACTCACAGAAATCTGTGGCCAGGATGTCTGAAGTCTTGGTGTCTCTGGATCTGCAGCTGTGGTAGCAGGTCTTTGTCCAGTGTGGATGTAGGGTCCCAGTTTGTGTCTGAGGCCAGTCTGGGTGGTGGTGAGGCTAGAATCCTGGTCACAGCAGTTCTGCCCTTCAAGATGGCAAGGATTCTGTGCCAGTGCTAGTTGCCCGGAGTGTTTGCAGCGACATTGGGGTCTCGCAGTCTAAGACCACCCGGTCGGCCAACCCCCAAAAGTTCTGCAGGATCTAACTGACCCTAGCTCACACACACTCCAGACACGTCTACACACTCCCCTTTCGCTCCCTCACTCTCTTCCACTCTCTCTCTCCCTGTTGCCTTGCAGGTTGCCATCTTCCTCCTCCTTATATATTTTGGATATTAACCATTTATCAGATGTATCATTGCCAAATATGTTCTTCCATACTGTGGACTCCCTTTTTCTTTTGTTGATGGTTTCTTTTGCTGTGCAGAAGCTTTTTAATTTGTTTATTTTCTCCTTAGTTTCTCTTGCCCTAGGCAATGTATCTGTTAAAATTCTACTCTGTGAGATATCTGATATTTTGCTGCCTACCTTTTCTTATAGAATTGTTATAATTTCATGACTTACATTTAAGTCTTTTATCCATTTTGAGTTTATTCTTGTGTGTGGTATAAGTTGGTGGTCTAGTTCCATTTCTTTGTATTTACCTTTTCAATTATCCCAATACCATTTATTGAAAAGACTGTCTTGACTCCGGTGTATGCTCTTGCCTCCTTTGTAAAATATTAATTGAGGATAATGCCTTGAGTCAATTTTTGGGTTCTCTGTTTTGTTCCTTTGGTCTATATGCTGGTTCTTGTGCCCTTTCCCAGCTGTTTTGATTACAGTGGTGTTGTAGTATAACTTGATATATGATATTGTGATCCCTCCAACTTTGTTCTTTTTTTCTTAAGATTGCTGTAGCTATTGGGGATCATTTGGGCTTTCATATACAGTGGGGCCTTGACTTAGGAGTGTCCCGACTAACGAGTTTTTTGAGATACCAGCTGTCTCTCCGCCGATTTTTTGCATTGAGTTGATAGAGTAATTTGAGTTAACGAGCTCCTTAACGAGCTCCTTAATGAGCTCAGTCTCGGAACGAATTAAACTCGTAAGTCAAGGCCCCACTGTAAATTTTTGGAGTAATTGTTCTAGATCTGTGAAATATGTTGTTGGTATTTTAATAGGGATTGCATTGAATCTATAGATTGCTTTGGAAAGTACAGACATTTTAAAATTAACTCTACCAATGCATGAACACAATATATTCTCCCACTTGTTTATATTTTTCTCTATCTCTTTTTTCAATGTACTGTAGTTTTTTTAGTACAGGTCTTTTATCTCCTTCATTAAGTTCATTCCTAAGTATCTTTTTTTTTTAATTAAATCTTTATTGTTCAGATTATTACATTTGTTCCTCGTTTTCCCCCCCATAACTCCCCTCCTCCCAGTTCCCGCCCCACCCTCCGCCCTCACTCCCCACCCACTGTTCTCATCCATAGGTGCACGATTTTTGTCCAGTCTCTTCCCGAATCTCCCACACCCCTTTCCCCCCCAAGAATAGTCAGTCCATTCCCTTTCTATGTCCCTGATTCTATTATAATCACCAGTTCATTCTGTTCATCAGATTATTTATTCACTTGATTCTTAGATTCACTTGTTGATAGATGCATGTTTGTTGTTCATAATTTGTATCTTTACCTTTTTCTTCCTCTTCCTCTTCTTAAAGGATACCTTTCAGCATTTCATATAATCCTGGTTTGGTGGTGATGAACTCCTTTAGCTTTTCCTTATCTGTGAAGCTCTTTATCTGACCTTCAATTCTGAATGATAGCTTTGCTGGATAAAGTAATCTTGGTTGTAGGTTCTTGGTATTCATCACTTTGAATATTTCTTGCCACTCCCTTCTGGCCTGCAAAGTTTCTGTTGAGAAATCAGCTGACAGTCGTATGGGTATTCCCTTGTAGGTAACTGAGTTTCTTTCTCTTGCTGTTTTTAAGATTCTCTCTTTATCTTTTGCTCTTGGCATTTTAATGATGATGTGTCTTGGTGTGGTCCTCTTTGGATTCCTTTTGTTTGGGGCTCTCCGCGCTTCTTGGACCTGTAAGTCCATTTCTTTCACCAGGTGGGGGAAGTTTTCTGTCATTATTTCTTCAAATAGGTTTTCAATATCTTTCTCTCTCTCATCTTCTGGCACCCCTATAATTCTGATGTTGGTACGCTTGAAGCTGTCCCAGAGGCTCCTTACACTATCCTCGCATTTTTGGATTCTTTTTTCATTTTGCTTTTCCGGTTGGGTGTTTTTTGCTTCCTCGCATTTCAAATCATTGACTTGATTCTTGCGCTCCTCTGGTCTGCTGTCGGGAGTCTGTATAATATTCGTTATTTCAGTCCGTGTATGCTTAATTTCTAGTTGGTTCCCCAATATAACATCGAGGGTCTCATTAGTTTTCTTGTAGATCTCATTAAGTTTATCGGCGGCTTCTAAACAGTTCTTGAGAGACCTTAAAAGTGTGGTTCTGAACTCTATATCTTCCATTGACAATTTTGTCCTGTTTCTTTGTCTCCGCATTTTGTTATGCTTCCTTGGTACACCCCCTAGTGGTCTTTGTTCGCAGTCTTATAATTAAACCTTGATTGTTGTAGCTAATACCAGGGAGGGTTTGACCTCCAGGCCAGGTGGCTATGAGAATCAGCTGTGTCAGCAGTGAGAGAACTTCTGTCCTCTAGGGAGGTGCTAATCTAGCCTTTGCCTGAGGCTATCCGGCGAATGCCTCTGTGCAGGGCTTGGGCGGGGCGGGTCGCACAGGATCAACAGGGTGGGCCGGAGAGAGCAGTTATGGCGGCTCTCAGTCCTGTCCCCAGGGGCTCTGCCTCTCTGAGTCCCAGCACCCACTGCAAAGCTCGGAGAGAAAGCTGCACTCGCTCTGACCAAAGCCAGACAGTCCCGCTTCTCCCGTTTGAGTCTGGGTCGCTAAAGACTCGCCCGGATCTGGAGCTCAGAGTCTGAAGCTCCCTCCTGATTGAAAACGCCAACCGCGCCCTCTGCCGCCAGCCTGCTCCGCGCACTCCGCACCTCAGAATTTGACTTCAGCACTGCACCTCCTCTGAGTGTCCGTATGCGTTTCTCTTTCCTCCTAGTTGTAGGACTTCCACTCAGCCAGCGTTCCTGTGGTTCTGGGTGATGTCCCTTCTGTCTTTTAGTTTCACTTTTGAAGTAGTTGTTCAAAGCAGCAAACTCCGGCGTTAACCTATGCCGCCATCTTGGTTCTCCTCCATTCCTAAGTATCTTAATTCTTTTGTTGCAATTGTAAAAGAGATTGTTTTTTTCGTTTCTATTTCTGAGAGTTCACTATTGGTGTATTAAAATGCCATCAATTTCTGGGTGTTAATTTTGTATCCTGCTACATTGCCGAATTCATTTATAAAATCTAGTAGTTTTTTGATGGAGTCTTTAAGGTTTTCTATGTACAATATCATGCCATTTCTGTGAATAATGACAGTTTTACTTCCTCCTTTCCAATTTGGATGCCTTTTATTTCTTCTTGTTGCCTGATCGCTGTGGCTAGGACTTCTAGTACTATATTGAATATGAGTGGTGAAAGCGGATGTACTGAGAAGATGGTGGCATAAGTAAATGCCTGTACTTGCTGGCTCCCACAATCACATCAAAATTACAACTAAAATACAGAACAACTATCATCCAGAACTGCTGGAAAGCTGGCTGAGTGGAAGTACTACAACTAGAGAGGTAAAGAAGATAGCACATTGAGACTGGTAGGAGGTGCAGAGGTGCAGAACAGGCTGGTCTGGCACCGGGGTGTGCTGCTTTTTTAATCAGGAGGCAGATAGCCTCTTCAGAGCTGCCTGGAGGAGCAAGGGGTCCCAGCCCCACACCAGACCCCCAGCCCAGGGTTCCAGACCTGGGGAAAGAAGTCCTTAGGGGCTGTAAGAAATACAGACTGTAAAAACCAGTGCAGATTGGGGCTGAGTGGCACACAGGTTGCTGGAGACTCAGCTGCTCCCCCTAAAAGGCCAGCAGCACAAACTGAATTTACAAGCTCCCACTTCCCCTGAGCTCCAGTGCTGGGCGAGGCTATGGGGGCCCAGACACATATGGGGAGAAACTGGATTGTCTGGCATCAGTGCAGGAACTAGCGGCTTTCTTCCAGATGGAGGTGCTCACAGCAGTCATTGTTCCCATGCTGGGACCTCCCCCGTGCAGGGCTGACTGGCAGCCATTGCTGTTTGCTCTGCCCTGGTGATTCCCTGAGACCCTACCCCACCCAATTTACAACCACACCCAAGCTTGTCTGTCCTTTCTCAGGCTAAAACTCTGTCAAACAAGCTGCAGCTGGGTCAGAGAGCCCCAAACCTATCAATAAAAAGCCCAAGAACCGGCATCAGCACCAGCCGTCCTTGCTTCATAGCTGGGCCTCGTCTGAGCACTTCTAAACCCGATACAAGAAGGAGGAATCTTCAGATCTCTTGGTAGCTCCTGCAGGGTGGCCCCAGGCAGTGGCTGATTTTGCACCTCCCTGGAGACCCAAGAGCCAGTGTACCCAGTGGTCAGTGTGAGACCATACCAGATTACAACTCTTCACATCCATAAGAGATGCACTCAAGGGGCAGATTCAGTGAGCACCAAAGCCCTACTGAAGCAATTCCTGTTCCATAAGGGTGTCTCCTGCACAACAGCTCTTCCACTGTAGTTGCAGCTGATCCCTACAGCCAATTGGCCTGGCGGTCAATTCCTCCCAGTGACCCCAACAGCAATCAAGACTCAACTACAACACAACTGTGCACACAGCCCACAAAGGGGTGCACCAAGAGTGTCCACCTCAGGTGATTGGGCCGTATAGGACACCTACCACACAAGGCCACTCTATTAACTCAAGGAGACTTAGCAGCTACCCAATACATAGAAACAAACACAGGGAAGCAGCCAAAATGCGGAGACAAAGAAATATGTCACAAATGAAAGAAATGGAAGAAAGCAAACTACTGGATATAGAGTTCAAAACCACAGTTATAAGGTTACTCAAGAATCCTCTGGAAACCTCCGAGGAACTTAGTGAAACTTTTCAGGATCTTAGTGAGAATGCAAAAAAAAAAAAAAAAAAAAAAAAAGAAAAGGACCAGTCAGAAATTAAGCATACACTGACTGAAATAAAGAATAATATACAGGCTGAACCAGTTTGGCTCAGTGGATAGAGCGTCGGCCTGCGGACTGAAGGGTTCCAGGTTCGATTCTGGTCAAGGGCATGTACCTTGGTTGTGGGCACATCCCCAGTGGGGGGGGGTGTGCAGGAGGCAGCTGATCGATCTCTCTCATCGATGTTTCTGGCTCTCTATCCCTCTCCCTTCTTCTCTGTAAAAAATCAATAAAATATTTAAAAAAGAATAATATACAGAGATTCAACAGTAGACCAGAGGATCCCTAGAATCAAATCAATGATTTGAAATAGGAGTAAGCAAAAAACACCCAAGCAGAAGAGCAAAAGGAAAAAAGAATCCAAGAACATGAACATAGTGTAAGGAGACAACTTCAAGCGTACCAAAATCCGAATTATGGGGGTGCCAGAAGAAGAGAGAGAGCAAGATAGTGAAAACCTATTTGAAGAAATAATGACAGAAAACTTCCCCTACCTGGTGAAAGAAATAGATTTAAAAGTCCAGGAAGCACAGAGAACCCCAAACAAGAGGAATCCAAAGAGGATCACACCAAGACACATCATAATTAAAATGCCAAGAGCAAAAGACAAAGAGAGAATCTTAAAAGCAGCAAGAGAAAAACAGTTAGTTACCTACAAGGGAGTGCCTATATGACTGTCAGCTGATTTCTAAACAGAAACTATGCAGGCCAGAAGGGAGTGGCAAGAAATATTCAAAGTGATGAATAGCAATAACCTACAACCAAGATTACTCCACTCAACAAAGCTATCATTTAGAATTGAAGGTCAGATAAAGAGCTTCACAGATAAGAAAAAGCTAGAGTTCATCACCACCAAACCAGTATTATCTGAAATGCTGAAGAGTATTCTTTAAGAAGAGAAAGAAGAAGAAAAAGGTAAAGATAAAAAATATGAACAACAAAGTGACAACAAATACATATCTATCAATAAGCGAATCTAAAAATCAAATGAATAAGATTTGATTCTCTTTGGATCAAATCCAAAGATTTGATTCTCTTTGGATTCCTCTTGTTTGGGGTTCTCTGTGCTTCCTGGACTTTTAAATCTATTTCTTTCACCAGGTAGGGGAAGTTTTCTGTCATTATTTCTTCAAATAGGTTTTCACTATCTTGCTCTCTCTCTTATTTATTCTGATGAGCAGAATAAACTTGTGAATGGAATAGAATCAGGGGCATGGAAATGGAACAGACTGATGATTCTCAGAGGGAAGGGGCTGTGGGGGTGCGGGAAGAGATTAGACAAAGAGCTTATATGCATGTATGCATTACCTATGTACACAGACAATAAGGTGGTGAGGGCCTGGGGTGGGGTGGGAATCAGGTAGAAGGGAGCTAGGGGGGGAAAAGAGGGACATCTGTAATAATCTCAGTAATAAAGACTAATTTTTAAAAAAAAGAGTGGTGAAAACGGACATCTCTGTTTTGTTCCCGTTCTTAGGGGAAATGGTTTTAGTTTTTGCCCATTGAGTATGATGTTCACTGTAGGTTTGTCATATATGGCCTTTATTATGTTGAGATACGCTCCCTCTATTCCCACTTCGTTGAGATTTTTTATCAAAAATGGGTGTTGGATTCTGTTGAATGCTTTCTCTGCATCTATTGATATGATCATGTGATATTTGTCTTTCAGTTTGTTTATGTGATGTATCACATTTATTGATTTGTGAATATTGCACCAGCCTTCCATCCCTGGAATAAATCCCACTTGGTTATGATGTATGATCTTTCTAATATATTGCTGGGTCAATTTTCTGATATTTTGTTGAGGATTTTTTCATCAATGTTCATTAGGGACACTGGCCTGTACTTTTCTTTCTTTGTAGTGTATCTGATTGTGGAATTAGTATAATGCTGGCCTCGTAAAAATAGCTTGGAAGTGTTCCTTCTTCTTGGATTTTTTGGAATAGTTGAGGACGATAGATGTTAGTTCTTTTTTGAATGTTTAGTAAAACTTCCCTGTGAAGCCATCTGGACCACAGTTTTTGTTTGCTGGGAGTGTTGTTTTGTTTTTTCTTAAATAATTCTTTATTGTTGAAAGTATTACATATGTCCCTCTCCCCCACCCCCAGTGACCCCCTCCAGCCCCAGGCCTTCAGCACCCTATTTTCTGTATCCATGGGTTATTCAAGGACACATATATGCATACATGGTCTTTGGTTGATTACCTCCCACAGAGTTTTTTTAAAATTATTATTACAGTTTCAATTTCATCAGTTGTTATTGGCCTATTCAGGTTTTCTGATTCTTCCTTATTCAGTTTTGGAAGATTGTATTTTTTCTAGGAATTTGTCCATTTCATCCAGGATTTCCAGCTTTTTGGTATATAGTTGTTCATAGCATTTTATTACTATCCTTTGTATTTCTGTGGTGTCAGTTGTTACTTCACCTCTTATTTATTTGGATCCTCTCTCTTTTTAAAAAAATATATTTTATTGATTTTTTACAGAGAGGAGGAGAGAGGGATGGAGAGTTAAAAACATTGATGAGAGAACATTGATCAGCTGCCTCCTGCACACTCCCTATTTGGGATGTGCCCGCAACCGATCGAACCTGGGACCCTTCAGTTTGCAGGTGGACGCTCTATCCACTGAGCCAAACCGGTTAGGGCTGGGTCCTCTCTCTTTGTTTCTTGATGAGTCTGGCTAAAGGTTCATCCATGTTGTTTATCTTTTCAAAGAACCAGCTCTTGGTTTCATTGATCATTTATACAGTGGGGCCTTGACTTACTGTTCAGAGACTGAGCTCATTAAGTAGCTCGTTAAGGAGCTCGTTAACTCAAATTACTCTGTCAACTCAATACAAAAAATCAGCCGAGAGACAGCTGGTATCTCAAAAAACTGGTTAGTCGAGACACTCCTAAGTCAAGGCCCCACTGTATTGTGTTATTTTTGGTTTATATGTCATTTATTTTCACTCTGATCTTTACTATTTCCTTCCTTCTACTTACTCTGGGCTTTTCCTATTATTCTCTTTCTAATTCTTTAAATTGTGGGGTTATACAGTTTATTAGATATTTTTCTTGTTGTTTTTTTTTGTGTGTGGGTTTTTGTTTTTTTTTTGAGGTAGGCCTGTAGTGCTATGAACTTCCCTCTCAGGGCTGTTTTCAGTGTCCCATAGATTTTGGGTTGTTGTGTGTTCATTTTCTTTGTTTTCAGGAAGGTTTTTATTTTTCCCTTGATCTCATTGGTAACCCATTCACTGCTTAATAACATGCTATTTATCCTTTATGTGTTTTAATGTTTTGAGTGTTTTATTGTAGTTGATTTCTAGTTTCATGCCATTGTGATCTGAGAAGAAGCTTGATATGATTTCAATCTTGTTGATCTTATAGAGACTTTGTGTCCTAACATGTGGTCTATGAGAATGACCCATGTGTACTTGAGAAGAATGTATATTTTGCAGCTTTGGAATGAAATGTTCTATAAATGTCAATTAATTCTATCTGATCTAGTATATAGTTTAGGATCTCTCTTTCCTTGTTGATTTTTTTAAAAAAATAATTATGTGTCATTGAAAGCATTACATACTAGGTGTACAGTTTAATAATGGCAGATTTTGTAATCAATGAAAACATGATAATTTCAAGAATATCAAAAGTGCTTTAATCAAAGTAATGTCCATCACTAACTACACATTTCCCCCATCTTTAGGTAATTTGTGGATACCGTCCCAATAGAACTTTTCTTGTTTTGAGGTAAACCATCCAGAGACCCAATTTTCCACTTCTTCGTATGTTTTGAAGTGCTGCTCAGAAAGTGCATGTGCCATTGATCAGAACAAGTGGTAATCTGAAGGAGCAAGGTCTGGTGAATACAACGCGTGGGTTAATACTTCCCAGGCAAGATCTTTTAACGTGTCCTTTAACTGGTTTTGAAGTGTGTGATGGTGCATTATCATGAAGCAAAATTAGCTTGCAGTGTCTTCTGGCACATTCTGGTCATTTCACGATTAAAACATGGTTCAGATTGATTATTTGCTGTCAGTAGCGATCAATATTAACAGTTTCACCTGGTTTTAAAAGCTCATAATACACCACACCTTCCTGATCCCACCAAACACAGAGCATTGTCTTCTTTCCAAAGCGATTTGGCCTTGCAGTTGATGTTGGTGGTTGACCTGGATCAACCCATGATTTTGTGTGGTTGGGATTTTCAAAATAAATCCACTTTTCATCGCCAGTCATAATCCGATGCAAAAAAGACTTTCTTTCGTGCCATTGAAACAACATTTTACTGATGACTTTTTGGTTTTCCATTGTCTTTCGTTCAGTTGATGTGGTGTGAAGGCAAACCCTCTTCTGTAAAACTACTGTTTGGAATTCTCTGTTATTCTTTGGACGGCCTCTAATTCTGAAAAAATAACTTTGCTTTCTAGCCTACTTGAATAATGGGGGAGATAAACTTAGCTGTCTGACCTTGTAGGCCAGAGACTAGATACACCCAATGCCATACCAGGTGCATTTTTTAATTGGATAGAACTGTGTAGTTTTCAAGGCCGCCGCCAGCAAGCACACAAAGGGCTGGCTCTTCTATAAAAAGGGAAGTTCTGCCTGTAGCTTTGCTTAGAATTTGGATTCATTTCCCTAAGCCCACCGCGTGAATAAAGTGTAACTCCAAGCTCTCAGAGCGTTGTTTGGTACTTCTCCGGTTTTTCTGTAACAGTGGCACCCATTTTCCTTCCTTTAAAATTTTTCCCATTGCTTGCAAGTGATCAGAAATTGTTTGCTTAGCAACGTTTAATCTTTCTGCAAGTTGTTTTTGAGTTTGACACGCATCTTCATCCAATACTGCTTGTAATTGTTGGTCTTCAAACTTTTTCAGTTGACCTGGACGTTTTTGTCTTTCACATCAAAATCATCACTTTTAAAGCGTTTAAACCAGCATTTACAAGCATCTTGAGATGGAGAATGTAAACCATAAGCTTCCTGAACTAGATGATAACTTTTTCTTCAAAATAAAGTAATGAATTAAAACTTCTTGCAAATGGTCTTTTTTTTGGCATGAAATTTGACATTTTTAAGCGTAAAAATATCTATGATGTTAACACCTTCAGCAAATTTGACATATGAAGTTTTGAAGCTTGCTGTCAATAAAACAAAATAGCATACATATCAAATCGCATATATATCAACATATGTGTAACTCCATCTATTGGGAAAAATCTGCATCATTAACTAGTACACCTAGTACAGTGATGGTGAACCTTTTGAGCTTGGCATATCAGCATTTTGAAAAACCCTAACTTAATTCTGGTGCCATGTCACATATAGAATTTTTTTGATAATTGCAACCATAGTAAAACAAAGATTTATATTTTTGATATTTATTTTATATATTTAAATGCCATTTAACAAAGAAAAATCAACCAAAAAAATGAGTTCGCGTGTCACCTCTGACACGCGTGCCATAAGTTCGCTATCACTGACCTAGTATGTCCCCCTCCCCCACCCATTGACCCCTCCTGTCCCCGCTGCCTCACCCTTCCCCCCACCCAGGCCTTCAGCACCCTATTGTCTGTGTCCATGGGTTATGTATATATGCATACAAGGTCTTTGGCTGATTACCTCCCACCCACCCACTCTCCCCAGCCTTCCCTCTGAGATTCTGCATTCCTTGTTAATTTTTTTTGGTCTAGAAGATCTATCCAGTGATGTCAGTGGGATGTTAAAGTCCCCTACTATGATTGTATTGCTGTGGATCATTCCCTTGCTGTCCTCCTGAAGTATTTTTTATATATTTGGGTGCTCCTATACTGGGTACATAACACTGAGTGGCCAGATTATTATGACCACATGACATTTGTAGGCAAATTAGCTATAATTTCGCGCTGAAGTTGCTAGAGGGCCAGACCAGTATAAATAGGGAAGCAGGTTGTTTACCATGACAGTAGAAGTGATTTTTTTCTGAAAATATGGGTAAACAACATGATTTAACAGCCTTTGAACATGGGATATATAATAATCTGAGTGGCCAGATTATTATGACCACCTGACATTTGTAGGCAAATTAGCTGTACACTGCATCATATGGGATATGGAAGCTGAAGGCCTGTTCGAACGCCTTTGCTGTCTGCAGTTAGCAAGATAAAATGTCTCCAATTTGCACAGGAACACAAGGATTGGACAGTCGAGCATTGGAAAAAAGTCATGTGGTGCTCGTATTGTGCAGGAGTGGTTTCAAGAACATGAGGGAGACTTTACCTTGCTTAGGTGGCCCCCACAATCACCAGATCTCAATCCAATTGCAGCCGGTTCCACAACCATCAAATCTCACAGAACTAGAGAGTGCTAGTCATCAGGCATGGTGTCAGATTCCTCACATCACCTTTTGACATCTCGTGAAGTCAATGCCAAGAAGAATCGCCGCAATATTGAAGGCAAAAGGTGGCCCAACGAAGTACTGATGGGGTGGTCATAATAATCTGGCCACTCAGTGTATATGGTTACCAGGGTTATGTCCCTTTGTTGTATTGATCCCTTTAGTATTACGAAGTGACCTTCATTGTCTCTTGTGATGGCCTTCATTTCGAAGTCTATTTTGTCTGATATGAGTATTGCTACCCCAGCTTTTTTTATTTTATTTTCCATTTGCATGAAAAATTTTTCCCAACCCTTCACTTTCATCATGTGTGTGTCTTTTGTTCTGAGGTGGGTCTCTTGTAGACAGCATATATATGGGTCATGTTTTCTTATCCATTCAGCTACACTCTGTCTTTTGATTGGAGCATTTAAGCCACTTGCATTTAAAGTTATTATTGATAGCTACTTATTTATTGCCATTTTTATTCTTTATGCCCATGTTCCTCTCTTTCTCTATTTCTTCTTCTTTGTACACCAGTCCCTTTAGCATTTCTTACAGTGCTGGTTTGGTGGTAATAAAGTCCTTTAGCCTTTTTTATCTGGGAAGCTCTATTTCACCTTCAATTTTGAACGATAGCCTTGTTAGATAGAGTAGTCTTGGATTCAGTCCCGTGCTTTTTATTACTTTGTATACTTCATGCCATTCCCTTCTGGCCTGAAGTGTTTTTATAGAGAAATCAGCTAACATTCTAATGGGAACTCCTTTGTAGGTAAGTTTTGGTCTCTCTCTTGCTGCCTTTAATATTCTTTCTTTGTCTTTAATGTTTGCCATTTTAATTATGATGTATCTAGATATGGGCCTTTTTAGGTTCATCTTGATTGGGAATCCCTGGGTTTCCTGAACTTGAGTGACTTTTTCCTTCACCAGGATAGGGAAGTTTTCTGTCATTATTTCTTCAAACAGGTTCTCTATTCCTTGCTCATATTCTTCTCCTTCTGATAACCCTGTGATGCAGATATTTTTCTGTTTATGTTGTCTCAAAGCTCCCTTAAACTATCTTCCTGCTTAAAAATTATTTTCTAATTGTTGCTCTGATTGGGATTTTTTCTACCTTGCCTCTAATTTGCTGATTTGGTCCTCAGCTTATTTTAATCACTGGGGTGTACACCTGACACTAATATGATATTGTATTGTCAACTGTAATTGAAAAACAAAAATGATTTTAAAAAAGAAAAGCAGCAGCTTAAATAGAAATCCATCTGTTCTTTTACTCTTTCAGTTATAGCCTTGTTCCCATGTGTGCCCTCCAGACTCTTATCTGGAAAAATTTTGCTTTCATTTCCCCTTCCTGAGCAAGTTAAACATGTAAGGACAATTCAATGCAATTCCCCTTTTATTCAGTTATCTTCTGGTCACCCCATATGAGGCTTCAACACAGCCCCAATGACTCCTACTAAGGTAGGACCATTGTAATTAACCTAGTTATTAATAACAAGAAAGGAGCAAAGGGAAAGGCAGATATTATAGGCATGTCATTTGGGCAGCTTTGCCAGGATGCTACAGCTCCCCATGGAGCCACCAATACATTCCCTGAAGATCTCTGGGGGAAGGGACTGGACAGGGGAGAATAAATGCATTTCCAGTAAAGTTGGGGAAACTAGCAAAGATGCTTGCTGTCAGTCATACCTGGGAATAGGTCATTGGCCAGAGTAGGCATGGCCACTGCAAACACAGGAAAATTTGAGATATCTAATTAGGCCCCTAAAGTTTAGGGCCTAAACAAACGAGTTTTCTCTCTTGTGCTCTTGGTTCTCTTGGGACTTTTGTTGCAGGGGGCACACTCTCTTAGCTTCCCTGCATTCGTCTGGGCCATGTGGACCCCATACACAATGGTCTCATGCTGAACTGGACCTGGCTACAACATGGAATGGAAACTCTAGACACTGGCTCTGATTTTAGCTTTACTGGATCCCCAGCTGCACTTTTTCCAGGACTGGATTCAGAGAAATGGGACTTTAAAAACACAGAGATATAATTCCATGCAAATAAAAATCACTCATCTTCCCATGCGAGTCTCCGAAATTTTTTTCCTCAAATATCGTAAGGACTCCACCCCCAGCACTCTGTGGGGAAAAGGATATCCCACTTCCACTGATAACACTGATAGGTGCCAAAGTCAAATCAGCCACTTTCTCTTTATTACCAGCAGCCTTCTCTGCCATAATAAGGAGTTTGAACTTCATCCTGTATTTCCAAGACCAGCATTTCTAAGACTATATTTAGAGGAACCCTAAATGTTACATCAAATGGTAATATGTGTTATTTAAAGCAAGTGTGCCATTGTCAGATAAGTTTGGGAAATGCTAAATACTCCCTCTTATATAGTTACAGTGCCCATTAGTCTAGTAAAGACTCTCAAAATATTTCAGTAAATACATCTGTATAACTTGGTTTAATCCAGCATCTTCCTATAGTTTTTAACTACAGAGCCATTTTTCTGTGCAATGTTCATTAACATCTTTGGAATATAAGTATTATACCCAGAACATAATTTAGGATATGGTGGTAGAAGCATTGTAGGAGCAATGAAGGATTTTAAGCAGAGGACTAACAAGTCAGACTTAAGATTTAAGAATAGCATCCTGTTGGCAGTATGATGAATGGATTAATTACAGAGGACTTTACAAGAGGGAGTGGCAGTAATCTAGGAAAGTTGAGGTCTTTCAATAGGTGTGACAGTGGAGAAAAAGAGAAGAGGTTGTATTAATATTAAAGTGGTAAAACTGATAGAACTTTGTTTCAAATGTGAGGTTAGAAAGGGGGGAGTTTGTTCACCAGATACTGGGCATCTTGAAGTTAAAGAGCTTATTAGAGATTGGTAAGTTGGATATACTAGTTTTGAGGGAAATCTTCCTATCTAATAAAAGAGAAACATGGTAATTTGCGTACGACCGCTACCCTTCCCATTGGCTAATCAGGGCGATATGCAAATTAACTGCCAGCCAAGATGGCAGCCGGCAGCCAGGCAGCTTGAAACTAACATGAGGCTTGCTTGCTTCAGTGACGGAGGAAACCAACGTTCCCCACCTGCCTTACTGGCCTCTGAGCCTGCAGTTTGAAACATTGTAACAAATATAGAAACTAAACAAAACCCCAGAAACCTGCTTTCAGCAGGCCGGGATCTCAGAGCTGGAGTTATACATTGTTTCGATTATAGAACCCAAACAAACCAGATACCTGCTTTCAGCAGCAGAGGCCTCAGAGCTGGAGCTAGAGCTAAAGCTGGCCCAGAATAAAAAAAAAAGAAAAAAGGAACAGTTGGGAGCTTCAGTCACCCGCCAGCCTGAAAACAGCCCTCAGCCCCTCACCCAGACTGGCCAGGCACCCCAGTGGGGACCCCCACCCTGAAGGGTGTGTGACCAGCTGCAAAGAGCCATCATCCCCTCATCCAGGCTGGCCAGGCACCCCAGTGGGGACCCCCACCCTGAAGGGTGTGTGACCAGCTGCAAAGAGCCATCATCCCCTCACCCAGGCTATCCAGGCACCCCATTGGGGACCCCCACCCTGATCCAGGACACCCTTCAGGGCAAACCAGCCAGCCCCACCCATGCACCAGGCCTCTATCCTATATAGTAAAAGGGTAATATGCCTCCCAGCACCGGGATCAGCGGAGCCGCGAGGCCTCCCAAGCACCGGGATCAGCGGAGCTGAGAGGCCTCCCAGCACTGGGATCAGTGTGACAAGGTGATCAGCCCCCTGATCACCCTGCGGTTCTGTGTGTGACAGGGGGCTGGGCCACAACCTCCCTATCGGCCCTGCTCTCTTCATGACAGGGGAAGGCGCCCCAACCCCCTGATCAACCCTGCTCTGTGCCTGATACGGGGGAGCTTCCCAACCCCCTGATCGCCCTGCGGCTCTGTGTGTGACAAGCTGCGGTGCCCCAACTCCCCCCCCCCCCCACGGGCCCTGCTCTGTGTGTGACAGGGTAGAGAGCCATAACCTCCCCATCGGCCCTGCCCTGAGTGTGACAGTGGCGGCGCCCCAACCCCCTGATCGGCCCTGCTGTGTGGGTGATAGAGGGAGGTGACCCAACCCCCTGATCCGCCATGCTCTGTGTGTGACAGGGGGCAGTGCCCCAACTCCCCTATTGGCCCTACTCTGTGAGTGACGGGGGAGCTCCCCAACCCCCTGATGGGCCCTGCTCTGTGCGTGACAAGGGGGAGCTTCCCAACCCCCTGATCGACCCTGCTCTGTGCGTGACAGGGTAAGGAGCCCCAACCCCACTGATTGGCCCTGCTCTGTGCAAGACAGGGGGTGGCACCGCAACCTCCCCATCGACCCTGCCTTGAGTGTGACGGGGTGGTGCCCCAAGCCCCCAATCGGCCCTACCCTGAGTGTGACATCACAACCTCCCAATCCGCCCTGCTCTGTGCATGTCAGGGGGCGGCGCCCCCACCCCCAATCAGCCCTACCCTGAGCATGACTGAGGGTGGCATCACAACCTCCCAATCCGCCCTGCTCTGTGCATGACAGGGGGCGGCGCCCCAACTCCCCAATCAGCCCTGCTCTGAGCCCTACCAGGGGCTGCACCTAGGGATTGGGCCTGCCCTCTGCCACCCGGGAGCAGGCCTATGCCAGCAGGTCGTTATCTCCCGAGGGGTCCCAGACTGCGAGAGGGCACAGGCTGGGCTGAGGGACCCCCCTCCCCCCCGAGTGCACAAATTTTTGTGCACCGGGCCTCTAGTATATAATAAGAGAGGGATATGCTAATTAGCCCATATATGCTAATTAGTCATGACCAGTATGCAAATTGACCATCTCTCAAACACAGAAGATGGCCACCCCCATATGGACACAAGATGGCTGCCACTAGATGACCGGCAGGAGAGGGCAATTGGGGGTTACCAGGCTGGCAGGGGAGGGCCGTTGGGGGTGACCAGGCTGGCAGGGGAGGGCTGTTGAGGGGACCAGGCCTGCAGGGGGGCAGTTGGGGGCAATCGGGCCTGCAGGAGAGGGCTGTTGAGGGGACCAGGCCTGCAGGGGGGCAGTTGGGGGCAACCAGGCCTGCAGGGGAGGGCAGTCAGGAGCAACTGGGCCGGCAGGAGAGGGCAGTTGGGGGCGATCGGGCTGGCAGGGGAACAGTTAGGCATCGATCAGGCTGGTGGGGGAGTGGTTAGGAGGTGATCAGGCTGGCAGGCAGAAGTGGTTAGGGGCAATCAGGTAGGCAGGCAGGCAAGTGGTTGGGAGTCAGCAGTCCTGGATTGTGAGAAGGATGTCCAACTGCCCTGTGGGATCGGGCCTAAATGGGCAGTCGGACATCCCTTGAGGCGTCCCAGATTGGAGAGGGTGCAGGCTGGGCTGAGGGACACCCCCCCCCCAAGTGCATGAATTTCATGCACCGGGCCTCTAGTTACTTATAAGGGAAATCTGGGTTAGAAGTAGATATTTCAGACCTGAAACAGTGTAAAACTTAGAGAAGAGGGTGGGATCCCACCAAAATCTAATATTTAAGGCTTAAGGAAAGGAAAAAATGCTAATCTAAATTATCCAGCTTTATTGAGATATAATTGACATATAACATTGTGTAAGTTTAAGGTGCACAACCTTAAGATGATTTGGTATACAGACATATTGCAGAATGTTTACCCCAGTAAGGTTAGTTAACACAACCATCACCTCACATAATTACAATTTTTTTTGTGGTGAGACCATTTAAGATCTATTCTCTTAGTAATTTGCAAGTATATAGTACATTGTGGTTAATTATAATCACCATGCTGTATATTAGATACCCAGAAATTGTTAATCTTATGACTGGAAGTTTGTACTTTTTGACCACCATCTCCCATGTCCCCTATTCCTCAGCCCCTGGCAACTGCCATTTTATACTCTGTTTTTATGAGTTTGGCTTTTTATTTTTAGACTAGAGGCCCAATGCACGAAATTTGTGCACTGGGGGGTGGGGGGTCCCTCAGCCCAGCCTGTCCCCTCTCACAGTCCGGGAGCCCTCAGTGGATGTCCTACTGATGGCTTAGGCAGCAGAGGCTCGGAGGAGGTGTCGTGTGTGTGTGTGCGTGTGTCCACCGGTGGCTGCCTCCAGCCGTGCCACAGAGGCTCGGAACAGGTGCCCGGTGTTTGTGTGTGTGTGTGTGTGTGTGTGTGTGTCCACTGGGGGCCTGCCCCCAGCGGCATCGGAGGCTCAGAGCAGTTGCCTTGTGTGTGTGTGTGTGTGTGTGTGTGTGTGTGTGTGTGTGTCCCTGCTAGAGGCCTGCCCCCAGCTGCGTCGGAGGCTCGGAGCAGGCATCCCGTGTGTGTGTGTGTGTGTGTGTGTGTGTGTGTGTGTGTCCACTGGGGCCTGCCTCCAGCTGCACCACGTAGGCTCGGAGCAGTGCCCTGTGTATGTGTGTGTGTGTGTGTGTGTGTGTGTGTGTGTGTGTGTCCCCACTGGGGGCCTGCCACCAGCCATGTCAGAGGCTCAGAACAGGCACCCTATGTGTGTATGTGTGTGTGTGTGTGTTTCCACTGGGGGCCTTCCCCCAGCCACACCACGGAGGCTTGGAGCAGGCACCCCTCTCTGTTGATATCTCAGGTTCCTGGCCATGCCTGTGTATTGTTCTCTCCCTTGAGCTGCGGCCAGGGCGGTTGGAAGCCTGTGTCACCCCTGGTGACCCAGGCCCCTAGCCACTCCTTGAGTGGTGGCCAGGGCGGGCAGAAAGTTTGGCTTCCTCCATTGCTGGAGGCCACCCAAGCCTCCAGATCCGTGGCTGCCGCCATCTTTGTTGGGTTAATTTGCATACTCACCCTGATTGGCTGGTAGTGTAGTGGAGTGACATCAATTTGCATGTTTCTCTTTTATTAGTGTAGATTCTACATATAAGTGACATCATACAGCTTTTGTCTTTCTCTGATTATTTCACATCTTTTTTAACCATTCACCTTTCAAAGGACACTTAGGTTGTTTCTGTGTATTGGCTATTGTGACTAGTGCTACAATGAACAAACAGGTGCAGTAATCTCTTCAAGATAGTGACTTCATTTCCTTCAGATATGTGGGATTGCTGGATCATATGGTAGTTATATTTTTTCTCCTAAATATTATTTATTCAAAATTTTATTTATTTTATTGTTGAAAGTATTATATATGCCTCCCTTTTCCCTATTGGCCCCTTCTAGCACACCCTCATCAACTGCTCAGGCCTTCGCTACACTATTGTCTATGCCCATGCAATATGCATACTAATATATGCATACTAATATATGCATACAAGCTCTTTGATTGATCTCTTCCCACCCATACAACCACCCCACTGAGATTCAACAGTCTGTTCCATGCTTCTATGTCTCTGGATCTATTTTATTCCTAAGTTTATTTTATTTATTAGATTCCACATATAAGTGAGATCATGTGATACTTTCTCTGACTGGCTTATTTCACTTAACATAATATTCTCCAGGTTGCTCCATGCTGTCTCAAAGGATAAGATCTATATCTATATCTATATCTATATCTATATCTATATCTATATCTATATCTATATCTATATCTATATCTACATCTACATCTACATCTATATCTATATCTATATATATTTCAGAGAGGAAAGGAGAGGGAGAGAGAGATAGAGACATCAGTGATGAGAGAGAATCATTGATTGGCTGCCTCCTGCATGCTCCACACTGGGGATAGAACCTGCTGCCCAGGCATGTGCCCTGACCTGGAATTGAACCGTGACCTCCTGGTTCATAGGTTGACACTCAACCACTGAGCCTTGCAGGCTGGGCAAGAGATCCTTCTTTTTCACAGCTGCATAGTTTTCCATGTACCCTAGATTTTTTTTATCTACTTATCTACTGAGGAGCACTTGAGTTGTTTCCAGATCTTAGCCATTGTAAATTGTGCAGCTATAAACACAGGGGTGCATATATTCTTTCTGATTGGTGTTTCAGGTTTCTTAGGATATATTCCTAGAAATGGGATCAAATGGAAGTTCCATATTTAAGTTTTAAGGAATCTCCATACTGCTTTCCCTAGTGGCTATACCGATTTATAATTCCACCAACAGTTCACAAGGCTTTCCTTTTCTCCACATCCTCGCCAACACTTATCTTTTGTTGTTCTGATAACAGCCATTCTAACAAGTGTGAGGTGATATATCATTGTGGTTTTAATTTTCATTTCCCTAATTACTAGTGAAGTTGAGCATTTTTTAATGTACCTGTTAGTCATTTGTATGTCTTCTTTGGAAAAAATGTTTATTCAGGTCCTCTACCCCATTTTTAAATTGAATCATTTGGGGATTTTTTTGTTTGTTTGTTTTTGTTTTGCTATTGAGTTGTATGAATTTCTAAATGGTCTTTTAACTTTTGTTAAATTTTCTTTTCTTTTCTGTTTTTAAATGGGTCATTTGTTGATTGCCTTGAGAAAGAAGAGACATCTGTGGGAGTGGGAGGAGGTAGAAAAGGCTATAGGGGTGATAAATAGTGATGGAAGGAGACTTGACTTGGGGTGGTGAGCACACATACTATACAGATGATGCATTATAGAATTGTACATCTGAAACCTATATAATTTTATTAACCAATGTCACCCCAATAAATTCAATAAAAATAAAAATAGAAGCCCTAGCCGGCTTGGCTCAGTGGATAAAGCATCAGCCTGCGGATGGAAGGGTCCCAGGTTTGATTCTGGCCAAGGGCACATACATGCCTAAGTTGCTGGCTCGATCCCCAATGGGGGGCAAGCAGAAGGCAGCCGATCAATGATTCTCTCTCATCATTGATGTTTCTATCTCTCTCTCCTCCCTTTCTCTCTGAAATCAATAAAGAAATATATTAATAAATAAATAAATAAAAATAGAAGAGACATCTGTGTTTTTATTTACTCTTTTAAAATTCTCAGAATACAGCTTTAAGAAAAACTTAAGCATTTAAAATAAAGATATAAAGTGGATCTCCTGTAATAGACTCCTAGGAAGGTAGCAAATACCTTGGGATTATGGTGTTAGAACAAAATAAGGACAAAATGGCCTATATGAAATACCTCTGCTAACTGAAAAGAAACCCTAAGGTGCCTTTGATCTATCTAAATGTGTGCTTGTTAGCTCAGTGGTGTGGACATAAGGTAAGCCTTGGTATTTGGAGACAGCAGTTTACCTCACAAATGTACATGAATGTTTATAGCAGCATTATTCATTATAGTCAAACAGTGGAAACAACCCAAAAAGTCCATCAGCCAATGAATAGATACAAAAAATATGGTGTATATGTACAATGAAATATTATTCAGCCACAAAAAGAAATGAAGTACTGATACATGCTACAACAATGGTGAACCTGGAAAACATTATGATAAATGAAAGAAGCCAGACATAAAATACCACATATTCTATGATTCCATTATATGACATGTCCAGAATTGACAAATCCAGAGACAGAAAGTGGATTAGTGGTTGCCAGGGTATGGGTGAGATAGGGGAATGAGGAGTGATGGGTAATGTGAACTGGATTTCTTTTGGGGTGGCGGGGGAAGTCCTGAAAAATGCTCTAAAATCAGATAGTGGTAGTGGTTGCACAACTCTGTGAATATATTAAATACTGAATTTCATACTTTAAACCAGATTAAATTTATAGTATGCAAAATATATGTCAGTTTTAAAAATGCATGAAAACAACAACAATAGCAACTAGAGTGGTGTCTACTCAGGCTGCTTGGCAGTCACTTGAGCCTTCCAGGCCCTGACAGGTTGGGCTCAAAGAGGAAAGCCAGTAGGGAGCCCAACAGAGAGCATGCATGTCTGGGCCTGAGGGGCCTCAGGATGTCTCCATCTGAGTAATGACTGAGTGAAGCAACTCAGGGACAGCAATTACAAGGACTCTCTTCCAAGGAAGGAATTCCTGATGCCCTCCCTGACCACACATAGCCCTTCTTCATCTTTCTTTTCCCACTTTTGGGTAGTAGCAAATGAGTCTCCTCTTTGAGGCACTCAGCTTCTTCAGTCACAAGAAAAGCAGCTTTTGGGTCTTTGAGCAGCCCAACAGGGTCTTGTGCTGGTCAAACAGTTTGTGCAGGGCTTCCATATAGAGTGTGTGGTATTTGTCCACCATCTCCTGGCTCGGCTTCTCAATCTTAGGCACTGGCAGAGGCTCCCCGACTGCCAAGAGAAATGAGAAAGGAGAAAGGGCAAGTGTTAGAATCTTGTGTTCCATAAACCTCCTTCTTTCTACCTCCTGGGCCCGATTCTCTCACATCTCAAATTAACTCCCAGCTTCTCTCCCTCTACTGCCCTTTTCTTTGGTAGGGGTAGGGCGGTCAGGGCTCAGGTGGAAGTTGAGGAAGAGCTGAGGTGCCCTTGGGCTGAGACCAGCACTCACCCACGGTGGTGATAGGCAGTGGATATGGCAGGAGCCCAGCAGAGCCTCTGCTGAAGCCTCGTCCGTAGAAGACACAGCAATAAAAACCAAAGAGACGGCGGAAACAGCTCTGAAACTTATACATCCAGCTGTCCTTCTGGAACAGTACCTGCTCATACACCTCAGTTTCTCCAAAAGTAAAGGTAGGGACCAGATGAGCCCTGTAGGAAAACCATAATTTATTTCCCAGACACATTCTAGAGTGGAAACCACCCAGGAAAAATACTTGTTCATGGCCAGGCCCTCATCCATTATGAAATCCCTGTGGCATAAAGTATTTCTTCTTGTACTAAACACGGCTCCAACTTAGTGTCTCTTGTCCTGGAATTTTCAAGCCCAGTGAAAGTGCTATATCTGGGCCAGGATTACAAGGGCAAAATATGGGGGTGCAGGGAAGAAAGAGGAGTTTGGGCAAAGATCCCCAGAGACCCACACAGTGCAAAGAAAAGATTCCAGGAGGATTCAGGGAGGGGAATAGCTGACTGTTTCTACTAGTAGGATGCACAGAGATAACAATAATTTTGCACAGACGTGTCCATACAATATGCCTCTCACCCACAGGGACTATGCATAATGTATTCTGTCCTTGGGTCTTTGGATTTAGCACAGAGAAAAGTTGTTCCCTTCTCATAGGCCATGGGAATCCACCCTGACAGTGCCCCAGGTAGGGAATCAGGCTCCTTAAGTCTTCCTGTGAGAGAAGTGTAAAGAGAACACAATCTCTCTTATACAAATCTTTGTGAGTTACTAATAGTAATCTCTCAGCACTCTGACCTACATTACCTTACTGGGTCTTCATAGCAGAGACAGTGGAGGACACAGTGTGTGTGTGTGTTTGCGGGGGTGGGGGAGTATTTTCATTACCTTCCAGATACAGACGCTCAGGTTCAGAAGTGGGAAGGTCAGTCAGGTAATCAATGAATGGCGGGACCTGGACTAGGACCCCAGGACTCCTTCCTCTGAGCTCAGAACTCTCTCCCCCTACATTTGTTCCAAACTAATCAACAGACCACCCAGGCAAGGTCATTAGAAGAAACGCTTCCCTCTTTTCTGAGTCTGTAGTAGGACAATTGTCCCTGTGTTCAGTGCATCTGCCTGCTGACCTGGTAGGACACCCCACATCTCCAGCTCCTTATCTCCTCTCTTTTCCCCTATGTCAGTGTGACTAATGTGTATCCATCATTTACTGTGTGCCAGGCACATGGTCAGTGTTTTATGAACATGAATTCATTCAAACCCCACAATAATCCAATGAAGTAGATACAATTATTAGTAGCTATGTTATAAAGATGAAAACATGAAAGCTCGGAATAGTTGAGTAAGCTGTTTCAGAGTGCAGGGTAAGTCATGGAGCCAGGATTTTAAATCAGGCCCCTGACTCCAGACCCTGGTGCATACTGACCATACTGTACTACCTCTTGCACTTAAGGAAAAATGTAGATATTGATGTTGAGAGAGATAATGTAGGAGTCCTCTATATACCATGGCAGCTCTAGCCAATTCCTCTCATAATGAATCTGGGTTTGTAGTTTGGCTTGCTGGGAAAAGGTCTAGTTAGCTCAGAAGGAGTATCTGACCTGAACCTTTTTGAAATTCTGTGACCATCTCCCCTACTTACTAGTAAGTTCAATGAGAGCAAGAGTCATGTCTCATTTATCTTGGCATTGCTTACCAGAGCATGCTGCTCAGAGAAGGCCACCCACCCTTGCCCTGGGAGGAACACCTACCCATGCTGGAGGGCAGTGCGCACAAACCCTTTGCGTTTCTGGAGGATGAGAGTGGTGGCGTTGGGCACACTTTGCAGGGCCTCACCCACCCCTCCCACTACAATGCCCACAAGGTTGCCAGTGCCGTGGCTCAGCAGGTAGTCGATGGCTGGCTGACTCACGGAGCACACACCTGAAAGAATCAAGGAGCACAGACAGGAGCAAAATGATCAGGAGAGGAAAAAAGGCTGAGAGAGAATACCCTCTGCTCTACTCCTCACTGGCTTGTTTGTGTGCCCTTTTATCCCATGTGTCCCAGGAGGAGAGGTAATGAGATGGGACAAAGGGTGTGGAGAAGAGAAGGCTGTGGGCAAACACAACACATTTCACTTTGAGGCAATATCTCCACTTTTGTAGGAGGCACTGGGTCAAAACTATAGCAGAAAGGTTTTCAGTGAGACAACCAGGACTTTCTGAATTCCATTATAATTCTACTCTTTTGCTTTATCACCATTAATTTCAACAGCGATTATTTATTGAGCACATATTCTGTGGCAGACACTATATTGAACACTTGACTTGTATTGTCTCATTTAGTCAACACACCACATCTGAGATCAGACAATCAGCAGCAGCACCACTTTACATATGAGGAAACTGAGACCAATAGAGATTCAGTAGATTGCCCTCCAAGCATGTCAACCTTGCAGCCTCAAGGCTTGTGGCCCGCAGGCCATGAGTTTGACATGCTTGTGAGACCACAGTTTAGCTCCAGAACATATGCTTTTAACTACTATGCTATAATGACCGGGGGGGGGGGGGGTGAGAGGGTTTGAGAGGCAGGATATGGGAGGCTTAAAAAGGTGCATCTCCAAGAGGAGAAATGGGTTAGAAGATCTAGTATGGTCAGAAGCACCTTTGGCCATGAGGTAGTCCCTAATCAAGGGGATCTTGAAGAACCAGGATAGCGTGGCCAAGTGGGGAGTAATGCCTGGGAAGATCTTCGAGAAGCCTGTGGCCTCAGTGCAGAAGTTGCAGAAGGCGCCAAAGGTCAAGAGGCCATGGGGATGAACCCCCATGAGGTAGTTGTGCTCAGGTGACAGGTCTTTAGTCTTCAGGATCTGCAGTCATGGAGAGAAATTACAGAGGTGGTGGAATGAGATCACATGGGGAAGCAAAGGTGGAGACACTTCAGGGATCAGGTCACTCTCTAAACCAGACCTTTTCAACACATAGGCCATGAGTGGGATTCAGGGGCTGAGGTATTGGTCTTCTCAGTTCCTGAGAAACCAGGCAGAGTCTGGGCAGCTGAACTGCTGGGTCTCTTGCCTATGGCTACAAGGAGTCTCAACCATTTACGTCAGTGCACTTCGTGGATGGTATCATTTTCTATGAGTGCTCTTAAGTGAAAAAGATCAGCAAACTCACCTCTAAAAATCAGGAAAGTGTTTGTTGTCTGTTCCAAAGTGTGCTCAGAGGATCAGTGTAGCAGTATATTTCTAGACCCCCTTCCTGGTATTTTCTCCCCAACCCCATTTCAGTGCCCACCTAAGTAACTTTTATTGAGTGCCTTTCCTTATCCATCATTTGACTACTTGTATACCTTGTACTAAACCATAAATATACAATCTGTCCTCCCCATTAGATATGAGCACCTTGATGGCAGAGGATGGTATTCTACTCACTTCTCTGTACCCCAAACCTGTGGCACAAAGTAGGCTTTCAATCAATGTTTGTTAAACTGAACTGAACTGCATTTCCATTTCTGCCTGTCATCTGGTAGACCATGCCAAGGGCATCCAAAGTGTCCTAGCAGAGTAATGAACACTTGGCAGCAATGTTGGATCATAAAGTATGTCTAGCTTGCACTGAGATATGTGTGGGATGCTCATTTCCCCTATGGACAACCCTAGTCATTTGACATAAATGCCTAGTATTTGGGGAACTGTGAAGGGTGCTAAGGAAGAGACACTTACCGTGATGGGGAAATAGTCCCTGATCTGGGTCCAGACATACCAGTTCCTTACCCAGGTGGATCGCCTGCCACCTGAGACAGAAATATCAGTAGGGATAGTGTCTGTGTGTGTCAATCCAACCATTCCCAGGCCTTTCCTAGCAGCATAAAGGGACCATGGCTTTACTAGAGAGCTGGCAAAGAAAAAGACCCCAGGATGGTCCTGGCTGGCCCAGTTCCTGTAGCTCTGAGAATTGTGATGAAAGGCCTTTGGTATGGTGAGGGGGACTCCCTAGTTACAGGTTAAGATGGAACATTCTTAGGTCCTGTTCTTTCTAGGCCCACGAGTCTTACCTTGTTCTGGGGTCTTCCAGTCCAGGAAAAGCCAGGCAAAGTAAAGGGCTGGTAGTAGCCACAAGGATGTAAACAGCAGGTAAATGAACAATGGCTGCACGATCCAAACTGATGAGAGAGCAAGACCAAATTTGTGCTGCCAGAGGAACTTGACCATGTCCAGCCCTATTAAGAAACTACACAAGCTTCTGGTCCTGGCCTTCTGCACAATTCAGCTCCTTTCCATCCACTATCCATGTCTACTTTTCCTTCAAATATTTCCTCTATCATCTAGCACACACCAGTTCTATTTCTTTGCTTACCTGTCACCACTGTCTACCTGCCTCCCTGCCAATCCACCATCCCTCTACTCCTGCTTCCTGCCTGCCATCAGCTTTTACCCGGCTCCCATTTGCCCAGCATCTTATTTCTCTTGTCTCCCTCCCTATCCATTATCCTTGAACCCTGTTAAACCACTAGCCCATCCTCCTTTGCCCATATACTGTCCATATCTCCCCACACCCCACCCAAACAACATCTGTGTCCCATCCACCATTCTTGTCCTCTCGCCCTTCACCATTAATTCCATTATCTCTATTCTCTACAGCACCCCCCACCCCCCATATTCCCTCCCAGAAGGGAAAACTGGTTCAAACACAGGCTATATACTTTTCTAAGTCTGTAATGCTAATGCTTCCTCTCTCCCACTCCCCATGCTTCCTTATGATCATGAACTTATCATGCCTATTCCCTGGACCTCCTTTCCCTTCTCCAGATAGCAAGAGTTAGCAAGTGGTTGAAAGGAGCTAGAGCTACTCATATCCACCATGACCCTGTTCTACCCCCTGCCTGTCTTTACTTCCCCTGGGGTTCTATCTTTTCCTTCTCCAGGGCACTCATGAAACTCGAGACTCCTTGCCTTTACTCTGCAGTACCATCTGAGATGATGAAAGGCCAGAGGTGAGACTTTTTATGAACTTAAAAATCACCCCAGATCTCGCCCTGGCCCCTGACTCTGGCTTCTTGCCATGCATTCTTAGATTAGTACTCACATAAGGCAAGGTAGCTCAAGGGCCAATGCAGAAGTATGAGACTCTGGAAATGCTTAGGCTGCTTAAAACAAGGCATGATACCCAGGAGCCTGACAGAGGCGAAGATCCCAGAACAGTGTTCCAAACAAAGGTGCCACCAGCCTCTGGAAGCTCACTCAGTAGTGACTATGAGGCTTTTTACCTGCTCTCTTCCCGTCTTGTGCTGTCCCACACCTACCACCCGCTTCAGGGGCAGGCTCTGGAGTACTAAGGACTGCCCTATCAGATCTGAGCCCTGGCCTCTGCACATTTGCCCTTTGACTCTTTCTTCTGTGCTTATTGGGAAATCAGGATCGAGAAAGTTGAGGACTGCAATCTAGTCCTACTGACCCAGAAATCCAGAGAAGAAAAACACCTCTCACAGGCCACTTGGAGAGTACAGGGTTTGTGACCTCTGGGAGATGGCTGGTGGGAGGGGAGCTCTGGAGGTTTGTGGGGGTGGGGAGCACCTGGGATTAGGTCTCTGTTGTAACTGACTGTTGACCTGAGGCAGCCTGGTTTGGGGCTGTCCCCTCTTTTAACTTTCTATTATAAAAATTTCCAAACACACACAAAACTAGAGAAAGAAAGAAATTTTCATCTTTGTGTTCATCTTCATACTATTAATATTTTGCCATACTTGTTTCATTTATCTCCTTACTTCCTTTTTTTCTTGGAGTGTTTTTAAGAAATTCTAAGGCATGTCATTTCATTCCTAAATACTTCACTATGCATCAACAAAAATATGGATTTTTCT
Source organism: Myotis myotis (assembly GCF_014108235.1). Lineage (NCBI taxonomy): Eukaryota > Metazoa > Chordata > Mammalia > Chiroptera > Vespertilionidae > Myotis > Myotis myotis. The sequence continues at coordinate 83,397,253 of NW_023416346.1, forward strand.
TCCATAATAACAATGCCACTATCAGCCTTAACAAATTTACTAATTTTGTAATAACATCTAATAGCCAGTCCATATTCAAATATCTTTTTATAGTTGGTTCATTTGAATCAGGATCCAAATAAGATCCACTGATTATATTTGGATGCTGTGTCTCTTAAGTTTCTCTTGCTCTCTAATTTTTTTATTGTAAAATAAAACTCAAATACAAAAAACTACCTAAAACAAATGTATAGCTTAATGAATTATTAAAAGATAAACACCTTGCAGCCACCACTAGGTAAAGAAAGAAAACGTTTCCACCCACTCCAGAAGCCTCCCCCTGTGCCCCATTTCAATCACAACCCTCTTTCTTCTCCCAAACTAACCATTATCTTGACATTTAGAGTAATTTTTTCCTTGCCTTTCTATGGTTTTATTACCCAAATGTACTTCCCTAATGACTATGGTTTAGTCTTGCCCATAAAAATAGATATGACCCTTAAATTTTCTATTTTAAATTTTTTTATTTTGGAATAATTTTAGATTTATGGGAGAGTTCAAAGATAATATAGAGAGTTCCCTATACCCTTCACTTAGCTTCCCCTTGTTAACATCTTAAATAACCATCGTATAGCTATCACAGATTATTTATCCCTATACAGATTATCTGTTGAAGAACCCATGGCATTTGACCTGGAGAATTGCCCACAGCCTGGATTTTGTTTACTGCATGCTCATGGTGCACTTCAGCAGGTTCCTGGGGATTTCCAGTAGATTGGCAGTTGGATTCAAAGACTAGATTGGACTCAGGTTTCAGCCCTTTGGTAAGATCTTTATTTTCTTTCTTTCTTTCTTTCTTTCTTTCTTTCTTTCTTTCTTTCTTTCTTTCTTTCTTTCTTCCTTCCTTCCTTCCTTCCTTCCTTCCTTCCTTCCTTCCTTCCTTCCTTCCTTCCTTCCTTCCTTCCGTGTGTGTCTGTGTGTGTGTGTTAACTTTCACTTGAAGACTTTTTTCCCATTAATTTTTAGGGAGAGTAGAGGGAGGGTGGGAGAGAGAGAAACATCAATGTGAGAGAGACACATCGATTGGTTGCCTCCCGAACTTGCCCCAATTGGGGTCGGGGATCTAATCTGCAACCCAGGTATGTGCCCTTGACCTGGACTCGAACCCACGACCCTTCGGTGCATGGGCCGATGTTCTAAGGGCCAGAGCTTTATTTGCTTTTAATACAGAACAATCCCCCTTCCTACCAGCTATTTTTTTTCATCATGCCATTGACCTATTGAAAACTGTTCTCACTTGGAGTAAGCCAGTCTTCCAGATTTCAGCACCAGCTCTCATGAGCAGGGGTGGGAGTGTGGAACCTAGTTCCTGGGTGAGTCCCAAATGCAGGCCAAAGTGGGAGGGGGAAAAGCAAGCCTCATATCTTTCTCTGACTCCTGTCTCTTACCTTGTAACTTTATGCTCACTGAAGCGAGTAGGGTTGTGGGATTGATTTCTGTTTATATTTATTTTAATATATTTTTATTAATTTCAGAGAGGAAGGGAGAGGGAGAGATAGAAACATTAATGATGAGAGAGAATCATTAATTGGCTGCCTCCTGCACTCCCCACATTGGGGATCGAGCCCACAACCTGGGCATGTGCCCTTGACCAGAATCGAACCCCAAACACCTCAGTCCATAGGCCGATGTTCTATACACTGAGCCAAACCAGCTAGGGCTTCTGTTTATGTTTTTTTTTAAAATATATATTTTATTGATTTTAGAGAGGAAGGGAGAGGGGGAGAGAGATAGAAACATCAATGATGAGAGAGAATAACTGATTGGCTGCCACCTGCACGCCCCCTACTGGGGATCAAGCCTGCAACCCAGGCATGTGCCCTTGGCTGGAATCGAACCTGGGACCCTTCAGCCCACAGGCCAACACTCTATCCATTGAGCCAAACCAGCTAGGGCTGTTTATGTTTTTTGGTGGGGTTTTTTTGTTTGTTTGCTTTTGATTTTCACACCTGAGACTATGCTTCTAAAGGTATAGGGACCACATTTTATTATCAGTGCATCTGCCCCCAATGCCTGGAAAGTCTAGGTCCTCAGTAAGTATCATAGTTTGAGGTCAGTGATCAGGATGGTTTCTTATGGGTAATGTGATCACAAGAGTTCTTTGGAGAAGTGTGTCCTAGAGACTTTGCGTAGGGGAAAAGAGGCTGCCCAGAAATAGAGGGCAAGGGACACATTACAAAAGGAAAGAAGAACGAGAGAAAGGAAGGCAGGTGCTAACCTTTGAGTCAGTTTGGCAAAAGACAAAATTCTGCTTATTTTGCCGCCTCTATACCTGGGGACCTGCCCCACTCCAGGTGATTTTGCTGATTGGATGCTAGCCTGGCCCTCTAGCAAATGTCAGCTCTCAGGTATTGCAGCATCTCCACCCTACTTAACTGTTGATAATTCCTGTGGTTGAGGTTGGAGACTAGCCCCTGGCTACACAGGGGAGATCAGCATTCTGTCTTTTCATGATAGAATTTTCTGGGTCTACATCAACTCCCTCTCCATTCTCTCTCATCCTTGTAAATTGTCTTCTCCAGGACTTCTCCTGGATTAACTTTCAATAATGTGTGCTTTTTCAGTTTTCCCCTCTATTTCTTCCTGCCCCCAACCCATAAAAAGGAAGTAAACTGTTGAGAAGACACTAAAACTACAGAAAGTTGATCTATACATACAGTTTTTCCTCTTAGCAGCAGGTCCCATCCCTTGCTTTTGTATTTTAATGCTTAAAATGTCACAGACTTCCCCATGATAATAGTTGTATTTTTAATATCTTTTGATTGATAAATAAACTCAAGGACTATGGGTACACATCATGGCAGTATACATCATGACATTTGAAAAAAAACCTACATAGAAGCACATTATGTATTCCTTCTAGATAGTGCTTGGGCCATGTAGGAATTTCCAGAACCCTTGTAATAAAGTTACTCCCACCCCCCCCCCACCCCCGCCCCCGATTTGCCAGCAGTTTTCTGCCTACAGATTGGAAACAATGGCTTGTTTGCTTTTTTCAAATGGAAATTGATTTATTGTTTTTTTCTAATTATAAAAATAATCCATGTAAATCATGAAAATGTCAGACTACTCAAGAAAGCATAAAGGGAACAAAAGTCACTCATAATCTCACTACCCAGAAATAAACAGTTAACTATCAACATCTTGGTATCTATCTTTCTTCACTTTTTTTCTGTACAAATATAGACATAGATACAGTTCATTGTGAAGAGTTTGGGCTCTTGACTTCAACACATCTAGGTTTGTATCTCAGCTCTGCCACTTAAGTGAATGATGGCAAATTAATTCTTAGTGCCTCAGTTTCCTTATCTGTAGAAGAATGAGTATAATACCTATGTGCATCATAAGTTTGTCATGAGGATAAAGTAATTAATGTAAGACATTACTTAGTGCCTTGCTCATATATATGTTCATATTTGTTAGTTATTATGTACAACTTATTAACCAAACTAGAATCACATTACACTGTTTTGTGTCCTGCTTTTTCACCTAATGGTACATCGTGGATATTTTTGATGTCACTTTTCTTCTATAACATTATACAGAGCATTCATTGTGTGGGTATGCCATGATTCATTTAACCAATCTCCTATTACAGAGGAAGCACTAATTTTTAGGCATGCTTGTTCCATCAACTGGTCAGATTTCTAGGTCTTTTTGATGGTAAGTGAAAAGTCACTGATCAGAAACCCTCTTACCCACAGCCCTTTCTGTGGCACTGCTCAGTTTCCTCTCTCCCAGAAGGTTTTAGGATTTATTGGTGCAGAAAGTTGGACACTTCCTCAAGCCTCCATTAGCCTGGGTAGGGTCCAGGAACCCAGATAGCCTGGTCAGCAGAATTGGCCTCTCCTTCTGAGGAGATGACTGGGTCTAAAGAAAGAGATTGAGTCTCTTATTCAAACAGGTCTGGAAACAAATTTCTTCATGAAAACCCCCAAAATCCTACTAGACCTGGCAAGGCTGCTGCATAGATTCACCTCAGCTCAAGTTATGTGGGAATGTTCAAATGCAAGTTAAGTCCAGGACTGAGCTGAAGTGTGAAAAATGAGACTTATTAGCTTTAGATCACTGAGATACACCTGTACCTTGGAAAAACTAGGGTAAGAAATCTGTTCTATCACTTTGTTGTTTTTTATACTTTCATATTGTTTTCTTTTTTGAGAAAAAAAAAATCAGATCTCACCTGAACTAAAGGTGAGAGTGATTGGAATTTCCTAGGCTAGAGACTTTCTTGGTATGTGGGTGGTCCTGGCCACCCAAAACTGTATCAAAGAAAATGGAGTGATAGCCAAAGAAATGAGGAAACCTGGGAATGTGAGAACCTGTTGTTAGCAAGTACACTGATCCTTACTTTTTTTTAATGTGATCTCACAGTATTGTATTAATCATACTCTTTGGTTGATGACATACTCTCATCATTGTTTTATGGATGTCCTTTTCTCTATTTTTATTGATCCACATTTTTCCAGTAGGGACGTTCCTATTTAGCCCTATACAGGAGAAGTATTGTCCTTGCCCTGGGTCCCAATTTAGCAGCTAATTGTCTGATCTTCAGTCCCTGGCCTGGTAAGGATTTATCAGAGCAGCATCAAGTCCTCACGTGAGTTCTGTCACAATAGGATGTGGGCAGCAAATAGCTAAAGCAAGTCACAGAGAAGTATTGACAGGCATCAATATTCCACCTACGCCAATGCCTGGTCATATGGAGATCTAGTTGAAGTTCTAAGATCTGGGAAGTCAATAAGGTGTGGAGATCAAATCAAGAATAAACCAAAAAAGAATAAATCAAAAAGCAAGACCATTCTCAAAGGTGACACAGCCAGTGAAAACCACCCAGGCCTAGTCCTAGGTCAAAGATGAGTAAAGATGGAAGGTAAATGATCTTGAACTCTCAGTTCAGGTGATTAAAACAATCAGACAGGGGTCTTGCTATTTCCCTACCTGCTTTGGCCTGCTGGTCCAGCCTGTCATTCAGTGTCACTGGCCAACCTCTGTTTATCCCCCAATGGACACTGCCTGCCTCTGGCTATCTGCCTGTCCCTTCTAAGCCTGTTTTGCCTGCTAAACAATTAGATGAATTCATGCTGTATGGTGTGTACAGAAATAACCAAGCTGGGGGTGACAGGGATCAAGGATTTGTTTAGTGCAATGTGATAGCTGTGGGAGTGAAAACCAGAGTTTGCAAAGAAAGCACATGTCATATCACTGAACATGGCTAGAAAAATGCTAACTGGGAAGCTGCTTCAGTTTCCCTAATGTCATTGGACTCTGAGAAACTAAGAAACAATCAGTTTGTAGAGAAATGGTTTATTGCCTACAAATACTGTGCCTGTGCATCATCAATTAATTCTTTTCACTCCCAAGTTCAAGCAGAGATAACAGTCAGTTATCTCATCCACTAGAGGCCTGGTGCACGAAATTTGTGCACTCGGGGGGGGGGGAGGGGGATCCCTCAGCCTGGCCTGTGCCCTCTCACAGTCCAGGAGCCCTCGGAGGATGTCCGACAGCCTAAGCCGGCAGTCAGACATCCTTAGCACTGCCGCAGAGGTGGGAGAGGCCCCTGCCACTGTTGCTGCGCTCGCCAGCCCTGAGCCAGGCTTTAGGCTGAGAGGCACTCCCACTGTGGGAGTGCACTGACCACTAGGGGGCAGCTCCTCCATTTACCTTCTGCCCCCTAATGGGCAGTGTGCATCATAGTGACCGGTCATTCTGCCATTCGGTTGATTTGCATATTACCCTTTTATTAAATAGGACTAGAGGCCTGGTGCATGAAAATTCATGCACTCACTGGGGGGGGGGGGGTCTCTCGGCCTGGCCTGTGCCATCTTGGAGTCTGGGACCCCTCAGGGGATGTCCACCTACCAGCTCCCCATAAGGAGCGAGTCTAAGCCACTGTTGGACATCTTAGCGCTGCTGTGGAGGTGGGAGAGGCTCCCACCACTGCTGCTGCACTCGCAGTCATCAGCCCGGCTTCTGGCTGAGTGGAGCTCCCCCTGTGGAAGCGCAATGACCACCAGGGGGCAGATCCTGCATTGAGTGTCTGCCCTCTGGTGGTCAGTGCACATCATAGAGACTGGTCATTCTGCAGTTAGGGTCAATTTGCATATTACCCTTTTATTATATAGGATTGTATTCCTGATCCAGTAGTTTGCCCCACTGGTCCCTTGATGTTCCTGGAAGATCTTACATTCCCACCCTTTTTATCTTTGGTGCCAGATACACTACAAGAGTCATAAAAATCATAAAATTCTTCATCTTATCTTCTGGGATAAAGGTCCCACCTTTATCTTATCAGTTATAGTACACTTGCCAAAGTTGCTGTAGCTGCTGGGAAGTGGGTGAAGAGGGCTTTACTCTCCACTGCACGATTGTGGGGAATTATATCAGCTCATGTTGTACTTAACTTGTTCTAAAAAGCAAAATTTCATGTATGGTTTATTTGGCCTATGGGAATGAGAGAAATGCCTGTCATGTTCCTACACCGTGATCTGTTTACATGCAGGAGATAGGGAGATCTAGGAGGGACCAGAACCAACAAGCAGGGCCCCAGGTTGCAAATTCAAATGTCTCTAGGGACCAGAGGTTCTAGAAACAATGGAACAGGCTGAGAGTTATTAATAAGGAATAGTGGGGGTGGCAGTGAACTGGAGAGACCATGCTCCTTCTAAAGTCCTTTAAAGGTAGTTTTTCCAAATTTTTCTTGTAAAAAATTGAAACATTCAGGAAAGTTAATAGCATAATACATACCTGTATATTATCTACCTCTTCCATTTAACAATTATCAATACTTTACATATTTATTTTATCTCTCTACATATGAATGTATGTACATATGCACCAAGACTTGATTATTTTCACTCAAGATTTAGAGATTCATCTTTGCTGACATATGTACCTCTGATTTCTGTATTCCATTGTATAAATATGGATGGATGTACGTTTATGTAGAATGTGTGTTTTCTTTTCCTGAACCATTTCTAATTTTAAAAACAATAATAACTGTACTGTCTAAACAAAATGCAACTGCAAACAGATTTTTCCCAAGGGCTGCTAGTTTGTGACTGCAAAGAAGGACTAGTACGAAGAGCACCGACCAAGTATGGGGTGCCAGGAGGAAGTCCTAGGAGTCCAGTCAGCATCTGGAAATCTGACATAGAGCAAAGGGTGGACCGATAGAAATATGCATGATTTTGCAGCTCTGCTCCAGCCTTCTTGTTGCTGAAAAAAATATATAATCCTTTCTATATTGGCTAGGGTTTTTCTTTTTGTTTTCTTTGTATTACTGTGAAATATATCATACATATAAAAGAGTTAAGAGAATAATAAAGAGAACACATGTATTTACCACCCAGCTAAAGAAATAGCATGCAACCAGTAGTTTTGAAGACCCCTACATGCCTCCCCCTCATCTCTTCCTCCACCATCAATAACCATCATACTGATGTTTCCAAGACATTCTTATACATGTCTATCATTCCCTTGTTTTTATTTGTAGTTGAATTACATATGTATATCCTAGAGGCCCAGTACATGAATTTGTGCATGGGTGGGGCCCACAGGGGGTTGGGGGGCTGGTGGGGTGGGACATGATCAGCCCTCCAGGAGGGCAGTGGGACACCCTTGCCAGCCCAGGATCCAGATCCGTCCTGCTGACATTCGTGCCGGTTGTCAGGAGCCACCTGGCGGCCACTTTTATATTATTTCTTCCTTGAGGAGCATCTAGGAAAGGGAAGCGGCTGCGGTGCCCGAGGCCAACTTCCAGGAGGCCAGCGGTACTTTCCAGATCATGCCGACAGCACTGTCGGGATCATGCTAGCAGTGCTGGTCTGTTGGTGCTTGGCCCGTTCTCCAGAGATTGGACCTGTAGGACTACCGAGGGAGTGAGTGGCTGCTGCCAGGCTGGTGGGCTGCCGGGACAGGTTAGTCAGCTGAGTGACGCTCCCGCTGTGGGAGCACACTGATCACCAGGGAGCAGCTCCTGCATTGAGTGTCTGCCCCCTGGTGGTCAGTGCGCATCATAGCAACTCATCAACCAGTCGTTCTAGTTGTTCCAGTCATTCGGTCATAACAGTCGCTTAGGCTTTTATATATATACTAGAGGCCCGGTGCACAAAAATTTGTGCACTTGCGGGGAGGAGGGGGTGTCCCTCAGCCCGGCCTGTGCCCTGTCACAGTCTGGGACCCCTCGGGAGATAACGACCTGCTGGCTTAGGCCTGCTCCCGGGTGGCAGAGGGCAGGCCCAATCCCTAGGTGCACCCCTTGGTTGGGCTCAGAGCAGGGCCGATTGGGGAGGTTGCGGCGCCACCCCCTGTCACGCACAGAGCAGGGACAATCAGGGGGTTGGGGCACTGCCCCCTGTCACTCACAGAGCAGGGCCCATCGGGGGGGTGGGGCTCTGTACCCTGTCACACACAGAGCAGGGCCAATCAGAGGTTTGGGGCGCTGCCCCCTGCCACACACAGAGCAGGGCCCATCAGGGGGTTGGGGCGCTGCCACTCTCACACTCAGGGCAGGGCTGATGGGGAGGTTATGGCTCTACCACGTCACACACAGAGCAGGGCCCGTTTGGGGGGGGGGGGTTGGGGCACCGCACCCTGTCACACACAGAGCTGCAGGGTGATCAGGGGGTTGGGGAGCTCCCCCCTATCAGGCACAGAGCAGGGCTGATCAGCGGGTTGGGGCACCTTCCCCTGTCATGAACAGAGCAGGGTGGATAGGGAGGTTGTGGCCCCACCCCCTGTCACACACAGAGCCGCAGGGCGATCAGGGGGTTTGGGCGCTGCCCCCTGTCACGCTGATCCCGGTACCAGGAGGCCTCGCGGCTCCGCTGATCCCGGTGCTGAGAGGCATATTACCCTTTTACTATTGGCTAATCAGGGCTGTTTTCAGGCTGGGGGTGACTGAAGCTCCCAACCGCTCCTTTTTTCCTTTTTCTTTTTTTTTTATTCTGGGCCAGCTTTAGCTTTGAGGCTTGGCTCCAGCTCTTAGGCCTCCACTGCTGAAAGTAGGTTTCTGGCCTTTGCTTACAATGTTGCGATCCTGCTGGCTGAAGCCCGGCGGACTAAAGTGGGTTTCTGGGGTTTTGTTTAGCTTCTATATTTGTTACATAGTTGCTTAGAGTTGCAGCTCAGAGGCCTGCAGCGGCAGGCGGGGAACGTTGGAGTCCTCCGTCACTGAAGCAAGCAAGCCTCATGTGAGTTTCAAGCTGCCTGGCTGCCGGCCACCATCTTGCCTGCCAGTTAATTTGCATATTGCCCTGATTAGCCAATGGGAAGGGTAGCAGTCGTACGCCAATTACCATGTTTCTCTTTTATTAGGTAGGACTAGAGGCCCTCAGCCCGGCCTGTGCCCTTTTGCAGTCTGGGACCCCTCGGGGGTGACCACTTGCTGGCTTAGGCCTGCTCCCTGGGGGATTGGGCCTAAGATGGCAATCAGACATCCCTCTGGCAGCCCGGCAGCCCTAGGGGGATGCCCACTTGCCAGCGGGGAGCAGGCCTAAGCTGCAGTCGAACATCCTTAGCGCTGCTGAGGAGGCGGGAGAGGCTCCCACTACCACCGCTGTACTGGCAGCCATCAGCCTGGCTTGTGGCTGAGCAGAGCTCCCCGCTGTGAGAGGGATTGACCACCAGAGGGCAGCTCCTGCACTAAGCGTCTGCCCCCTGGTGGTCAGTGTGTGTCATAGTGACCTGTCATTCCCAGTCTTTGTGCTGTTAGGGTCAGTTTGCATATTACCCTTTTACTATATAGGATAGAGGCCTGGTGCATGGGTAGGGGCTGGCTGGTTTGCCCTGAAGGGTGATCTGGATCAGGGTGGGGGTCCCGCTTGGGTGCCTGGCCAACCTGAATGAGGGGATGATGGCTATTTGCAGCTGGTCACACCCCCTTCAGGGTGGGGGTCCCCACTGGGGTGCCTGGCCAGCCTGGATGACGGGCTGATGGCTGTTTGCAGGTGGTCACACCTCCTTCAGGGTGGGGGTCCTCACTGGGTGCCTGGCCAGCCTGGGTGAGGGGCTGAGGGCCGTTTTCAGGCTGGCAGGTGACTGAAGCTCCCAGCCTCTTTTTTTTTCTTTTTTTCTTTTTTCTGGGATTTATTTACCTTCTATAGCTGTCACTGGAGCTGAGAGCTGGCTCCAGCTCTGAGCCCACTGCCAGCTGAAAGCAGGTATCTGGAGTTTGTTTAGCTTCTATAATTGCAACATTGTTGCATCCAGAGCTCAGAGCTGGGCTGCGGCAGGCGGGGTACCTTGGCTTCCTTAGTCACTGGAGCAACCAAGCCTCATGTTCGCTTCAGCTGCTTGGCTGCCAGCCGCCATCTTTCTTGGCAGTTAATTTGCATATCTTGCTTATTAGCCAATGGGAAGGGTAGTGAAGTTACGGTAAATTACCATGTTTCTCTATTATTAGATAGGATAGATGCTATATATATAAAAGCCTAATATGCTAAGTGTCTGGCCATCCATTCAATCAAAGTGTAATATGCTAATGATATGCTAAGGCTGCTCAACCGCTTGCTATGATGTGCACTGACCACCAGGGGGCAGACACTCCGACTGGTAAGTTAGCTTGCTATTGGGGTCCGGCCAACCTAGACTGAGTGAGATGGGCCGGACATGCCCTGGAACCCTCCCATGGTCCCTCCCCGGCTGGCCAACCTCCTGCATCTCTCCCTGGTCCCAATTGTGCACCGGTGGGGTCCCTCAGCCTGGCCTGCACCCTCTCGCAATCTGGGACCCCTCAGGGGATGTCAGAGAGTTGGAGCGCAATACATATAAAGCTCTCACTGGCACCAGTCACATGCGTGTATTTCAATCTGTCATTGTGGATCGTGAATTTGGTTGACACTTCTATTATAGAGAAAGGGTGAGCCCCCGCCTCCCCTCGCGCCGGCGCGGCCCCGCTCTCCCCTCGCGCGCCGGCGCGGTGCCGCCTCCCCGCCCCTCCCCCCCCCCAGCAAAAACAAAAAACAAACAAAAAAAAAAATAGAGAAAGGGTGAGTAGCGATATTAAAATATTTCTTCTAATTTCCTTTCAATGTGCACAAATTTGTGCACCAGGCCACTAATATATATATAATAGTATTCCTCTGTGACTTCATTATTTTCACTCAAAGTAAGATTTTGAGAGTCATCTTTGTTGACATATGTATCTCTGATTTTTGTATCCCATTGTAAAAAAATGGGTGGATATTCCATGATTTATTCACCCATGCTCTTATTTTTTTTTAAAGATTTTAAAATTGTTTTTTAGAGAGACAGTAAGGGAGAAGGAGAGAGAAATATCAATGTCAAACAGACTGCTGCCTCCTGCAACCCTCCTACCTGGGATCACCCAAAACCCAGGCATGTGCCCTGATGGAGAATTGAACCACCAGCCTTTCATTGAACAGGACAATGCCTTAATGAACTGAGTCTCACTGGACAGGGCTCATTGATGCTCTTATTGATGGAAATTTGGATTGTTTCCAGCTTGTTTTTGCTATTATGAACCATGCTTCTAGGACATTATTATACATGTCTTCTGGTACTCATGTGTAAAATTTTTTCTAGGATATATATCTAGGAATGGAACTGCTAAGTCATAGGTCTGTGCAATTCAGTTTTACTAGGACATGCTAGATTGTTTTCCAAAGTGATTGTATGATATGCTTTCACCAGCCATGAGTTCACATTGCTCCATATCCTAACATGTGGCTTTAAGTGACTTTAAAAAAATTTGCCAATCATTTTAGTATTGAATGCTACCTTATTGCAGTTTTAATTTTTATTTCCCTAATTATGAAAGAAGTTGAGCTTCGGTTCACATATTTATGGGTCATATTTCTTTTGGAAAATACCTGCTTATGCCTTTTGCTCATTTTTCTACTGATTGTTTTTCTCTTAGTGATTTGTAGGAGCTCTTAATATAGTCTATACACTAATCCTTTGTGAGTTAGATTCTATGAAGGTCATTGTACCAATTTGCAATAAGGTATAGAGAACATGGCTTCTGGAGCCAGACTGCCTGGGTTCAAATCCCAGCTCCACCCTCAATAACTGTGATCTCAGGCAATTAACCTCTCTGTGTCTTAATTTCCTTAACCTCTTTGAGCTTCATTTTTCTCATCTGTGGAGTGCCTAACTCATAGAGTTTTGTGCCAATTAAATGAGTTAGTATATGCAAAGTACTTAGAATAGTGTCTGGCCTGTGGTAAACAAATATATTTTAATAGGATTATCTTCAAGAGGAGATATTTTGTTTTGATTTGTTCTCTGGTTTATCCTACAAACCATTAACAGTGCCTTCACATAGTAGGTGCTCAATAATAGTTGCTGAATGAATGATCTTTCTTCTAGTTTGTAGATTGTCTTTGCACTTTCTTAAGAGATTTTTTTTAAGTTCTTAATTTTAATGTGATTGAATTTCAATCCTTTTCTTTAAGCTTTGTACTTCTGTGTGTCATTTAAAAAAGTCTTCCCCACTCAGGTTATGAAGTTATTTTTTGTATTTTCTTCCAAAAGTTTAAAATGTTGTTGTTTAAACAAATTGATAACTTTAGGAAAAAGACAGAGATGCAAAAATAGCAGATTTACTTAGTTATATAAAACTTTAAAATCTCCACAAAAGTTAATCTGAGTGCTTTTAAGTTTGTAATGGGGCTTGGCTAAATTTCTTAGATCCTCTTCAAGCTCCTTCCCCTGTGATTTTAGTCTCAGGGCTGAGTTTTTATTTTATTTTGTTGATTTTTTTAGGAAAGGAGAGAGATAAAAATGAGAGAGAGAGAGAGAGAGAGAGAGAGAGAGAGAGAGAGAGAGAGAGAGAGAGAATCCATGTGAGAGAGATACATTGATCAGTTGCCTCCCATACATGCCCTGACTGGGGACTAAACCCATAATCTAGGTATGTGCCCTGACTAGGAATTAAACCCGTGACCTTTCTTGCACAGAAAGACACTCCAACCAAACTGAACCACACTGGCCGGGGCTCAGGGATGAGTTTCCATTCTAGCCCTCCCCTCTTCACCTATGTTGCCTCACACTTTCTTTAGCCAACACTCCTTAAAGTACTGGTAGAAGGACTTAAGTGAAATCTATTTAATATCTCATTCATTCATTCAACAAATACTTATTGTGTGGCAGCTATATTTTATGCAGGGTTTCAGGTGTTGGGATTACACTTACATGTTGATGCTTATAGTCTAGGGAGGGAAGACAACAAAAATCAAGTTAACATATAATATAATGTAAAGTGGTGATGCATTCTGTGAAGTAAAATAAATCCAAGTAAGGGGAATGGGAAGTGGGCTGCCATTTTAGGTAGATTGGTTAGGGAAGGCATGTGGCTATCTAGAGGAAGAACCATTTCAGACAGAGGAAACACCAAGTACAATGGCCTTCCAAGCAGGAGTATACTTGTTCAAGGAATGTATTTAACAGCAAGCTGGAGTGGAGTTGGCAACAAGTAGAGAATATAGTAAGAAGTGGAGTTTGAGAGGTAGTGGTAGAGTTAGCCATGGTAAGTCATTGAGAAAATAAGTTCTCTTGGGTCATCAGTGACTACCTGTTGGATAGAAGCAAGGCATAAGCCTGGGTTCCTATTCTGGTCTCCTGGTCTCTGGTTTATCTTCCCTTCTATACTACTACTCAATCTTTTCAAAATTCCTATTATCACCTTCCGTGGCTCTCTATTGCTTATGAGATAAAGGCCAAATTGCACAGTCTCTGAAACCTCATCTATGCTATTCCCTCTACCAGGAACACCCTCTCAGTTCTTCTTTGCTTAAGGTCACATTACCAATAGAATCAAGTTGTCTTGACTTCCATTCATGGCAATCAGAGCATGTTAGAACTGGAATGAGCCCTAACTGGTTTGGCTCGGTGGATAGAGCATCGGCCTGCGGACTGAAAGGTCCCAGGTTCGATTCCGGTCAAGGGCATGTATCTTGGTTGTGGGCACATCCCCAGTAGAAGGTGTGCAGGAGGCAGCTGAGTGATGTTTCTCTCTCATCGTTGTTTCCAACTCTCTATCCCTCTCCCTTCCTCTCTGTAAAAAAAAATCAATAAAATTTATTTTAAAAAAAAGAACTGGAATGATTTTCATTAGTTAGGATGTAGGTTCTGTGCATGTGACAGAGATACAAAATAAAATGTAGCTTAAATAAGATAAAGATCTATTTATCTCTCAGACACTGTGAGATGTCTGAGCTGTTGTGCAGGTCTACTCAGTGAAGTTGTCAGGGTCCCAGGCCCCTCCATCCTTAGGGTGTTGGGATGATTCAAGATGGCTCATCACCACATCTCCCTAAATAATTGTAGCAGCCTCTTAATGATCTCTCTGCATTGGTATTTGTTCTTTTAAAATCTATTTTTTATAAGGCAGTCAGAGGAAGGCTCTTTTGCCATTCTCTTGCTCAAAACCAATGATGAGGAAGCTCTTCCTCTAATAATGAAGAAGATCTAGAGATACAGATATAGAGTGATTTCCAGGATATAGTTAAGTTGAAAAAGGAAGATATAGAATAGCATGTATAGTAATGCAACTTTTGTCAAGAAGGGGGGGGGATACAAATATATATATATATATATATATATATATATATATATATATATATATATATATATGTATATATACTAATGCATACAATACAAATGCTTCTAATTGCAAAAAGAACTCTAGAAGGGAAAAAACCCTCAAATTAACAAAAATGCTTACCTATAGGGAGAGGGAAGGGAGATTAGAAGGGGTTGGAAGTGAGACTTATCAACATATTGCATTATGGCTCTGGCCGGGTAGCTCAATTGGTTAGAACGTCATCCTGATATGCCTGATACGCTGAGGTTGTGGGTTGGATCCCCAGTCAGGGCACATGCAAGAATCAATCAATGAATGCATAAATAAGTGGAACAACAAATCGATGTTTCTCTCGCTCACTTTCTCTCCCTCCCTCTATCTAAAAATCAATAAAATATATATTTTTTAAAATTTAAAAATAGATATATTGCATTAAGTGAGCTAATAAGTGTGGATGGAATGATAGAAATAGAAAAATATTGTAAAACCTCTTATGAAATAATTGTGTCATGCAATGATTATCATTGATTACTAAAACCATGAGGTGAAAGGTCGATGTGGAATGTCACAATGAAAAAGATCAGGCTATCACCACCCACACTTTCAATCAATCTTACAAGTAGTAAAATGGGGATAGCCCCAATGTGCTACCTATAAAGTATTCTTTCCTCTAAAGTTGATCCTGAATCTAAACAAGGCTCTGGCTAACTTCCAGTTTACAGGAAATAGGAGGAATAAAGAAACAAGATAGACACCATGAGAAGGCTAACAGACAAACACAGAATATGGGACTTTTACAAGATTCTTCAAGAAGACAATGGTATTTTAAAAATAGGGGAAAGAGAAAGGGAGAACTGTTCTAGATTAAAATAATTATAGAATGCCATAAACCAACTGTAAAAAAAATTTTGAAGGCAATGGGGGAAATTTGACTATGGACTGAATATCAGATGACACTAAGGGATGATAGCCATTTTTTAAGTGTGATATTGGCTTTATTGTTATGTAAGAAAATGGTCATTTTTTTAGACGTGAGATACATAAGGGTGAAATTTGTTTTAAAATATTTCTGCTAAAAAAAGGGAAAAGTTGGAATAGATGAAACAAATGGCAGTATCTTGATAATTGTTAAACCCAGGTGACATTTATGGAGGTTCATTATACTATTCTCTCTAGTTTGTGTATGTTTAAAATGTTTCATAACATTTTTTTAAAAACATTCCAACAACTCCTCACCTCAGCGGAAAATCTAAAGCCAACACATTGGCTTATGAGGTTCTACTTGATCTAGTGCTTGTCTACCTCTCTCACCTTGATACTGGGTGGCACCAGGGAGGCTAAGGGAGGTTTCAACCCCATCCAGGTTCCTGTCATGGCCCAAGAAGGAATTTGAGAGTGTGGCAGAAGGATTTAGCAAAGCACAGCAAATTTATTAAAGTGATACTACGTATTTAAGAAGTGAGGGCAGTTGACATCAGAGAATCAGATGTCCCAATGGGGTCTGGGTATAAGGTTTTTATTATACATGGGAAGGATGGGATAAGGTGGTCCTCTGCTTTTCACGCTGGTGGGGTGACTGCCCATGCAGCTGGTCCTTGTCTCTCTTCTCCAGATAGCAATTTTGTTTGGTCTCCCAATTCGAGGTAATTAGGGAGGTGGACGCAGGGAACAGGTGGTCAGTGAAGGTCTGGTCTATGATGTTTCAGCCAAGATGGAGAAGGGGAGGGGTGGAGCTTGAGTTCTTTGCTCCCTCATCTAACTTTCCTGCCTCCCATCTCATCTTCCATCCTCCCAGTTCACTCCACTCTAACAAGTTACCAGGCAATCTTGTTGTTCTCTGAGTCTGCCAAGTAGATTTCCTCTCAGGCTTTTTGTTCTCACTGGTACCTCCACTAGGACTGATCTACCCCCAATGTTAACATGACTGGCTGCCTCACTTCATTCAGATGTCTGTTCAAATAGAACCTTTCCAAGGAAGTTCTCCCTCACCACTCTTGCTGAAATAGAACTCCTCATCACACACCCACCCCTTATTGACTTTCTTTTTCTTCATGGCACTTATCAGTATCTGGTGGTGTTGCTTGCTTGATAAATGTTGTGAGGCAGGGTCTTTGTTTTATTCAGTGCTACATCTAGAACAGTGCCTGTCACATAGTAAGAATGTCATAAGCATTTATTAAAATAGTGAAAAAAATCATGTTGTGATAGCTTGAAAACACTGAGTGAGGTGGGACAGATAGCAATTCAGCCTCACACATTTGCTGAACTGATAATCCTCTACAAACAGCAGGGGTTGTAATGACCTGTATACGTCATGTGGTGTGAGAGATCTTGGGGATAAGGAGTGAGGCATCTCCCAGACTCTGCTTGTGTTCAGGGAGGACTTGTTTGCACAGATGCTTTTGGCCTGTGGCCCCTGGCTTACCTCCAGGCAGTTGGGTTTGCCAAGAAGGTGGAGTCCCCCTCCAGCTTATCATCTTAACTGCTTTGTTTTCTGACTCACCAGTTCCCTGTCCTACACCATCCCTAAGCTCAATTTGCCTCCAGTTACTGGGGGAAAGAACACTAGTTATTGGGAAAAAGCTCCACCAGGTCCTGAGATCCTGCGATCCTGAGATTAGGCTCTAAAAATGTCTTAGTTTTTCCTCAGATATTATGCCTTGAGACTGTGGTGGTTTCTTTGTGGATACCCCAAAAGGGTGTTCCCTATGATAGTCTTGGACCTGGGAGCTCTTTCCTCCCTCCAAAAAGGAAACCTCCCCCTCATCTATTTTCCCTCCAACCTCTCTCCATTGGACCTCTTGATACTCTCTTGTTATGTTATGCAGCCTCAAGACAGAAATGAGCTTGGGCTTGTGGCACTTGAGGAAAGCCTGTTCAGGGATGCCTGAGCAGAGTCCCCATTCAGCTCAACAAATTCTGAGGGACCTTGGCCACTGATTTTGTTGCACACTCAGACAACAGTGTTGTGCTTTGGGTTTGGCTCTTGCTTTTGCCTAGAAAACACCAAGGCCAAGGAAAAGCTTCATGAGGGAAGAGAACATGAGGGAACTATAAGCAGAGAGACTAAACCCTGAGCCAATTTCCTGAGGTTCCCACATTTTCTTCTGCTATTTTTATGGTTTAGAGCTTTACATTAAATTCTTAAATCTATATTTGCCAATGTCATATCTGATAAGGGCCTAATCTCCAAAATTTATAGGGAACTCATACAACTTAACAAAAGGAAGATAAACAATCCAATCAAAAAATGGGCAAAGGACCTAAATAGACACCTTTCAAAAGAGGACATTCAGAAAGCCAAGAGACATATGAAAACATGCTCAAAGTCACTAATCATCCGAGAGATGCAAATCAAAACAACAATGAGGTACCATCTCACACCTGTCAGACTGGCTATCATCAACAAATCAACAAACGACAAGTGCTGGAGAGGATGTGGAGAAAAAGGAACACTTGTGCACTGCTGGTGGGAATGCAGACTGGTGCAGCCACTATGGAAGACAGTATGGAGTTTCCTTAAAAAACTGAAAATGGAACTCCCATTTGACCCTGTGATCCCACTTCTAGGAATATATCCCAAGAAACCAGAAACACCAATCAGAAAGGATATATGCACCCCTATGTTCATAGCAGCACAATTCACCATAGCTAAGATCTGGAAACAGCCTAAGTGCCCATCAGTAGATGAATGGATTAGAAAACTGTGGTACATCTACACGATGGAATACTATGCTGCTCTAAAAAGGAAGGAACTCTTACCATTTGCAATGTCATGGATGGAACTGGAGAGCATTATGCTAAGTGAAATAAGCCAGTCAATGAAGGAAAAATACCACATGATCTCACTCATTCATGGATAATAGAGACCATTATAAACTTTTGAACAATAATAGATACAGAGGCAGAGCTGCCTCAAACAGATTGTCAAACTGCAGCAGGAAGGCCGGGGAGGGTTGCGGGGCAGGAGGTAGGGGGGTAAGAGATCAACCAAAGGACTTGTATGCATGCATATAAGCATAACAAGTGGACATAAGACATTGGGGGATAGGGGAGGCTAGGGGACTGTCTAGGGCGGGGGGATAAAATGGACACATATGTAATACCCTTTGTAATACTTTAAGCAATAAAAATTAAAAAAAAAATTCTTAAATCTAATTAGAATGTAAAGGGTGGGGCAAAAGTAGGTTTACAGTTGTGAGTATGCAAAACACAGTTTATTCTTGTATTATTATTTATTATTGTACTGTTTTTTGGGGGTTTTTTTGTGTGTTTTTTTAAAATTAAATCTTTATTGTTCAGATCATTACATTTGTTCCTCTTTTTCCCCCCCATAACTCCCCTCCTCCCAGTTCCTGCCCCACCCTCGGCCCTCACTCCCCACCCACTGTCCTCATCCATAGGTGCACGATTTTTGTCCAGTCTCTTCCCGCATCTCCCACACCCCTTTCCCCCCCAAGAATAGTCAGTCCATTCCCTTTCTATGTCCCTGATTCTATTATAATCACCAGTTCATTCTGTTCATCAGATTATTTATTCACTTGATTCTTAGATTCACTTGTTGATAGATGCATATTTGTTGTTCATAATTTGTATCTTTACCTTTTTCTTCCTCTTCTTCTTCTTAAAGGATACCTTTCAGCATTTCATATAATACTGGTTTGGTGGTGATGAACTCCTTTAGCTTTTCCTTATCTGTGAAGCTCTTTATCTGACCTTCAATTCTGAATGATAGCTTTGCTGGATAAAGTAATCTTGGTTGTAGGTTCTTGGTATTCATCACTTTGAATATTTCTTGCCACTCCCTTCTGGCCTGCAAAGTTTCTGTTGAGAAATCAGCTGACAGTCGTATGGGTATTCCCTTGTAGGTAACTGAGTTTCTTTCTCTTGCTGCTTTTAAGATTCTCTCTTTTTCTTTTGCTCTTGGCATTTTAATTATGATGTGTCTTGGTGTGGTCCTCTTTGGATTCCTTTTGTTTGGGGTTCTCTGCGCTTCCTGGACCTGTAAGTCTATTTCTTTCACCAGGTGGGGGAAGTTTTCTGTCATTATTTCTTCAAATAGGTTTTCAATATCTTGCTCTCTCTCATCTTCTGGCACTCCTATAATTCTGATGTTGGTACGTTTGAAGCTGTCCCAGAGGCTCCTTACACTATCTTCGTATTTTCGGATTCTTTTTTCATTTTGCTTTTCCGGTTGGGTGTTTTTTGCTTCTTCCCATTTCAAATCTTTGACTTGATTCTTGCGCTCCTCTGGTCTGCTGTTGGGAGTCTGTATAGTATTCTTTATTTCAGTCGGTGTATGCTTAATTTCTAATTGGTTCTTTATCACAACATCGAGGGTCTCATTAGATTTCTCGAGGATCTCATTAAGTTTATCGGCGGCTTCTAGACAGTTCTTGAGAGACCTTAAAAGTGTGGTTCTGAACTCTATAGCTTCCATTGACAATTTTTTCCTGTTTCTTTGTCTCTGCATTTTGTTATGCTTTCTTGGTGCCCCCCCTAGTGGTCTTTGTGCGCAGTCTTGTAGTTAAGCCTTGATTGTTGTAGCTAATAGTAGGGGGGATTTGACCTCCAGGCCAAGTGGCTGTGAGAATCAGCTGTGTCTGCAGTGAGAGAACTTCTGTCCTGTAGGGAGGTGCTAATCTAGCCTTTGCCTGAGGCTATCCGGCAAATGCCTCTGTGCAGGGCTTGGGCGGGGCGGTCCCACGGGATCAACGGGGTGGGCCAGAGTGAGCAGTTATGGCAGCTCTCAGTCCCGTCCCTAGGAGCTCTGCCTCTCTGAGTCCCAGCAACCACTGCAAACCTCGGAGAGAAAGCTGCACTCGCTCTGACCGAAGCCAGACAGTCCCGCTTCTCCCGTTTGAGTCAGGGTCCCTAAAGACTAGCCTGGATCTGGAGCTCAGAGTCTGCGACTCCCTCCCGATTGAAAACCCCAACCGCGCCCTCCGCTGCCAGCCCGCTCCGCGCACTCCGCACCTCAGAATTTGACTTCAGCACTGCGCCTCCTCTGAGTCTCGGTATGCGTTTCTCTTTCCTCCTAGTTGTAGGACTTCCACTCAGCCAGCGTTCCTGTGGTTCTGGGTGATGTCCGTTCCGTCTTTTAGTTTCACTTTTGAAGTAGTTGTTCGAGGCAGCAAACTCCGGCGTTAACCTATGCCGCCATCTTGGTTCTCCCATAGTTTTAAATAAAACTATTGTACTGTTTTTCATATGAACAACTGCAAACCTACTTTTGCCCCACCCTGTATTTAGGTATACAATATCAAGTGACATTATAGCTCATCACCTCAGATATATATTTCCACTATAATACCATTTATTGAACAATCAACCCCTTCCCATTTATTTGTGAGGCCTTCTATATCTTGTGTTCAGTATAGGCATAGCTTGTTTTATTGCACTTTGCAGATACTGCATTTTCATCAACATTGAAGCAAGAACCTCCACCAGCAAAAATATTATACCTTGCCAAAGACTCAGATAATGGTTGGCATTGTTTAGCAATAAAATATTTTTAATTAAGTTAGGTACATTTTTTTGACATAATGCTATTGCACACTTAATAGACTGCCATATAGAGTGAACATAATTTTTATATGCACTAGGAAACAAAAAAATTGTGTAATACCCTTTATTGTGGTGGTCTGGAACTGAACCTGCAATATTCCCAAGATATGGCATGGATAGACTTATATGATATAGATATAGTAAATCAGTCTATCTATCTATCTATCTATCTATCTATCTATCTATCTGTCATCTATCATCTATCTATCTCTGTTTCTGTGTATTCCATTGACCTATGTATCTATTATTGTACCAATAATATTCTGTTTTAATGTTTGAATATTTATAATGTGTTTTAACATCTAGTTGTGCTAGTTCCTCCTCATTACTCTTCATTTTCAAAAATTGCCTGGGTATTTTTGATGAATTTTAGAATAGCTTCAAGTGCCAAAATCCTATTAGAATTTTAATTGGCAGTGCATTAAGCATTCAATTTAATTTGGAAATAATATCTTCACAATAATGAGTTTTCTTATCCAGGAACATGGTATATCTCTCCATTTATTTACCCATTCCTTTATATATCACAATAAAATTTTATAATCTTTTATTTAGTCTATTTTAATTGCTTATTATTAGTTTACAGGAAAATTGATTTTTTCATATATTATCATGTATTTAGCTACACTGCACTGAACTCATCAGTTCTAACAATTTCTCAGTTTATTCTCTTGAGTTTTTAAACAATCAGTGTTTGCAAGTAACTTGTAGACTCTTGGTTCCTGGACTAAGTTCAGTAACTAAGCTCTCATAAGATAAACTCATATTATATTGTTACAATATAATACAGGCATACTTTGAGACATTGTAGGTTGAGTTCTAGACCATTGTGATAAAGGCAGTATCACAATAAATCAAGTTGTAATCTTTTTGCTGGTGGAGGATCAGTCTTGCCTTTGATTTGTAAAAAAATGTAACATTGTTACCAAACCAAAGTCCATGTGCTCATGCTTGAAAGGCCAAAACTCAAAACATCAGAGTTTGGAATAAGGAAAGGTTTAGTGATCGAGAAGGTGCCAATGGATAAGGTAGGAGACTTAATGATGCCTCAAATCCATCTTGTTTAATGGACCAGGCCAAGGGTTGGGGGAACAGGTCTGTGAAAGTGCAAATTTTAACTGGAAAAACTTGGAATTTGGCCATTTAGAGTAAAGGGGCGTCCACACTGGATCTTCCTGTACAATAGACCCATTGGCTTCTGAAAAGGTTCCAGTGTTCAAATTCCAGTTATGTCCAGGTCCCTTGGTTCTCTGTGTGGGTGTGGGGGATGGGAGTGGGAGGCAAGAGACTTTGGTTCTGGGTGCAACTGGAGGCCAATGTTCTCTCCTCTGCACGTGCTGCAGCTATGTGACTTATGGTTTTGGTCTGTTGTCTCTGGACAACTCAGCACCTCATCAAACAGTATAGGACTATTTTGACCTGGTTTTGTAGTTGCAACATCTATGAAGCCCAATAAAGCAAAACACAATAAAACAAGGGATGCCTGTTCATTGGAATTTGTTCATAAAAACTCATCTCACACTGTAAAAATACCAAATTTGATAATGAAAAGAAAATCCAAATATATATATATTTTTTAAAAAAAACCTTTATTAACTATGCAAAACAAAACACTAAATAGAAATTCTGTGTCATAAATACTTCTTTTGGAGGTTATTTTCCCTCATGGGCTGGTTTGTCTAAGATGTCCATTGTGATTATATGAAAAAACAAAACAAAACACTGAATTGTATACTTTAAAAAGATGAATTATATGGTCTGTGAATTATGTTTCATAAGAATACAAGTTATTGAAGTTTGGAATTAAAGTGTTACATTGTGAAGCCAAGGCCTGCATGGCCTTGGGTTCAAAGACTTGGAGAAAGGGCTGACCTGCAAATTAAAACACAAGACAAGAAATATAAATTTGAAATTATGGGGGAAGCCAGTAGTGAGCTCGGTACAAGAGACCAAGTTCCACTGAGTCTCCATTCCCATCTGCTTTTATTTACTAGAATACACAATTGCCTTTCAGGAATGCCAACAGACATATCAAAGGTGATTGTTTAGTGAGCAGTAAGATTATCAGGTTGGGGGGTTTGCTTCCAGTGATGGCGAACCTATGACACGCGTGTCAGAGGTGACACGCGAACTCATTTTTTGGTTGATTTTTCTTTGTTAAATGGCATTTAAATATATAAAATAATTATCAAAAATATACATCTTTGTTTTACTATGGTTGCAAATATCAAAAAATGTCTATATGTGACACGGCACCAGAGTTAAGTTAGGGTTTTTCAAAATGCTGACACGCCTAGCTCAAAAGGTTCACCATCACTGCTTTAGGCCATTGAGTCATCAGTAGGTAATAAAATGCAAATATTCACCCTGTGAATGTCAAAGAGCCCAATTCAGCCTTCTGACTGGATTTCTCGCATTTATAGTAATTACTGTTGATCTTAGTTCTCAGCATCACATTTTTCTGCTAAATATTCCTTGAATAAACATAGGTATTCTTTATTACTCTCAGGACTTCCCAAGTGTATTTTAGAATAGAGTCATCTTTCTGGAAAGTTTTTGTTGATGACATGTGTATTGACACATGGCTAATATATGGAGCAGGCTCATTTCTATGGCAACTCTAACAGTGACCTCTTGCTCTGTCATTTCAATAAAATCTTTATAACTGAATTCCTTTGAGAATCTACCAATTCAAATGCCTCTGCTTTGTACCCAGGCCTTGATTTGTATTTCTTGGAATTATAGATTTGTGATAACATTAGATTACAAAAGTCCTGTTTCATTGATATTAGACACCTATTTGGACAGAGTTGCCTTCCTCTTCAATGAATTCAGTTAACTTTGCCAGGAACTTGTTCAATGCTTCTGTGATGGGACCTGCAGATACCCCCTCTGCCAATTCTGATGTTACAACAAACAGTTCTCATCTTTTCCCTGTTAAATCAGAAGTACACTTTGCTCAGGATAAATTGTTTTCCATGGAGAGCTCATGCTGGTTGTTTTTGTGTGTTCTTTAAGCAAGATTATGTGTTTTTTGTTGTTTTTGTTTTTTGCTTTTTTTTTGTTTTTGGTCCAATTTGTTGCTTGGCTCATTATGCATTAATGGAGTCAAAATACAATATTTTAATTTTAAGTTATAGCTTTTCTTTTTTTACTGATTTTTTTCATATATTGGGGAGAGTAAAAAAAAATTAAAGAAAGGTGACCAAAATAATTGAAGAGTGTTTTTAAAAGGGATGAGATATTGTTACTTCCCTATACAAAACTTTTCAGTGGTTTTCCAATAACTCAGAATAGCATCCAAAGTACTTACCATGACCTCCAACACCTTGTGTAATTCGATTCCTGCTTATCTCTCCCACCCTATTCTTATTCTTCTCCCACACTTCAGCTTATTATCAATTGACTAGGGGCCCGGTGCTGGAAGATTTGTGCACTGGGGAGTAGGGGTCGGGGGGGGGGGGGTCCCTCAGCCTGACCTGCACCCTCTCCAATCTGGGATCCCTCAGGGAAGCCCTCTCCAATCCGGGAGTTTCTGTCTGTCTTTGCAATCATATGAGTGAATTGTCTGAGACCCCAACCCAGTTTGGTTTGTTGCTCACAGAATAATAGAGGCATTTTTTTTTCTTTGCTCCATTGGTGGAGATTTCCTGGAAGTTTTAGGATATCTTCCCTTTAATTTTTCCTAGACACTCTGATTTTACTTATGTCTCTCACCTTTGCTTTCCCTCCATCCCCAACCACAACAGTGCTCTAGGCTCACTTTGCTCTAGTGTCTAGGAGAGCCATCTGCCACCAGAACTATGATTCCCAGCATTCCTGGTGCTCCCCGTGCTCTGCGCTTCTGCTTCCAGTCCTGGGGCTGCCACCAAAACTACTATTCCCAGAATTCCTGGTGCTCCCCATGCTATGGGTTTTTTCCAACCAAGGGAGCCACATCCCCCCAAGCCTCTGGCTCTCCTGCTCTGTTCTCTGTCCAGTGACTAAGGGAGCCATGTCCCCACAAGGGAGTGACCGAAGGAGCCACATCCCTCCAAGCTGCCGGCTCTCCCACTCTGTTTTGTGTATGCAAATTACCCACTGTCTTCTTCTGGTTAATTTGCATACCCACACCTCATTGGCTGGTGGGCGTACTTGGGCATGGCTTAGGCATGGCTTGGGCATGGCTTGAGCGTAGTGGAGGAATGCTAATCTGCATGTTTCTCTTTTATTATATAGGACTAGAGGCCCGGTGCACAAAAATTTGTGCACTCGGGGGGGGGGAGGGGGGTCCCTCAGCCTGGCCTGTGCCCTCTCGCAGTCTGGGACCCCTCGGGAGATAACAACCTGCTGGCTTAGGCCTGCTCCCGGGTGGCAGAGGGCAGGCCCAATCCCTAGGTGCAGCCCCTGGTTGGGCTCAGAGCAGGGCCGATTGGGGTGTTGGGGCGCCACCCCCTGTCATGCACAGAGCAGGGCAGATTGGGAGGTTGTGATGCTGCCCTCAGTCACGCTCAGGGTAGGGCCGATTGGGGGGTTGGGGCACCGCCCCCATCACACTCAAGGCAGGGTCGATGGGGAGGTTGCGGCACCACCCCCTGTCACGCACAGAGCAGGGCCAATCAGGGGGTTGGGGCACTGCCCCCTGTCACTCACAGAGCAGGGTCGATCAGGGGGTTGGGGAGCTCCCCCCTGTCACGGACAGAGCAGGGCCCACCAGGGGGTTGGGGAGCTCCCCCCTGTCACACACAGAGCAGGGCCGATAGGGGAGTTGGGGCACTGCCTCCTGTCACACACAGAGCAGGGCGGATTGGGGGTTGGGGCGCCACACCCTGTCATACTCAGGGCAGGGCCGATGGGGAGGTTATGGCTCTACCCTGTCACACACAGAGCAGGCCCCTGGGGGGCAGTTGGGGCGCCGCCCTCTATCATCCACAGAGCAGGTCCGATCAGGGGGCTGGGGCGCCGCCACTGTCACACTCAGGGCAGGGTCGATGGGGAGGTTATGGCTCTACCCCATCACACACAGAGCAGGGCCCATGCGGGGGGTTGGGGTGCCGCACCCTGTCACACACAGAGCCGCAGGGTGATCAGGGGGTTGGGGAGCTCCCCCCATCAGGCTCAGAGCAGGGCTGATCAGGGGGTTGGGGTGCCTTCCCCTGTCATGAACAGAGCAGGGCGGATAGGGAGGTTGTGGCCCCGCCCCCTGTCACACACAGAGCCGCAGGGCAATCAGGGGGTTTGGGCACTGCCCCCTGTCACGCTGATCCCGGTGCCGGGAGGCCTCACGGCTCCGCTGATCCCAGTGCTGGGAGGTATATTACACTTTTAATATATAGGATAGAGGCTTGGTGCACGTTTGGGGGCTGGCTGGTTTGCCCTGAAGGGTGTCCAGGACCAGGGTGGGGGTCCCCACTGGGGTGCCTGGCCAGTCTGGGTGAGGGGCTGAAGGCTGTTTTCAGGCTGGCAGGTGACTGAAGCTCCCAACCGCTCCTTTTTTTCTTCTTTTTTTAATGCTGGGCCAGCTTTAGCTCTGAGGCTTGGCTCCAGCTCTTAGGCCTCGGCTGCTGAAACCAGGTATTTGGTTTGTTTGGGTTCTATAATCAAAACACTGTTTCAACTCCAGCTCTAAGATCCCGGCCGGCTGAAAGCAGGTTTCTGGGGTCTTGTTTAGCGTCTATATTTGTAACAATGTTTCAAACTGCAAGCTCAGAGGCCGGCAGCAGCAGGCGGGGAACGTTGGAGTCCTCTGTCACTGAAGCAAGCAAGCCTCATGTTTGCTTCAAGCTGCCTGGCTGCCGGCCGCCATCTTAGCTGGCAGTTAATTTGCATATTGCCCTGATTAGCCAATGGGAAGGGTAGCAGAGGTATGGCTAATTACCATGTTTCTCTTTTATTAGATATTTTCTCTTTTATTAGATAGGATGTTGTATCAGTGTAAATAAGTATTTGGGTATTACTAGGGGGACTTTAGTTTTGATAATAAAGGAATAACTTTTAAACATAATTTTGTTGCCTTCCTTCCTATATGTATTCTTCTCAACTCTGTTTCACTTTATGAAAGAGAAAAACACAGGCCCAAGATGGTGTCACTTATGCTAAAGCCTGGATTTAATACCTGACCTAATTGCTGTTTCAACTTCTCCCAGAAACAAAACCTTAAATCAACCAGTCTGGAATTTTCTGGTCAACACCAGTGAAGTAATTTATCAAGATGAATCTTCTTCAACCCCTCCCCATAAAAAGAAGAGGCAATCTGCATGTAAAAAAAACAACAAAAAAACCTTGCCTATTCTTTTCCCCCCAAAGAAAATGTTCTGGTTAGAAAATAATCCTTTTTCTTTCATTAATAGCTCCCTTGCCCCACCTTTCTTCCTATAAAAACCTTCCATTTTGTACAACCCCTTGAACACTCTTCTAGTTGCTAGGTGGGATGCTACCTGATTCATGAATTGCTTAATAAATTGCTTAAGTAGATCTTTAAATGTACTCATTTGAATTTTATTTTTAACAACTTGTTGTTACTTTGGCCAGAAATTTAAAAATAGTGATAAATAACTGTATTGGTAAGGGACATTTTTTTGTTTGTTTCTGATTTTAATAGCAATGTCTATAGGGTTTCAGTATTGTATGGTGTTGGCTATTGATTTGAGATGGATATCATTTATGATATTATAGAAGTATCTTCTAGTCATAGATTTTAGAGTTTTTGTTCAAGAATGGGCATTTATTTTATGTGTTTTTAGTATGTATTAAGGTAATTGCACAGTTTTTCTTTGTTGACCCATTGTTATGTCATAGGAATAGATTTTCTAATATTTAATCATATTTGAATTCTTGGGATAAACCCTTCTTGATAGTTAACCTTCTGTTAAGGGAATTTTAATTCTAATTTTTTCTTATTTTATTCAAGAGATTTACTCGTACATCTTTGTTCATAAGTGATATTATTCTACAGTTTCATTTTTGGCATGTGTGTTGTCTCTGTTTTGGATCAGGTACTGTCAATGAAAACACTTGAAGGAAATGAACCATCTTCGTGGTATTCTCTGAGGGAGGTACAGTGATTCCATTTGCTCTGGATTACACTTTGTACATAATCAAAAATTTATTATTTCCTTATGATTTATATAAAAGTTAATTCAAAATGAATCATGAGCTTAAATGTAAAACATAAAACTAGAAAATTTTAGAAAAACACATGGGAGAAAATCGTGGGGACCTAGGGCTTGGAGAAGTGTTCTTAGACATGACACCAAAACAAGAGCCATGTAGTAGTCTGAATAATGGTTCCCCCCACCAAATGCCCACATTCTAATTCCTGGAATTTTAAAGGGACTTTGCAGATATGATTGAAAGATGGGGAGATTATCCTGAATAATTTATGTGGGCCCAATGTAATCACAAGGGTCCTTATAAGAGGGAGCCAAGAAGGTAAGAGGCAGAGAAGATGTGACAATAAAAGTGGAGTTCGGAATGATGCCTTTGCTGGAAGAGGGTCATGAATCTGACACAATAGGGATTTGGGTCTGAGAATGGAAAAATACTGAAAGTCTAGGAAGCCAAGTTAAGACCAGGTAGCCAGAAAATGTTAAAACCACTCTTCCACATGCACAGTTGATCAAGGTTTGGGCACTATATGATCTTCCTGGGGTGGTGATAATGAGCAACACCACCATTTTCTTTTTTCTCTTTGTTTTGTTTCTTTGTTTGTTTGGTTTCTATTGTTTTAATTTAAAAATACATATTTTTATTGATTTCAGAGAGGAAGGGAGAGGGAGAGAGAGATAGAAACATCAATGATGAGAGAGAATCATTGATCGGTCACCTCCTGCATGCCCTCTACTAGAGATCGAGCCTGTAACCCGGGCATGTGCCCTTGACCAGAATGAAACCTAGGAACCTTCAGTTTGCAAACCAACACTCTATCCACTGAGCCAAACCGGGGAGGGCTATTGTTTTAATTTTTTAAAATTTATCTTTATTGTTGAAAGTATTACCAATGTCCCCTTTTCCCCCAATTGACCCCCTCCACCCCACTCCTGCCCCTCCCCAGGTCTTCACCACACTATTATCTGTCCATGGGCTATACATAGCCTATATAATAAAGAGGGAATATGCAAATTGACCATCACTTCACCACAAAAAGATGGCGGTGCCCACAGTGGAGGTGGGGGGGTTTCCGTAACACAAGATGGCTGCACCCACAGTGGAGGCCGAGTTCCCATAATAAGCCTTAATGAGCAATCAGCAGGGACCTGAGGCTGCGCCCCCCCCCCCAACCCCTCCCATGGGGCTTGACAGGGGACTTCAGGCCGCTCCCCCCACCCTGATGCCAGGCTGGGGGATATGTCCCCCACCCAGCAGGGCTTGACAGGGGACCTCAGGCCACGCTCCTCGCCCTGGTGGGGCTTGATGGGGGACCTCAGGCCATGCCCCTCGCCCCAGCGCCAGGCCAGGGAACCTCAGGCCACTCCCCCAGCCCAGCGGGGTTTGACAGGGGACCTCAGGACATGCCCCCCACCTGATGGGGCTTGACAGGGGACCTCAGGCTGCACCCCCCCGCCCTGTGGGGTTTGACAGGGGACCTGAGGCTGTGCCACGCTCCTGGCACCAGGCCAAGGGACCTGAGGCTGTGCCCCCCTGCCTAGTGGGGTTTGATGGGGGATCCCAGACCATGCCCCCATCCTGGCAGGGCTTGATGGAGGATCTCAGGCTGTGTATCCCACCCGGCAGGGCTTGATGGGGGACCTCAAGGTGTGCCCCTTGCCCCGGTCCAGGCTGGGGAACCTCAGGCCATGCCCCCTGCCCCGGCACTGGGCCAGGGGACCTCAGGCTGCGCTCCCACCCTGGCACCAGGCTGGGGACCTCAGGCCACGCCCCCCTGCCCAGCACCAGGCCAGGGGACCTGAGGCTGCAACCCCACTCAGTGGGGCTTGACAAGGGTGGACTGGCCAGGTCTGGATCTAGCCCAGTGGGGGTGGGGCCCGCCAAGTCTGGGTCTCACACGATTTTGAGGCACAGGTGGGTGGGCAGGGACTTGACTCTGGGTCCCATGGTGCGCCCCAGTCTCTGACAGGAGGAAGATTTTCATTTACATTTTATTAATTTTCTTTCATCTCTGACACTTCTATTATAGAGAAAGGGCAAATAACAATATTAAAATATTTCCTCTAATTAATCCCATTTTAATGTGCATGAATTTCATGCATTGGGCCACTAGTATGCATATAAGCGCATTGGTTAATCTTCTCATGCCCCCCCTTCTCTCTGAAATACATCAGTCTATTGCATGCTTCAATGTCTCTGACTTTTTGTTCATCAGTTTATTTTGTTTATTAAATTCCACATATAAGTGAGATCATATGATACTTGTCTTTCTCTGACTGGCTTATTTCACTTAGCATAATACTCTCCTGGTCCTTCCATGCTGACTCCAGGGATAAGAGATCCTAATTTTTTATAGCTGCTTAGTATTCCATTGGCAACACTACCATCCTGTCCCAACAGTGCAGGTGTGGAGATGCAGATATGGATGCCAAGCAACCTTACAGAAGGAGAAAGTATCCCCACCCTGACATGGAAAATTCCACTCCTGAACCCTACACAAGCCCGCCTTTTTGAGCAAGCCCACTTTGTCCCCAGCTTATAAAAACAGCCTAGCAGAGGCGGTCCCCAAGCCAGTTCAGAGGACCTTCCTTTCTTCTGTACTGCCTCCCTTGTGCTCAAGCATAAGCTTAATAAAATCTGTCTGGAAATCCTCTCGGGTTTCCTCTTGATTTCTATCTTGGGCAATCTAAGAACACCAACACAAGTAACAAAGTGAGGAATGTGAACAGTTTTTAAAAGCAGGAAAAGGCAAAAAATGGATTTTTTCTTAGAGTTTCCAGAAGGAATGCAATCTTGCAAACACCTTGATTTTAGACCAGTGAGACCTTTTTTAGGTTTTTCACTTCCAGAATTGTAAGATAATAAATTTGTTGTTTTAAGTAACTATGTTTGTGGTAGTTTGTTACAACTCCAATGTAAACTGATACATTAACAAAAGGAGGGAAAAGCAGGGTCACTCAAAAACTCAGTTACCTAGGTCACCCTGGGCTTTCTAAAAAGGGAAATTTCTTGGGTGGAGTGGCCTGGCTCTTTATCTGATTATGTAGCTTCCAATATGTTTATTTGAGATGGGTGCCTCTGAAATGTATGCCTTGGCAATCAAAAAAGGTTAATATCAGGCACTTACATTACAATAAAAAAGCTAATTATCAGGCACTTTTACTAAAATTTTCCTAATGGCTAATGATATTGAACATCTTTTCATGTACTAATTTGCTGTCTATAAATCCTCTTCAGTGAAATGTCTCTTCATGTCCTTTGCCCATTTTCTAATTGGATTGATTAGACTTTTTTACTGCTGAGGATTATTTATATAGTCTACCAGTGGTTCTCAACCTTCTGGCCCTTTAAATACAGTTCCTCATGTTGTGACCCAACCATAAAATTATTTTCGTTGCTACTTCATAACTGTAATGTTGCTACTGTTATGAATCATAATATAAATATCTGATATGCAGGATGGTCTTAGGCGACCCCTATGAAAGGGTCGTTTGACCGCCAAAGGGGTCACAACTCGCAGGTTGAGAACTGCTGGTCTAGACACTAGTCCTTTGTTGGATATATGGTTTGCAGGTGCTTTCTCCCAGTCTATAGCTTGCTTTTTCATCCTCCTTAACAGGGTCTTTTGCAGATAAAATATTTTTAGTTTTAGTGAAGTCCAATTTATCAAATTTTCCTTTTGTTAAAGTGAATATACAATTGTTCCTGCATCATTTATTGAAAAGAGTATTCTTTCCCTCCACGGAACTGTATTGGCACCTTTGGCAAAAAGCAATTGAGCATAAATGTATGGGTTTGCTTCTGGACTCTCAATTCATTCTATTGATATAGAAATGTGTTGTTTTTTTCATCAATGTTATTTTCTCTGAGGGGGACCACTCTGAGTAGAATCCATGTCATTTTTGCCCATACTTATGAACTAATTTAAGTGGGGTGCCATGCAACCTCATTGAGGGAAATGAAGCTGATTAATAGGTCTCCAGGAAATGAGAAATAGAAAGTGTGGTGATTGGTGCATTAGAATGAATTTTGGATTGGAATTAGTAAGACCTGGATTTGGATGATAGTTCTATCCAGAGCTATGGGCAAGTTACTTAACCTCTATGAGTTTTAGCTACTGTGAAATGGAGATGATGGCAATCTTGCAGAGTTGGTGTTAGCATTAAGAGACAAAGGTTTTGAAAATGATGGCATAGACCCTGGTACACAGTAAATACTTTACATAAAGCAGACTCACAGCTGGTGGATGATCTGTGGCTCCCTCCTTTCTGACCCAGGATAGTTATGTGGGATCAGGAGGGATGGGCTCCTCAGTGCCAGTTCCCACCATTCTGCTCCTATCTCCTACACTGTGCAGTAGTTATAGTTCCATGCCCTCACATTTTCTGTCAGGAGCAGTATAAAGGGCAGATGAAGAGGAAAATGGTTCTCCACAGACCAGCTTTCTGGCCAGGTTAGAGGGAAGTACAGTAGAGAACCACAAAGTAAGAAATAGTCATATCTTGTTTTATAAATCTAGAGCTTTATTTTAATAAAAAGAAACAGCATAACTGCATGCAAACGTTTTTGTCAATGTGGAATTGTGTCACAACTGAGGGAATACTCTCTGCTTGGGTCAGGAAACCACAGTTCAAGTCACCAGTTTATCTTGTAGTGGCCCCAAATTGTAGGGAACGGGTTTAGGAGGAAACAAACCATCCCTGTTCTCAACAAGTCTTCTAAGTCTAAACCCA
This sequence comes from Myotis myotis, assembly GCF_014108235.1. NCBI lineage: Eukaryota > Metazoa > Chordata > Mammalia > Chiroptera > Vespertilionidae > Myotis > Myotis myotis. Next base: position 83,430,226 of record NW_023416346.1, read on the forward strand.
AATAGTGATGGTGTCACTAAGCCTCAGGAGGAAGGATCATGGTGTTCTTTGGCTTCTCATTCTTCTTATCAGAGAGTTGGCTGGAGTCAGGGGGCAATAAAGATCTGTTGACTCACAAGACTGCTTGCTCAACTGGGTTGTTGCCCAGCCTTCCCCTGTTCCTCTAGTTCCTTCCCCCAAACTTGACTCATTAAGTACTTTCTGGCTTGGTTGGCTCCTATCTCACACCTGAGATCCTCTACTCTCCCCAAATTCTTCCTTCTATGTGACCTTGCTTGGATCCCTCAATGCTTTGGGAGTTCAATAAGGGAATCCACCTCTTGTTATACGATTGTCAGCTCCTGAGTCTCAGAAAGGCCATACTGAACTTTGTGCTGATCAAATAACTTGCGCAGGGCACTGATGTAGAGTGTGTGGTATTTGTCCACTGTCTTCTTATTTGGCCTCTTAATCCTGGGGATTGGCAGGGGCTCCCCAACTGTGGGGAAGAAGAGACAAGCATCAGAGCTCCCTCCCAACTCAAATTACCCATCCCTCAAAGGGAGCCACATACTGAAACTCAGTGTCTGGGTCCCCTCCCCTTCCTTTGTTTTTGTTTTTCTTTTTTCCTTCTGTCTCAACATCATCCTTTCCCATAATTTCCAAATACCTAACCTCACATATGCTCAAGAGAATGAGAACAAGCTCAAGAGAGTGCTGAAGGAATAATGATGCTCTCATGGTAGCTGTTGAACTCTGTCCCACTGTGAATGGCCATAACTCTTATCTTGTCCTCCCCACCCTGCCCTCAACCACACCCAATGGAGTTTCCATTGCCCATCACAGCTGTGTGCCAGTTTCCCTGGGACTTGATATGGGAATCGAGGACCAGGGTGGTTCAGAGATACTAAAAATCTTACCAACAGTGGTAATGGGCCGATTAAAAGGCAGGAAGCCCCAGGATTCTTGAGTGAGGCCTCGGCCATGGAAGGTACAGAAATTTAGTCCCAGGATTTTTTTGAATGTGCCCTGGAAGGCTTTTTGGAAGAACCTTAACCATGTGCCCTCAGGGAAGGTCTCTTGATTGTACACCTCATTCTCTCCAAAGGAATATGAAGGGACAAGGTGTGCTCTGCAAAGAAAGGAACAGAAGTATAAGTTCTTACAGGAAACTTCCCCCAGTGAAATCCTCACCAAGGTGGGAAACTTGTAAATCTCTCCATTATAGGACAAGAACCCAAATATCTTCAGCCTGTGTCTCATTCTTGCCATCCCCCATCCTCCCAACTGAACCCTTTGTGGGTAGCTGCTACACATTTCCCCATGATTGGAAGAAACCAATCTCAGGCAACCTAACTGCCTTTATTGCACCTAGCATCCAGAGGGATCTTCCTAAATTGTGTATCTGGGCCTGTATCTCCTCACTTTAAACTCTTCCAGAGCTCTCAACTTTGTACCACATTGCTTAATATGGCCTCTGTTCTGTAGCCCTACCTACCTGGCTAGCTTCCCCTCTCCCCACCTCTTTGCAATGTGCTAAGCCATACTAAGTGTGCCAAGTTCTTTGTGCGTCTTTGTGTATTCTGCTCCCTCTTCTAGAAATGCCTTCCTTCTGTCTTCACTTGGTTAATTCTATTTAGCCTTTCAATACTCAGCTCTGATTTCATCCCCTGAAAAAACTTTGACCACCTCCAATTTCCTTCCCCACAATGTGGATTAGGTACTCCTTGCCTAATGCTTACCTTTCTCCTGCACCAACACTATCTTAACTCTAATACAGTCATCTCCTTATCTGTCTGACTCCCCAGTTATCTGTCAAGCTAATCAAAGTTTGGAACTGTATCATTTACCTATGAATTCCTAGGGATTGGCATAGTGCCTGATATGAAAAATTCCCAAGATCTTTCTCCCTTTTGGTCTGATTGGCAAGTCCTACTGATATTTCAATTCACAATTCAGATGTCACCCACTAATGAAACTTTTACTTTGGGTGAAAATCTTTTCATCAACCGGTGCTTTCATAGCACTTTGTGCATATATCCATTATAACACATCATTCATTCAATACATATTTAATAAGTTCTTTCTATGTGCCAGTACTGTTTTAAGCCCTGAGGATACATCATTGAACACAATGGATTTTAAAAAAATCTCTGTCATTATGGAGTTTACCTTTTATTGAGGGAAGACAGATAATAAATAATAATAAATAAATAAAAGCTGATAAACTGGTATAAATCAAAGTGGTAATATATAATCAAATGATAAGTGCAATGGGGAAAAGAAAGCAGGATAGTAGGGACAGACTTTACTGAGAAGACAGACAGCTAGAGCACAGGCTCTAAGGCAGGAGCATATAGCTTGTTGGAGGGGCAGCAAGGAAAGCCAGTATAGCTCTAATGGAGTGAACAAGGGGGAGATCAGTAGGTGATGAGGTCGGAGAGGTGGCCAATGGTCAGATTATTTAGGGTCTTGAAGGATTTTGGAAAGACTTTGGCTTTTGCTTGTAGTGAAATGGGAGTTGTTGGGACATTTGGAATAGTGACATGATTTGACATGTTTAATAGGATCATCCAGATAGAGGGATCATACCTCAACATAATGAAGACCATATATGACAAACTCACAGCCAGCATCATACTCAATGTGAAAAAACTAAAAGTGTTTCCCTTAAGATCAAGAACAAGACAGAGATGTGCACTTCATCACTCTTATTCAACATAGTACTGGAAGTCCTAGCCACAGTAATCAGACAAGAAAAAGAAATAAAAGGCATCTAAATTGGAAAAGAATAAAACTGTCATTATTTTCAGATGACATGATACTGTATATAGAAAACCTTAAAGACTCCACCAAATAAACCCCCACTAGATTTAACAAATGAATTCAGCAAAGTAGCAGGACACAAAATTAATATTCAGAAATTATATGTACCAATAGTGAGCTATCAGAAAGAGAAATTAAGAAAACAATTCCATTTGCTATTGCAACACAAAAAGGTACCTAGGAATAAATTTAACCAAGGAGGTAAAAGACTCGTACTTGGAAAATTATAAGATACTGAAGAAAGAAATTAAAGAAGATACAAATAACTGGAAGCATATACCGTGTTCATGGATGGAAAATTTAACATCATTAAAATGTCTATATTATCCCAAACAATCTACAGATTCAACACAATTACTATTAAAATAGCAGTGCCATATCTCACAGATATAGAACAAATATTCCAAAATTTTATATGAAATCACAAAAGACCTCAAATAGCCTCAGCAATCTTGAGAAAGAAGAACAAGATTGGAGGGATCACACTACCTGGTATCAAACTATACTGCAAGGCCATAGTAATCAAAACAGCATGGCATTGGCATGATAACAGGCATATCAAGCAATGGAACAGAATAGAGAGCACAGAAATAAACCCAAGCCTTTATGGTCAATTCATATTTTACAGTCTCTTCAATAAATGCACTAGGAAAACTAGATACATGCAAAAAAAAAATGAAACTAGACTACCTTTTTACACCATACACAACAACAAACTTCAAATGGATTAAAGACTTAAATGTAAGGCATGAAACCATAAAAATCTTAGAAGAAAACATAGGCAGTAAAATTTCAAACATTTCTTCTAGTAATATTTTTGCCAATATATCTCCTTGGACAAGGGAAACAAACAAAAATAAACAAATGGGACTACATAAAACTAAAAACTTTTTGCACAGCAAAGGAAACCATCAACAAAATGAAAAGACAACTTACTGAATAGAAGAACATGTTCCCCAATGATACATCTAATAAGGAGTTAATATTAAAAAATTATAAATAGCATACAACTCAACACCAAAAAACATAAACAATCCAATTAAAAAAATGGGCAAAGGACCTGAACAAAGACTTCTCCAAAGAGGACATATAGATGGCCAATAGACATATGAAAAGATGCTCAAAAAAAAAAAAGAAGATGCTTAACGTCACTAATTATCAGAGAGATGCAAATTAAAACCACAATGAAATCTCACCTCACACCTATCAGAATGGTGATCATCAATAAATACATAAGGATGTGGGGAGAAGGGAACCCTCATGCACTATTGGTAGGAATGCATATTGGTAACCACTGTAGAAAACAGTATTGAGTTTCCTCAAAAAATAAAAAATGGAACTGCCTTTTGACCCATGATCCCACTTCTGGGAATATATCCCAAGAAACCCAAAACACTAATTCAAAAGAATATATGCAGCCCTGTGTTCATTGCAGCATTATTTACAACTAGAGGCCTGATGCACGAAATTCATGCAAGAGTAGGTCTTCCTTCTCCCGGCTGCCAACACCGGATTCCCTCTGGCACCTGGAACCCGGGCTTCCCTCACAGCCCCGGGTTAGTCTGGAAGGTCGTCCACAAGGATGTCTGGTCTAATTAGCATATTACGCTTTTATTATTATAGATAGCTAAGATTTGGAAACAGCCCAACTGCTCACCAGCAGATGAGTGGATAAATAAGCTGTGGTACATTTACACAATGGAATACTACCCAGCTATAAAAGAGAAGGAACTCTTATCTTTTGCAACAGCATGAATGGACCTGGAGATGATTATGCTACGTGAAATAAGCCAGTCAGAGAAAGGCAAATACCATATGATCTCAGTTATATGTGGAATCTAATGAACAAAATAAACTGACAACAAAATAATAGAAACAGAGGCATGGAACAGACTGACAGCTGTGAGAGCAGAGGGGGTTGGGGGCTGGATGAAAGAAGATGAAGGGATTAAGCAATATATATATATATATATATATATATATATATATATATAATCACATAGACACAGACAACAGTGTGGTGATAGTCAGAGGGGAAAAGGAAGTAAGTAGAGGTAGGCAAAGGGGGGATACATGGGGATGAAAAGAGACTTTGCTTGGGGCTGAGGGTGCATGTTGCAGTGTGCTGATGGTGCTTTACTGAGTGGTACACTTGAAATCTATATGGTTTTGTGAACCAATGTCACCCCAATAAATTCAATTTAAAAATAGGATCATCTTAGCTACAATTGGGAATAGACTCTCAGATGTGGGGGAGGCAAGGATGGAAAGTGGTTGGATTTTGGATATATTTTGTAATTATATGTGCATATGTCTGTCTTCCCTATTGGACTGAGTTCCTTAAAGGCGAGGACTAGGTCTTATTTATTTTTATATCTTCAATGCATAGTACTATGTCTAGCACAGAGTAGGTGTTCAATAACTGCTGAATAAATTTATTCTATTTCTCAAACCAGATTATATGCTCTTTGATGGGGAGGGCAGTAATCATGTCTTTTTAAAATAAATTTATTGGGGTAACATTGGTTAATAAAATTATATCGTTTTCAGGTATACAATATATCATCTGCATATTGTATTGTGTGTTTACGACCCCAAATCAAGTCTCCTTTCATCACCATTTATATCCTCTTTATCCTCTTCTACCTCCTCCTCCCTGCCTTCCCTTAGTAAACATGTCTTATTCATCTTTGCAATCCCTACAACATCAAGCCTAATGCCTTCCTTGCCCTGAGTAAGTTCTCTTGGCCTCTCAGTTAATAGGTTGATATAGAGTAAATCTGCACTGTCCACACCCCTAGCCAGCAGGCTAATGAGTAGAAGATAAAGGTCTTCTTCTATTGTTCTTTCTCCAACTTCAAGTAAAATAGTGCCCACCGAAACTTGTCTAGAGGCTAAAACACTTTAAGATACAGTGTGAGGAAGTAGAGATAATTAATCAGAGTGAAGAGGGAGCCCCTTCTAACAGGTTTCCAAGGAAGGATACCATTCTGGAGAGGTGCTACAGAGAATCTATGGCACCCAGACAATCGGGCACCAGAACCTAAGGACCCACCCTGTCTTCAGTGCCAATTTCACAAAACCTTTACGCTGTTTAAGGAAGATGGTAGAAACTCCTGGCCGGCATAAGAGGGCTTCAGCAGCTCCGCCCACCACGATAACCACGGCATTGCCTGAGCCTTTCTGAGTCAGCAAATACTTCAAGGCCAACTCACTCACGGGGCACACACCTGTGAAACCAAAGAGTCAACAAGCTTGGTGTCTGAGGATGGGGTAAAGGGATTCCTCTGTGCTCCTAATGATGGACACAGTTCTTCTGTTTCCTGACTGCTGTTTCCACTCTTCTGTCTTTAACCTCCACATCTTGGGTTACCCTTAGTCTGAGGTTGGTTCTTAGGGTCAGTTGCTTGTGTTGGGAGTCTATGCTACCACAGTTTAGGTGACATTGAGTTCCTCTGCCTACTTCCTCTTACTTCAATAGTATTTAAGCCTATCCCTTCTCTCTCTACTCATGAACCACAGCCATCTTCTACTCTCCCCAGAGTGACAACACTGGAGACTCACCAGAGTTCTCTCTCCTAGGGTGATCAGGACTAGCCACCACCAACCTGCTTCCTCCCTAGAGCACCTGCTGAAGGGGAGCCATTGGCTGGGGTTTCTTGAGAGTAGGCAGGTCCAGGAGCCTGCCCAAGCCAAATTGAAATATAGATGAACCATGGAATAAGGATGACACCCTATTGTTCAACAACAGTCACAGAGTCTTTCCTCACTCCTGCTTCCTATCTTTGCCATGAACGTACCTTCTATTCTCTCCTGGGATGGCAGAAATTGCCTCTAAGCCTCAATAATTGAGAGATATTGCTGCTCCAGGTTCATGCCAACCTCAGAGGAGAGTAGAACCATCCTCTGGGACTCCAGTGTTCTCACCTGGTCACTCCAGATAAATGTATCTTACCTTTTAATATATGGCTTCAGTTGTTTTCTGGTGTCCAGTGGATGGATATTCATCCAGAGAGAAGGACATTTGTCACAGTACCCTGACTTGAAGCCTGGCATGGGGAGGTTGTACTTGATTCTGATGGATGTTTATTCTTTATCCCTTGACGTCTTATGCAAGTTTGAAGGGGTTCCCAGGAGATGAAGGTCATGGGCCAGGAAAGTACCAGCTAATATGAAAGACTTAAAAATGTCTTTAAGACTCCCTGGGATGAGAGCTGCTTTATAAATGACTGCCCACAAGAAGTCAATTGATATCCCAGAAAGAATCTGGCAAAATTCATCTGAGATACCTCTTTCATGACTAATTTCCCTGACATTTGGGTATGATATTTGGCTTTTGCCTTCTGCTTTCCACTTGGGCTTTGATCCTCAACTCCAGCCTTCTCCTCCCTCCTTTGAATGTATTCATGGTAAATCTTATGAATGCCAGTAACTTACCTTGCTGCCTAACGAAACCCTGCCTCCCAGATCTTGGACAGAATCTGATACTTAGCCACATACTCCCCTTACTGGTCCAGTGGGTTCTAGACTCATTTTCTACTAAGTCCTCTTCCAGCAAGGAGTAAGAATTAGACTGACTCTCAGAGCTTAGTGAGGTCGGAGCCCTGAGGTAGGTCAGAGGATGGAATGATTTCTTATACTCACCCATAGACATCACATATTCTCTCACAATTGGGATCCAGAAGATCCCTTCCAAGGTCCCTACAGAAGGAGTGATGCCTGGGAAAATCCGAGCAAAGCCAGTGGCCTCAGTGGCAAAGTTGATGAAGACACCATAAGAGACAACACCATGGGGGTGGTTGGCAATGATATAGTTGTGTTTGGGAGAGAGATCACAAGTCTTCACCAGCTGTCAGAGGGAGATTGAGTCAGAATAGTGGATAGGAAGAAGGAAAAGAGAACATGCAGATTCATCCCAGCAGGTAACCTGTGTTACCCTTGGGGAGCCCAAATTCCTGTTCATTGGGATGTCACCAGGGGTTATGATGCTCAGAGAGGCTGACTTGGGTTTGTCACTGTGAGGAAAGGCTGCTATCTAGCCATCTCCTCACCTGCCCATCCATTTTGGGCCCCAACTCTGCATTATACCTCTGAGCTTTGACCTTCACTACTAGCCACCAAACCCTTTGAAAACATGAAGCTGAGTGGAAAGGGACCAAATGCACCCAGAAGAAGAGGTAGTCACCTTTATTGGGAAGTAATTTCGGAAATATTTCCAGAGGGTCCATTTTCGTACCCAAGCAGAACGCCTACCACCTGTGGGTACAGAAGGAAAGGGAAGAGCAGGTGAGATACTGCCAATTCTTCTACCTTTCCCAGAGGTGGATGGATCTTCCTACAGTCCTCAGGTCAAAACAGGGGCCTTCTTCTCACACTTCCATATTTCTAGGGCACAGAGCTGTAGTTACTGTCCCTGAATCCAACCATGGGACGCCCCTGCACCTGCCCCAAAACCTCAGCTTTTTTTGTTTGTTTTGTTAATCTTCACCCAAGGATATTTTTCCATTGATTTTTAGAGAGAGTGGAAGAAAGAGACACACACACAGAGAAACATTGATATGAGAGAGACACTTCAATTGGTTGCTTCCACATGCACTCCCTAACCTAGGATTGAGCCTGCAACTGAGGTAGGTACCCTTGACTGGAATTGAACCCGGGACCCTTCAGTATTTGTGCTGTATTTACTGAGCCAAACCTCAACTTTTTAATTCTTCCTGGGAATCCTGGCAGAGACCTCTGTTCCATGCTGAGCCTTGCTGCTCTCTCTCCCTCTCCTTCCCTTTAAACCCCTATTGCACCTCCCCCCCTCTCCATCACCCCCTCCTTTCATTCCCCTTTCTTTCCTCTCCCGAGTCCTTCTCCATCTGCCTTTCCCATTCTTTCCTTCCACCTCCCTCCCTGTAGTTATACCCTTGGCACAGACAGACAGGGACCACCACCCTTCCGGTCTCTTACCTTGACTGTGGGTGTTCCAATCATAGGCGAGCCAGGCTAAGGTGAGCACGGGCAAGGTCCAGAAATTCGTGAACACCAGAAAGTAGGGTATAAGGACAATGGGAATAGCTCCTGAGGGGACACAAAGGGTTCATGCCCTTCAGTTCTCAATTTTAATATGCCTCTCATAACTCTGATCTTGGCTCTATACTGAAGGAGCAAGTCAAAGCTGGTGTGAGACCCATCTCTCCTTCTCCCCCAATCTCCATGTAGTTCTGTGGTCCGGGCTGGCTGCTGAGTCCCTGAATCTGGGCCCCCTTGATCACTGAGATCTTACTTGAGGAAACAGCAGAACCAAGTTAGCACATTCCAGTGGAGAAGGGCTGCCTGCGATGCACAGGCTGTTTGTTGCTGAGAGGGAAACTTTTTAGAAATTGCTTTTTACTTAGTTCAATTTTGGCTCATTAAAAATGTCTCAAAGATTCACTGGGGGGTGGTGGGTGGGGAGGATGATCTCTGTTAGCAAAGGGCCACAGAATGCTGTGATATGCAAATGTGATATACCTTATAGCAGTTGGAATTGAATTCCATTTTAAAATCTGCATTCATGAAAAAGGGGTTAAGTACACATCCTATATACTAAAAGCATGTTATGCAAATTGACCAAATGGTGGAACGACCAGTCACTATGATACACACTGACCACCAGGGGGCAGATGTTCAACGCAGGAGCTGCCCCATGGTCGTCAGTGCGCTCCCACAGTGTCGCTCAGCCAGAAGTTGGGCTCACAGCTGGTGGGCGCAGCAGAGGTGGTGTGGTGGGAGCCTCTCCTGCCTCTGCTGCAGGTGGACATCCCTGAGGTGTCCTGGACTGCAAGAGGGCACAGGCTGGGCTGAGGCTCCCCCCCCTCCCCCGCCGCCAGTGCACAAACCTCATGCACCGGGCCTCCAGTATTGTGAATAAAAACAGAGCCAGCTAAGGGAAGGACTTCTTTGACCAGGTAACCACATCATGGTAGGAAATATTTCAGAGAAGGAGAAGAAAATCAAGAGTTACTTACCCATAGGTTTGTCTCTTACATTTTGAGATGAAAAAAACAAAACAAAAACAAAAAAGACATAATGGGCATTTCTTTAAAAAGTTATGTTATGGAATAGAAGAAACCTTAGTGATAGGCTGAATTCCCCTTGTAAGAGGTGACTGAGATGGTTGTTGTAAGCATGCTGATTAAATAAGAGATAGTGGTGGGAGGAATTTTATGAGAAGCCTGTCATGGATAAAAGTCTTAATACCTCTGACCCTCATGAAATATGAGAGTTAATTTGCTGAGTAAGCTTCAGAAGAAAACACGACAAAGTTTAATAAGAATAATTATTAATTAAAGGTAGTCTAAGTGTATCCTTTCTTTTATATCTTGCTTCAAATAAATTTACTTTGTAACCTTAACATTTAGAATAGAGCCTTACACACAGAAGGTGTTTAACAAATATCTATAGACTGACTGAAAGATAAATAAATGTTTTCTCTTTTCAAGAGTAGGTGAACTTAAATGATTAGTGTTTAGTCAGCATTTACGTTATTTAAGTGATTTGTTATTTTTTTAAAAAAATATATTTTTTATTGATTAAAATATTACATATGTGTCCTTATCCCCACGTTACCCCCTACCCGCCCCCCCCCGCTCATGCCCTCACCCCCCCCCATTGTCCGTGTCCATTGGTTAGGCCTATATGCTTGCATATAAGTCCTTTGGTTGATCTTTCCCCCTTACCCCTCCCCTCCCCTACCTTCCCTCCAAGGCCCGACAGTCCAATCAATGCCTCTCCGTCTCTGGATCAGTCCTTGTTCATCAGTTTATGTTGTTCATTATATTCCACAAATGAGTGAGATCATGTGGTATTTATCTGCTCTCCAGTTCCATCCATGCTGTGGCAAATGGTAAGCGTTCCTTTTTCTTCTTCCTCTTCTTAAAGAATACCTTTCAGCATTTCATATAATGCTGGTTTGGTGGTAATGAACTCCTTTAGCTTTTTCTTATCTGTGAAGCTCTTTATCTGACCTTCTATTCTGAATGATAGCTTTGCTGGATAAAGTAATCTTGGTTGCAGGTTCTTGCTATTCATCACCTTGAATATTTCTTGCCACTCTCTTCTGGCCTGCATGGTTTCTGTTGAGAAATCAGCTGACAGTCGTATGGGTACTCCCTTGTAGGTAACTGACTGTTTTTCTCTTGCTGCTTTTAAGATTCTCTCTTTGTCTTTTGCTCTTGGCATTTTAATTATGATGTGTCTTGGTGTGGTCCTCTTTGGGTTCCTTTTGTTTGGAGTTCTCTGCGCTTCCTGGACTTGTAAGTCTATTTCTTTCACCAGGTAGGGGAAGTTTTCTGTCATTATTTCTTCAAATAGGTTTTCAATATCTTGCCCTCTCTCTTCTTCTGGTACCCCTATAATTCTGATGTTGGTACGCTTGAAGTTGTCCCAGAGGCTCCTTATACTATTTTCATATTTTTGGAATCTTTTTTCTTTTTCGGTTGGGTATTTTTTGTTTCTTTGTATTTCAAATCTTTGACTTGATTCTTGGGATCCTCTTGTCTGCTATTGGATCTCTGTATATTATTCTTTATTTCAGTCAGTGTATGCGTAATTTCTAGTTGGTCCTTTTTCATATCCTCGAGGGTCTCACTAGATTTCTTGAGGGTCTCACTAAATTTATCGGCGGTTTCCATAAAATTCTTGAAAAACCTTATAAACGTGGTTTTGAACTCTATATCCAGTTGTTTGCTTTCCTCTATTTCTGTCATTTGTGACCTGTTTCTTTGTCTCTGCATTTTTTATGATTCCCTGTGTTGGTAGAGTGGTTTTGTGTGCTAGGTGTCCTGTAGGGCCCAGTGGCTCAGCCTCCCCCGTTACCTGAGGTGGACACTCTTGGTGCACCCCCTTGTGGGCTTTGTGCACAGTCTTGTTGTAGTTATGCCTTGATTGTTGTAGGATCACTGGGAGGAATTGACCTCCAGGCCAATTGGCAATGAGAATAGGCTGTGCCTGCAGTGGGAGAACTTCTGTGCTGAAGACACCCTTCTGGGGCAAGACTTGCTTCAGTGGGGCTTTGGTGCTCACTGAGTCTGCCCCCTGGGTGTGTCCCTTATGGATCTGAGGAGTTGTAATCTGGATGGTCCCCCTCTGACCACTGGGTACACTGGCTCTTGGAGGTTACCCAGCAGGAGCTATGAAGAGAACTTCAGATTCCCCTTCCTTTTTTGGAGTTTGGAGGTGCCCTGATGAGGCCCAGCTGTGAAGCAATGCAAGCTGCTGTGGGGCCTTGGGCCTTCTCTTGGAAGTTCTGGGTCTGTGGCCCAGCTGCAGTTTGTTAGGCAATTTTCAGGTTGCAAAGGGCCAGGGCATTCATATGCAAAAGCCTCTGCCGCAGCCTGGGTGGGGCAGGGTCTCAGGGAATCAAAGGGCGGAGCAAGGAACTATGGTGGATTCTCAGCCCTGCCCTAAGGAGCCGTGCGCGTGTCTCAGTGTCCTGATAATTTAATTGCTGCAAGCACCTCTGAGAGAAAGCCGCCCTCGAGTTCCGAGTTCTGCCTGCTGCCAGACAGACCAGTTTCTCCCCGTATGAGTCCTGGGTCCCCAGAGACTTCCCGGAACCAGAGTTCAGAGCAGTCGGGAGCTTGTGACTCCCTCCCTATTCAAAAAGACAGCCACGTCCTCAGGTACCAGCCCCTTTCCGGGCACTCTCGAGCCTCCGTACCTTTGCACTTTACTTCCGCAGCTCCTGACCCTCAATGTGCTTTTCTCTTTCCTTCTGGTTGTAGACTTTCCACTCCGCCAGCCTTCCTGAAGTTCTGGATGATGTCCGTTTTGTCTTTTTATTGTGTTTTGAAGTTGTTGTAGGAGGCAGCAATTTCGGTGTTTCCCTATGCCGCCATCTTAGTTTCTCCGGTCGATTTGTTATTTTTTAAAAGCATAGATGGATTAATTGTGTGCCTTATATCCAATCTCTTTCAACTATCCACAAGTCCTAAAGGTAATCTAAAAGAGTCATACCTGGATAAACACCATCCCCCTTGTGGAATCTATTTGAACTGCAGGTGTGGCATCTCAGCAGACCATAAGTGTCCTATGAGGGCAAGCCTGCCAGACCCAGCCTGTGTGAATGTAATCATTGTCACTCAAGGTGACAGAAGTGGGATTTAAAGAAGTAGGAGGAACAGAAGCCAAACATGGAAGAGCTAAAACTCATGGAACAAGAAGTTCCTTGACAAAAAGTGAGGGGATCTGAGGCAAGAATGATGAAGAACAACCATTTGTATGTATGTATGTGTGACCCTTCCTTCGATATTATGGCCTTGATACCAGGAGATGCTTACAGCATTTTGTCCATGTTCAAGGGAGGACTCTTGGAGTAAATTATCAATGAGGAAGTTTACATAAAATAATCTAATTTAGTTTGTATTAAAGACACTAGTAGTCAAGCCATTCAACTAGATATGTACTGTGGTATCTCATCATAATTGTAACTTCCATTTTCCTAATACAGTTTAATCTCTATTCTCAAAGTTGATTCATTCCAGAAAGTTGTTTGAGAAGTGATTTGTTTGAAAACTGAATCACGTTTCCCATTGGAAAGAATGTAATTTGAATTAATCCATTCCAGACCCCCAAATGTACTGTTTAATCTATAAACACTTCTTTCCTTAAATTTATCGAACTACCACTATTAGCCTTAAATGAATTTTTCATATATCACTGCCTCCAAAATGCTATCACCAGAAAACTGCTTTTCATTTATCCAACCAACAGTTTTTCTACCTATTCAATTGCCTGTGATTGTTGTTTTGTGAACACTTTCACACCCTCAGCAATATTGGCATTCTTGATGGTCTCTTTATGTTTTAAAATTGTGCTAATCTTTGACTTCTTCAGCAACAAAAGCATTCTCTCCTTTGTTGCCACAGAGACTCTTTTTGTCTTGCTGAGGTATCATAATGAAAGGGTTATTAGGTCGAAAACTGAAGCAGCCGAAACATTTTTTTTTTCATCAACAACTTGATGGAGAACTGAATTGTTCCAGGTGGAAGACGCTGGAGAACTGAGGTTTGACTGTATTTAATGATGCTTAACACCTTTTCATGTGCTTATCTGCCTTCTATATATCCTCTTTGGTAAAGTGTTTGTTCAAATATTAGGCAAATGTTTAAATTGGCTTGTTTTCTCACTGTTGGGTTTTCAAAGTTCTTTATGTATTCTGGATACAAGTCCTTTGTTGGATATGTGCTTTGCAAACATTTTATCCAGGTCTGTGTTTATCTTTTCATTTTTCTAACAAGGACTTTCTTAGAGCAAAACCTTTTAAATTTGATGAAGTCCATTTTATCATTTTTGGGGGGTTTGTTTTTGTTTTTACATGTGCTTTTGGGGTCAAATCCAAGAACTCTTTACAGAACCACGGGTCATAAAGGGTTTCTCCTATGTTTTTTACTAAAAGTTTTACAGTTTTCTGTTTTACATTTAGATCTGTAATCCATTTTGAGTTAATTTCTTAATTAAATGTGAGGTTTTGGTCAAGGTTTATTTACTACATATGAATATCCAATTGTTTCAACATCATTTGTTAAAAAGACTATCCTTCCTCCATTGAATTGCTTTTCATCTTTGTCAAAAATGAATTGGCTAGGACTTCCGGTCAAGATACTGACATAGGTAAATGCAGTACTTGCATCCTTCCATAACCATATCAAAATTACAACTAACCTACAGAACAACTATCATTCAAACTATGGTAGACAGTTAGACAGACATGAACAGAGCAAGGATGAAGGGCCAGGAACCGAAGGTCACCAGGGTGGAAAGCCTCAGGTGCCTAGCAAAGGACAATTGTAGGGTGGTACCTTGACCCAGGGTGACCTTTCCTCCCCTAGCATACCCATGGTCAAGCGGTTTGGACCCCCTGACTTTTCCTCCCTAGAGATAACATCTAAGCCTCAGTTGTATTTCAGCTCCAGGACCAGATAAGCAACAAAAGCAGCCAAGCTGACCTCAGTACCAGCTGCATTGGATAATGACCCCTGCCCTGGTTCCAGCCAATCAATCAGTGGAGACCAGAACCCGGAAAGGACACACCTGGAAAACTGCTGAATAGTCTATTGAGACCTTCCCTGGGACCTCCCCTAGAATCTCCACCATGAAAACCCTTCGGACAGAGTACCCAGTGCTCTCTCCCTCCTGGAAACATTCCCGCCCCTTTCCCTCTCCTGCTCCCCACCCCCAGATACATTACCATTACCTTCCTCACCCCACGCTCCAATTTATAATTTGTTTCTTCAGTCTATTTCTTCTATGAATTACTTCTTCCAGTTCTGTGATTTTATAAATAAATTTTCTCTTATAGTTTGAATCTTGGCTCTGAATTCTTTCCTAGCTAGGACTCAAGCTCCGAGATTGCTGAACCCAGGTCCATTCTGACCACACGGGTCTAACTCCTATTGCTTTTCCTGCTGCCTACAACAAAACTGTCTGAAATCTAGTTGCATAGAAGTCCTACATCTAGGAATATAAAGAAGAAGCCACATTGAGACTGGTAGGAGGAGCAGAGACATGGCCCCACATCCACGTGTGGTGGATAAAATTCAGGAGGGATATCTCGGCTACAGAGGTTCACCCTGAGAAGTGAGGAATCCCAGTCCCACATCAGGCCCCCAAGCCTAGGGTTCTAGTGCTGGGAAGAGAAGTCCCCATAACTTCTGGCTTTAAAAACCAGTGGAAATTGAGGCTGAGTGAGATAGAAGGCTGCTGAAATCCCAGGCAATTTCTCTTAAAGGACCCATTCACAGACTTAGACTCACTCACTCTGAGCTCCAGCACTGGGGAAGCAGCTCAAAAGGCACCAGGGACATATGGGAGGAACAGAACTGTCTGTCATCGGGGTGAGAGCTGGGGGGACAGCTTTCTCCCAGACAGAAGTGCTGGCAGAGGTCATTGTTCCTTTGATGCGATGCCCCTCTCCCCCACAGAGCCAGCAGGTGGGCACCATATCTAGATTCCATCAACCTGGCTATCACTGTTTGCCCAACCCTGGTGATTCTCTGAGACCCTAGCCCACCCAACTTGTGAGCCCACCAAAGCTCTATCTAATGCCTTTACCATATGAATGACCTGTCTTGGTTCCCACTTCAGACTTTCCTAAAAGCTCTCAAACAAGCAGCATCTGGCCTTAGCTTGCCCCATACCTCTGGCTAACTGCCCCCAGGCCTGGCACTAGCAGCAGCTAGCTGTGCTTTGTAACTTGGCATCTCCATCTTCAAGCCCAGAATAAGTAGCAGGCAGCTGCCGGCTGCCTTGTAGCTCAAGCCGGGTGGCCCTGAGCAGAACACAAGCAGCAGCTGACATTATCCTAAACTTCCTGGGAGGCTCCAGAATCAGCACACCTGGTAGACAGTTTCAGACGATGTCCAAGCACCACCCAACCACCTTCACAAGTTACACATTCAAGGGGTGGACTCAGCGGGAACCAGGCCCTGCTGAAGTAAGTCTTACTCCATGGGGTAGGCCCCTGCATAGCTGATTTTCCATGGTGGTACAGCCAGTCCTTGCAGTGGATCAGCCTATGGATAAATCCCTCCCATTGATGTACCAACAGCAATCAATGCTCACTACAACAGGAGGGTGTACACAGCCCACATGGGGTGAGGGGGGAAACAAGAGTGCCCAGCTTGGGTGATCAGAGAGGCTGTGCCACTAGAATCTACAGTATAACTACTGCACAAGACCACTCTACCAAGCTTGGGAGACATAGCAGTTCTACCTAATACACAGAAACAAACATGGAGGCTGCCAAAATGAGGATGCAAAGAAACATGACCCAAATTAAAGAACAGAAAAGAACTTCAGGGAAAAAAAACTAAACAAAATGGAGACAACCAATATACTAGATGCAGAGTTTAAAACACTGGTTATAAATATGCTCAATGAATTTAGGGGAAGAGTAGATGAATGTAGTGAGAACAACAAAGAGATAGGAAACATAAAAATGAAAATAGAAAACATAAAACGAACCAGTCAGAAATAAAGGATACACTACCTAAAATGATGAATGACTTACAGGGAATCAACAGTAGAGTAGATTAAGCTAAGAATCAAATCAGTGATTTGGAATATAAGGAAGCAAAAAACATCCAATTAGAACAGAAAAAAAAATCAAAAAATGAAGATGGTATAAGGAGCCTTTGGAACATTTTCAAGTATATCAACATTTACATCATGGAGTGCTGGAAGGAGAAGAGAGAGAACAAGAAATTGAAAGCTTATTTGAAAAAACAACAGAAAATTTCCCTAAGCTGGTGAAGGAAATAGACATACAAGTCCAGGAAGTGCAGAATGTCCCAATCAAGATGAACTCAAAGAGGCCCACATCAAGACACATCAGGATTATAATGCCAAAGGTTAAAGACAAAGAGAGAATCTTAAAAGCAGCAAGAGAAAAGCAGTTAGTTTCCTGCAAGGAAGCTCCCATAAGACTGTCAGCTGATTTCTCAGCAGAAACTTTGCAGGCCAAACAGAATTGGCAAGAAATAAAGTGATGAAAAGCAAGGACCTATAAACAAGATTACTCTACCCAGCAAAGCTGTCATTTAGAATTGAAGGTCAGATAAAGAGCTTCCTAGATAAGGAAAAGCTAAAGGAGTTCATCACCACCAAACCAGTATTACATGAAATGTTAGAGTCTTCTTTAAGAAGAAGAAGGAAAAGGAGATTAAAAATATGAACAATAAAATGACAATAAATGCGTATCTATCAACACTTTAATCTTAAAAAAACAAAATAAATGAAAAAGCAGAACAGAAACAGACATATAGACACAGAGAACATTAAAAAAAAAAAAACCCTCGCCTGAGGATATTTTTTCCATTGATTGTTTAAAGAGAGGGGAAAGGAGGGAGAAAAGGGGGAGAGAAAGAAAGAGAAACATTGACATGAGAGACACACATTGATTGGTTGCCTCCCACACATGCCACAACAAGGGTTGGGGATGAACCTGCAACCTAGGTATGTGCCCTTGGCCAGGAATTAAACCCACGACCCTTTGGTCCATAGGCCGATGCTCTAACCACTGAGAAAACTGGCCAGGGCACAAAGAACATTTTAAAAAAAGATTTTTTATTGACTTTTAGAATGATGGGGGGGGGAGAGAAACATCAATGTCAGAGAGTAACATCAATCAGCTGCCTCCTGCATGCCCTCTGCTAGGGATTGAGCCTGAAACCTGGGCATGTGACATGACCAGGAATCAAACCTTAACCTTTCAGGGCATGGGACAATGTATAACCAACTAAGCCACACCTGCCAGGGCTATACAGAGAACATTTTGACAGTGGTCAGATGGGAGGGTATTGGGGAGAATGAGTGAAAAAGGTGAAGGGATTAAGTACAAATTGGTAGTTACATGGGATATAAAATACAGCATAGGAAATACAGTTAGTAATCCTATATAATAAAAGCCTAATATGCTAAGTGTCCAGTCAATTGGTCGGCCATTCAACCAATCAAAGCGTAATATGCTAATGATATGCTAAGGCCGCACAACTGCTCGCTATGACATGAACTGACCCCCAAGGGGCAGACAATCGACCAGTCTCTATGACGTGCACTGATCAACAGGGGGCAGATGGTCCAACCGGTAGGTTAGCTTGCTGCTGGGGTCCAGCCGATCAGGACTGGGTGAGACAGGCCGGACATGCCCTGGAGCCCTCCCATGGTCCCTCCCTGGCTGGCCAACCTCCCACGTCTTTCCCTTACCCCAATTGTGTACTGGTGGGGTCCCTTGGCCTGGCCTGCCCCCTCTCGCAATCCGGGACCCCTCGGGGGATGTTGGAGAGCCAGTTTCAGGGGATCTGGCCTAAGCCAGCAGGTGGACATCCCCGAGGGGTCCCAGACTGTGAGAGGGCACAGGCCGGGCTGAGGGACCCACCCCCCCTCCAGTGCACTGGGCCTCTAGTATTCTAAAAATTCTGTATGGTGTCAGATGGGTACTAGATTTTTTGGGATGATCACTTTATAAGTTATATAAATGTCTAATCATGGGGTGTACACCTGAAACTAATATAATATTGTATGTCAACTATAATTGAAAAAAAATTAAATTATTTAAAATTTAAAAATACAGTAAAATAAAATAATAAATCCAGGCTGGCATGGCTCAGTGGTTGAGTGTTTTACCTATGAACCAGTCAGGGCACATGCCTGGGTTGTGGGATCAATCCCCATTAAGGAGCATGCAGGAGGCAGCCGATCAATGCTTCTCTCTCTCATCATTGATGTTTCTATTTCTCCCTTCCTCTCTCTGAAATCAATAAAAATATATTAAAAAATAAAATTAAGAGGTGTACTTGACACAATAAAGCAAATCATCTTAAGCTCAAAAATAATCAATTGGCCATTTTGATGTGGATCTATTTCTGCACTCTATATTCTGTCTATCCCTTCACTAATAATCACTATCTTCATTACTTTAATGTTATACTGTTTTAAGATCAGATAGTATGATTCTTCCAATTTATTATTTTTCAAAATTTTTAGCTGTTGTAGTTCTTTTGTTTTTCTACATCAATTTTGTCTATGTCTACAAAAACTCCAGATAGGAGTTTTTAAATCAAACGTTTTCTTTTGAAAAAACTTTAGATCAATAGAAAATTTGCAAGAATCTACACTAATAAAAGGGTAACATGCTAATTAGACCGGACAGCCATCCAGAGGTCCTTCCGGACAAAGCCATGGTTGTAGGGGCCGAGGCAGAGGTGGTTAGGGGCAATTAGGCTGGCAGGGGAGGGCAGTTGTGGGCGATCAGGCTGGCAGGGGAGCAGTTAGGGGGCAATCAGGCTGGCAGGCAGAGATGGTTAAGGGCGGTCAGGCAGGCAGGCAGGCAAGCGGTTAGGAGCCAGTGATCCCAGATTGAGAGAGGGATTGGGCCTAAACTTGCAGTCAGACATCCCCCGAGGGGTCCTGGACTGGAGAGGGTGCAGGTCGGGCTGAGTGACCCCCCGCCTGCACAAATTTCATGCACCAGGCCTCTAGTCTATATATATAAAAGGCTAGTATGCTAAGTGTCCGCCTGGGTAATGATGTCACGTAGCAACGCCCTGCTTCCTCTCGCTAGCAACTAACCTCCTTGGAGTTTCTTCAGCCCAGGAACACGACTTGCTTTATAGCCAGGTGGAAATATTTTACACTGGAACCAAATGTCTATGAAGTGGTTTCCCATCCCTCATCTCATTTGATCCTCACAGAAGTCCTGGAGTAGGTAGATAGGAGACTCAGTGGAATCCTGTTTTCTTTTCATTAGCTGGAAAACGGAGATTTAGAAAGCTTAGAAACTTGACCTGACTGAAAAGAAGTAAGAAATAGACCTTGAAAATGACTTCAGGTTTTTTCACTGCACAGAATATAGTCAAACACTGCTGCAGTTAAATATTTTACCCTTTGTTCTACCTGCATGATCTACAATAATAATCTGCTTTGTGTTGATATTTACTGCTGTGTTCCTGACAATTACCTGAAAGAGAAGTTGGGGTGCTTCATTGGGCTGGAAAAGGTTTAGCTACATCAGAAAGCAGGTCTAATTAAGCAAGTTTATTCTATATCTATAAAAGTCTAAGTTGACTCGTACATGCATGATACATATAAAGCTCTCACTGACTCCAATCACATGTGTGTTTCCATCAGTCATTGTCAATTGTGACTTTGGTTGACACTTCTATTATAGAGAAAGGGCGAACAATATTAAAATATTTCTTCTAATTAATTTCCTTTCAATGTGTATGAATTTGTGCACTGGGCCACTAGTATTTTAATAAAATCTCATATAACCTTCACCTAGATCTACCTTTTGTTAACATTTTACATTTGATTTATCTCTAAATATAAATGCATAGAAATACACATGTTTGCATTTGAGAGTACATTGCAGAGATAACACTTTGCCCCTAAATGCCCAACTGTGTATTTTCTAAAAACAAAGACATTCTCTTCCCTTACAACACCCACAGTACTATTTAGATTTGGAAATTTTAATATTTATGCAAAATTCTTATCTAATACATTCTACTGGGATTTTTACTTGGATTGCATTACATTTATAGATCAATTCGGGGAGAATTGACATCTTTACTATACTGAGTCTTCCAATCCATGAACACAGTATATCTCTAACTGTTTAGGTCTTTAAATGTATTCATTAATATTTGATAGTTTTCAGCCAACAAATACTGTAAAGGTTTTGTTAAATCTATTCATACATATTTCATTTTTTTGGAAATATTGAAATGGTATTGTTTTTTAAGTTTCTATTATAAATTTTCAATTGTTCTCTGCTAGTATATCGAAATATAGTTAATTTTGTCTCCATTGTTTAAATTCTTTTTTGTTTGAAATATTGCATATGTCTTCTTCCCCCACCCCCGCATTGACCTCTACCTGGCCACTCCCACCCCCCAGCACATGCCCTCACCCCCCTACTGTCTGTGTCCATTGGTTATGCTTATATGCATTGCATACAAGTCCTCTTACCCCCCCTCCCCACACACACCCTCCCCTGCCTTCCCTCTGTGGTTTGACAGTCTGTTTGATGCTTCTGTGTCTCTGGACCTATTTTTGTTCATCAGTTTATGTTGTTTATTATATTCCACAAATGCATGAGATCATGTGATATTTCTCTTTTCCCGACTGGCTTATTTCACTTAGCATAATGCTCTCCAGGCCCATCCATGCTGATGTGAATGAGTTCTTTCTTTTCACAGCAGCATAGTATTCCATCGTGTAGATGTACCACAGGTTTCTAATACACTCATCAGCTGATGGGCTCTTAGGCTGTTTCCAAATCTTAGCTATTGTAAATTGTTCTGCTGTGAACATAGGGGTACATATATCCTTTCTGATTGGTTTTTCTGATTCCTTTTTTATATGTGATCTTGTATCCTGTCATTTTGCTAACCTGATTTTCTAGTTCTTGGGAGGGTTTTTTGTTTTTGATTTTAGTAAATTCCTTGGGATTTTCTACACAATCATATTATCTATGAATTAAGACAGTTTTAGATTTTTTTCAGTCTGCATGCTTTTCTATATATTTTTTTCTTCTTGCCCTATTGCCATTGCTAGTGTGATGTTGAATGTATATGGTGGGAGTGGACATCTTGCTTTGCTCCCAATCTGAGGAAGAAAGCTTTAAGTCTTTCACCATTAGCATAATGTTAACTCTAGGGTTTGTTTGTTTGTTTTTGTAGATGGTCTTTATCAAGTTGAGGAAGTTTCCTTCTATTCCTAGTTTACTGAGAGTGTTTATCATGATTGAAGTTGATGTCTGTCAACTGCTTTTTCTACATCAGTTTATATAATCATGAGTTTTTTCTTTCTTGGATAGTTAATAGTTTACATTGATTAATTTTCAAGTATTTACACTTGAATTCCTTCTGTTGAGGATTTTTGCATTTATATTCATGAGGAATAGTGGTCTATAGGTTTTTTGTGTACTGTTTTTGTCTGGCCTTGTTATCACGGTTTTGCCTCATAAGAGAGTTGCCAAGTGTTCCTTCCTCCTCTATTTTCTGGATAAGATTGTGTAGAATCCGTGATATATATTCTTTAAATTGTTTGGTGGAATCCATTTACGCCTGCAGATTTCTGTTTTGGAAAGTTTTTAACCTTCTATAATTAATATTTAAATTGATTTAATTAGTAGTTATAGATTACCTATTTTATCTAGGGTGGGTTTTGGTTTGTAGTTTTTGAGAAAGTCTCCAAATACCATTGCTGATTTGTCTATTTTTCTTTTTAGTTCTGTCAGTTGTTGTTTCATATATATTGAAGCTCTATTGTTAGGTGCATACAGTTAGGATAGCTATGTCTTCTTGGTAAGTTGACCCTTTTATCATTATGTAATATACCTCTTTATCTCTGGTACTGACTTTCTTAAACCTGTACAGCCTCAAATTACAAAGGATTATTAACTTAAGTTAAAGATGGTACCAATATAAATCTAAGTGTGTCCTCTCTTCAAATCATCTCTGATTCATCTCACTTGCTCACTTTCCCTATATAATAACAGCCAAAATTTACTGTATACTCATTATGTAAAACTGTCTTACATGCATATTTTATTTAATCTTCATACATACCTCATTAGGACAGTAATTCTTGTTTTGTGGATGAGTAACTCAGGCTAAGAGAGGTTAAATAACCACCTGAGGTCACATAGCTAGCTTGTGGGGAAACCAGAGTTGAGAACACAAAGTGTCTTATTCCAGAGACTGTACCTTTAACCATTAAGCTGTTGTTATTGCTTCCTGTCAGTTCTGTCTTCCAAACATCTTTCAAATTATCTTATTTTCCGCCACCATGCTACTACCTGGTCCAAACCTCCATCACCTATCTCCCAGATGACTGCTACTATTCCTAAGTAGGCCTTGTGCTTCCATTTGAGCCATGACACAGCAGCAAGCTGAATAAAAATCAGAGTCTGTCCCCCTGTAGCATATAATCAAAAATGGCTGGCTTACCAGAGGCATTTCTGTGGCTTTGTGATTACTTAGTAGATCTAAATTAGCTATAGATATCATAAGCTGTGGGAATAAATGCTGATTTAATAATTCAACAACTAACATGGCTTCCCATGACTCTTAGGATCAAGTCCAGTCTTATGACCTTGGTTTCAAAGGCCCTCCGTGATGGAGCCCCAGCCACCCCTTTGTTCTCTGCATTCCACTATCCTGTTCTGTCCGTTCTTTCAACTCATTCTGCTCTCAAGCCTCTGGGCTTCTGTGAAAGTTGTTCCGTTTACCTAGAAGATTCTTTCCTCAGCTCTTTGCCTGACTAGTTGCTATTCATCTTTCAGACCTCAGGAAAAAATCTCAGTTTCAATATTTTGGAGCTGTTGTTGACTTCTCTCCCTTTCCAAAAACAAAACAACAACAACAAAAAAACTCTCCAATTCACCCTCCTGCCTCTGTCTCCATTGCTACTTCTTTGGTCCAGGACTTGATCTCCTCTGGTCTAGATTGCAGTTGTGTGTCTACTCTTTGCCTTCTGGTCTCTTCCTCTCCAGTCCATTTTACATACTACTGTCAGATAATTTTTTAAAGCACAGTCATAATGTCCTTTGCGTCCTCGGAAACCTTCAATGTTTTCCCACTGCTGACAGAATAAAGTCTGAACATGTTAGCTTGGCATTTAAGGCTCTCTATGGACTGTCCCCCCTCCCCCACTTTCCTAGCTTCATCTCTCAGTACCTTCATTCACAGCCCTTATGCTTTAGCCCAGTATTCCTCAAAGTGTGGTCCCATACCACTGAAAGGACACTAGATGATGTGAGTTGGTGTGTGGATAAAAAGTTATTTTAATATGTAATGAATAAAAGTGAATTTATGGCAGTGATATAAAGTTTCTTGTTGAAATATATAAATTTAGGTTACATAAATGAACTAATTTGGAAAAATGTTCAGTAATAATAGCATAGGAGGTATTCAGACATTGAAAGAACCAGAAGGTGGGATGTAAATGGCTGGAGTATGGGAAACAGGGGCTCAACTACCTTAGTTTACTCCTATCCCCTCAGCCCACCATGTAATTTCACATCTTTATGCCTTTGGGGATGCTGTTGTTGTTCTGACTACCCTCTCCCCAACATTATACCTATCAAAATTCTCCCAACCTTTAAGGCTTAGCTCACATGATACCTCTTTGGTGATATGTTTGCTGCTTCTCTAGTCAGAATTAAGGGCTTCCTCCTCCACATACCCACAGCACATTACTTATACTTCTATTTGCCCTGTTTGATTTTGCTGCTTATGTAGTTAGTAGCTTACATGTATGGCCCTTTCCCTACTACACAGTATTATTCTTGAAAACAGCCATTAGCACAGTGCCAAGCAGGGGCAAGATGACTCATGATAAAATGTTACATTAAATTGTACTACTAGTAGAAGTTTGATTTCAAAATTCTCCAGGGGTAGGTGAAAACTAAGAGTAAGAGAAACCACCAAAGCCCTTATTCCAAACAAGGAAAGGCCTTCTGAGGTTCCAGGGTGTGCATGTGTGTATAAGGCTATAGGCAATCAGTTATTTCCAGTGTCAAGCAAAGACCCACCATTCTAATCAAAGCCTTAAAAAATCTAAGAACATGGCTGGTGTGTCCAAGATGAATTTCTGTGGTTTTGTAGTTACTTTTTGGATCCAAATTAACTATAGATCTAATAATCTGTGGGAATCAAAGGTAATCTAATCATTCAACAAATATTGAATGAGCACACCTCATGTGAAATCTCTGTGCTAGAGGCCATGCAGACAGGATTGGGGCCTGGAAGGAGGAGGGTGAAGAGAGTAAATATGGAAATGATGAAAATAATTTAAGTATAGTCATTGATACCATGTACCCAGCATTTTAAATTAAGAAGCACTTAATGTACATTATCTCATTTAATCCTCTCATGACCCTGAGAGCAGATAATTTTATCATCTCTGTTTTACATATGAAGAAGCCAAGGCTGGGCCCTAACTGGTTTGGCTCAGTGGATAGAACGTCAGTCTGCGGACTGAAGGGTCCCAGGTTCGATTCCGGTCAAGGGCATGTTCCTTGGTTGTGGGCACATCCCCATCAGGGAGTGTGCAAGAGGCAGCTGAAGGATGTTTCTCTCTTTGATGTTTCTAACTCTCTATCCCTCTCCCTTCTTCCTGTAAAAAATCAATAAAATATATATTTTTTTAAAAAGCCGAGGTTGGGAGAGGTCATATACCTTCACTCCAAGCTTTGGGGAAGTGAGTGTAGTGTTTGTTGAGTCTTTATTATGTGCCAAGAGCTATTTTAAGTACAATGTGTGTGCTAACTCATATTAACACATGTAGAAAATAAATTTCTTGCTTTCCAGAAATTCAGTCTAGTGGGGAAGACTGAACCATAAATAACAAATACATCCCAGAGAGTAAGAACTATGTAGTCAGAGCTCAAATGTCATTCTACGGGAACCTAAGGAAACGACTATTCCTTATTACTGGGGAATCAAGAAAGACTTCTTGTAGAAGGCAAGATTTAAGTTGAATTTTTGGAAGAAGAATAGAATTTTTACATATAGATTAGTGAAGGAAGAGCCTTCCCTGCACAAGGAAAAAATTGAACAAAGGCCTGGAGGTAGAGGAGTCCAAAGCCCATGAGTAACACCATAACCTCCAAACTCAGAAAGCCATGGAATAGGAGACGAAGCTGGGAAAGAAGCTGGGTAGATTAGGCCTGTTGTTGAAGGGAATGAGACACCAGTAAAGGTTATTAAGCAGAGGAGTGGTATGATCATATCTGTGTATCAGGAAAGTATTTTAGGCTAACTGTGGGAGCGAGAGAAACTGTAGGCAGGGAGATAAGCTAAGAGTTTCAATGATTTAGATGAGAGGCAATGGGAACCTGAAATGGGTTGCTATTTACCAAACCATTTTGAAAGATAATATGGAGGTAGAATTTTCATGGTTTGGTAATTGTATGTATGGGGTGAAGGAGAGGGATTAGTGAATAATGCTTTGAAGGGGCCTATGGAATGCTGGCACTATATCAAAGTCTCTATTTGCCTAATTTTCTAAGATCTAGTTAATGCTAATTTCTATAACAGAAGGAAAGAAAATGAATATCTATTAAAGATTTTCTTGCTTCTTTAATTTTTGGAATGGTCTTCAAAGGCAGGTATTATGCTCTGTTTCTACAATGGCGGAGGGTGAATGACTTGCTCAAAGTCACATAGAAAACAATAGTGACTTACTTGTACAGGGTCACATAGCAAGTAAGTGGCAGACCTGGTCTGTGTGACTTCCAAGACAATGATCTGTTTTGTAATATCAGAAACTAGAAACATAAATAATGCATATTTATGAAAAATAATTTTAAAAAAAGAAACTAGAGAAAGAAGACAGGCGTGCGTGCGTGCACGCGTGCGCGCGCGCGCACACACACACACACACACACACAGATGTTCAGGAGAGGGAAAAAAAGAACAAGAGGTGGACTTAAAGGTCTCTACTGAGGAAGCAGAAATCTGGAAGAATTATCAATTTAGTGTCAAGCCTGGTATTATGAGAAATATAATAATGACAAGACATGGCTGGCGCCTCTTCTCATGGAGTTTATTGGGTAGAAGGGGACAACAAATATAAAGGCTGCTACCCAACCTGTTTGTACAAAGTACTCTGCACTTTCGGAGTTGATGTAGTCTCGGGCTGTCTGGGAAACATTGCAGCAAAGCTGTGACTTAAGCAACATCTAAAAGGAGGGGTTGTCCATGGATAATACAGGAAGAGTGATCAAGGCACTTCCAGTGGAGGAAATAGAGCAGAGGTGAAGCAGTGGGAGAGTACCATTTGTGTTTGTTTTGTGAATAGATTGCCTGGAAGACAAGCTTCCAGGGGAAGAGTAGGAGGATGAGCTGGTATAGGGAGCCAGAGAGTGGAGGAGGGCCTTGAATGTCCAAGCTAACACATGTGTGCTTCATCGAGTAGGCAATGGGAAACCACTGCTATTTTTGAGCAAGAGAGGGCTATAATTAAACATGCTTTTGAAAGACTCTTCTGGGAGCAGGCAGTGGAGTAGATTGGAGAGGGTGGAGAGTAGAGAATAGAGGGCTAGGAAAGAGAATATTGTGACATTTTAGGTAGATGGTGATATAAGCCCAGAAAAGAGGAGACAGATTGAAAGCCATCTTTTATATAGGAGCTGGCCTTCAGAGGGCTCTCAGGGCTGTTGATTAATTCTAAGGGTCATGAGTATTTGTATTCCACATCTCCCTCAAACAGTTTTTTAATTCCTTTCTTCTCCCTCCCTCCCTCCCTCCTTCTTATCTCTTTGCCTTTTTCTTCCCCTTTTCCATTTTTCCTTGCCCATCACTTCCAGTAATGCTCAGTAATTAGCCATGATTCTGAACATCAGTTGGGAAGGAGAAGCACTGATAGATGCTCTGAACAAGACAGAGGGATCAAGAAAAGAGGGTGAGAAAGAGAAAGAAGAAAGAAATAAGGAAGGAAGGAAGGAAGGAAGGAAGGAAGGAAGGAAGGAAGGAAGGAAAGAAGGAAGGAAGGAAGGAAGGGAGGGAGGGAGGAAGAGAGGGAGGGGGAAGAAGGGAGGGAGGAAAAGGGGAAAAGAGGGAGGAAGGAAGGAAGAATGGAAGAGAGGGAGGGAGGGGAGGATGGAGGAAGGACAATTTTTTTTTTGTATGGATCATTTACTGTGGACTAGGGTAGAGGATGGAGATACTGAGGTATAAAGGCGTTACAGTACTTGTCTGAAGTCACACAGCGAATTGTTTTATCCAAGTCTGACAAACTCCAGAACCCACATCCTGTTCATCATGCCACACCGCTTTCCTTTCCTGCCTTCCCTGATCCTCTCAACTTAGTGTAATAATTTATTTTTTGAAACCCTAATATCAATTTGTTGTGGCTCTTTCTTTCACTTACCACAGTCTGTCTTACATTGTAGTGACTTATGCATATGTCCAGCACTAACACATAAAATGAACAATGGTGAACAATGGTGGAATGAGTGATTGGTTTATCTTTGTTACTAGATAGTAGTGGCATAGACAGCCAAGGTCTTATAATTAGTATTTTCTCTATTACTGCTGAACCGATTTGAGGATCTCTTCGGTACCTCTGTGCACATCACAACTGTTAGATGCTATGGCTACCTTGGTAACCTCCAACACTCAGGACTCGTGTTGTAATTTCTAGCATAATTACTAAAAGAATAGAAACAGAATGTATAATACCTAAACTAGTAGAGGAAGATAATTGGAATGATAAAGATAATCAATTGGAAAAGAGTCAAGACAAATGACCAACAAGCATATGAAAAGATGATCAAAAACACTGATCATTAATGAGAGGAGAAACCAAGATAGCGGCATAGGTAAACACCGGAAATTGCTGCCTCACACAACCATTTCAAAAATACAACTAAAAGACAAAACGGACATCATCCAGAACCACAGGAAGGCTGGCTGAGTGGAAATTCTACAACTAGAAGGAAAGAGAAAAGCACACTGAGACTCAGAGGAGGTGCGGAAGTAAAGTGCAGAGGTACGGAGGCACATGTGCAAAGGACTGGCAACTGAGGACACGGTTGTCTTTTTCAATCAGGAGGGAGTCTCAAGCTCCCGATTGCTCTGAACTCCAGTTCTGGGCAAGTCTTTGGGGACCCAGACTCATATGGGGAGAAACTGGACCTCGAGGGCGGCTTTCTCTCAGAGGTGCTTGCAGCGATTACTGGGACACTGAGACTCAGGGCTTCTTAGGGTAGGACTGAGGATCAAGCATAGCTGTTTGCTCCATCCTGTTGATTCCCTGAGACCCCGCCCCACCCAAGTTGTGTGCAGAGGCTTTTGCATATACAAGGCCTGGCCCTTTGCAATCTGAAAATTACCTAACAGACTACACCTGGGTCAGAGAGACCCAGAACATCCAAAAGAAGGCGCAAGGCCTCACAGAAGCTTGCACTGCTTCACAGCTGGGCCTCATCTGGGCACCTCCAAACCCCAAACAAAGAAGAGGAATCTGCAGATCTCTCCATAGCTCCTGCTGGGTAGCCTCAGGCAGAGGCTAAATTACCACCTCCTTAGAGATCCAAGAGCCAGTGTACCCAGTGGTTAGAGTGGGACGATCCAGAATAAAACTCCTCAGATCCATAACGGGCACACTCAGGGGGCAGACTCAGTGAGCACCAAAGCCCCACTGAAGCAAGTCTTGCCCCAGAAGGGTGTCTCCAGCACAGAAGTTCTCCCACAGCAGACACAGTTGATTCTCACAGCCAACTGGCCTGGAGGTCAATTCCTCCCAGTGATACCTACAACAATCAAGGATTAACTACAACAAGACTGTGCACAAAGCCCACAAGGGGGTGCACCAAGAGTGTCCACCTCAGGTAATTGGGGAGGCTGAGCCACTGGGCCCTATAGGACACCTAGCACAGAAAGCCACTCTATCAACACAGGGAAGCAGCCAAAATGCGGAGACAAAGAAACAGGTCACAAATGACAGAAATGGAGGAAAGCAAACTACTGGATATAGAGTTCAAAACTACACTTTTAAGGTTTTTCAAGAATTTTCTAGAAACCGCCAATAAATTTAGTGAGACCCTCAAGAAATCTAGTGAGACCCTCGAGGATATGAAAAAGGACCAACTAGAAATTAAGCATACACTGACTGAAATAAAGAATATTATACAGAGTTCCAACAGCAGACTAGAGGATAGCAAGAATCAAGTCAACAATTTGAAATACGAAGAAGCAAAACACACCCAACTGGAAAAGCAAAAAGAAAAAAGAATCCAAAAATATGAAGATAATGGAAGGAGCCTCTGGGACAACTTCAAGCATACCAACATCCGAATTATGGGGGTGCCAGAAGAAGAGAGAGAGCAAGATATTGAAAACCTATTTGAAGAAATAATGACAGAAAACTTCCCCTACCTGGTCAAAGAAATAGACTTACAAGTCCAGGAAGCACAGAGAACCCCAAACAAAAGGAATCCAAAGAGGACCACACCAAGACACATCATAATTAAAATGCCAAGAGCAAAAAACAAAGAGAGAATCTTAAAAGCAGCAAGAGAAAAACAGTCAGTTACCTACAAGGGCGTACCCATACGACTGTCAGCTGATTTCTCAACAGAAACTATGCAGGCCAGAAGAGAGTGGCAAGAAATATTCAAAGTGATGAATAGCAAGAACCTACGACCTAGATTACTTTACCTAGCAAAGCTATCATTCAGAATTGAAGGTCGGATAAAGAGCTTCACAGATAAGAAAAAGGAATTCATCACCACCAAACCAGTATTATATGAAATGCTGAAAGGTTTCCTTTAAGAAGAGGAAGAAGAAGAAAAAGGTAAAGATACAAATTATGAACAACAAATACAAGTCTATCAACAAGTGAATCTAAAAATCAAGTGAATAAATAATCTAATGAACAGAATGAACTGGTGAATATAATAGAATCAGGGGCATAGAAAGGGAGTGGACTAACTATTCTCAGGGGGGAAAGGGGTGTGGGGGGTGCGGGAACAGACTGGACAAAAATCATACACCTATGGATGAGGACAGTGGGGGGGGGTATGGGCAGAGGGTGGGGTGGGAACCGGGTGGAGGGGAGCTATGGGGGGGAAAAGAGGAACAATTGTAATAATCTGAACAATAAAGATTTAATTAAAAAAAAACACAGATAATTAGAAAAATGCAAATTAAAACCACAAGGAGATATCATCTCACACTCATTTAGATGGTTACTATAACAAAGAAAATAAAGAAGTGTTGGCAAGGATGTGGAGAAATTCAAACTCTTGTGCACTGTTGGCGGGAATGTAAAATGGTGCAGCTGCTATGGAAAACAGTATAGTAGTTCTTAAAAATTTGTAAATGGAATTACCATATGACCCAGCAATTCCACTTCTGGGTATATATCCAAAATAATTAAAATCATGTCTCACAAAGATATTTGAACACCCATGTTCACAGCAGCACTATTCACAATAGCCAAGAAATGGTAGCAACCCAAGCGTCCATCTATAGAAGAGTGGATAAACAAAATGTGATATTTACAGACAATGGAATATTATTTAGGGTTAAAAAGGAAAGAAATCTTGTCACATACTATAACATGGATGAATCTTGAAGCATTATGTTAAATGAAATAAGCCAGTCACAAAAGAACAAATAGTGTACCAGTATGAGACCACTTATATGAAGTACCAGTGTAGTCAAATTCACAGAGACAGAAACTAGAAGGCTGGTTGCCGGGGGCCAGGAGGAGGCAAGAATGGGGATTATTGTTTAATGGGTACAGAGTTTCAGGTTTGCATGATGAAAAAGTTCTAGTGATGGATGGTGGTGATGGTTGCACAACATTGTGAATGTACTTAATGTCATTGAATTGTACACTTAAAAATGGTTAAGGTGGTAGATTTTATGTTATGTATATTTTGGCACGATTTTTAAAAACTTTAAAAAATGCAGGTGAGCGTGGGAAAACATATTTGCCGATGTCATATCTGATAAGGGCCTAATCTCCAAAATTTATAGGGAACTCATACAACTTAACAAAAGGAAGATAAACAATCCAATCAAAAACTGGGCAAAGGACCTAAATAGACACCTTTCAAAAGAGGACATTCAGAAAGCCAAGAGACATATGAAAACATGCTCAAAGTCACTAATCATCCGAGAGATGCAAATCAAAACAACAATGAGGTACCATCTCACACCTGTCAGACTGGCTATCATCAACAAATCAACAAACAACAAGTGCTGGAGAGGATGTGGAGTAAAAGGAACACTCGTGCACTGCTGGTGGGAATGCAGACTGGTGCAGCCACTATGGAAGACAGTATGGAGTTTCCTCAAAAAACTACAAATGGAACTCCCATTTGACCCTGTGATCCCACTTCTAGGAATATATCCAAGAAACCAGAAACACCAATCAGAAAGGATATATGCACCCCTATGTTCATAGCAGCACAATTCACCATAGCTAAGATCTGGAAACAGCCTAAGTGTCCATCAGTAGATGAATAGATTAGAAAACTGTAGTACATCTACACGATGGAATACTATGCTGCCGTAAAAAAGAAGGAACTCTTACCATTTGCAACGGCATGGATGGAACTGGAGAGCATTATGCTAAGTGAAATAAGCCAGTCAATGAAGGAAAAATACCACATGATCTCACTCATTCATGGATAATAGAGACCATTATAAACTTTTGAACAATAATAGATACAGAGGCAAACCTTCCTCAAACAGATTGTCAAACTGCAGTGGGAAGGCCGAGGAGGGTTGGGGGCAGGAGGGAGGGGGATAAGAGATCAACCGAAGGACTTGTATGCATGCATATAAGCATAACCAATGGACATAAGACACTGGGGGGTAGGGGAAGCCAGGGGATTGTCAAGGGAGGGGAAAAAAAGGACACATATGTAATATCCTTTGTAATACTTTAAACAATTAAAAAAATGCAGGTGAAAGAAAACATTCACATTTATTATTAGTGTTTTTACATAAGACACATCAATGCCATCATTTGTCCCTGACATCTTCAGTCCACTTCTCCAGCTCTTTCAGGATGACTAGAAGCTGGTGAGATTGGGGGTGGGCATTACCAGGAAGTGAGCTCTCACCCTCTTGGACCCTTACATATTCAGTGTTGGCTATGCCTTCTACCCTATTCCTGACTAGAGACAGTGTGCCTTGAGAGGAGAAAGGAAGAGAGAAAAAATGCTTAAGAAGAAACCACTTAAAGAAACATCAATCCTAAATGACTCACTAGCTCAAATGGACTTAATTGACATCTTCAGAACATTTCATCCCAAAGCCACGGAATATACGTTCTTCTCAAGTGCACACGGGACATTTTCAAAAATAGACCACATATTGGGTCACAAGCAAAGTCTTCAGTAATTCAAGGAGATTGAAATCATCTCAAGCATTTTCTCAGATGACAATGGCATAATATTAGAAATCAATTACAATCAAAACAATCCAAAAAATTCAAACACTTGGAAGCTGAAAAGCATGTTATTTAACAATGATTGGGTTACCAAAGAGATCAAGAAGAAATTAAAAACATCCTGGAAACTAATGACAATAAAAATACAACAATCCAAAATCTATGGGACACAATGAAAGCAGTTCTGAGAGGGAAGTTTATAGCACTACAGGCCTACCTAAAAAAAAAAAAGAAAGAAAAGAAAAAATCATAGTAAATCATCGAACTCTACAACTCAAAGAAGTAGAAAGAGAGCAACAAGAAAAGCCCAGAGTGAGCAGAAGGAAGGAGACAATAAAGGAGCAGAAATAAATGACATAGAGACAAAAAAAAAAAAAATACAAAAGATCAATGAAATCAAGAGCTGGTTCTTTGAAAGGATAAACAAGATTGATGAACCTCTAGCCAGGCTCACCAAGAAGCAAAGAGAGAGGACCCAAATAAACAAAATCAGAAATGAAAGAGGTGAAATAAAAACAGACCCCACAGAAATTCAAAGAATTGTTAAAAAATACAATGAACAACACTACTCTAACAAACCAGACAACCTGGAGGAAATGGACATATTCCTAGAAAAATATAACCTTCCAAAACTCAATCCAGAAGATTCTAAAAATCTCAATAAGCCAATAACTATGGAAGAAATTGAAGCAGTCATCAAAAAGCTCCCAGCAAACAAAGCCTGGGGCCAGATGGCTTCACAGGGGAGTTTTATGAAACATTCAAAGAAGAATTAAAACCTATCCTCCTCAGACTATTCCAAAAAATTCAAGAGGAAGGAACACTTCCCAGCTCATTCTATGATGCCAGCATCGCCCTAATACCAAAACCAGATAAAGACAACACAATGAAAGAGAATTACAGGCCAATATCCCTCATGAACATAGATGCCAAAATACTCAAAAAAATTCCAGCAAATCAGATCCAGCAGTACATCAGAAAGATCATACACCATGACCAAGTAGGATTTATCTGGGGATGCAAGGATGGTACAATATCCACAAACCAATAAATGTGATTCATGACAAACAAATTGAGAGATAAAAATCACATAGTCATATCAATTGAAACAGAAAAAGCATTTCACAAAATTTAACACCCTTTCTTGATAAAAACTCTCAGCAAGATAGGAATAGAAGGATCATACCTCAACATAATAAAAGCCATATATGACAAACCCACAGCCAACATCATAATCAATGGGCAAAAAATAAAACCATTTCCCCTAAGGACTGAACAAGACAGGGATGCCCCCTCTCACCACTCCTGTTCAACATAGTACTGGAAGTTCTAGCCATTGTGATCAGACAAGAAGAAGAAATGAAAGGCATCCAAATTGGAAAAGAAGAAGTAAAACTGTCTGTATTTGCAGATGACATGATACTGTACATAGAAAACCCTAAAGACTCCATCAAAAAACTATTAGACTTAATAAATGAATTTGGCAATTGTAGCAGGATACAAAATTAATGCCAAGAAATCTTTGGCATTTCTTTACAACAATAGTGAACTTATAGAAAGGGAGACTGAAAAAGCAATCCCATTTACCACAGCACCAAAAAAATTAAGATACCTAGGAATAAACTTAACCAAGGAGGTAAAAGACTTATATGAGAAAAACTACAGGACACTGAAGAGATAGAGGAAGACATAAACAGATGGAAGAACATACCATGTTCATGGATTGGTAGAATCAACATCATCAAAATGTCCATACTACCCAAAGAAATCTATAGATTCAATGCAATCCCCATTAAATTACCAATGGCATATTTCACAGATCTAGAACAAACGTTTCAAAAATTCATCTGGAATAAAACAAAAGACCTCGAATAGCTGCAGCAAACCTGAGAAAGAAGAACAAAGTAGGAGGGATCTCAATACCAGATATCAAGCTGTATTACAAAGCCACTGTTCTCAAAATAGCCTTGTACTGGCCCAAGAACAGACATATAGATCAATGGAATAGAATAGAGAACCCAGAAATCGACCCAAACCACTATGCCCAATTAATATTCGACAAAGGAGGCAAGAGCATACAATGGAGTCAAGATAGTCTCTTCAATAAATGGTGTTGGGAAAATTGGACAGACACATGCAAAAAGATGAAACTAGACCACCAACTCACACCATACACAAAAATAAACTCAAAATGGATAAAGGACTTAAACGTAAGACAGGAAACCATAAAAATTCTAGAGGAATCCACAGGCAGCGAAATCGCAAACATGTGCCGAAGGAATTTCTTCTCTGATACTGCTCCTAGGGCAATGGAAACTAAAGAGAAAATAAAAAATGGGACTACATCAAAATAAAAAGCTTTTGCACAGCAAAGGAAACCATCAACAAAACAACAAGAAAGCCCACTGCATGGGAGAACATATTTGCCAATGATATCACCGATAAGGGTTTAATCTCCAACATTTACAGGGAACTCATACAACTCAACAAAAGGAGGATAAACAATCCAATCAAAAAATGGGCAACAGGCCTAAATAGACACTTTTTGAAAGAGGACATACAGAAGGCCGAAAGACATATGAAAACATGCTCAAAGTCACTAATTATATGAGAGATACAAATCAAAACGACAATGCGGTATCATTTCACACCTGTCAGACTGGCTATCATCAACAAATCAACAAACAATAAGTGTTGGAGAGGATGTGGAGAAAAAGGAAACCTTCTGCACTGCTGGTGGGAATGCAGACTCTTGCAGCCACTGTGGGGAACAGTATGGAGTTTCCTCAAAAAACTAAAAATGAAACTCCCATTTGACCCAGTGATACAACTTCTAGGAATATATCCCAAGAAACTAGAAACACCAATTAGAAAGGATATATGCACCCTTATGTTCATAGCAGCACAATTCACCATAGCTAAGATTTGGAAACAGCCTAAGTGCCCATCAGTAGACGAGTGGATTAAAAAACTGTGGTACACGCCCTAACCGGTTTGGCTCAGTGGATAGAGCATCGGCCTGGGGACTGAAGGGTCCCAAGTTCGATTCCGGTCAAGGGCATATACCTTAGTTGCGGGTACATCCCCAGTAGGGGGTGTGCAAGAGGCAGCTGATCGATGTTTCTCTCTCATTGATGTTTCTAACTCTCTATCCCTCTCCCTTCCACTCTGTAAAAAATCAATGAAATATATTTAAAAAAAACAACAAACAAACCAAAAAAAACTGTGGCTCATCTACACAATGGAATACTACGCTGTGGTAAAAAAGAAGGAACTCTTACCATTTGCAACAGCATGGATGGAACTGGAGGGCATTATGCTAAGTGAAATAAGCCAGTCAGAGAAAGATAAATATCACATGATCTCACTCATTTATGGAATATAATGAACAACATACACTGATGAACAAAAACAGATCCAGAGGCAGAGCAGCATCGATCAGACCGTCAAACCTCAGAGGGAAGGTAGGGGAAGGTGGGGGTAAGGGGGAGAGATCAACCAAAGGACTTATATGAAAGCATATAGGCCTAACCAATGGACACAGACAACAGGGGGCTGAGGGCATGATTGGGGGGATGGGGGGTAATGTGGGGATAAGGACACATATGTAATAACTTAATCAATAAAAAATTTTTAAAAAAAGAATAAACCATTTTCTGGGAGAAAAGTGAGAACATTTTCTTGAGGACGGCTCCCCAGAGGAGCCAGAACAATCTGGGCCCTTGTGTCAAATACCATACAAAAGCTTTCTGTGGTGGGACAGACCTCACACCTAAAAGGGCCAGCTCACACAGCTCTTTCTCTTTTGACCTTCTCTTCCTGCTCTCTTTGTCCCATCTTTCTGGGATCCAGACTTGAAATGGTGGCTGCCATCACAATGCCAAGTCTCCTAGGACATTCCTGTACCCCTCACTTTCCTAGCTAAGGGCTGGAAATTATCAACGGGGTCTTTTTGAGGACGTTAAGATGAATACAAAGGAAAACAAGAAGAAAATATGAAACACTAGAAACAAATACATTTACAGAAAAAGTGCTTCCTTCTCTTATTACCAGAGTCAAGCCATTGATGGACTTGATTTAACTTCAATGAGGCTCAATAAGTTTTCATCTTTGGGGGGTGATGGGACCCTTTGGCAGTCCAGTGAAGCCTGTGGACCCTTCTCAGAATAATATTTTTAATGCACAAAATAAAATACAGATTTACGAAGGAAACTCAACATATTAAAGCACAGTTATCAAAACATTACAAAAAAGTGACATAGTAACATGGGCTTCTTGATTTATGCATTAAATAACCATACCTAATGGTAGTTCAAATATCTATAAGAATTTTGAAACAATCATGAGCATAAATGAAATGTCTGCAGCAACTGGCATATGATTTGCACATCTCTGCGATGTCTGTTACTAACATGTTCACAGGTACTGCTAACACTTCTGTGGTTTGTTGCTTACACTCATCAATTCTATTTGAAATTAGTGAAAATAAAGAGGCAA
Source organism: Myotis myotis (assembly GCF_014108235.1). Taxonomy (NCBI): domain Eukaryota; kingdom Metazoa; phylum Chordata; class Mammalia; order Chiroptera; family Vespertilionidae; genus Myotis; species Myotis myotis. The sequence continues at coordinate 83,467,978 of NW_023416346.1, forward strand.
TTTTTTTCCATCCAAATTCAAAGTGGCCCAACCTCCAATTCGAGGTCCTGGTTAAGAACCTCTGCTCTAAGGGGTCATACAGCCAGCTGTCCATGGATTGGAATAGGCTGCCTCCTTCTTGTCTCATCCTTCAGGATGACATTTCTCCCTGTCCAATTTCCAAGCTTGCCCCTTAATTGGCTGCCCACAAAGTCCTGGTTTCTGACAGAGAGCCCACTGAACAATTGGCCTTTTCTCAAAATTCTGTATAATGAGTTACTCAGGAAACCCTGAGATTTTTCAGAATTCTCTCACCATTACCTTATTATTGGGAAATCATCTTATACCTACCTACTAACACCAGTGCTGCAAGCCATCACCACCTTTGCTCCAGTCTGAATCTGACTCTGAACTAGAGGGGGCAGTCTTGAGAAGGCTGCGGTGATCTTTAAACTAGAACAACTACAGCCTCATTCCTGGCCTTCACACCCCTCAGTTGGGAGGAGAGAAATCCAGTGAACTCAACAGTAGCCATATCTTGAGTGAGGAGGCACAGTCCTTCCCAGAGGGAGGCACCAACCAAATGAACTCTTTGGAGCCCTCTTCATTTGTGGATTCCTGGCCTCTTTCTTAGCCTGTTTCCATGTGTTCTCTAGCTCTTGGGGTTCACTCACCTAAAAATATGTAGACTGGGAGCCACTGCAGAACTGAGAGGGTTTGGAGGATCTCCTGAAGATTCTGTCGGGAGAGGAAGGCCATGACCGTGGTGCTGTTCTGTTGTGGCAAGAAGCCCAAACGGAAGGCCAGCACCTCTAAAGCTGAGGTGCTTACAGGTGCTTTGCTTTAATCTGTTATCAGAGAGTCCCTTTAGCTGCTCGAGATTTTAGGGTTGACCTAAACTTTCCTCCAGTCTTCTCTGTTTCTCTGCCCCGCCCCAACTTCCTACACACATCAGATTTCAGATCCTACGAGCTAATCTCCCTAATATACATATATCCTTTCTCCATGGGTGCTCAGTTGCAATGAGGCAGAAATGGCCTTGGGGTGGTTCTAGCTATGTGTGTGTGGGGAGGGAGTCCCTGATAAATTTGTGCAGAAAAAAGAATGGCTTAGGCCTCAAATAGGACCTCTGAAAGCAACCTGCTACCTTTCACTGCTTAAGAAAGGGGACCTAGGGACCACATTTGTTTCTGCCCTAGTAGCTACTCTTTGCCTCCTCCTGTCTCCTGCTGAGGGGTATTTTTCTGCATGGATATCTATACTTCTCAAATACCTCTTTGTGCCTCTATTCACAGAGTCTCTGTATCAGTGGTCAGACACCATATGATAGAGTGGGAAAACCATTTTACAGAGAGCAAACCTAAGTTCCAGTCCTAGCTCCACTATGTTTTTCCTATGACACCTTTGGAAATTGCTCATCTCTCTACATCTGTTGGGAGGCAGTGTAGTGGTTAGGGGCATGGACTTCAGAGTCAGATAGCTGGGATTCAAATATCAGCTCTGCCACTTACAAATTGGTAAACCTTTGTGCCTTGGTTTCCCCATCTTTAAAATGGTAATAATAATAATAATAATAATAATAATAATAATAATAATATCTACTTCATAGAGTTGTTCTGAGAATTAAATGAGTGAATGAATATGAAGTGCTTAGCACAGGGCCTGGCACACAATAGGCATTAAGTAAGTGTTTCCTGTTACTATAATTTGTTTAGTTCAATTAATATCTATTGAATGTCTACTAGGTTCCAGGGTAAGAGGCTTTCTCCTGCATACCAGCCTTTGCAAAATTAAAGATTGTCCCCAGGTCCCAGACTGCTGGATTCATTTTTTTTCTTTAATTATTTATTGAGTGACTGCTGTTTGCTGTGCATTATTTCTGGTGCTGAGGATTCAGTGGGGAAGAAGATGGACATGATTCATGTCTTCACCGAACTTACAGTCTAGTGAAGGAGATAGACTTTAAACAAAAAAACAAAAATCATGAAAATGTCTATACATTTGAATTTGTGATTGTGTCCTAAAAAAAAGACTAGTATTCTCAGCGTAAGGCCTTGTGTATACAAGGTGTTAAAAACAAACAAACAACACTTTTGAATGTAATTAAAAGGGTTGCTAGGAAAATCAAATACAAAAATGCTATCAAGTGTCCTGCAAGTGCAAGGAAATATTGATTCCTTAGCCTTCTCCAGGGAGGTAAGCAGAACTCTGTCTTTCTCTCCTCCCAACCCCCAACTCTGGCTTGGGCCTCCTGATTAGACTGACTAATACTACTCTTCAGAGTTGGGCTTAGACAACTTTTTTTGGTATGTTTGGCAAGGGAGTGCTTTCATTCTTCAATGTACCCTAGATGGCCACCTGACATGTTGCCCCTTTCTCCGTCCTTTTTTTTTTTTTTTTTACTTTCCCCTACCTGCAGTTCTTAAGCTGCTTCTTGGGGCTACTTGACCACATACACAATGAGATGTATTGGAGCATGTCTACTCAGAATTTGCAGGGGAGGAGGAAGAAAGGTAAGAGGGTCAGGCCTGGCTCTTCTAACAGAAAGCACAGATGTGAAGAGGGCTAGAGTATTCAGGATAAACAAGATCCCCAATGTTGATAGCTCTAAGTCGCCTTACAGATCAGGCCTCTACCCACTTCACTTTCAGATTGGTAAATGCAAGAGGCCTAGAAAGGACTCAAGATTATACAGGACACCAGAGGCAGGGCAAGTACAGACCAATTTTTATTTCTGTTCCCCCAAACGTGTGGCTCAGGGCCTGATACAAAGTAGGCACTGAAGTAAAAACTTGTGTAACAAATGAAGAAGATCTGGTCTCCTGGTTCTTTGAGTAAGAGTGACTGGCAGGGCTCGGCCCAGACTTGATTGGCCACCTTTTTCTCCACTGAGCAGAGAGTGCTATTCGAGCTGCAGTTCTCTCTTAAAAAAAATATTTGTATTGATTGCAGAGAGGAAGGAGAAGAAGAGAGAGATAGAAACATCAATAATGAGAGAGAATCATTGAACACTGGGAATTGTGCTTGCAACCGAGGCATGTGCCCTGACCAGGAATTGAACCATGACCTCCTGATTCAGAGGTCGATGCGCAACTGCTGAGCCATGCTGGCCAGGCGAGCTTCAGTTCTCTTGAGCCAAATGGACAAGTGTAAAGTATCAGGGAGTATACAAAAAGCAGGAAGAAGAGAAGTAAGCCAGCAGACAAACCCTGAACAGCCAGCACTCATATGTCCCAATGACAATTCAACCAACCAGAAAGCAAAGACTTAGCTGCCTCAGAGAAAGCAGTACCAAAGGAATGGTGGCCAAAAAGTACAAAAGGTCTGCCAATTCCATTCGCAAATATTAGGACTGACATGATTCTAATCCTCAAGAAACTCACAGTCCAGCGTCCAAGGTAGACATAAGCCCAGACTCGATGGTATGGGGAACCATCGAGTGAACAGGTAAAAAGCAGCCACTAGCCCAAGGTGGTCTGGGCAGGCTTTATGGAGCAGGGGCTGCTGTAGTGAGCAGAAATGGTGCTGAGGATTCACAATGGCACAAAAGAGAAATCCAGGGTAAACTGCAATTAGTTTGCCAAACCAGAAAGAATGGGGAGTCTGGGTTAAGCTGGGAAGCTAAGAAGCTTCTAGGGAGCAAGAGATTAACAAAAAAAGAGGACAAGAATGGAAGGAAAAGAAGGTCAAGGGGACCGGGGAGCTCAGGAGGAGTGGTGGAAGTGAGGGGAGCTGAGAAAGAAAAAAAGCAGTCCCAAGATTCTTCTTCCTGTATTCAAAGGTTCACCCCCAGGCTTCAGAATGAGTCATTTCCAGAAAGCTTTGGATAGCTGAGGTTTTGCCACAGTGTGTTTTCTTCTGATTCTCCTCCTCTGACATACTCTCATTTGGTCAGATGTTGCAACTACAGCTCAATTAAAAGCATTTGTGGTGAATCTATTTAATGCCAGGCACCAGGCTACATAGTCCTTTCATTCACCAAATGTCTATTGTGGGCCTACTAGTAATAGTAAGTATTATTCTAGGCTGCCTAGTTTTGTTCTAGGTTGGCAATTGTGTGAGTGTGGTTGGTCATGGGAGCAGGTAGAAAGTGAAAGAAGTGCGTACATCATCAATATAAAGATTGGGGCCATCAGAGAATTACAAAGAAGACAAAGGGGAAGGCTAGTAGCTGTGTGACCTTAAACAAGACACTTCCCCTCTCTGAGTCTCAGTTTCTTCATGTGGAAAAAGGGACTAGTCACATTTATTTGCTGTGAGGATTAGTGGTAATTTTTGAGATGCTCCTCTGGAGGTATCTGACACCCAGACACTGCTCTATAGGACTGGTATTGACCTGTGGGGAGGTGATATTTGCTACGGGCTCCAGCAGACAGAGAAATAGGGAACATGACCCTTCCTGTAGTGGCTCAATGGACACAAAAGTCTAAAGGTTTATTTTGGAACAGGAACTAGTTGAGTTTAACTGGAGCCTCAGTTTTGTGGAGGGAAGTAGGAAAAAAGGCTGGAAATTGGTAAGTGGGGATATTTTTCTCAAAAATCTCTTATGTCTAGAGGTCAGCGGGTCTAGAATCAGTGAAAAATCAACCTAGGAGAGGTGGTTCGAGGAAGGGCCTGTGGTGGTAGAGGGTATGGTACAACTGGATGGGTATTTTAAAGTCTCCTGGAAGTCACTGGGTCACTTCTCAGGGTAGGTAGGCCTGCAGCCGCAGGTGAGGGTGACCAACCATCTCTGTTTGCCAGGGACTGAGGAGTTGCCCAGAACACAGGATTTTTAATGCTAAAACCTGGATGATCTTGGGCAGACCAGGATAGCTGGTCCTCTAGTTCTGGTCCTTGCCACTATGTCCTGGACATCAACAGGCTGATCCCCACTGGGATCCCTTCCTTTGGTCCCCATGCTGCTGCTAGAGGATCACTGTTACACACAGCTCTTTGCATCTTCCCTGTTTCAAAACCTCCAAAGTCTCCCATTGCCTCCACAATTAAGTTTGCACCCCAGAACCTGGCACCCACAGCTGTGTCTACACTGGCTTCTGTCTTCCTTTAAAATCTCATTTCCGGTCACTGTCACTCCGCACTAGATATAGCCTCCTTCCCCAAACAGGAAGTGCCTTTTCCTATCCTGGACCTCTTCCCACAGTGGTCTCTTACCAGTCGGACCAACTCCTACCCAAACTTCAAGGTTCAGTGAAAATGTCATTCCCTGCCCACTTTTCTCCTCTGGGTTCCTAAGGCACATTAGACATACTTTTGGGACAGCCCATATGAGGGAGTTAGCTTGGAGCATAGACCCCAGCTCTAAACCCAGCTTCCAGGGCACTGCTTAGTAACAATTGGTATCTATATTTTGAACAGTCGGACTATTCACATTACTCAAAATTCAAGAGGGATGATAGGGAATTCTGTGAAAAGTCTCCTTCCCACTCCTGGCCTCTAACAGCCAACACCCCTCCTTCTCCAGGGATATTTTATGCACACACAAGCAAATAATGTAATTTACTTTGTTAAATGAATAAAGGAACAAAAAGTAAAAACCTGGAAATAATCCAAATCTTCAAAATCTGAGGCTGGCTAAGTAAGCAATTATACAGCAAAATTATAAACTAACCTGCAGTCATTAAAATAGTTGTAAGGCAGACTCTGTAGTATATGATATGTTAATAGCAAAATATAAAGCAGTCCCTGCTTTATATGTCAATTGAATGCACTTTGTAAAAATGTGTTCTCTTCAGTGTTAGCATGAAATGTCTGAGAAATTATTGCTGCTTTAAGGGGAGGGATTCTGGGCTTTCCTTTATGTAAAATTGTTTGAATTTGAAAAGAAAAAGGGTGCATTATTGTGAACCTGCATTATGAAGAAGTGTGATTCATGATGGGACTCATGAATTCAGTAATTCATTCCACAAACACTGAATGCTTGCTTTGTCAAAAGGAAGAAGGCATAAATAATGCTAAGCTTTTCATGATGAATCCTGAATAGGCAATGGGGGCCTAAGAAGCTCTGATGGAAAGAGAGGGGTGGGGAATGTGATCTCATTTTGAGACTTGATTTTGAGTTAGGTTTCTTCACCACAAGGAGCTGTGTAGCGGATGATAGGATACAGATGCGGGAGCTGAGCAGGAAGGTCAGGGATAGTGCTTGCCCACTGTGCACATGTGGTCAGGAAGCCGGAGGTGGGCTGGAACTCACCCAGGGAGAAGGTAGACAAGGAAGGGAGAAGACAGGTTATGTAAAGCTGGCGAGAAGTCTTTCTGTAACTGTCTCTGAACCAGGGCCAATGGCACCAAGGTAGCAGAGGTAATATCTGTCACTGAGTGTTGAAGGGTCTCATAGTTCAAAACCCTTCCTCCCAGCCTCTGGCCCCCAAGCCTCATGCACTCATGGCCTGTGTCTGGTTTTAGTCACCTGTGAAGGCCTGGTGGACTAAGGGGGCTTTGACTGGCTTAGAAACTTATAGGAACCCTTAAGTGAGAGACTGTCATAAAGGATTTAAAAGATTTATTTGTACGGGAGATTAAAAATGACAGTGAAGTAAGTGGATGCTGCACAACCATGTCCCCAGGACCAAACTGGAATTACAAGTAAAATACAGAAAAACTCCCTATATAACCAACTGAAGACTCACTGGAGAGAACCATGATAAGCAAGGACAGAAAGGGGAGACTGCATAGAGACTGGTAGGAGGGGCAGAGGTGCGAAAGGGCTGGCAGGCTCCCACAGACAGCAACTGAAATTCCAGAGAGATATCTCAGCTATGGAGGGTTGCCACTGAGAACTCTGGGGTCTAATCCTCAAGCAGAGACCACCAGAATTTAAAGGTTACCCACTAACATCTGGCTAACAAAAGCAGCAGGTTTGCTATCTGCCAGGGAGAGGTGGCTGTACATGCAGGCACTCATGTAAAGGGCCAATACACAAAATTCCCTGTGTAGCCACTCACCATATGCTCCAGCAAATGGAGGGCAGAGTGTGTGAGCAGAAGCCAGGGTTGGGGGGTCTGGGGTTTGAGCTCAGAAGTCAGATATCCTGGTTTCCTGTGCTGAGCATTCCCTCATGCTGAGGAGGGCATCTTTCTCATGCAGACAATTGCTATCCAGGCAGTTTTGCCTGGGATGAAGACAGTTGACTCACCCTATTGAAAAACACCTTGCCCCATGGTGTAGAGCTTCTGAGGCCCATGTAGAGACTGAGAATAACAATCAGCCTTGAGGCAGAAGCAATAGTCCCACCCTGTTGAAAAAAAACTGATGGACAATTGTCTGAGGGCTGTTCAAGACTGAATCCAATCAGTCTGCAAGCAGATGTGGTCTCTGGACATTTTGAAACTTCGCCTGATCTAATTAGTCAGAAACAGCATTTGACACTGTCCTGCATTAGAGATTGAGAGGCATAGCAGATCTGCCTAATACATAGTCACAAACCCAAACAGGCACCAAAGAAACAATCCCCAAATGAAAGAACAAGAGAATTTACAAGAAGAGATAAATGAAATGGAGATAAGAAATTTATCTGAGCCCTGATTGGTTTAGCGCAGTGGATAGAGCATCGGCCTGCAGACTCAAGGGTCCCAGGTTCGATTCCGCTCAGGGGCATGTACCTTGGTTGCGGGCACATACCCAGTAGGGAGTGTGCAGGAGGCAGCTGATCGATGTTTCTCTCTCATCGATGTTTCTAACTCTCTATCCCTCTCCTTTCCTCTCTGTAAAAATCAATAAAATATATTTAAAAAAAAGAAATTCATTGATATAGAGTTCAGAATAATGATGGTAAAGATGCTCAACAGCATGAGAAAATATATAGTAACTATGAAAACAGAAATAAAGAATGACATAGCACAAATATAGAATACATTGGAAGAAATACACAGCAGATTAGGGGAAGCTGAGGATTGGATCAGTGAATTAGAAGACAGGGTAGAAAAAAATCACTCAATCAGAGAACAAAAAAAAAACACAATTAAAAAACAAGAGGACAGCTTAAGGGAGCTGTGGGACAACACGAAACGTAACAATATTCATATAGTAAGTGTGTCAGAAGAGGCAGAAAGGGAGGAAGAGATAGAGAATGTATTTGAAAAAAATGGCAGGAACTGTCCCTAACATGTGAAGGAAAAAGTCACACAAGTTCAGGAGACACAGAGAGTCCCAAGCAAGAAGAATCTAAACAGGCCCATATCGAGACACATCATAATTTAAATGCCAAAAATTAAAGAAAAAGAAAGAATCTTAAAGGCAGCAAGAGAAAAGCAAACTATTACCTACAAAAGAGCTCCAATAAGGATGACACCTGATTTCTTATCAGAAACTCTACAGGCCATAAGAAAATGGCATAAAGTACTCAAGGTAATGGAAAGCAAGGATCTGAAACCAAGATTACTATGTCCAGCAAGGCTATCATTCAAAATGGATGGTGAAATAAGGAGCTTCCTGGAAAAAAAAAGGCTAAAGGAGTATATCACCACCAAGCTAGCATTATAAGAAATGCTAAAGGTACTGAGAAGAAGAAATAGAGAGAAACCTAGCCATACAGAATTCAAATGGCAATAAATAAGTACCTATCAATAATAACCTTAAATGTAAATAGATTAAATGCTCCAATCAAAAGGCATAGGGGAGCTGAATGGATACAAAAACATGACCCAACTATATGCTACAAGAGACTCACCTCAGAACAAAAGACTCCCACAGGATGAGAGTGAAGGGATGGAAAAAAATTTCCATGCAAATGGAAAAGAAAAGAAAGCTGGGGTAGTAATATTCATATCTGATGTAATAGATTTCAAAATGAAGGTCATCACAAGGGAAAATAAAGGTCACTACTAATACTGAAGGGATTGATCCAACAAGAGGATATAACCCTGGTAAACATATAAGCACTCAATATAGGAGCACCTAAATATATATATATACTTCTGTAGGACTTTAAGGGAGAGATTGACAACAATATAGTCATAGTCTGAAACTTTAGCACACTGCTGACTTCTCTGGATAGATCTCCCAGATGAAGAATTAACAAGGATACAGTGCCTCTAAAGGACAAACTGGATAGATGGATTTAATTGACATTTATAGAACATTTCATCCCAAAGCTTCAGAATATACATTCTTCTCAAGTGCACATGGGTCATTCACAAAGATAGACCACACAAAATAAGTCTCTAGAAGTTCAAGAAGATTGAAATCATATCAAGCATCTTCTCAGACCACAGTGGAATAAAATTAGAAATCAACTACAACAAAAACACCCCAGAAAACATTCAAACATGGAGGCAACATAGTATGTTATTAAACATACTATAAATGAATGGTTTACCAACAAGATCAAGAAAAAAATAAATAAAAACTTCCCGGAAACAAAAGAAAATGAACACACAACAATACAAAATCTCTGGGACATAGCAAAAGCAGTCCTGAGAGGGAAGTTCATAGTATTACAGGCTTACCTCAAAAAAACAAGAAAAGTTAATAATAAACTATTTACCCTACAACTTAAACAATTAGAAAGAGAACAACAAGAACAGCCCAGAGTAAGTAGAATGAAGTTAATAATAAAGATTAGAGCATAAATAAATGACATAAAGACTACAAAAACAATACAAAAAAATAAATGTAACCAAGAGCAGGGTCTTTGAAAAGATAAACAAGATTGATGAACCATTAACCAGACTCATCAAGAAACAAAAAGAGAGGACCAAAATAAATAAAATCAGAAATGAAAGTGGAGAAGTTACCACTGACACCACAGAAATACAAAGGATTGTAAGAAAATACTATGAACAAATATATGCTAACAAGCTTGACTATGTGAATGAACTGTACAAATTCCTAGAAAAATACATTTTCCCAAAACTGAATCAGGAAGAATCAGAAAACCTGAATAGGCCAATAACAACCGAAGAAATAGAAGCACTAATCAAAAAAATTCCCAGCAAACAAAAGCCCGAGTCTGGATGGCTTCACAGGGGAGTTTTACCAAACATTCAAAGAAGAGCTAACATCTATACTCGTCAAACTTTTCCAAAAATTCAAGAGGAAGGAACACTACCAAACTCTCGTTATGAGGCCAGCATTATCCTAATTCCAAAAACAGATAGACACTGCAAAGAGAGATAATTACAGGCCAATATCCCTCATGAACATAGATGCTAAAATTCTCAACAAAATACTAGCAAATCGGATCCAGCAGTATATTAAAAAGATCATACATCATGACCAAGTGGGATTTATTCTAAGGATGCAAGGCTGGTACAATATTTGCAAATCAATAAATGTGATATATCACATAAACAAATTGAAAGACAAAAATCACATGATCATATCAATAGACACAGAAAAAGCTTTTGACAAAATTCAACACCCAGTTTTGATAAAAACTCTCAGCAAAGTGGGAATAGAGGGAGCATATCTCAGCATGATAACGGCCATCTATGACAAACCTACCGCCAACGTCATACTTAATGGGCAAAAAATAAAACCATTTCCCCTAAGAACAGGAACAAGACAGGGATGTTCACTTTCACCACTCTTATTCAACATAGTCTTAGCCACAGCGATCAGACAAGAAGAAATAAAAGGCATCCAAATTGGATGACATGCTATTGTACATAGAAAACCCTAAAGACTCCAACAAAAATATACTAGATTTAATAAATCAATTTGGCAATGTAGCAAGATACAAAATCAACATCCAAAAAGCAATAGCTTTTTTTATACACCAACTAGAGGCCCTGTGCACAAATTCATGGGCAGGTGGGGGTCCCTCGGCCTGGCTGGCGATCAGGGCCAGTGGGCAGGGGGAGGGAGGTAGGAACTGCAGGAGGTTGGCCAGCTGTGGGTGGTTGGCTGTGGGAATGCACTGACCACCAGGGGGCAGCTCCTATGTTAAGCATCTGCTCCTGGTGGTCAGTGAGTGTCATAGCTACCTGCTGGTCATCCAGTCATCTGGTTGTTCTGTCCTAACGGTCGCTTATGCATATATATATATATATATATATATATATATATATATATATAATGAATTCTCAGAAAGAGAAACTAAACAAAAACCCCATTTGCCATTGCAACAAAAAAATTTAAATACTTAGGAATAAACTTAATCAAGCAGGTAAAAGACTTGTAATTAGAAAACTATAAGACTTTGAAAAAAAATATAAACAATTGGAAGAATACACCATGTTCATGGATTGGTAGAATCAACATCATTAAAATGTCCATACTACCCAAGGTAATCTACAGATTCAATACAATCCCTATTAAAATACTAACAGCACATTTCACAGATCTAGAACAAATACTCCAAAAATTTATATGGAACCAAAAAAGACCCCGAATAGCTTTAGCAATCTTGAGAAAGAAGAACAAAGTTGGAGGAATCACAATACCAGATTTCAAGTTATACTACAAAGCCACCGTAATCAAAACAGCCTGGTACTGGCACAAGAACAGACATATAGTAGATCAATGGAACTGAACAGAGACCCCATAAATCAACCCAAGCCATTATGCTCAATTAATATTTGACTAAGGAGGCAAGAGCATACAATGGAGTCAAGACAGTCTCGTTAATAAATGGTGCTATAAAATTGGCCAGATACACCCAAGAAAATGAAACTAGACCACCAACTTACACCATACAAAAGAATAAACTCAAAATGGATAAAAGATTTAAATCTAAGTCGTGGAACCATAAAAATCCTAGAAGAAACCACAGGCAGCAAAATCTCAGATATCTCTTGTAACAATATGTTTATAAAGGGTGTCCTAAAATTCACGCAAGAAGTAATTTTGATAGAAAACACAAGTTTATAATTAAAAATTGTAATTTTTTTATTGATTCATAAAGTATACAGTATAAGGTTATGTATGGAATAGCATATCAGGTAAATGGTCTCCATGGCTTTGCTGGCACATACGCACTCTTTTTTTTTTTTATTGCTTAAAGTATTACAAAGGGTATTACATATGTGTCCATTTTTCCTCCCACCCTAGACAGTCCCCTAGCCTCCCCTACCCCCCAGTGTCTTATGTCCATTGGTTATGCTTATATACATGCATACAAGTCCATTGGTTGATCTCTTACCCCCCTACCTCCTGCCCCCCAACCCTCCCCGGACTTCCTGCTACAGTTTGACAATCTGTTTGAGGCAGCTCTGCCGCTGTATCTATTATTGTTCAAAAGTTTATAATGGTCTCTATTATCCATGAATGAGTGAGATCATGTGGTATTTTTCCTTCATTGACTGGCTTATTTCACTTAGCATAATGCTCTCCAGTTCTATCCATGCCATTGCAAATGGTAAGAGTTCCTTCCTTTTTAGAGCAGCATAGTATTCCATCGTGTAGATGTACTACAGTTTTCTAATCCATTCATCTACTGATGGGCACTTAGGCTGTTTCCAGATCTTAGCTATGGTGAATTGTGCTGCTATGAACATAGGGGTGCATATATCCTTTCTGATTGGTGTTTCTGGTTTCTTGGGATATATTCCTAGAAGTGGGATCACGGGGTCAAATGGGAGTTCCATTTTCAGTTTCTTAAGGAAACTCCATACTGTCTTCCATAGTGGCTGCACCAGTCTGCATTCCCACCAGCAGTGCACAAGTGTTCCTTTTTCTCCACATCCTCTCCAGCACTTGTCGTTTGTTGATTTGTTGATGATAGCCAGTCTGACAGGTGTGAGATGGTACCTCATTGTTGTTTTGATTTGCATCTCTCGGATGATTAGTGACTTTGAGCATGTTTTCATATGTCTCTTGGCTTTCTGAATGTCCTCTTTTGAAAGGTGTCTATTTAGGTCCTTTGCCCATTTTTTGATTGGATTGTTTATCTTCCTTTTGTTAAGTTGTATGAGTTCCCTATAAATTTTGGAGATTAGGCCCTTATCAGATATGACATTGGCAAATATGTTTTCCCACACAGTGGGTTTTCTCGTTGTTTTGTTGATGGTTTCTTTTGCTGTGAAGAAGCTTTTTATTTTGATGTAGTCCCATTTGTTCATTTTCTCTTTAGTTTCAAGTGCCCTAGGAGCTGTATCAGTGAAGAAATTGCTTTGGCATATGTCTGAGATTTTGTTGCCTTTGGATTCTTCTAGAATTTTTATGGTTTCCTGTCGTACATTTAAGTCCTTTATCCATTTTGAGTTTATTTTTGTGTATGGTGTAAGTTGGTGGTCTAGTTTATTTTTAGCATGTATCTGTCCAATTTTCCCAACACCATTTATTGAAGAGACTATCTTGGCTTCATTGTATGTTCTTGCCTCCTTTGTCAAATATTAATTGAGCATATTGGTTTGGGCCGATTTCTGGGCTCTCTATTCTATTCCATTGATCTATATGCCTATTCTTGTGCCAGTACCAGGCAGTTTTGAGAACAGTGGATTTGTAATACATCTTGATATCTGGTATTGAGATCCCACCTACTTTGTTCTTTTTCAGGATTGCTGCAGCTATTCGGGGTCTTTTTTTATTCCAGATGAATTTTTGGAGAGTTCGTTCTAGATCTCTGAAGTATGCCGTTGGTATTTTAATGGGAAGTGCGTTGAATTTATAGATTGCTTTGGGTAGTATGGACATTTTAATGATGTTGATTCTACCAATCCATGAACACGGTATGTTCTTCCATCTGTTTATGTCTTCCTCTGTATCTTTTTTCAACCTCCTGTAGTTTTCTGAGTAGAGGTCTTTTACCTCTTTAGTCAAGTTTATTCCTAGGTAGCTTAATTTTTTTGGTGCAATGGTAAACGGGATTGTTTTTACAACCTCTCTTTCTGAAAGTTCACTATTGGTGTATAGAAATGCCTCAGATTTCTTGGGGTTAATTTTGTATCCTGCTACATTGCCAAATTCATGTATTAAGTCTAGTAGCTTTTTGATGGAGTCTCTAGGGTTTTGTATGTATAATATCATGTCGTCTACAAATAAGGACAGTTTTACTTCCTCTTTTCCAATTTGGATGCCTTTTATTTCTTCTTCTTGCCTAATTGCAATGGCTAACTCTTCCAGTACTATGTTGAACAGGAGTGGTGAGAGGGGGCATCCCTGTCTTGTTCCTGTTCTTAGGGGAAATGGTATTAGTTTTTGTCCATTGAGTATGATGTTGGCTGTGGGCCTGTCATATATGGCTTTTATTATGTTGAGGTATGATCCTTCTACTCCCGCCTTACTGAGAGTTTTTATCAAAAATGGGTGTTGGATTTTGTCAAATGCTTTTTCTGCATCAATTGATATGACCATGTGGTTTTTTTCTTTCAATTTGTTTATGTGATGTATCACGTTTATTGATTTGCGGATATTGTACCATCCTTGCATCCCTGGGATAAATCCTACTTGGTCATGGTGTATGATCTTTCTGATGTACTGCTGGATCTGATTTGCTAAGATTTTGTTGAGGATTTTGGCATCTATGTTCATGAGGGATATTGGCCTGTAACTCTCTTTCATTGTGTTGTCTTTATCTGGTTTTGGTATTAGGGTGATGCTGGCTTCATAGAATGAGCTTGGAAGTGTTCCTTCCTCTTGGATTTTTTGTAGTAGTCTGAGGAGGATAGGTTTTAGTTCTTCCTTGAATGTTTGGTAAAACTCCCCTGTGAAGCTGTCTGGTCCTGGGCTTTTGTTTGATGGAAGCTTTTTGATGACTGCTTCAATTTCTTCCATAGTTATTGGCCTATTGAGATTTTTGGACTCTTCCTGATTGAGTTTTGGAATGTTGTATTTTTCTAGGAATTTGTCCATTTCCTCCAGGTTGTCTAGTTTGTTGAAGTAGGGTTGTTTATAGTATTTTTAAACAATCATTTGTATTTCTGTGGGGTCTGTTGTTATTTCACCTCTATCGTTTCTGATTTTGTTTATTTGGGTCCTCTCTCTTTGCTTCTTGGTGAGTCTGGCTAGAGGTTTGTCAATCTTGTTTATCCTTTCAAAGAACCAGCTATTTGATTCATTGATTTTCTGTATTTTTTTTTGTCTCTATGTCATTTATTTCTGCTCTAATCTTTATTATCTCCTTCCTTCTGCTTACTCTGGGGTTTTCTTGTTGCTCTCTTTCTAATTCTTTGAGTTGTAGAGTTAGATGATTTACTACCATTTTTTCTTGTTTTTTGAGATAGGCCTGTAGAGCTATAAACTTCCCTCTCAGGACTGCTTTCATTGTGTCCCATAGGTTTTGGATTGTTGTGTTTTCATTGTCATTAGTTTCCAGGATGTTTTTAATTTCTTCTTTGATCTCATTGGTAACCCAATCAATATTTAATAGCATGCTATTCAGCTTCCAGGTGTTTGAGTATTTTGGGTTGTTTTTATTGTAGGTTATTTCTAGTATTATGCCATCGTGGTCTGCGAAGATGCTTTTTATGATATCAATCTTCTTAAATTTGGGGATACTTTGCTTGTGACCCAACATATGGTCTATTTTTGAATATGTCTTATGTACACTTGAGTAGAATGTATATTCCCTGGCTTTGGGGTGAAGTGTTCTGAAGATGTCTATTAAGTCCATCTGATCTAGTGAGTCATTTAGGATTGCTGTATCTTTGCTGATTGTTTGTCTAGAGGACTTATCCAGTGCTGTCAGTGGTGTATTAAAGTCCCCTACTATGATTGTATTGTTGTTGATCTCTCCTTTGATATCTTCCAGGAGTTTTTTTTATGAATTTGGGTGCTCCTGCATTGGGTGCATATATTTTTACCAGGGTTATATCTTCTTGTTGTACTGATCCCTTTAGTATTATAAAATGGCCTTCCTTATCTCTTGTTATGGCCTTCACTTTGAGGTCTATTTTGTCCGATATAAGTATTGCTACCCCAGCTTTCTTTTCCTTTCCATTTGCCTGAAAGATATTTTTCCATCCTTTCACTTTCAGTCTGTGTGAGTCCCTTCTAATGAGGTGGGTTTCTTGTAGACAGCAGATGTATGGGTCATGTTTTTTTATCCATTCAGCCACTCGATGTCTTTTGGTTGGAGCATTTAGTCCATTTACGTTTAAAGTTATTATTGAAAGGTACTTGTTTGTAGCCATTTCTTTTTTTGTGTGACTGTTTTCTTTCTGAGCTTTTTATTTCTTCTTTTTATACCAGTCCCTTTAGCATTCCTTGCATTGCTGGCTTGGTGGTGATAAACTCCCTTAGCCTTTTTTTGTCTGTGAAGCTTCTTATTTCCCCTTCAAGTTTCAATGATAGCCTTGCTGGATAGAGTATTCTTGGATTCAGTCCTTTGCTTTACATCACTTTGTAAATTTCCATCCATTCTTTTCTGGCCTGATGTGTTTCTGTTGAGAAATCATTTGATAATCTAATGGGAGATCCCTTGTATGGAACTTTCCGTCTCTCTCTTGCAGCCTGTAAGAGTCTCTCTTTGTCCTGAACATTTGCCATGGTAATTATGATGTGTCTTGGTGTGGGTCTTTTTGGGTTCACCTTGTTTGGGACTCTCTGGGCTTGTGTGACTTTTTCTTCCCCACCTCAGGTAAGTTTTCTGATATTATTTCTTCGAATAGGTTTTCTAATCCTTGTTCCTCTTTCTGTTGTTCTGGCACCCCTATTATTCATATGTTGTTTCGTTTCATGTTGTCCCAAAGCTCCCTTAGGCTCTCCTCCTGTCTTTTAATTTTTTTCTCCAATTGCAGTACATTTTGGGTGTGTTTTGCTTCCTTGTCTTCTAATTCACTAATTCGGTCCTCCGCTTCTCCTAGTCTACTGTTGATACTTTCAATGGTGTTTTTTATTGCAGCTATATTGCTCTTCATTTCTTATTGGGTCTTACTGAAGTTGTTGATTTTTTCATCTGATTCTTCTAGCTTCTTCCATATGTTATTGATTTTTTCATCTGTTTCTTCTTGCTTCTTGCATAGGTAGTTGACTTTTTCATCTGTTTCTTCTTGCTTCTTGCAGAAGTTGTTGATTTTTTCCTCCATCCGGTTTATGCACTCTAGGACCCTTATTCTGAATTCTTTTTCTGTCATGTTGCATGCCTCTGTATTACTTAGCTGCTTTTCTGGAGAGTCCTCCTTCTCTTTCCTTTGGGGTTTCTTTGTCTACCCATGTTTGATATCACTGACATATCTAGACGTTGAGTCGTTCAGTGGCTGCTCCCTGGGTGGCAGTGACTCCTTGGTCTGTGGGTGCTCTTCGGGCAGTTGCTGTAGCAGCTGCTCTTCAGTTGGCAGCAGCTCCTCTGGTGGGTGCTGTTCACAGCTGTGGTGGCTCTTCTGGCTGGTGGGGGGAAGTTTCACTTACAGCTGCTGTTCCTCAGCAGAGGGTGTGGTGCTCAGGAGGCTGCTGTTGTTTGGATCTGCTGCGTTGATTTAAAGGCACAAAATACAACACAACAAGGCACCATGTACCAGGCACTAAACACAAATATATTCACGATATTAATAACCCCAAATAAAGGTGACCACCTGAGTTAAGAGAATTAGGGGATAAGGAAGAAGGAAGAGAAAAAGATAAAAGAGAAAAAAGAAGAGAAAAGTAGGGACCAAAAAAAGGAGTGCAAAAATGAAATTGGGAAAAAGGAGGGGGGAAAATAAAAGCGAGAAAAGAAAAGAAAAAAAAAAGAGCAAAAAGGGAGAATGAAGTAGAAGAGGGGAAGAGACTTTTTATATGAGGAGAATACTCCTATAGAACCGCCACTAATCCCAACAAATTCCAGCAACAGCTCCCTGGAGATGAATGCAAACTAGAAACAACCAATAATATAATGATGAAAATAGAATGGAGAACACTAATCCCAAAATAAAATAAAGAGAAAATAAAATGGCACTTTAAAAAATGGTAAAATGGTAGCAGTGATAATACTGGTTAAAAATAAGAAGGTAGTAATTAAAAGGGTAAAATCAGGTGATAGAAAAAGAAGAAAGAAAAGAAAAAAAAAGAAGAAAAAAATTGGTTTCTTAGTTAAAAGGTGAAAAAAGAAAAAAAAATTTCCAGTAGTGAAGGTCCTTCGGTTCTTTTATTCTTCAGTCTGGCTCGCCTTAGTCCTGCCAGGTTTTCAGGAGAGTGTTGAGTTTCCCTGCTATACACTGTTCCTCTGTGTTGTAAACCACAGTCCTTATTTTAAAGCAGGCCGTATTTGTTTCCCAGACTGCCTTATTTTGTATTTAGCAAAGAGTCAGTTTGTGGCTCAGCCTCTGGGTGGCAGTGTTCTGGGGTTGGCCTCTGAGGCTATACGGCTTCTTGCACTTAAAACTGATTTGGGGAGGTCAACTATCCAGAGCTGGTTCCTTAATAGTTACCCGCTCTGTGTTGTTGCTGGGATTGAAAATCCCTCTATAGGCCAGACCCTGTTAACTCCCAGGGACTGATCAGATTATTTTAATCCTTGATCTCATTCAGGGTGTAATCTGGGTGTGGCTGTGCTCCTTGCCTGGGGGCTGGGGAGAGGAGTGTCACTCTCCTGAGAGAATGGCTGTCCCAGTCCTGGGCTCAGGAGTGTCTCAGCACTCAATTCGCTGCCACCTCTCCCGGCCCCCCTTCTCTCCTCAGTCTCTCCCCAGATTCCACTCCTCTGCACCCTCTCCCTCTCTTCAGCACAGGTGTTTGTATCCGAAATGTCCCATGAACAGGATTCAGTGAAAACAAACCAACAAACGCCGGCCGCGGAAACGGGGAAGGCTTGGTTTCTGTAAGCTCTTCTCTTACTGGCACTGCATGGTCTGGTCAGCTCTTCAGGCTGCCCCCTTTAGGCTCAGTCCTCCGTGATCACAGAACCCAGCTCTCAAATCCCCCGGCTGTGCCAGGAATCCCGCGGATCTCCTTTCCCCAGTCAGGGGCTGTGCCTGTCCTAAGGGACGCGGCTGTCTGCCACGCGGTCTCCCTCCAACCCTCTGGGCTCAGAGGTCTGGCAAACTTTCCTGCCCAAATCCCTGTTTGTTTTTTTTTACCTTTCCAGGGGAGTTCTGCCCTTCCCGGCTACAAACCGTCTCACCAGCTGAGCAATTTCGCCAATTTGGGGTGGGTGTTATTAGTTTCAGCTGCTCACTCCATTTGCTCCAGGACACGACCTGGGACGCATCTGCCTATATCGCCGCCATCTTCCGTCTCCCATACGCACTCTTTTGTTGAAATTTTCCATGACCGTTTTGCATAAATGTCGCTGAACTTCGTTGATACAGCGCTCAATTTCCTCCTTCAAGGCATGGGTAGTCATGGGCTTGTTGGAGTAAACCTTAGACTTCAAAAAACCCCAAAGAAAAAAGTCCAACGGCTTTAAATCGCATGATCTGGATGGCCAATTCTGATCACCAAAATGGGAAATTACATGACCAGGAAATGACTCATGCAGTAATTGAATTGTTTCTCAGGCAGTATGGCATGTGGCACCGTCTTGTTGAAACCACATGTTTTCCACATCCATATTTTGCAATTTAGGCACAAAAAACTGGATTATTATGTCTCGATAGCGAGCACCATTAACTGTTATTGCCTGAGCAGCCGCATTTTTGAAGAAGAATGGTCCGATGATGCCTCCAGCCCAAAATCCGCACCAAACAGTGACACATTGTGGATGCATTAGTTTCTCAACAATCACTCATGGATTTTCTGAACCCCAAATGTGACAATTTTGTCGATTAACCAAGCCATCAGGATGAAAATGAGCCTCATCGAAATTCAGCCACATTTATGCAAAGCGGTCATGGAAAATTTCAACAAAAGAGTGCGTATGTGCCAGCAAAGCTGTGGAGGCCATTTACCAGATATGCACTTCCATACATAGCCCTATACTGTATACTTTATGAATCAATAAAAAATTTTCAATTTTTAATTATAAACCTGTATTTTCTATCAAAATTACTTCTTGCGTGAATTTTGGGACACCCTTTTAGATACATCTCCTAGGGTAGTGATGGCGAACCTATGACACGTGAACTCATTTTTTTAGTTGATTTTTCTTTGTTAAATGGCATTTAAATATATAAAATAAATATCAAAAATATCAGTCTTTGTTTTACTATGGTTGCAAATATCAAAAAATTTCTATATGTGACACAGCACCAGAGTTAAGTTAGGTTTTTTCAAAATGCTGACACGCCAAGCTCAAAAGGTTCACCATCACTGTCCTAGGGCAAAGGAAACTAAGGAGAAAATAAACCAATGGGACAACATCAAAATAAAAAAGCTCTGCACTGCAGAGAAAACCATCAACAAAACAAAAGGGAGCCCACTGCATGGGAGAATATATTTGGCAATGATAATCTGATAAAGGGTTAATATCCAAAATATATAAGGAACTCATACAACTTAACAAAAGGAAGACAAATAATCCAATTAAAAAATGGGCAAAGAACCTAAATAGACACTTCTCCAAAGTGAACATACAGATGGCCAAGAGACATATGAAAAAATGACCCAAATCATCAGAGAGATGCAAATTAAAACAACAATCAGTTATTACCTCACATTTGTCAAAATGGCTACCATCAACAAATGGCAAGTGCTGGTGAGGATGTGGAGAAAAGGGAACCCTAGTACACTGCTGGTGGGAATGCAGACTGGTGTAACCATTATGGAAAACAGTATGAAATGTCCTCAAAAAATTAAATATGGAACTGCCATTTGACCCAGTGATCCTACTTCTAAGAATATATCATAAGAATTCTGAAGCACCAATCAAAAAGAATGTATGCGCCCTATGTTCATAGCAGGCAATTTACAATAGTTAAGATCCTGAAACAGTCCAAGTGCCCATCAGTAGATGAGTGGATGAAAAAGCTGTGCTACATTTATACCATGGAATACCATGCAGCAGGAAAAACAAAGAATCTCTTACCCTTTGAGACAGCATGGAGGGACCTGGAGAGTATCATGATAAGTGAAATAAGTCAGAGAAATACAAGTATCACATGATCTCACTCATATGTGGAATCTAACAATAAACTGATGAACGGAGTGGATCTGAGACATGGAAGCCTGGAACAGAGTGTGGAATCTTGGAGGGAAGGTTGGGGAGTGTGGGTGGGATCTTGTATGCATATATGCATAACCCGTTGACACAAACAATAGGGTGCTGAAAGCCTGAGGTGGAGGTGTGGGGTCGGCTGAAGGGAGTCAATGGGGGGAAAGGGAGGACATACGTAATATTTTCAACAATAAAAAATATTTTTAAAAGTAAAAGATGAAAAAATATATAAAAAATAAAAAGTAAAAGTAAAAGAGTTACTTGTACAAAGATCAGCTAGGTCTGAAAGGGCAGAGGTGGGCCTGGCACTGGGAGCAGGAAGGTTCCCCTGAGGCTTGCGGGATTGGGGGATGTGAAGTCCCAGGAAGGGGAGGTTTCGAAGGAGTGGGGATTTCCCTGGTGAGCAGGTCTCAGAGGTGCCCCTGAAGGGCCTAGCAGGCAAAGCTGATGAAACTGTTGCTCAAAACTTAGAGAAAGGGGAGAGGTTGTCCTCAGAGCAGTGTGCCACCAGGCAGTGTCGCCCACCTTCCTGTGTCCCCTGTACTTTGTGCTTCCTAGGGAAGCAGTGTGGTAAACCTTGGAGTCAGACCAACTAGTAATCACTCTTCTGAGTCTCACTTTCCTCATTTACAAATGGAGGCTACAATACCATCTACCTTGGGTTGTTGTGAGGATTAGGAATAATGTAAAGCTCCTAATATATAGTGGGCGCTCACTAGATGACCACTGGTATGTACCTGCATGACTACTATTTTTATTTGTGCTACCACCAAGAATAGGCTGGCCCAAGTCATTGCTGAGCTGTACTCCGAGAGATGTTCATTTCCAGCTGGGACAAGACACTGAATTCTAAGACTGTTCACCACCCTTTCACATACATTTGTCAAAGGTGTCTTGGCAGGCAGATATGTAAAAACTGGTTCCTGGTTCCCACTGCACATAACAATTCTCTTTGTTGCTCATCTCAGCACACAAAGAAAAGTATTTCACAAACCTTATGCTGGTGGTGATATATAGAAGATAGATTGAGAAATCATTAGAGGGGTAGGGATTAAAATAAAGTTGTGAAACACTGATGAAGAAAAAAATGCATCTGCTCTCTGTCCCCCTAACCTACCAACAGCCTGCTACTCTCACTCCTTGTTCCTGTGCCCCGTTTTAGAGCCGTTCAAAATGCTTCCACGTATGGATTTCATTTGCTCCTCACTCTAGCCTGTGAAGTAAGTAGGGCATTCGTTGCCTGCAACAGAGGAGCTAAGGTAATGACAGAATTGGGATCTGGAGCCAGGTCTCCTTGTTACAGAACATGAGTGAATTGTGCCAGGTTAAGCTGTACCTTGGATGAATGGGTTCAAAGCAACTTGTGGGGAAATGATGTTTTGCAAGGAGACAGTGATAACAACAGCACCTTGCTGCAGAGTGTCCAACAGAGATGGTGGCAATGCCTCTGTTGTATTGATGAGCAAACTAGAGGCCCAGGGGAAACAGAGGACAACTTTGGAGTTCAGATGACACAGAAAGGTGGATTTATTTCAAACGTTTCACTTTTTCAAGTTGTTTTAAATGACAGAAGTGATGCAGGTTACTTGGATGCTCCAGGGTCACCCAGCTAGGGCGTGGCAGAGCCCCCAGGATTGAGATTCTAACTCAGGGCTCTTAACTGCCCTTCTGGGGCTTGGAATCAGCTCCTTCAGTCCCGCAGCTTTTCTCACAGGGGTGTTAAGAGGAACAAGAGTGGGAAGGATAAATCACTGCATAATAGCATTAAAAGAAATAGTGCTCCAAGTTCACCTTTCGTAATCAAATGGGCCTCCAGGTGAAAACTACTGAGAGCAAATGTGGCTACAGTGGTAGCGGTTCTCAACCTGTGGGTCGCGACCCCTTTGGCGGTCGAACCACCCTTTCACAGGGGTCGCCTAAGACCATCCTGCATATCAGATATTTACATTACGATTCATAACAGTAGCAACATTACAGTTATGAAGTAGCAACGAAAATAATTTTATGGTTGGGTCACAACATGAGGAACTGTATTTAAAGGGTAAGAAGGTTGAGAACCACTGGGATACACTGTCTACTTACTAGCTGTGTGACTGAAGTAAGTTACCCACTTCACTTCCCAGAGCCAGTTTTCTTCTCTGTAAGGTGAAGATATCAATTCCTGCCTGACAGATTGTGGAAATGAAATAAGCAGTATATGTGAAAGCATTTTGTAAACTATGGAGTACTATTATCTAGTTGAAAGCTTTGTATCCTCACTTCTCAGAGTCCCCCCAAACCCAGCTCACTCTAGGACCCTGAAAGGCCTGGCTCTGGTGGGAGTAGAGAAGGTGGTTCTATTTTGGTCTCTCCAGCCTGAAGACCAGAGAGGAAAATGGAGGAAGATAGGGTTGCTCACAGCCTGTCTTCTTATCCCCCAGCTGAGGGGGAAATGGCAGGGGAGCTGGCATAACTTCTTCTTTGGTGAGTCAGCTAAGAAAGAATTTCTAGAGCTCCAATTATGTATAAGAGTTGGTTTAGGTTTGGATTTTTAAAGCTGCTTCCTCTTTTAAAGCAGCTTTAAGACATAACTAAAAGCACAAGTAATTGGCACACATGGCAAATGATAGAAGCACAGCTTCTTACTAGTGTGAACTTGAGAAAATCACTCAGCTTCTCTGGGCCGATTTTCTCATCTGTAAAATGGGGACAATGCAGGGTCATTGTGAGTATTAATAGTATGTGAGAGTGCTGGGTCCAGTGTCTGGCACACAACCGAGGCCCAATACCTGTCCATTTGCTTTCCCTTTCTAGTGGACAGACTGTAGTCATTGAGCTCAGAGGAACAGAAAGCACTGACTCTTCAGTTGCTTGATTCTATTATAGTGGCTGCCATTACTCATTTAATTCTCACAACCCCATGAGACAGCTCATCTACAGACATCGAGGAAGCAGGAGAGGTTCAGAGAAGTTTTATTGCCCAAGATCACACACCTTGCAATTTTTTAAATTGACTTTTAGAGAGAGAGAAACTGATTTATTGTTCCACTTATTTATGCATTCATTGGTCGATTCTTATATGTACCCTGACTGGGAACCAAACCCGCAACCTTGGCGTATTGGGCTGAAGCTCTAACCAAGTGAACTACCTAGCCAGGGCCAGCTTGCAATTTTAAATCCTCACCCGAGGATATTTTTTTCATTGATTTTTAGAGAGAAGGAAAGACAGAGAAAAATATCTATGTGAAACATATCTATTAGTTGCCTCCTGCATTAGGAGCCTGCAACCCAGGTACATGCCCTTGACCAGAATTGAACCTGGGACCCTTCAGTAGCAGGCAAAAGCTCTATCCACTGAGCAAACTAGCTAGGGCCAGCTTCCAATTTTTAGTCAGGATTCACACCCACCATGTCTAGTTTGCTTTTTAGATAATCAAAATGTATGAGGGGGTTTAATCAAGCTGGATCTTCTGGAAGGCTCATCTTTAAATAGACTTGGACCAACAGGGTAACCCCAAACTGGCCCATTTTGAGAATAAACTCAAGGTGAAGCTTCAAGGACAGGAAACAGGCCATTGCCAGAGGCAGCCTGGCAATAATTGAAAGAGCTAAAAACCAAATGGTCGCTTCCCAAATCCTTGGGGAGTTTAATCTGTGCCCTATCAGTTTCAGGAGCTTGTGTTGTGAGGGTGAGATTAGTCCTTTATTAAGCAGTATACAAATATATAATTGGTAGTCTTCTGTCATCTCCCACTAAACACAAACTCCTACTCATCGCCTGACAGCCCTCCACTTTCCTCCCTAAAAATAAGAGGGAACCGAGTCTCCTTTTCAAACCCCTCTCCTAAGCTAGATTGCAGAAGCGAGAATAGGAAGGCTGAGTCATCGTCCTCTTAGAAAATCTAAGAGTACCAAAGGCACTAGAACAAAGTATGATTTTTTAATACATATCTTTATTTCAACACATGGCTGCTTTTTAAAGCTATCAACCCAAGAGCTGAGGACATGTCTTCTTTCTACTGCATAAAGTAGGTACCTCTCAGTGTCATCTGTCCCAGCGGTCGCCAACCTTTCTGATCTGTCCCACACCCCTCCTTCACACTCAGTCATTGGCACCTTACTCATCGGCAAAATGACTGCCTTGGCACATGTATCACTTAAGACTGTGCCAGGTATTGCACAGCACAGGTTAAGAAGGGCAAAAATGCT
Organism: Myotis myotis; assembly: GCF_014108235.1. Classification (NCBI taxonomy): domain Eukaryota; kingdom Metazoa; phylum Chordata; class Mammalia; order Chiroptera; family Vespertilionidae; genus Myotis; species Myotis myotis. Next base: position 83,493,035 of record NW_023416346.1, read on the forward strand.
CCATTGCAGCCCATTTAAGAGCTATGTTATAGCTTGAGGTGCTCTTCTCCCTAAGGGTTATGGCAAATAGTTCCATGAGGGTAAAGATCCCAGCCTCCAATGCATACACAAGGATGGCTCTCATAACACCTGATCTGTTTCTCTCATTTCTCCTGGCCAAGGCAAGGAAGACCAGTTAGACAGGATTGTTATGATCCATTCATTTACAGCTGTAATTCCTGAAAAAAGAGTTGTGTGGCAGAGCAAGTCCAGGGTTTTGTGCTCACCTCTTGTAGAGCGGTATTAGGTCGTTTCACAGTGCTGGGGTAGAAGAGTGAAAGCTCCAGCTCCTCTGCAGTTGAGGCTGGGAAACTCACTGCCCAGATCAAAGGCAACAACCAAGATCTCTCCATAAGCCCACACCTGACCCCCTTCCTCCCCACAAGCACACACAAAACCGGCTGATACTGGTATTTCTGTATAGATGTAATAGAGAGGACTTTATTTTTAAGGAAAATTCATTCAGCCATTGATTATAGAGCCATTTCTTAGTAATATTTTTCTTCCCACCCAGGAATCTGAAATACAACATGATTAGGTTAATGCCAAAACAAGAATTACTGGTTCATCACCTAGGGAATTAAACACACTTAATTGCTTGACACTTTATTGAACGCAAAGCAAGATTAAATGTCTTTGCCTTCTTGGTAGAGCTGAAAGGAGCCCAGGGAAGGGAAGACTGCACAGCTTTCCTTTGTGGGGAAGATGTGCGCCCCCTGTAGTCCCATCTTGTTGTGGGAAGGCTAACCCATGTTCTTTCGGTTGCCATAGCCCCTAGGATGGGTGTCCTTCCAGTCATCCCACTCCCGAGCTCGGTGAAGTGTTTGCTCATCATCCTCTTCCTCCCTTTGTTCTTGATCTTCTTGTTGAGCTGCTCTTTTGGCCTCTGCCAAAGTAGAAAAATGAGAAAGCGATGAAATGTCAGGGACCTCAGCGCCGTTCTGAACACAGTCACATAAAATGAGAACAAGGCATATGGCTGGCTGCCTGTCTGGGGCCAGCAGAAGCAGGGAGAGCACTTAGAAATCTAACAGAGGACATATTCAACAGTAAGGGTGTTCTGAGTACTTTTCACAAGAAAGCTAAAACATAAAAGTTGCTCCTCAGGATGAATTCTATGTTGGGAAAGAATTATTGCTAAAATGGCTAAATACCCCTGTCCACCCTCCAAAAAGAAAAAGACCCACAAAAAAGCAAAATACCAACCAACAAAACCCCAGCAAGCCAAAACACTAAAGTAAAAAATATGTATGATTTTATAATTTGTGATATGCTAAGGAGCAGGAACTACAGGTGACTTCCCTTCCTCCATCCATTTCCTGTTAGTTATACAATTTTGTTTGTGTGTAAAATTGGAAATCACAGGGCAGCTGAACCTATCAGAAGAGAATATCTGTGTTATTCTGCACATGCCTGGAATAGGGTCTGAGGTCCAAATGGCACTTGTCACGCAGTATACACCCAAAAGTAATTGAACCAACTGCTATATCTCTTTTGCACTAATTGTTTTCTCTTCTGAGGTAAAAGAACATTTCCTGGTAACTCTGAGTTTGCTTATGAGAAACAGTTTCATGACTATGATAAAGAATGAAATGTGTGGGGATCTGATCTACTCTAATAGCTTAGGAGCCTTGTGTTCTTTAAAAAAAACCCCACTTTTATTGTAAAATAAAGAATACTATAAATCATATATATAACTTCAGTTTTCACAAGGAGGCTATACCTTTACAGCCTCCACCTGGGTCAACAGATCTTCTGTACCCATCACAAAGCTTCTCCATGAGCATCTTCCAAATTACAACCCTCCCTCTGCCCCAAACTTTCTGGACTTCATTACAGGTTTATAACCCAAGTGTGCATCCCAAGACACCAGAGTTGTCCATTTGTACATTCACATTTTACTCAATGACTTTAGTACAGAGTTGGGGCTCCATCACCACAATCCAATTAAAAAAATTCTATCACCCCGAAAAGACCCCTTGTACCCATTTACAGTTAGTTCACATTCCCTCCCTTCTCCCAGCCCCTGGAAATCACTATTCTGCTTTCTTTCGCTATAGATTTGTATATTATGGGCATTTCAAAGAAACAGAACCAAGTAATATGTAGTCTTGTATCTCATTTCTTAGCCAAATATTTTTGAGGTTAGTCTTTCTCATTTAAAATATTTTGGTATCTTTTTTGTTTGTTTTCTGTTGTTAATCCTCACCAAAGATATATTTCCATTGATTTTTAGAGTGGAAGGGAGGGGGAGAGACAGAGAGAAACATCAATGGTTGCCTCCTGCACACACTCCAACCAGGGCCGGGGATCGAGCCTGCAACCGAGATATGTGCCCTCAATCAGAATCAAACCTGGTAGCCTTCAGTCCTCGGGAAAATGCTCTATCCACTGAGCCAAACCGGCTAGGGCTATTTTGGTATCTTTTTAATCTAGAGATTCCTCTTCCATCCTTTCCCTTCCTTAAATGTTGTCTTGAAGAAACTGGGGGCATCTGATCTGTAGAGGTTCCTCAAATCTGGGATTTTGTTAATTGAATAGTCAGGACGCAGTCCAACATGTTCTTTTGAAATTCTGCAGGTTAGCAAGTTCATACAGAGGCTTGATCTGATTCAGGTTGATCCCTTCCTCATGATTATAGGAGGTGCTGTCTTCCCTCATTAGATGGCACGTAATATGTGCCTCATGTGTTGCAATGTCAGCAGCTGTTGATGCTCAATGCCTAGATTCATTAATTTTCCAGATGTTTCAAAAAGGTAACACACTTAATTTTAACATTTCCTTTTTATTAACTAGAATATAGTTATAAAGAGAGGCTTCCCCTCATCTACTACTATTTGGTTACCCAGGAGAAAAACAAAACAAATGTTGGATACTTTCACTTTATTTACCACTTTTCTTTTTTTTTTTAATTAAATCTTTATTGTTCAGATTACATTTGTTCCTCTTTTTCCCCCCCATAACTCCCCTCCTCCCAGTTCCCGCCCCACCCTCCGCCCTCACTCCCCACCCACTGTCCTCATCCATAGGTGCACGATTTTTGTCCAGTCTCTTCCCGCATCTCCCACACCCCTTTCCCCCCCAAGAAGTCAGTCCATTCCCTTTCTATGTCCCTGATTCTATTATGATCACCAGATTATTTATTCACTTGATTCTTAGATTCACTTGTTGATAGATCATGTTTGTTGTTCATAATTTGTATCTTTACCTTTTTCTTCTTCTTCCTCTTCTTAAAGGATACCTTTCAGCATTTCATATAATACTGGTTTGGTGGTGATGAACTCCTTTAGCTTTTCCTTATCTGTGAAGCTCTTTATCTGACCTTCAGTTCTGAATGATAGCTTTGCTGGATAAAGTAATCTTGGTTGTAGGTTCTTGGTATTCATCACTTTGAGTATTTCTTGCCATTCCTTTCTGGCCTGCAATGTTTCTGTTGAGAAATCCGCTGACAGTCGTATGGGTATTCCCTTGTAGGTAACTGAGTTTCTTTCTCTTGCTGCTTTTAAGATTCTCTCTTTGTCTTTTGCTCTTGGCATTTTAATTATGATGTGTCTTGGTGTGGTCCTCTTTGGATTCCTTTTGTTTGGGGTTCTCTGCGCTTCCTGGACCTGTAAGTCTATTTCTCTCACCAGGTGGGGGAAGTTTTCTGTCATTATTTCTTCAAATAGGTTTTCAATATCTTGCTCTCTCTCATCTTCTGGCACCCCTATAATTCTGCTGTTGGTACGCTTGAAGCTGTCCCAGAGGCTCCTTACACTATCTTCGTATTTTCGGATTCTTTTTTCATTTTGCTTTTCTGGTTGGGTGTTTTTTGCTTCTTCGCATTTCAAATCTTTGCCTTGATTCTTGCGCTCCTCTGGTCTGCTGTTGGGAGTCTGTATAGTATTCGTTATTTCAGTCCGTGTGTGCTTAATTTCTAGTTGGTTCTTTATCATAACATCGAGGGTCTCATTAGATTTCTTGAGGATCTCACTACATTTATCGGCGACTTCTAGACAGTTCTTAAGAGACCTTAAAAGTGTGGTTCTGAACTCAATATCCTCCATTGACAGTTTTGTCCTGTTTCTTTGTCTCCGCACTTTTTATGCTTTCTTGGTGCACCCCCTAGTGGTCTTTTTGCCCGGTCTTGTTGTAGTTAAGCCTTGATTGTTGTCGGCAATACCGGGGGTGATTTGACCTCCAGGCTAACTGGCTGTGAGAGTCCGCTGTGTCTGCAGTGAGAGAGCTTCTGTGCTGAATCTCTAGGGCGGTGCTAATCTAGCGTTTGCCTGAGGCTATCCAGCAAATGGCTCTGTGCAGGGCTTGGGCGGGGCGGGTCCCTGGGGTTCTACAGGGCGGGCTAGAGGGAGCAGTTATGGCTGCTCTCAGATCCGTCCCTAGGGGCTCTGCCTCACAGAGTCCCAGCAACCACTGCAATCCTCGGAGAGAAAGCTGCCTTCGAGTTCCGACCAAAGCCAGACAGTCCCACTTCTCCCATTTGAGTCTGGGTCCCTAGAGACTCGCCCGGATCTGGAGCTCAGAGTCTGAAACTCCCTCCCGATTGAAAACAACAACCGTGCCCATCGCCTCCAGCCCGCTCCACGTGCACTCCGCACCTTAGTATTTCACTTCAGCACTGCGCCTCCTCTGAGTCTGGGTATGATATTCTCTTTCCTCCTAGTTGTAGAATTTCCACTCAGGCAGCCTTCCTGTGGTTCTGGATGATGTCCGTTCCGTCGTTTAGTTGTTTTTTGGAGTGGTTGTTCGAGGCAGCAATCTCCGGCGTTAACCTATGCCGCCATCTTGGTTTCTCCTATTTACCACTTTTCAAGATAATTGGTTACTTATCATCCTCTGAAATTGAACAGTTTTGGGTGTTTTTTAAAAAATATATTTTATTGATTTTTTTAGAGAGGAAGGGAGAGGGATAGAGAATTAGAAGCATCGATGAGAGAGCAACATAGATCAGCTGCCTCCTGCACACTCCCTACTGGGGATGTGCACGCAACCAAGGTATATGCCCTTGACCAGAATCAAACCTGGCACCCTTGAGTCTGCAGGCTGACCCACTGAGCCAAACCAGTTAGGGCGAACTATGTTTTTGTTTTAAAGTACTATTATGAACTCATGGATTTAAACATATTTGATGGGTTTCAACCAATTGCAATGATTTCTAAAAAATCTTAAACAAAATCTTAAATTTTAGAATAGTTTTAGATTTATAGGAGGGAAGATAGTACAGAGAGTTCTTATACATTTATACTCAACTAGAGGCCTGGTGCATGAATTCTTGCACTGGTGGGGTCTGGCGGGGGGGGGGGGGTTGGCCAGCTGGTCCTGCCCCTTATCTGGGTTGGGGGGGCTGATCGGGGGCCGGGTTGGCTGGGGGGAGGGGCCACGGGAGGTTGGGGGGGCCGATCGGGGCCCCAATCAGGCCAGTTGGCTGCTGCAGGGTACATCATAGCAACTGGTCACCTAGCTTTTATATATCTAGATGGTTTTTGACACAACTAGTGAACCAATAATGATATAATATTATCTACTAAAGTCCATACTTTATTCAGACTTCCTTGGGTTTTCTTATGCTGGTAAATTTTTGTATTGAATTTATTGGTGTGACACTGGTTAACAAAACCATACAGGTTTAGCCGTAGCTGGTTTGGCTTAGTGGGTAGAGCAGACTGAAGGGTCCCTGGTTTTATTCTGGTCAGGGGCATATGCCCGGGTTATGGCCTCAATCCCCATTAGGGGGCATGCAGGAGGCAGCCGATCAATGATTCTCTTTCATCATGGATGTTTCTTTTTTTTTTTTTTTATTAAATCTTTATTGTTCAGATTATTACATTTGTTCCTCTTTTTTCCCCCATAACTCCCCTCCTCCCAGTTCCCACCCCACCCTCCGCCCTCACTCCCCACCCACTGTCCTCATCCATAGGTGCATGATTTTTGTCCAGTCTCTTCCCGCATCTCCCACACCCCTTTCCCCCCCAAGAATAGTCAGTCCATTCCCTTTCTATGTCCCTGATTCTATTATGATCACCAGATTATTTATTCACTTGATTCTTAGATTCACTTGTTGATAGATCATGTTTGTTGTTCATAATTTGTATCTTTACCTTTTTCTTCTTCTTCCTCTTCTTAAAGGATACCTTTCAGCATTTCATATAATACTGGTTTGGTGGTGATGAACTCCTTTAGCTTTTCCTTATCTGTGAAGCTCTTTATCTGACCTTCAGTTCTGAATGATAGCTTTGCTGGATAAAGTAATCTTGGTTGTAGGTTCTTGGTATTCATCACTTTGAGTATTTCTTGCCATTCCCTTCTGGCCTGCAATGTTTCTGTTGAGAAATTCGCTGACAGTCGTATGGGTATTCCCTTGTAGGTAACTGAGTTTCTTTCTCTTGCTGCTTTTAAGATTCTCTCTTTGTCTTTTGCTCTTGGCATTTTAATTATGATGTGTCTTGGTGTGGTCCTCTTTGGATTCCTTTTGTTTGGGGTTCTCTGCGCTTCCTGGACCTGTAAGTCTATTTCTTTCACCAGGTGGGGGAAGTTTTCTGTCATTATTTCTTCAAATAGGTTTTCAATATCTTGCTCTCTCTCATCTTCTGGCACCCCTATAATTCTGCTGTTGGTACGCTTGAAGCTGTCCCAGAGGCTCCTTACACTATCTTCGTACTTTCGGATTCTTTTTTCATTTTGCTTTTCTGGTTGGGTGTTTTTTGCTTCTTTGCATTTCAAATCTTTGCCTTGATTCTTGCGCTCCTCTGGTCTGCTTTGGGAGTCTGTATAGTATTCGTTATTTCAGTCCGTGTGTGCTTAATTTCTAGTTGGTTCTTTATCATAACATCGAGGGTCTCATTAGATTTCTTGAGGATCTCACTACATTTATCGGCGGCTTCTAGACAGTTCTTAAGAGACCTTAAAAGTGTGGTTCTGAACTCAATATCCTCCATTGACAGTTTTGTCCTGTTTCTTTGTCTCCGCACTTTTTATGCTTTCTTGGTGCACCCCCTAGTGGTCTCTGTGTGCAGTCTTTTTTTTTTTTTTTTAAAGATGTGGATGTTTATTTGATGTTTGTATGTCTACTTGGGTATAATTATTTGTTCATGTAAATGTGGAAGTATATTCTTTTCTTTTCCCCCAAAATAAATTAAAACATTTATTTATTTATTTATTTATTTATTTATTTATTTTATGTTTTTATTGCTTAAAGTAATACAAAGGGTATTACATATGTGTCCATTCCCCCCCCCCCGCCCTAGACAGTCCCCTAGCCTCCCGTATCCCCCAGTGTCTTATGTCCATTGGTTATGCTTATATGCATGCATACAAGTCCTTTGGTTGATCTCTTACCCCCCTAACTCCTGTCCCCCAACCCTCCCCGGCCTTCCCGCTGCAGTTTGACAATCTGTTTGAGGCAGCTCTGCCTCTATCTATTATTGTTCAAAAGTTTATAATGGTCTCTATTATCCATGAATGAGTGAGATCATGTGATATTTTCCCTTCATTGACTGGCTTATTTCACTTAGCGTAATGCTCTCCAGTTCCATCCATGCCATTGCAAATGGTAAGAGTTCCTTCCTTTTTAGAGCAGCATAGTATTCCATCGTGTAGATGTACCACAGTTTTCTAATCCATTCATCTACTGATGGGCACTTAGACTGTTTCCAGATCTTAGCTATGGTGAATTGTGCTGCTATGAACATAGGGGTGCATATATCCTTTCTGATTGGTGTTTCTGGGTGTGCGCAGTCTTGTTGTAGTTAAGCCTTGATTATTGTCGGCAATACCGGGGTTGATTTGACCTCCATGCTAACTGGCTATGAGAGTCTGCTGTGTCTCCATCATGGATGTTTCTATCTGTCTCCCCCTCTCCCTTCCTCTCTGAACTCAATAAAAATATAATTTTAAAAAAATCATACAGGTTTCAAAGTGTACAACTCAATATGCTGGTAAATGTTTAGCAACTAGCTTTGGGGAGGGACTGGGTAGTATTTGATGATTCCTTAGTATAATCCTCCCACCATGGCTAATTTCAAACTACTAACATGGCATCACTGAACAAAACTGGGAACAGATGAGCAGTAGCACACATTATATACTATTTCCACCTACAGATACAACAGGCATAAATAACTCCGAGAGTAACAGTAAAATGTAGCAAAATATTTGATGAGATTTGAGTATTTATTTCCTTTTTTTAATTTTAATGTTGAGAGTATTATAGATGTTCCCCCTCCCCAACCCCCGCATTGCCCCCTTCACCCAGATCCCACACTGCCCCAGGCCTTTACTACCTATTGTCTGTGTCCATGGGTAATGCATATATCTTTGGTTACTCTCTTCCTGACTCCCTTCCCTCTGAGATTCATCAGTCTGTTCCATGTTTCCATGCCTCTGGTTCCATTTTATTCATCAGTTTATTTTGTTCATTAGATTCCTTGATCATTTAATTTTTAGATTCAATTGTTGATATAGGTTTCCTTAGGTTTTATCTAATGTCCTTTTTAATTGTCCCAGGATCCCATCCAGAACACCACAGTGCATTTCGTCGTCATGTCTCCTCGTGTCCTCTTGGCGGTGATAATTTCTCAGACCTGCCTGTGTTGAGGAGTCCTCATCAGGTATTTTGCAGAATGTGCCTCAATTTGGGCTGCGTGATGTTTTTCCCATAATTATTCTGTTGTTGTGGGTTTGGAGGAGAAGACCACAGAGGTCTCATCATATCAAATCAAGGCTACACATCATCATGACTTATCACTGCTGATGTTAACCTGGACCACCTGACTAAGGTAGTGTTTGCACGGTTCCCAATAGTAAAGTTACTCCTTCCCACTCCTTCTATACCAGTGATGGTGAACCTTTTGAGCTAGGCGTGTCAGCATTTTGAAAAACCCTAACTTAACTCTGGTGCCGTGTCACATATAGAAATTTTTTTATATTTGCAACCATAGTAAAACAAAGACTATATTTTTGATATTTATTTTATATATTTAAATGCCATTTAACAAAGAAAAATCAACCAAAAAAATGAGTTCGCGTGTCACCTCTGACATGTGTATCATAGGTTCGCCATCACTGTTTTATACTGTAGACCATAGCCCCACACTTCAGGAGTGAAGAGTTATGCTCCACCTCCTTGAGACAGAAGCATATAGACAAATTATTGGAATTTTCACATAGCAGAGATTTTTCTCTTCTCCCTCATTTATTTATTTAATCATTTACTTCTATCACTATAGACTCATGGATATTTCTTTTATTCCTTGTGATAATCCAATTCTGCTATTTTACTGCTCACTCAATTCTTCCAGTTTTGGCCAGTGAGAGTTCTTTCAGCTGGCTCGTGTCCCAATAACATACTCCAATTGTCTTTTTTTTTTTTTTCTTGAGCTCTTCCTTCTTCAAAGCTTATCTTGTATATTTTCTGTTCCAGACTTGGAATTAGCCATCCTGGCTTCTTTTTAATGGGAATGGTATTTCAAAACCACAATCTGAGTTACTAGGTATGCTCATTGATACTGGGCTGGTCATTGTTTCTAACCCTTTCCAGTGGATAAAGCAAAGGTGTCTATGTTTACTTTTAAATAAAATTTCTCATGATTTTATATTTAGAACAACAGGGTTGTTTTATTTCTTAAATTATTTGAATTATGTCTTTATTCTTCTACATTAAAAGTCTTAGTTGTCAAAGATAGAGGATAAAATTAGAGTCTCATAATTATTTATATTACCTCACATTACATTCTTGTAATAACACTAATATTGTCACTAATATAACTGAGAATAGTTCATTTTTTGTATATGCTTTCCCCATTTCTCCATTTTTAAAAAGTCTATATTAAAAATTAAATAAATAAAATAATCTACATTATCTGAGTATTGAGTATATAGACATTACATACTCTACTCTCTCCCTTTTAAGCCTCATTTAGTCTTAGTTCTACAAGTCATCATATATTTAATGCTTGCCACCAGTCCTTATGTTAATGTCTCTCTCATCATTTTGATTGTCTGAAGCTCATTCTCTAGCAATTTCCTCAGGAAGAAATCATGGGAACAGTAGCTCTTAAGTCAGCCGTGGGCAAACTACGGCCCGTGGGCCGGATCCGGCCAGTTTGAAATGAATAAAACTATTGAAAAAAAAGACCGTACCCTTTTATGTAATGATGTTTACTTTGAATTTATATTAGTTCACACAAACACTCCATCCATGCTTTTGTTCTGGCCCTCCGGTCCAGTTTAAGAACCCATTGTGGCCCTCGAGTCAAAAAGTTTGCCCACCCGTCTTAAGTTATTGATAACCGTCTGTACCCTTCATACTTAAAAGACAGTTTTAGCAGATATATGTCCTTGGCTCACATTTTCCCCCCTTGAATATCGTAACATCTGTTACTCCACATTTTTGGCATGGAATGTTGGTGTCAAAGTTTCAGGGTGATCTAATTTTCTTCCCTTTATAAACCACCTGTTCTTTTTGCTGTAATTTCACAGTATTTTTTCTTCTTTCCAGCCTAGTACATTTATTATCATTTGTGGTCAGAATTCTCAGGTACACATTACACTTTTTATAATAAAATTTTTTTTTTAAGTTGCAGGAAAGTTTCCTTACTATTCGTTTTTAGCATTTATTCTTTTTCTTTGCTTTGGTTTTCTTCTTCAGGTAATCCTACTGTCCTATGCCAGGTCTTTCTTACTTTCTTTGGTATGTCACTATTACTCAAATCTTATTATTTAAAACATGTTCCTTTTTACTTTAGTAAGGCATTTCCTATTACTTTCCTCTGCTTCAGCCTTCATTTCTGAAATGATGTTTAAAACAAAAAAATTATCTTTGTTGAAAGTATTACAAATGTCCCCTTTGTTTTTTTCCATTGATCCCCTCCACCCTGCACATGCCCCTCCCACACTTTCACCACTCCATGGGCTATGCATATCCTATCTAATAAAAGAGAAACATGGTAATTAGCCGTACCTCCGCTACCCTTCCCATTGGCTAATCAGGGCGATATGCAAATTAACTGCCAGCCAAGATGGCAGCCGGCAACCAGGCAGCTTGAAGCGAACATGAGGCTTGCCTGCTTCAGTGAGGGAAGACTCCAACGTTCCCTGCCTGCCAATGCCGGCCTCTGAGCTTGCAGTTTGAAACATTGTTACAAACATAGAAGCTAAACAAAACTCCAGAAACCTGCTTTCAGCCAGCCGGGATCTCAGAGCTGGAGTTGAAACAGTGTTTCGATTATAGAACCCAAACAAACCAGATAACTACTTTCAGCAGCCGAGGCCTAAGAACTGGAGCCAAGCCTCAGCGCTAAAGCTGGGCAGAATAAAAAAAAAAGAAAAAAAGGAGCGGTTGGGAGCTTCAGTCACCCGCCAGCCTGAAAACAGCCCTCAGCCCCTCACCCAGGCTGGCCAGGCACCCAAGCGGGACCCCCACCCTGATCCAAGACACCCTTCAGGGCAAACCAGCCAGCCCCCACCCGTGCACCAGGCCTCTATCCTATATAGTAAAAGGGTAATATGTCTCCCAGCACCGGGATCAGCGGAGCCGCGAGGCCTCCCAGCACCAGGATCAGCGTGACAGGGGGCAGTGCCCAAACCCCCTGATCGGCCTGCGGCTCTGTGTGTGACAGGGGGCGGGGCCACAACCTCCCTATCTGCCCTGCTCTGTTCATGACAGGGGAAGGCACCTCAACTCCCTGATCAGCCCTGCTCTATGCCTGATAGGGGGGAGCTCCCCAACCCCCTGATCGCCCTGCGGCTCTGTGTGTGACAGGGTGCAGCGCCCAACCTCCTGATAGGCCCTGGTCTGTGTGTGACAGGGTGCGGCACCCCAACCCCCTCCCCCTGCCAGGGGCCCTGCTCTGTGTGTGACGGGGTAGAGCCATAACCTCCCCATCTGCCCTGCCCTGAGTGTGACAGTGGCGGCGCCCCAACCACCCCCCATTGGCCCTGCTCTGTGTGTGATGGGGTAGAGCCATAACCTCCCCATTGGCCCTGCCCTGAGTGTGACAGGGTGCGGAGTGCCAACCCCCTGATCCGTCCTGCTCTGTGTGTGACAGGGGGCGGTGCCCCAACTCCCCTATCGGCCCTACTCTGTGAGTGACGGGGGGAGCTCCTCAACCCCCTGATCGGCCCTGCTCTGTGCATGACAGGGTAAGGAGCCTCAACCCCCCTGATGGGCCCTGCTCTGTGCATGACAGGGGGCAGTGCCCCAACCCCCTGATTGGCCCTGCTCTGTGCATGACAGGGGGTGGCGCCGCAACCTCCCCATCGACCCTGCCTTGAGTGTGACAGAGGGCGGTGCCCCAACCCCCCAATCGGCCCTACCCTGAGCGTGACTGAGGGTGGCATCCCAACCTCCCGATCCACCCTGCTCTGTGCATGACAGGGGGCGACGCCCCAACTCCCCAATCGGCCCTGCTCTGAGCCTGACCAGGGCTGCACCTGGGGATTGGGCCTACCCTCTGCCACCCAGGAGCAGGCTTAAGCCAGCAGGTCGTTATCTCCCGAGGGGTCCCAGACTGTGAGAGGGCACAGGCCGGGCTGAGGGACAAATTTTTGTGAACCGGGCTTCTAGTCCTATATAATAGCCTAATATGCAAACTGTCCCCTTGGGCGGTTGTTCAACCACTTGCTATGATGTGTGCTGACCACCAGGGGGCAGCATGGAGCATGGCAGGCGTCAGCAATGCGCTTTAACCTCTTGCTGGCTACCTGGGCGCTGGATGACAGGGATGGTGGTGTGGTGAGAATGCGGGGTGTGTGAGCTTGCTTTCATTCCCCCTACTCCCTCCCCCGGGACACCAGGGCTCGCATGCTGGGGAAGCCCCCACACTTAGGTGCTGGGCGCCCATGAGGAACCCAACCTACACCCACACGGCCTGTTCTGGGTGAGCTGGACCACAGCCGCCAGGACTGCAGGGACTGGTAGGGCTCCCCATGGGTTTGTGCAAGAGCTGGTCTGCGCGCCCAGCTTCCGTGCGGCACTGCTGGGCAGCCCAGAGGTCCACGCTACACCCTGGCCCACAGCGTCCGGCCACGCTCACCACATCTGTGTGGGGACTTGGGCGCCATGACTCAGGCAGAGAGGGACACGTGGGGTCCTGGGAGCCCAGGTGCTGCCCAGAGGACAGCTGGGACCTGCCCTTTCATGCCAGACGTTTGAGCTTCGATCACCAGCCAGGACTAGGGACTGCACCTGTGTACAAATTTCGTGCACCGGGCCTCTAGTATGCATATAAGTTTCCTGGTTAATCACTCCCTACCCACCCTCTGAAATTCCTCAGTCTGTTCCATTATTTTATGTCTCTGGACCTACTTTGTTCATCAGTTTATTTTCTTCATTAGATTCCACATGAGATCATGTGATACTTCTCTCTCTCTGACTGGCTTATTTTGCTTAGCATAATATTCTCCAGGTCCATCCATGTTGTTGCAAATGGCAAGAGTTCCTTTTTACATCCGTGTAATATTCCATTGTGTAGATGTACCACAGCTTCTTTTATCCACTCAACTACTCATGGGCACTTGGGTTGTTTCTAAGTCTTAGCTATTATAAATTGTGCTGCGATGAACATATGTTGCATATATTCTTTCTGATTGGTGTTTCTGGTTTCTTTGGATATATTCCTAGAAGTGGGATCACTGGGTCAAATGGGAGTTCCATTTTTAATTTTTTGAGGAAACTCCATACTGTTTTCCAGTGGTTATACCAGTCTGCATTCCCACCAGCAGTGTACTAAAGTACCCTCTTTCTTTTTAAAAAAATATGTTTTATTGATTTCAGATAGGAGAAGGAAGAGAGGGATAGAAACATCAATGATGAGAGAAACATCACCAATTGGCTGTCCCTTGAATGCCCCCACTGGGGATGGAGCCTGCAACCAGGGCATGTGTCCTGACCAGAAATTGAACCGTGACCTCCTGGTTCATAGATCCTGAGCCACACTTGCTGGAGGAAATGATTCTTTCTTTTTTATTTTCCCTAAGTTGTCACCACATTTCTGAGTTTTTCCAACCCTGCTTTATATTGTTCTTCCATGTCTTATATAATTTTCTTAATGTCTTTCAACTCATTTTTAAAAAGTATATTTTAGGTTTGTTGCTTTTAAAAATGCTCTTGATTATCTCTTTTTCCCCTTATAGTAATTTTGTGTGAACTTTGGCCTGGATAATTTTGTTCACTTTCTAACAGCTTTATTGTATACTAGTGCCCTGGTGCACATTAAAAGGGAATTAATTAGAGGAAATATTTTAATATTGCTATTTGCCCTTTCTCTATAATATAAGTGGTCAAAGATGAAAGAAAATTAGTAAAATGTATATGAAAATCTTCCTCCTGTCAGAGTCTGGGGTATGCCACGGGAACTGGAGTCAAGTCCCCGCCCACCCATGTAGCCATGAAATTGCGCGAGACCCAGACCTGGCCGGCCCCAACCCCGTCAAGCCCTGCCAGGTGGGGGGCAAGGCCTCAGGTCCCCCGGCCCAGGCCATTGGGTGCACCTTGAGGTCCCCTGACCTGGCACCAAGGCAGGGGGTGCGGCCTCAGGTCCCCTGGCCCAGTGCTGGGGCGCACGGCCTCAGGTCCTCCGGCCCGGCGCTGGGGTGGGGGAGTGTGGCCTCCGGTCCCTCATCAAGCCTTTCTGGGTGGGGGGCATGGCCTGAGGTCCCCTGTCAAGCCCTGCAGGGCAGGGGGCACGGCCTCAGGACCCACGGCCTGGCGCTGGAGCATGGCCTCAGGTCCCCTGGCCCAGTGCCGGGGCTGGGGGTGCAGCCTGAGGTCCCCCGTAAAGCCCACCAGGTGGGGGCACAGCCTCAGTTCCCCTGCCCCAGCCCAGTGCCACACAGCCTCAGGTCTCTGCTGATTGCTTGTTAAGGCTCGTTATGAAAACTCGGCCTCTGCTGTGGGCACAGCCATCTTGTGTTAAGGAATCCCTGCCTCCGTTGTGGGTGCAGCTATCTGTGGGCGCAGATATCTTGACCCTTACGGTGTGACTGTCAATTTGCATATCCCCCTTTATTAGATATTTCACATACCATAAAATAAAATTCACCCGTTTAAAGTGTACAGATCAGCGTGGGTTTTTTTGTATATTCAGAGCTGTACAACCATCACCACAGCCTGTTGTTAATTCTGATGTGTGGTTAAGTTGTACTTAACTTTTAGAAAGAAATAGGTTCAGGGTGGCTTTTCTAACTTCATAGAAGCTGCCTGTCTGTTGTTAAAGAAATAGGCCTTGCTTAATTAGTTCTTGGTTCTGGTCCTTTCTTACACTTTTATCTGGACTTTCTCTTTCCTTCTTTTCTTTATTATGCCTGTTCTCCTCAATTTCAATTCTATTCTCAGCAATTTCTCCTCAGGGTAGAACCCTGTCCTGGAAGGGAGATCTGGTGGGTCATTTTAAAAAGTTCATTAAAGACTAGACTACTCCACCCCTTTCAGACCTTCTGACCAAAAGCCCCTTGTATTTGCCCAGGTGTTTTTTTAATCCTCACCTGAAGACATGCATTTTTAAATTGACTTTAGAGCCATAACCAGTTTGGCTCTGTGGATGGAGCGTCGGCCTGCAGACTGAGAGGTCCCAGGTTCGATTCCGGTCAAGGGCATGTACCTTAGTTGCAGGCACATCCCCAGTAGGGGGTGTGCGGGAGGCGGCTGATCGATGTTTCTCTCTCATCGATGTTTCTAACTCTCTATCCCTCTCCCTTCCTCTCTGTAAAAAAATAAAATAAAATAAAATAAATAAATTGACTTTAGAGAAAGAGGAAGGGAGGGAGAGAGAAAAATAAAATCAATGTGAGAGTGAAACATCACACAAGCCCTGACTGGGATTCAAACCCAAACCCTTTCAGTGCACAGGACCACACTCCAACCAAGCCACACTGGCCGGGGCTCATCCAGTTTTCATTGGTGGTAAAACTGTTCCTAATTCAAGTGTTGTTCTTAAATTGGACTGCCATGCTTTTTCGTGAATACCTATTTGCTGTTTGGAATTCTTGTGTTTGTCAAGTTGTTTACATCGTCTGTCAACTCTTCTGCTTTCTTCCACACAGATGCCAATCACCTGTTGATCTTGTGCTAAGGGTGATTTCCCTTACCTGTTTAGTGTGAGGGTCATGGGAATACACTGTCACCTAGTTCTGTTGTGAATACTATCTGTCAGTTTTCTTTTGTGTTTTTATTAAAGTACTAGAGGCCTGGTGCATGAAATTTGTGCATGGGTGGGGTCCCTAGGCCTGGCCAGCGATCAGGGATGATTGGGGACAGGCCAATCAGGGCCAGGCCAGAGAGGAGGTGACAGTCACCGGATCGGATGTGGAAGGAATGGACTCTGGACACTGATGCTGCCATCATCAGCACCCCGCCACCACACAGTTTCCTGCCTCTCCCCTCCTCCTTCCCTCACTGCCACACTGCCACCGGGGCAGGCAGGCAGAGGGTCGATTGGGGCCTGCCAGCTGGGAGTAGGGAAAGAGCATGGGAGGTTGGCCACCGGCCCCGAGGAGGGAGCTGGCCCTCAGCCCCTTAGGAAAGGGGCTGCCTTTGCCACCACCCACCCCCAGTTCCCTGTCCCAGCCCGGGGCCCGAAGGCCCCAGTGGGGTTGGGAGAGGAGGTGACGGTTGCCGGGCCAGGGGCGGAAGGAATGGACGCCAGATGCCGACACCACCATCGTCAGCACTCAGGCACCGTGCGGTTCCCCACCTCCCCCACTCCTCTTTCCCTTGCCACCGCGCGGCCACTGTGGCAGGTGGGTGGTGGGCTGATTGGAGCCTGCCGGCCAGAGGGAGGGGCAGGGCGCAGGAGGTTGGCCGCCAACCCCAAGGAGGGAGCTGGCCCTCAGCCCCCCTGGGAAAAGGGCCGCATCCACTGCCACCCACCCCTGGTTCCCCAACCCAGCCCAGGGGTCAGGCCCAATCAGGCAATCGGAGCCTGCCAGCCAGGGGGAGTGACTGCAGGTGGTTGGCTGGCCAGGGGAAGTTGGCCGTGGGAGTGTATTGACCAGCAGGGGGCCACTCCTGTGTTGGGTGTCTGCCCCAGGTATTCAGTGCACATCATAGCAACTGGTCATTCTGGTCACTTAAGCTTTTATATATATAGATAGACTAGTGGCCTGGTGCATGAAATTCGTGCATGGAGTGGGGCTTCCCTCAGCCCAGTCTGCACCCTCTCCATTCAGGGACCCCTTGGGGGATGTCCAACTGCAGGTTTAGGCCCAATACCATAGGACATGCCTCTCGCAATTTGGGACCGCTGGCTCCTAAACCACTCACCTGCCAGCCTGCCTGATAACCCCTACATCTGCCCTCCTGCCTGATTGCCCCCAACTGCCCTCCCCTGCTGGCCAATTTGGTTATGATTGGTCAGTTTCTATTCCAGTCAGCGTCAAAAGCTCTGCCTCCTAGGCAGCCATTGGCTCCTCACAGTTCACCCAGATTTTGTTCTTATTGGTCGGTTTCTATGCCAGTCAGTGTCTCTGGGCCTATCTCTCGGCCTGATCAGAGAGGCGGGGCTGGTCCGCAACCCCCTCAGCAGTCAGTGCTGGGACACAACAGCAACCCAGCACTGACTACAGGACTTCTGGTGTTCGGTCGAGCCTTCGGTTAGTCGTTACAAAACCTGCATTTTTATATAGTAGGATAACATACATGTAGAAAAAACACATATAGTATATAACTCAATAAATTTTCACATCTGAACACATCCATGTAATCAGAACCCAGATCAAGATAGAAAACTTAGTACTAATTCCTCAGAAGTCCACTTAAGGTTGCCATTCCATTCACAAGCCCCCACTAAGGATGAACACCACACAGGCTTTTAATCAGCAAAGAGAAATTTCATCTGTTTGAACTCTATACAAATGGAATCACACGGTATATACCAGTGGTCCTCAACCTTCTGGCCCTTTAAATACAGTTCCTCATGTTGTGACCCAACCATAAAATTATTTTCGTTGCTACTTCATAACTGTAATGTTGCTACTGTTATGAATCGTAATGTAAATATCTGATATGCAGGATGGTCTTAGGCGACCCCTGTGAAAGGGTCGTTCGACCACCAAAGGGGTCGCAACCCACAGGTTGAGAACCGCTGGTATATACTCTTTTGTGTCTGGCTTTCTTCACTCATATATAAATATGTTTACAAAATTCAGCTATACTTGTTCCCGATGGCTGAAAAACTACCATTAGTATAAACTTTTTGCTATAGGATTTCATTGTGTAATATAGCAACATTTATTTATCCATTCTATTATGTATGTGCATTTGAGTAGTGTCCAGTTTGGGGTATTACAAGCAATGCTGCTATGAACATTATTGTGCAAGTCTTTTGTGAACGTACAGTCTCACACTCTTAAATATATACCTACCTAGGAGTGAAATTGCCAGGTCATGGGGTTGTACATATGTTCAACTTTTTTGCATCACTATCGCTACCACAACACTAGACTCTCTATTTTTGTTTTCTTTCTTCTATGGACTTTGGGCTTATTCTGTTCTTGTTTCCCTCAAATTCTTAAGGTAGGGCCTCAGATAATTGATTTTTTATATTTTTTTTCTAATACAAGTACTAAAAGTTATACATTTCCCTCTCACACTGCTTTGGTTGTATTCCACAAATTTTGATATTATATTTTCATTTTCTTCAGTTAAAAATATTTTTAATTTTCCTTGTGATTTCTTCTTTGACCCAGTGTTATTTATAAGTGTTGTTTAATTTAAAAACATTTAGGGCCCTGGCCAGTTTGGCTTAGTGGATGGAGACTGAAGGGTCTGGGGTTTGATCTCGGTCAAAGGCACATACCTTGGTTGCAGGTTTGATCCCAGGCCCTGGTTGGGGTGCATGCAGGAGGCAACGAGTCGATGTGTCTCTCTCACATTGATGTTTCTCTCTCTCTCTCCCCCTCCCTTCCTCTCTCTCTAAATATCAATGGAATAATATCCTCCAGTGAGGATTAACAACAACAAAAAATTAGGGATTTCCCAGGTAAATTGTTATTGATTGCTAATTGAATTCCATTGTGGTCAGAGAACATTTTCAGTGTGATTTCAATCTTTGAAAATTTATTGAGACTTAATAGATGGCCCAGAATATGGTCTGGCTTGGTGATTGTACAATTGTGTATTTGAAAAAAAGGTGTATTTTGCAATTGTTGGATATATTTTTCTATAAATGTCAAATAGGTAAGGCGGCTGCTAGTGTATTATGTCTTTATTAATTTTCTGTCCATTAATTCTATCAATTACTAAAAGAAGCGTTAAAATCTCCAACTATGATTATAGATTTGTCTATTTCTTCATTTAATTCTGTTAACTTTTTCTTCATGTAATTTGAAACTTGTTAGGCACAAACATGTTTATGATTGCTATGTCTTCCTGATAAAGTGCCCCTTTTATCAGTATAAAATGTCTTTTTTTATATCCAGTAATAACTTTTGTCTTGAAGTCTACTTTATCTAACTGTAGCTACTAATGCTTTCTGTTAGCACAATATATCTTTTTCAATTTTTTACTATCCACCAATCTGCGTCCTTATACTTAAAATGCATCTCTTACCTCACGTAGCAATATGTTTACAGATACATCTCCTAGGGCAAAGGAAACTAAGGAGAAAATAAAAAAAGGGACTATATCAAAATAAAAAGCTTCTGCAGAGCAAAAGAAACTATCATCAAAATGAAAAGAGAACCCACTGAATGGAAGAACATATTTGCCAATGATACATCTGATAAAGGTTAATATCCAAAATATATAAAGTACTCATACAACTCAACAAAAGGAAGACAAACAATCAAATTAAAAAATGGGCAGGGGACCTGAATAGACATTTCTCCAAAGAGGACATACAAATGGCCAAGAGACACATGAAAAAATGCTCAATGTCACTAATCATCAGATAAATGCAAATTAAAACTACAATGAGATATCACCTCACGTCTGTCAGAATGGCTATCATCAACAAATCAACAAGTGCTGCAAGGATGTTGAGAAAAGGGAACCCTAGTTCACTGCTGGTGGGAATTCAGATTGATGCAGCCACTATGGAAAACAGTATGGAGTTTCCTCAAAAAATTAAAAATGGAATTTCCATTTGACCCAGCGATCCCACTTCTGGGGATATATCCCAAAAACCCCAAAACACCAATCAGAAAGAATATATGCACCCTATGTTCATAGCAGCATTATTTACAATATCTAAGATTTGGAAACAGCCCAAGTGCCCATCAGTAGATGAATGAATACAAAAGGTGTGAAATTTACACCATGGAATACTATGGAGCGGTAAAAAAAGAGGGATCTCTTACACTGTGGGACAGCATGGATGGACCTGGAAAATATTATGCTAAGTGATATAAGCCAAACTGAGAAAGACAAATCTCACTTACCTGCAGAATCTATTGAACAAAATGAATTGACCAACAAAATACGACCTGAAGCATAGAACAGACTGACATACCTCGATGTAGGGTTGGGGGATGAAAAGAGATAAACCAAAGAACTTATATACTTACTAGAGGCCCGGTGTATGAATTCGTGCATGGGTGGGGTCCCTCGGCCTGGCCTACCATCAGGGCCAATTGAGGGCAGCTGGCCGGGGGAAGGGACGGCAGGAGGTTGGCCCTAGCAGCAAGCTAACCATTGGCCAATTCTGAGAGGAATTGGGCTCCCTCCTCCCTCCTGTCTGGGTCCGGGGTGCGGGTGAACCAGATTCGGGGCTGTCAGGGCCTCGGCAGCAAGCTAAGGCAGGGCCGATTCCATGAGGAATTGGGCTCCCTCCTCCCTCCTGTCTGGGTCTGGGGTGCGGGTGAACCAGATTCGGGGCTGTCAGGGCCCCAGCAGCAAGGTCTGGGACAGTGCGCATCATAGCTACCAGCAGGTCGTCTGGTCATCCAGTCCTAATGGTCACTTAGGCTTTTATATATAGAGAGATGCATAACCCATGGACATGGGAAATAGGGTAGTGAAGATCTGAGGGGTGGTAGATGCTGGGAGGAGGGGGGGGGGGGAATTGGAGATGCCGGTAATACTATCAGCAGTAAAAAATATATTTAAAAAAGAAAATGAGATAATTGAAAATCTAAAAAAAATAAAATGCATCTCTTATAGACAGCCTGCAGTTGAGTCTCATAATCAATTTCTGATTTGTCTAATGATCTGATTTCTAATTTGAAAGTTTATTGGGTTGGCCTGAGTCAGTGTGGCTCAGTTGGTTAGATTGTTGTTCCAAGCACCAAAGGGTCTCGGGTTCGATTCCTGGTCAGGGCACATACCCAGGTTGTAGACTCAATCCCTGGTAAGGACAAATAGAAAGCAACCAATATCTCTCTCTCTCTCCCTCTCTCCCCCTCTTCCTCTCTCTAGAATCAATGAAAAGCATATCTTCGGGTGAGATTTAAAAATAAAAAAAGTGTTTGTTGCATTTATATTTAAGATAATTACTGATATGGCTGGATTGGAGTCTACCATTCCACTACTGGATTTCTGTTCATCTCTTTTTGTTCCTCTGTTCATTCTTTCTGGCCTTTTAATTTCGTTACTGACTACAGCTTTGTTTCTGCATTATTTTAAAAAAATAGACTATTTTTAGAGCAATTTTAGGTTTACAGCAAAACTGAATGGAAAGTACACAGTGTTCCCATATACTCCTGCCTCCACACAGCAACAGCCTCTCCCACCATCAATATCCTGATCAGAGTGATACATTTGTCACAACAGATGAACTTACACTTATCATCATCACCCAAAGTCCCTAGTTTTACATTAGAGTTCACACTTGATGATGTACACTCTATGGGTTTGGACAAATGTATGATGACATGTATCCACCATTATAGTATCATAGAGAATAGTTTCACTGCCCTAAAAATCCTCTGTGCTCCACATCTTCATATCCTTCTCCTCTAGCCCCTGGTCCTTTTATTGCCACATTAGAGGCCCGGTGCATGAAATTCATGTATGGGTAGGGTCCCTAGGCCTTCTGGCTACCAGCAGGGACTGTCCTTCGTTCTGTGCCGCCCCCTGGTGGTCAGCGCACGTTACAGTGAGAGATCGAACTCCCAGTTGAACCCCCAGGGGGACACTTTGCATATTAGCCTTTTATATATAGACTAGAAGCCCGGTACACAAAATTCATGCACTGCGGGGGGGGGGGGTCCCTCAGCCCAGCCTGTGCCCTCTCACAGTCCAGGAGCCCTCGGTGGATGTCTGACTGATGGCTTAGGCCCACATCCTTAGCGCTGCTGTGGAGGCGGGAGAGGCTCCCCAGCTGTGAGCCCAGCTCAGGGCTTCTGACTGAGCAGCTCTCCCCCTGTGGGAGTACACTGACCACCAGGGGGCAGCTCCTGCATTGAGCATCTGCCCCCTGTGGTCAGTGCACGTCGTAGCGACTGGTCATTCTGCCGTTCAGTCGATTTGCATATTAACATCATATTAACATCTTATTATATAAGTTTTGCCTTTTCCAGACTATCATATAGGTGGAATCATATATATGTAGCCTTTTCAGATTGGCTTCTTTCACATTAATATGCAATTAAGGTTCTTCCATGTAGCCGAAACCGGTTTGGCTCAATGGATAGAGCGTTGGCCTGCGGACTGAAAGGTCCCAGGTTCGATTCCGGTCAAGGGCATGTACCTGGGTTGCGGGCACATCCCCAGTAGGAGATGTGCCGGAGGCAGCTGATCGATGTTTCTCTCTCATCAATGTTTCTAACTCTCTATCTCTCTCCCTTCCTCTCTGTAAAAAATCAATAAAATATATTTTAAAAAAAAAAAAGGTTCTTCCATGTATTTTGATGGATAGCTCTTTTTTTTTTTTTTTAACAATGAATACTGCTATTTCATTGTCTGGATGTACCACAGTTTATCCATTCTCCCATTGACAACATTTTGGCTGTTTTCCAAGTTTTGGCAATTATCAGTAAAGCTGCCATAACCCTTTGTGTGCAGGTTTTTGCATGGACCTGTTCTCAACTCATTTGGGTAAATATCAAGGAGCACAATTACTGGACCATATGGAATGAGTATGGTTTGATTTGTAAGAAGCTGAGAAACTGTCTTCTAAAGTGGTTGTACCATTTTGCATTTCTACCAGCACTGAATAAGAATCCCTGTTGCAGCTTGATCCCCAGGGGGGTGGGGGGCGCGTGGGAGGTAGCTGATCAGTGATTCTCTCTCATCATTGATGTTTCTTTCTCTCCCTTCCTCTCTGAAATTAATAAAAATATATTTTTTAAAAAGAATCCCTGTTGCTCCATATCTTTGCTAACATCTGGTGTTCTCAATGTTTTCTATTTCAGTCATCTTTATAGGGGTGTAGGGGTATCACTGTTGTTTTAATTTGCAATCCCCCAATGCCACATGATGTTGAGCATCTTCTCATAGGCTTATTTATTCATGTATATTTTCTTTGGGGAGGTGCCTGTTCAGGTATTTTGCCCATTTTTCTTAAATTGGGGTGTTCAGCCCTAGCCGGTTTGGCTCAGTGGATACAGCGTCGGCCTGCGGACTGGGGGGTCCCAGGTTCGATTCCGGTCAAGGGCATGTACCTTGGTTGCGGGCACATCCCCAGTAGGAGGTGTGCAGGAGGCAGCTGATCAATGTTTCTCTCTCATCGATGTTTCTAACTCTCTATCCCTCTCCCTTCCTCTCTGTCAAAAATCAATAAAATATATTTTTTTAAAAAATTGGGGTGTTCATTTCCTTATTGTTGAATTATAAGAATTCTTTGTACATTTTGGATTAACAGTCTTCTATCAGATGTTTCTTTTGCAAATATTTTCCACTAGTCTAGAGCTTGTCTTCATATTTTCTTGATGCATTATTTAAGGGTTGCTCTAAGGCAACAATTTTCAACCTTTTCATTTTGTGGTATACATAAACTAATTACTAAAATTCTGTGGCACGCCAAAATGTTACATGTTTTGCTGATCTGACAAAAATGGGTATAATTTTTGTCTTTCTTTTTTAAGATATATTTTTATTGATTTAAGAGAGGAAGGGAGGAGAGAGATAGAAACATCAATGATGAGAGAGAATCATCAATTGGCTGCCTCCTGCACTGGGATGGAGCCCACAACCCAGGCATGTGCCCTAACTGGGAATCAAACCATGACTTCCTGGTTCATAGGTCGATGCTCAACCACTGAGCCACACTGACCAGGAATGTATAATTTTGATTCATTTACATTGGATAGCTATTGTTGTGTTGGCTGTTGTCTTTTTTTTATTTGATAATCTAAGGGAAAAGAGGTCAGTGCCCGACTCAATAGTCAGGTATTCCATGTTTTAAAAATTCTTGTGGCACACCAGTTGAAAATCGCTGCTCTAAGAAATACAATCATCCCTAACCTCCCAGTCTACTTGTCATTAATATACTATGTGACAGCCTCAAAGATGGACCCCAATGATCCCAGTCTCCAGGTATTCATGCTCTTACGTAGTCCCCTCACACTGTATTGGGGTTGGTGACCAATGGAATATGGCAGAAGTCATGGTTTGCAACTTTCAACATTAGGTTTTAAAAGATAATGAGGCTTCTCGCCCTGGCCAGTATGGCTTAGTTGGTTGGGTATTGTCCCATGCACCACAATGTTGCCAGTTCGATTCCTGGTCAGGGCACATGCTCTGGTTGTGGGCTTGATCCTCAGTAGGGGGCTGCAGGAGGCAGCCAACTGATGTTTGTTTCTCCCTCCCTCTCCCGCTCTCCCTCTTTCCCTCCCTCCCTCTTTCTCTCCCTCCCTCCCTCCCACTTTCCCTGAAAAGCAATGGAAAAAATATCCTCAGGTGAGGATTAATAAAACAAAAAAAAGTATTTTAAAAAAAGAAACTTGGTTGTTCTCTCTTGAATCATTCACTGAGGAAACGAAGCTCTTAAGCTGTGAGCAAACCTATAGAGAGACCCACATGGGAAGGTTTCTTGCCAACAGCCACATGGATGAGTGAATGAGCTGGAAGCAGATCCTCTAGCCTCAGTCAAGCTTTCAGAAGACTGCAGCCCCAGCTGACAGCAACCTTAGGATAGCCTAATCAAGAACCAACCAGTTAAGTTGCTCCTGGAGTCCTCACCCTCAGAAACTATGTGTGACAATAAATGTTTATTATTTTAAGTTGCTAAGTTTTAGAGTCATTTGTTAACAACAATAGGTAATTGCACCACTTCACATAAAATAGAACTATCTCACAAAAAATAATTCCATTTACTCCCTGTCTTTTTTGCTATAGCTGTCAATATCATTTTTTTGTTTAAAGAAGCCATATGTAGTTTTTAAAAGTTGGAAGTGAGAGGATATAACCCTTGGTATTTACCCCCTAATTACCATTTCTGCGTTCCTCATTCTTTTTTTTAAAGGATAGTTTATTGATTTTGAGAGGAAGGGAGAGGGAAAGAGGGTGAGAAAGAGCGATGTGAGAGTGCAACATAGATCAGCCGCCTCCTGCACGGGCATGTGCCCTTCATCAGGAATCAAACCGGCAACCCCCTGGTGCACAGGACGCCGCCCATCCAACTGAGCCACACCGGCCAGGACTCTTTATTCTTTATTGAATATCCAAGTTTCTATCTGGTATCATTCCTTTCAGACTTAAGAACTGGCATTTCTCATGATGCCAGTTTCCTGATGAAGAATTCCTTGGCTATCATTTATCTGAAAATGTCTTAATTATGCCTTCATTTTTATGGATATTTTCACTGCATATAAAGTTCTGGGAAGAAAAGGTCCCCCCCCCCCCACCAGCACTTTAAAGATGTTGCTCCACTATCACTGGCTTCCATTGTTACTAATGGAAACCCAGTAACAATTCCTATCATTATTCTGCTATTTGTAATGTGTACTTTATTTCTGGCTGCTTTCAAGACTTTCTCTTTTTCTTTGGTTTTTAGCAGTTTGACTATGATGTGCCTATATGTGGGTTTATTTGTATTTAACATGCTTGGGACTTCTGCAATTTCGGAATCTGTATATTTGTGTTTCACAGATTTGAGAAAAATTTCAGCCATCATTTCTTCAAATTTTTTTTCTGGCCCCTTCTCTCTCTTTCTCCTCTCTATTGGTATGGTATTTCAATTGCATGTACGATAGACCTTTATACATTGTTCCACAAGTCACTGAGGCTATGTTTTTTAAAAATATATAATTTTATTGATTTCAGAGAGACGAGAGGGAGAGAGAGAACTATCAATGATGAGAGAGAATCATTGATCAGCGCCTCCTGCACACCCCCTACTGGGCATCAAGCCTGCAACTCAGGCATGTGCCCATATGTGCCCTGACTAGGAATTGAGCTATGACCTTACGGTTCACAGGTCAACGCTCAACCACTGAGTAACACCAGCCTGGCGAGGCTATGTTTTTCCCAATCGTTTTTGTTTTTCAGATAGGCTAATTTGTGTTGATTTATCTTCAAGTTAACTGACACTTTCTTCTGTCATTTCCAATCTCTTAAGCTTATCCAATGATTTTTAAAGTTCGGATACCATATTTTTTGTTCCAGATTTTTTTGTGTATAGTCTCTACCTCTCTGCTGAGACATCTTATCTTTTAATTCTTTACAAGCATATTTTCCCCTCTGCCCTGAGCACAGAAATAAGCTGCTTTAAAGTCCTTGTCTGCTAATTTCAACATCTGAGTCATCTTGGGATTGGTTTCCATCAATTGCTTTTCCTCTTGAGTATAAGTCACATTTTTCTGTTTTTTTCCCCATATGTTTAGTTTATGATTGAATACAAGACTTCGTAAATGGGTATGTTATACAGATTCTGAATTGTTTCATTCCACTAGAGTATTGATTTTTCATTTTAGCAGGCAGTTAATTTATCTAAAACCAAATTCCAAATTCTATTTCCTCTGCATTGGGTAGTAGCTGCATTTTCCATTCAGTTATTTTAGCCCTCCCTAGGGTGCTTGGAACCTATCCTATGCATGTGGAGCTTGAGTCAGCCAGAGATGTGGGCAGATTTATGTAAAGAATTAGGACTCCTCCTCTGTGGTTCTCTTCTTTCTGGGATATTCTTCTCACCTCTCAGTTGCTATAGTCACCCAAACTCAGTTCTCTCATTGCACAACCAATAAGACTGTAAGTTTCTATCCAAATTTTACCTACTCCCATCACAGCATCTGTAGCCTGCCCATGGGTGAAAAGCCATAAAAAACACACACAGAAAAACCACTCTTCAAATTGACCACGCTTCTTTTCTCTGTGCTATATTTGAAACAGCCCTAGAACTTGGAATATTAAGGCCTGAATTAAAATCCTAGCCTCGCCACATTTTAGCTATGTTGACTTTGCATATGTCAGTTCTCAGACACTATTTCCTCATACTAAAACGTGGTTAAAATGTCTGCTTCATGGGATTAAGATCAAATGAGATAATACATGAGATAAGGAAACTGAGGCTCAGAGAGGCTACATGATGTCCTACCAAGTAACAGGAGTAATTGGTTACCCCAGCTCTGTCTGTACTTTTTCTGCTAAAACCATATTACTTTCATCTTTCTAAAGACCACCCTTCACCTTTCCCTCCCAAAGACACCTTCAAGTATTTCTATGATCTAATTATCAATTTGGGCACCAAGAATACAGTAAGTCAAAATCCCTGGCCTCAAGAAGTTCCAAGTACCACTCTTATCTTCTAAGTGTTGACTGACCTCCAGTCTATGTCTGCTTTTGGTCACTCTCCAGTGCCTTTAGGTAGTTATTTAGTTATAGCTTTTCCAGTCTGTAATTGTTAACTGTAGGAGGTGCTAACCTAATACAACCTATTCTGCTAATACCAGAAGCGGAGCTGTTATCCGTGGATTTTTGGTTTTACTATCTAGTTGCTCAGTCTGTTTTTATGCCATAATATTTGGAGAGGTTCAAAACCTACACTTCTCCACTGCCCCAATCCTCCCAGAATCATCAGCTATTTATTTTACTAGTAAGTGAAATAAAGTACTAAGTCTTCATGTTACTCAGAATCTTTATCCAGATTACTTCTGCTCCTAAAGGACAGTGATATTTGGTCAGAATTTCATTCCTGGGGAAATAAGGAACCATACTGTAACTACTTTCCTCCCAGCCCGTCATACCTGATGTTGTCCTGGCTACTCCCTGATCTGGTAAAGCTCCCAACTTCCGATGCTGATCATACCAGTCATTCACTGTCATGGTTGCCAGACTTGGATAACCAGCTCCAAATACTCTGCAAAAACCACATTGTATTTAGGACACTAAACATAAATAGCACTATTAAAAAGTCTCTTCTCTTTAGTGGCAAAGCCTATGTCTGTTTTATCCTCCCACCCCTAACCAGGCATCTTCTGAGGAGTTGTGCAAACTCCTGTGAGGATATGTAAAAAGAGGCATCCAGGAAAGGGCATTAAAGTATTTTCATGAGATGATAAATAGCCCAGGATAATCTCCCAATAAGCAATTCCAGAGGCCAATGCCCCACAGAGCAGCGATGATACTGTGAAAAGGGTACTTATAGTTGGTGAGTCTAAAAGGTACGCAGAGGAAGGAGACTCTCTCTCCCGCCCCCCCAGACCCCCCAGAAAAGCACCTCAAGAACTCAGATAAGCAAACATGTCGTTTTGAGAACTGTAGCTGAAGGCAATGGGAAAAAATTTTAAAGTGTACAATTCTCCATTTGATTCCTTCCTTCTTCGTTTTTAATTAATTAACAGATTATTTTTATTAGTTTCCTTTTGAGATCTTTTTAAGCTCAGGTTTGTGAGGGAAATGTGTGCTGAAGGCCAAAGACTGGGAAATTACTAGAAGAGATAATATCCCTTTGATGAAAGAACAGCCTCCAAGGCAAAGTCATGCCTTCTTAATAATGCCCATTCTGCTTGGCACCATGCACTGCAAATGAACCACAAAAGCAAGGGGCTTGCAAAGGCACCCTACTTTTTAGTACTACCTACTTGGCTTGGGCCGCATCCCGAGTGAGAATAAAGGGTTTCATTGGAGGCCTGGACGGACGAGATGAATGAGAAGTTGATGCCTAAAAAGGAAATTAACTATCAGAAGTGTATTTGCCTTTGCCCATCCCACTGTGCAGCCTCTTAGGTCTTCAGGTGCTCGAAAAGCACTGGATTCAAAATTCAGTTACTCCCTCCATATCTGTCCCTGAGACATATCAGCAGATATTAATGATGGAGGTTGCTTAGCTCTCTTGAGGACACCCGAGTACCTTGCTGAAGAGAGAGAAAGAGAAAGCTCACTCAGGAATCATCTCACCACAAGTAAAAAATTATTTGACTTTAAAATGCGCCCCCTCCAAAGGAGATGCCAAAGGCTTCTTCCATGATCCATCTTAATCCCTTGAGATAAATTTTAAGTCCCTTTCCTTAGCCTGGCCTTTAGTGCTAAAGTTCAATTATGACCCTGTAATTATGCTATTAACTGTCAAGAACCCCTTAGGGTACTTTAGAAGTGGATGTCCCTAAATGCAAGGGGGAGAATGGGTTAGCAGTTTTCATATATAGGTGTATAGAAATGTTTCAAGGAACCCTGGCTATCCAGGCACACAAAGAATCAAAATCTGGTCAATGAAAAGGTGTTCACTTGGTTCAAGCTCCATCACTCCCAGAGACAATCTCAATACCAAATGAGAGAGCATGAGAAAAGAAAAAACAGCCCTAATCGGGTTGGTTTGGTGGATAGAGCGTTGGCCTGTGGACTGAAGGGTCCCACGTTCGATTTTGGTCAAGGGCATGCACCTTGGTTGTGGGCACATCCCCAGTAGGAGGCAGCTGATCAATGTTTCTCTCTCATCGATGTTTCTAACTCTCTATCCTTCTCCCTTCCTCTCTGTAAAAAATCAATAAATAGCCCTGTCCGGTTTGGCTCAGTGGATGGAGCGTCGGCCTGCAAACTAAAGGGTCCTGGGTTTGATTCCAGTCAAGGGCACAGGCCTGAGTTGTGGGCTCAGTCCCCAGTAGGGGGCGTGCAGGAGGCAGCTGATCAATGATTTCCTTTCCCTTCCTATCTGAAATCAATAAAAATATATTTTAAAAAAAGCAATAAATTTTAAAAAGAAAAAAAACAGCAGCAAAGAAAGGGTCAGGGGAGGACCCAGAAGAGTCCAGCCTCATACTGTTTAAAACCACTCTAGATATGCTCAAGGAGCCTCAAGATTGTTCATTCTTTAATCCTTTAACATGAGGAACTAGTAGGTTGATGTTACCCTGAGGCAAAAGCTCCTGGGCTAATTAGTACAAATCAAAACCTCAGGAGGTTTCCCTGAGGACTTAAATAAATGCCTGTGACCAGCTGATAAATTCAACTCAATTCCTCTTATATCAGAACCAAAAAGTAAGTAGCAGCAGAGCCTAATCTTTTGAAGCAGCAGCTCCAAAACAGGGTCATGATGTTCAAAGACAGCCAAAGCTGTAGGGCACCAGGTGTTCTTCACCAGTATGCCCAACATTTTGCTGTGTCTCATACTGGGGGATCTAAAGGCGTGAGTGTGCATCGCTATGCATGGTTAAACTGGGATTCATCTTCTTTCTACTCATCTCTCTCTCTCCAGCTCCACTTTTCTTCTCTATTCCCATCCTATTCCTCTTTTCCTTTATAGTCAAGCAGATTTTAAAAGCCTATCTCCCTATGCCTCCTTCAGCAGTTATGACTTCCCATAGCCCAAACCAACTTTTACTTCAGGGAAATCTCCCTCCCCCGATGCATGTCACAAAATTACAAATGACTAAAAGTGCGTTACAGGTTAGTAGGCACTGGGGAACACAACTGTAAACCAGAGAGAAAGCTACCTTAGTGAACCTTCAGCCTTCTTCCATTGAACTTAATAAGAACAATGATTTTATGAAGAGTCAAAAGCATTTAAATCTGATTATTGTCCTATAGAACATTCAAATCTCTGATAGCAGTTTTTTGAATTATATAGCAGTGAACAGACTTACCTCTTTTGAAGAGTCTTTTCTTCTCAGGATATCCATCTCCTGGTCAATGCTCTCAATCTCTTCTAAGCAGATACCAATCCACCTTCGAAGGTGAAGGAGGTAATACTCACGAACATGCTCATCATCTGCTTCACCACTTTCGACAGCAGATTTCATTTCAGACAACCTACGCTCCATCTCCTTCTTCTGCTTGTATCTGTTCCACAGGAAAGCATTACCCGTGAACTTAAAAATAAAGAGGTATTCCTTCAAAAGAAGGCCACAGTAAGATTTTAGCTTTACATGCCGAAACCGGTTTGGCTCAGTGGATAGAGCATCGGCCTGTGGACTGAAGGGTCCCGGGTTCGATTCCGGTCAAGGGCATGTACCTGGGTTGCGGGCACATCCCCAGTGGGAGATGTGCAGGAGGCGGCTGATCGATGTTTCTCTCTCATCGATGTTTCTAACTCTCTATCTCTCTCCCTTCCTCTCTGTAAAAAATCAATAAAATATATATTTAAAAAAAAAAAAGATTTTAGCTTTACAAGTGACCAGAAAGTCAGCACGCCAATTTCCACTTTGGCAATAGTATAGATTCTGTACTTCAGAACTAGCCACCAAGGCAGTTCTCTCAAGACTACAAGGCAAGGAAGGGATCAGCAGCAGCTGAGAAATACATCTGAAGCCAGAAAAGTATAGACATAACCTGATTTGAGCAACTCCTCATCCTCTTTAGAGATGGAGTGCCTTAGTCATTTTATATCAACCTTTACTAGGTTGGGTGTTTAGTACCACATAATGTCCATTTGGGAATTAGAACTTCAAAGAATCATAGAATCTTAGGGGTCATTTACCTGCCACTGATGTAGGAATTCCTTATGAAACAGCCTAAAAAATGATCTTTTCTTTTCTGCTGAGCAAAATATTCCTAGCTCTTCTGATGCATCTTAATATAAAGTCTCATAACCACCTTGCCTACCTTTCTCAGGATGCATTCTAGTATCTCATCTATCATTCATTTAACAAATATTTACTGAGTACCTATTATATGACAGGCACTGTTCTCAGTGCTGGAGATACAGCTGTATATACAAGTCCTTACTCTTCTGAAGCTTTCGTTCTAGTGGGAGAAGACAAAAAGAAACAGATGAGGAGTCAGGTGGTGATAAGTGCTATGAAGAAGCAAAAACCAAGGTAGAATGGATACACTGATGGTGTGAAGACAGTGGTGCTATTATATACAAGATGATCAGGAAAGACCTCTCTGAAGAAGTGACATTTGAGCAAAGATTTCAAAGAAATTGGTAAGTAAGCCATGTCAATATCTGGAAGGGTATTCTTTTTTTTTTACAGGAGAAAATTAAGTTTTAATAGATGTGCATGGGGAACTCACATTAAGTGTGTAAATTTCAAAGACAGTGAGGCAACATTGGGTATATAACATTTTTGGGCAAATAAGAAAGGAGTGGGGAAGGGGTATTAGATTTCAGAAGTGAGAATGGGCGATTTACTGGTAGTTGAGGAAGAGTAGAACATGCATGGCATGGCAAGGAAGTCCTTGCTAGGTGACTCAGAGACAATGGGACACAGAGGATATCTCGCTAACAGGTGCCTGCCGGAAGCCCTCTCATTTACCAGACTTAATTCAAATAGGGCTAAAGCTGCATCCTAGGATCTCTGTCTGAATCTCTTGGGCAGGAAAGGGCGGGGGGATCAAAAGTTCCAAGTCTTGTTTCTTAATAAACAGCTTAAAATAAATATCCCAAAAAGGCAGCTTCAGAGAGGCAAAACTTGGGTTCCTTCTGAGTATTTGTTCTAAGGGGGAAAAGTAAATCAGAAGGTCCTGGGTGGAAGAGTGACTGGCCTGACATGTTTGAGAAACAGCAAGGAGGCCAGTGCACTAGTATAAAGTGAAGAATGACAGAAAATGAGGTCAGATATACAGCCAGGGCCATAATTTGTAGAACCCTGTAGGAAATAAGACCCAACAAATCAAATTCCATGATATTTTGAGTGAGATGCAAAAGCCACTGAAGGCTTTTGGATAGAATACATGACAGGAATAGAGTGACATGAAAACTCTTTTATATGGACCACTCTTGCTGTGTATGGACTCTAGACTAGCGGTCGCCAACCTTTCGGAACTCACAGACAACCAGTGGTCCGCGGACCACCGGTTGGCAACTGTTGCTCTAGACCAGTGGTTCTCAACCTTCCTAATGCTGCGACCTTTTAATACAGTTCCTCATGTTGTGGTGACCCCCAATTTCATTGTTACAAATTTAACATAATTAAAGCATAATGATTAATCACAAAAACAGTATGTAATTATATGTGTTTTCCGATGGTCTTAGGCGACCCCTGTGAAAGGGTCGTTCGACTCCCAAAGGGGTCGCGACCCACAGGTTGAGAACAGTTGCTCTAGACCATGGGGGCGGGAACAAAGGGTGGAAGCAGGGAAATCAAGTAAGAGGACATTGCCAAAATCCAGGTGAAAGATAGTGATTTGCAATAGGGAGGCGGTGAGATATGGATATATTTAAAATATAAAACAGGACTTGCTAATTTTTGAACGTAAGGGCTTGAGAGAAAGAGGAGTCAAGAAAAAAATTCCATGGCTTCCAAAAGAAGTATCCTGAAATATCCAAGTCTGAAACCCCACTCTAGCCCTCCAGAATCAGAAGCTCCTCTGGAGGTGTTCACCCAAATCTGTAGTTCTTAACCTGAGGTCCTAGACAGAGGGTTTTTGGGGGAGGGGGGGTAGTGGTCCTTGAACACCCTAAAATTTTATACAGAATTCTACAGATGTGTACTTTTCTTATAATAGTAAGCCATTACATGAAAACACTCCCTTATCACCCTAGGAACCCCAATGCCTTTTACCCTTTGGCCTCTGGACAACTTTCACTGTTCCCTTTTCCAGTTCCCAAGCTGCTGAAGAGAGCTAATGAATTATAAATTTGTGACCACTTTGAGTAGTCACTTTTGCTCAACTATCCTTTTGTTCATCTTTTGTGGATCCCATGCCACTATCACACCAGGTGGCCTTCAATTCAACTTCCCCTTTTACCTTAAAATCTCTTGCCCAGCCGGCATGGCTCAGTGGTTGAGGATTGACCCCATGAACCAGGAGATCATGTTTCGATTCCAGGTCAGGACACATGCCTGGGTTGGAGGCTCGATCCCCAGTGGGGGCTGTGTAGGAGGCAGCCAATCAATGATTCTCTCTTATCATTGATGTTTCTATCTCTATCTCTCTCTCCCTCCCCCTTCCTCTCTGAAATCAATATAAACATAGTTTAAAAAAAATCTCTGTAGCTTCACCTTTCCTCTTGTCCATAAGGGGCTAATGCTATCTTTAGGAGCCAAGGCCATCTCTTTACCATTCCACTCTTGCTACGAATCCCACCCACATTCTTCCAGGCCTCAGTCTATCAATTACCCTGTCATTAGCAGTAACAATTTTTTCACTCTGCTGGTGCCTTTACCCTTTCCTAGACACAACTTCCAAAACATATTCTATCTCTTTGTTCTATGCTATAGTGGAAATAGTACCAGAACTGGGAATTTGAAAACCTAAGTTTAAATCCTAGCCTGCACTTACTAGCTATGTAACTTGGATATGTCAATTCTCAGAGCCAAATTCCTTATCTCTAACATATCTACACTAATAAAAGACAAACATGCAAATTGACCATACCTTCGCTATGCCTTAAGCCATGCCCACCAGCCCATCAGAGCAACTATATGCAAATTAACCTTCAACCAAGATGGTGGCCTGCAGCCATGGAGCTGGAGCAAGCAGGAGGCTTGGGTTGCCCTGGCTGGCTCTGAGCTCCACTCAAGGCTATAAAGTTTCAATTATAGAAGGTAAATAAATCCCAGAATAAAAAAAGAAAAAAAGGAGAGGCTGGTAGCTTCCATCGCCGGGGGGCTTGGCCAGCCTGAAAACGGCCCTCAGCCCCTCACCCAGACTAGCCAGACACCCCAGTGGGGACCCCCCCAACCTAAAAGGGGTGTGGCCAGCCTGAAAACAGCCATTAGCCCCTCGCCCAGGCTGGTCAATCCTCCATGGGGTGAGGGTCCCCACGGGGGGGGGGGCTTGACCAGCCTGCAAACGGCCATGAGCCCGTCACCCAGGCTGGCCAGGCACCCCAGTGGGGACCCTCACCCTGAAGGGGGTGTGACCAGCTGCAAACAGCCATCAGCCCCTCACCCAGACTGGCCAGACACCCCAGTGGGGACCCCCCAACCTAAAGGGGGTGTGACCAGCCTGCAAACACCCATCAGCCCCTCACCCAGGCTGGCCAGGCACCCAAGCGGGACCCCCACCCTGATCCAGGACACCCTTCAGGGCAAACCAGCCGGCCCCTACCCGTACACCAGGCCTCTATCCTATATAATAAAAGGGAAATATGCAAGTTGACCCTAACAGCAGAACGACTGGGAATCACTGGTCACTATGACACACACTGACCACCAGGGGGCAGACGCTCAATGCAGGAGCTGTCCCCTGGTGGTCAGTGCGCTCCCACAGTGGGAGCTCTGCTCAGCCACAAGCCAGGGTGATGGCTGCCAGCACATCGGTGGTGGCGGGAACCTCTCCCGCCTCCTCAGCAGCACTAAGGATGTCCAACTGCAGCTTAGGTCTGCTCCCTGCTGGTAAGTGGACATCCCCTGAGGGCTGCCGGGCTGCAGAGGGATGTCTGACTGCCAGCTTGGGCCCAACCCTCCAGGGAGCAGGCCTAAGCCAGCAGATGGACATCCTCTGAGGGGTCCCAGACTGCAAGAGGGCATAGGCCAGGCTGAGGGACCACCCCGAGTGCACAAATTTTTGTGCACCGGGCCTCTAGTCTATAATAATAAAAGCATAATATGCAAATCGACCAAATGGCTGAACAGTGGAATGATCATCTGGATGAACTTCTGGACACAGCCGGTGTTGTGAGGGCCTATTCTGGAACGAATTTCGTGCATTGGGCCTCTAGTATGCTAATAAAAGAGAAAGATGCAACTTGACCATATCTTCACAATGCCCACCAGACAATCAGGAATGAGTATGCAAATTAACCCAACAAATATGGTGGGTTAATTTGCATACACAGCCACTGAGCAGCTGGGGTTGGGGCAGGACATTTGTGTTGTTGCCATGGCAATGATGCAGGCATTCCGCACCCCGCCCCCCCCCCCCCCAGCCGCTCTGGGCCTCTGGGCAGCGTGGGAAGCCGGAAAGGCAGCTCCGGGCTAGAGCGAAGGTGGTGCCAGCAGCCAGGGGAAGCAAGGCCCATTCCTGCATGAATCTTTGTGCATTGGGCCTCTAGTGGGGATAATATTTGCTTTGTGCAGTTGTTAACAGGATCAAATGGAACAACATACATAAAAGTGCTTTGTAAGCAGCAAGGTAATACAAATATTGCTAGCTGATAAAAAAAATTGAATCTAGGAAGGGCTAGATGATGCCCCACCAATTAAGTGGTAGAAATTGGTCACCCCAGGTTTGTCTGACTAAAAAGCCCAGGCTTTTTCTGCTATACCACATTGTTTCCATCTTCCTAAAGACCACTCTGTCTCTCCCAAAGACAACTCAACTACCTACTATAATCCAATTACTGGGCACCAAGAATACAGTGATACAATTGGGATACTAAAGATACAATTAGTCAGCTTCTGACATTTAGGAATTTCAAGTCTAGAGAATAATATAGTTATTATAAGAACCATAAACTAAGTGTTACAATATGGGGGAGGAGGGTGGTGATGGGTAGGGAGAAGCTTCAAGAGGACATGACTTTTGCTCTCTCTTGCCCAGGCTTCTACAAGTAATTCTATCTGTACCTTGCTGAGTCTCTTACCTACTTCTGGTTGCTCTTTCATTTCTCTTCCTTCTCCCTTAACTTGTCCTCAAGGTTTTATCCTTGGCTTTTTTCCCCCTTCTACATGTTATTCCTTGGCAAACTATACAAATCCACCAAAGCGCCTAAATTTTTAGCACTAGTAACAAAATTGCCTCACATGTTTTAGTTACACATTTCCATCTGTCTATGGAGATGGTTATCCAGTTGACATTTTTGGAACTAAATTCAGTAAATCTAAAATTAGATTTATTGCTTACCTAGCTTCTACTCTTCTGTTTCTATCAAAAGAATGGAGGTTCAGTCAATCAATTAGACTTACACTTACTCCTCAAAGATGGGAATTAGAGTAGGAGAGAATACGTGAAGAAACAGGTTTTGAGAGAGAGAGAGAGAGAGAGAGAGAGGTGTTTTATGTAGCATGGCCTCAGTATGTAAAGTTGTGGGGTGAGGGAAGGAAGACCTACAAAAGGTAACTAAGGATCTGAACAATAACTTTTCTATTGCAAAAGTAATGTCTCTGATAGTTGTAACTTCATTTTTATTACCTTTTCCAAGTTGAAGTACTACTACAGCATGTTAACTTTTCTTTCTGCCTCTCTCTTCCCTTTCAATATTCTATACACATCATTTCATTATTCAGACCTCTGAGCTTCTGCCAAATCAGACTACTCTCCATTCCATGTACATACCTCAAACTGCCTTGGGCTTTTGCTCGTGTTGTTCCTCCTACTTGTTCCTCCTAACTTGTAAATATTTCTTGAGCACCTTCTATATGCCAGAACCTGTGGTCAACATACTGCAGTGAACAAAAGAGAAATAGCTCCTTGACCTTCTGGAGCATACATTCTAGCAGGGGAGACAGATGAATGAAGAGCATTCCATGCAAAGACAACATGAACAAAGACTCTTTAGAACTGCGGTTCTCAACCTGTGGGTTGCAACCCTTTTGGGGGTCGAACGACCCTTTCACAGGGGTCGCCTAAGACCATCGGAAACACATATATAATTACATATTGTTTTTGTGATTAATCACTATGCTTTAATTATGTTCAATTTGTAACAATGAAATTGGGGGTCACCACAACATGAGGAACTGTATTAAAGGGTCGTAGCATTAGGAAGGTTGAGAACCACTGCTTTAGAAGGAAGGAGCTGGGTCTGTTCAAAGAACGAAAAGGCTACTGAGCAAAGGGAGTGTGATACACAATGAAATTGGAGAGAGGCAGGCACCAGATCATGCAGGGCCTTGCAGTTAGTGGTTTCGCTATTTCAGGTGAGATACTGGTGGTCTAGACTAAGGTATGAGATAATGGAGATGGAGAGAAGCAGAAGGACGTAAGATACATTTTGTAGCTACAATTGGCAGGCCTTGAAGAATGAATGGATGTGGAGATTCAGAAGGGAGGAAATGAGACTAACTTCTAGGTTTCTGGCTTAAACACCTGGTGAATGGTGATAAACCTATTAAGATGGTGAAGTCTTGGGTGTGGGGGGATATTTGCAGGTTAAAAAGCCAAGGGTTCAATTAAGGGCATGTTAAGTTTGAGATGTCTGTGAAACATCCATGTAGGGCAGAGATTTTAAACCAATGTGCCACAGTAATTTTTAAAACATGCAATACCTGATGATTTAGTCAGGAGCACTGACCTCTTTTCTCTTAGATTGTCAAATAAAAAAAATGAGAAAACAGCCAACACAACAATAGCCACCTGGTATGAACAAATCAAAATTAGACCTATTTTTTTGGTCAGATCGGCAAAAAGTATATTTTTTGATGTGCCGCAGAATTTTACTAATTATTTTACGTATGCCATGAGATGAAAAAGGCTGAAAATCACTGATGTAGGGTGTTGGAAGTATGAATCTGAAAGTAAGAAAATGCTGATATCTCATCTATCAGGCATGTAAAGAAAACATTCAAAGATCAAGCTTTCTAGCCAAAGAAATGCAAATCAAAACAATGAAATACTTTTGTTTGCCCAACTGGATTTTCCAAGTGTTAACATCCAAGATCAGTGCAGTGGGACACATTCTGCAATTTGTTATTGTAGAAAGCAACACACTGTTACCATCAAGTCTTCAAATATCCCCGCATGACCTATGAACCAGGAGGTCGTGGTTCAATTCCTGGTCAGGGCACATACCCAAGTTTCAGGCTTGATCCCCAGTGTGGGGCATGCAGGAGGCATTTGATCAATGATTCTCTCTCATCATTGATGTATCCATCTCCTCCCTCTCCCTTCCTCTCTGAAATCAATAAAAAATATTTTTTAAAAATTCTGAAAGTATTTAAAACCTTTGATCTAGTCACTTGTCCTTCTAGAAATTTATCCTAAGGAAACAGTGACAGATGCAGTTAAAGATGTTTGTTTAAGCAAAAAAGAAAAAAAGAGAACTCAGACATGGACAACAGTGTGGTGATGGCAGGAGAGGGGGGTGTGGGAGTGAGGGGGTATAGAATGGGGGGTGGAGGTGAAAGACGGCATAGAGGAGATAAATGGTGATGGAAAAATTAAAGTAAAATTTAAAAATATATATGTTTGGCCTGGCCAGTATGGCTCAGTGCTTGAGTGTTGACCCATGTACCAAGAGGTTGCTGATTTGATTCTGGGCTTAATTCCCAGTAGGGGGCATGCAAGAAGCAGCTGATCAATGTTTTTCTCTCATCAGTGTTTCTCCCCCTTCCTCTTTCTCTAAAATCAATAAAAACATATAAAAGAAAATAATAATGTTTGTTCTTAACATTATTTATTTATTTTTTTAAAAAATATATATTTTTATTGATTTTTTTACAGAGAGGAAGGGAGAGAGAGATAGAGAGTTAGAAACATCGATGAGAGAGAAACATCGATCAGCTGCCTCCTGCACACCCCCTGCTGGGGACGTGCCCGAAACCCAGGCACATGCCCTTGACCGGAATCGAACCTGGGACCCCTCAGTCCGCAGGCCGACGCTCTATCCACTGAGCCAAACCAGTTTCGGCATTAACATTATTTAGAATAGCAAAAATAAAAGCCCAAACCATAAATAGTCTAAGTATTTGACAATAAAAGATTAGTTTAAATACTTATGGTGTATCTATGGGCTGAAATGTTATGCGGCCATTAAATACCATGGTTTCAAAAGACACAGGGAAATGCTCACAATATAATGTTAGATTAAAAAAGATGAAAAACTATATATACAGTATTATTCCAAATTTATTAACTAAAATAACTACATCATATCTAAAAGGAAACATTCAG
Organism: Myotis myotis; assembly: GCF_014108235.1. Taxonomy (NCBI): domain Eukaryota; kingdom Metazoa; phylum Chordata; class Mammalia; order Chiroptera; family Vespertilionidae; genus Myotis; species Myotis myotis. The sequence continues at coordinate 83,533,041 of NW_023416346.1, forward strand.
AAAGTTAACAAAGATCATCTCTGAGTGCTAAGATTAAGGATTACTTTAATTCAAAAAATATTCTCTATTTTTCCAACTTTCTATTATGGGTATTACTTTTACATTCAGGAAAATCTGTAATCTCTTATTTTTAACCATCCTTCAAGGCTTATCGCAAATGCTGTTACCTTCTGAAACCTTCCCTATCCCTCCAACCAGAACTGAGCACTGTTGTTTCTCCACAACACTGTGTGGATGAAAAGGGGCCACATACTAGCTTGACTAACTCAGGGAAGGCCTGCATGGCAGTCTTGTAAACTAAGAGACCTAAAGTAACCACAAAGGATAGTCTGAAATGAAACCTCTTAATTAAAAAGCAGCTTATAGTGGGTACTCATGTCCTAGGCCAGTATCTTCCCTGACAAAGATCAACTTTTTACTGAGCCTCTTATCTTTTTGCATTTAAGATAACATACCTGTAGAATGTCAGGGTAACTTGTAACTTCCCTTTGTCTAGACCCCTCAGGGTATGATAAATGGCACTAGGCGAAGACCACAAATTTCCCTCATTATTGTTATGTTAATCATTGAGATTATTCCTTCACCTTCCTCACACCCCAAGCTCCCCTAGGTCTGAAAGCTACAACATTCTTGATCATCATTCTTTCCCCCTCTCCACAACTCTCTTTGCATTCTAACATCACCTAACTGCTTATAGTTACTCCCCACCCACACATCTCCACCCCGGCACAGCTCTTTAATGCCCTTATATCTTAGCAATGCTATCTGTGCTGCCTAATGCCCTCCTTTCATCTTCTAGGTAATATTCCTATTCATCCTTAAACAACTCATCATAAGTTACCTCTTCCAGGGAGCCTTCTCCTCTTTCCTGCTCCATCTTTGGATAGGTGCCTCTCTAGCCTGTTCTCACAGTACCTTGTACATCTTTCTATCACATCATTTTATATTGATACTGTTTCTATGCCTTTTTTCCCCTCACCAGACTGTATGCTCCTCCAAGGCAGACACCACTCATACTCACAGAAACAGGCATACTCAGTTTGTATCCCCAGTGACTAGCATAGTTCCTAGACACTGTGAGCACTCTTTAAATACATTAAAAAAAAAAAAAAAAAACTAAACTGAGAGCAAGGAACCTGTTCAAGGTTACACAATGAAGGTATGCCAGGACTAAGATTAGTTCGGGATGTTACACACCTGATCCAATACTGTTAGAAAAGAGATTCTCAATCAATGGATTGTAAATGGACTACAACTACAAGATATTGTGCCCTTCAGAGATATTTGCCCCACAGTACTATACAAATATTACCATGTTGTGATGTGGGAGAGATTGGGAGACATTCCACTAAACTACATTGCTGCTGTTGGCAACCATAAGGAGTCTGATGGTTAGGAATGATCATCTCAACAAAGGTAGAGGGTTCTTGAAAAACTCAGTAGAGTTTGCTAGCACCAGGGCCTATGCTCAATAAAAATGAAAAGAGTGACATATATCATTGTCCACCCGCTCCCCCCTCCGGCCCCCCCCCCCCAAACATACACCCTTCTCAACAGCACTTGGCATTGGGCAGTTTTCTAATTATAACTACTGACCCACCTCTCTATTTTAGCCTGTCTTTGAGATGCCATAGCAACGAGGCTAGGATGGGCCATGGAGGAACTAGCTGTGTTATTTTCAGCTGAGTTGTTCTTGGTTTTGGGCAACTCAAACTCTGCCACATGATAGTGCTGGCATTGAGTTAAGTAGTTTAAAAAGTGTTCTCGAGCCCATTGCAAATGATCTAAGCGCTTGCTGGGGTTGCCTTGTTTCATGGCGAGGGCTCCTTGAAATGCTGGCACCATCAGGTACTTCAGGTCGGTGGAAGCAATCTCTTCCAAATCTTCATTTTGGCTGGAAAAAGCAAAGAAGAGGCTGTGAAGCCTGGTTGGGCATTAAAACTGTGGCCCTTGCTTACTGGGGGGTGGGGCGCGTTGGGGTGGGAGTGAGGCAAAGGGTGGAGGCAAGGGGAACAGTGGCCTGGTTTCTTCCAAGTGGCTGAGCGCTCACACCCGTCAACAGCAGATACAATGTAACAGAGTCGTGGGATATTGACTACTCGGGAAGAGAGGTGGATTATGTAAACAATATACACGAGATCACAATGGGAGGCAGGCATGAAAGGCCCTTAGTCTTAGTCTCCTCCACCCAGGCCCAAAGGCTCCACCCTTGGTAACCATTATTACCTACGCTGTCAGCTATTACCCTCTCCCCATACCTGAACAAGTCGAGCTGCGCTAACATTTCGGCGGCCTGCTTAAGGAGCTGGAGTCCTTTCAACACCTTCTCTTGGACTGCCCGGGAACCGGTGGGCTCGGTCGCTACTTCCACTTCGTCCAGAAGCCGTCTGCTGATATCAAACAGTTCGGGCAGCCGTGGCAGCGGTAACTCGTCTTCTTCGGCTGCTGCCATCTTGAGGGAGGGAGGAACCCGGAAGACTTCACTTCCGGGGTTAAAGGCGACGCGCCACGGAGCTCCGTGAGAAGCTACGAAACCGGAAGGGGCGCTCCCTCGGTCCAGTGGCCCCATTGTTGCCGAAGCGCCAGGGAACCTCCGGAAGCAGCTGTTAGCCGGCCCTGGCAACCGTTTCTACTGGCTCTTTTGACCAGGCCGTCGTTACCTGTAGGAGGCCACGGAGAAAAACAAGCGCATGAGCAAAACGCTCAGCCCCCTTTCCGGCTTGCTCCTCCTCGCGGAGGCTGAGCTGGGAAGCTCCGTTGCCTCAGAGGCCCGGCTATGGCGAGGCTGAGTACTGAGCGCGAGCGGCGCGCTTCCGGAGCCGGTCTGCCGCGCGCCTAACCGCGCTAGGTGAGGGGCCGCGGCAGCCCGGGCTCCAGCTGCTGTGCCGCCCCCGTGGCCCACAGGTCTGGGCGCCTGAGTGCCGAGTGCAAGTAGCGCCTCCACAGCTGGAGCTCCGGGATCCTCCCACCCAATCCTCTCCCGCCCACTTCCGCCTCAGGTCACCCTTCCTCCCACACAATGCCTTTAAAAAGTTTTCCTCTGTGAAACCTTCCTTGACACCCGCCCCCCCCCACCAAGCACAGTTCTCTGCATCTACAGATCTGTGTATCTCCCTTACTAGAATGAGTCTGATTAATTTTTGCAACCCTCTGGCTAGCCCAGTTAGTACTTATGAAGTGCTCAGTGTCAATACGTAGCCACTAGCCATATGGGGCTATTGAGTACTTAAATATGCCCATTTTTAATTGAGATGTGTTGTAAATGTGAAACAGACACCGGAGTTTGAAAAGTTATTATGAAACAAGACTATATCAATAATTTTTACACTGACTACGTTGTTGAAATAGTTATTTTGTATATATTGGGTTAAATGTATTAAAATTAATTTCACTTGTGTCTTCACTTTTTTTATGTGCCTACTAGAAAACTTAAATTTACATATTGGACTCGCATTTGTGGCTTACATTATATTTCTACTGGACAGTGCTGATGTAAAAATATAATTGGGGGGTGTCATTGTTTTGAACAAATCATTATAAATATACTAGTATACTGATTACCTTAGGATACATCCCAAGTTGTCCTAGAAGATTTAAGTAGAAAATAAGCTTATTTTCTGGCCTGGAAAATAAGCTTTTAAATTAAATGTAGTTGAAAAGAAAAAAAATTGTCATGTAAAAACAACTAGACGGGCCGAAACCGGTTTGGCTCAGTGGATAGAGCGTCGGCCTGCGGACTGAAGGGTCCCGGGTTCGATTCCGGTCAAGGGCATGTACCTGGGTTGCAGGCATATCCCCAGTAGGAGATGTGCAGGAGGCAGCTGATCAATGTTTCTCTCTCATCGATGTTTCTAACTCTATCTCTCTCCCTTCCTCTCTGTAAAAAATCTATAAAATATATAAAAAAAACACACAAAACAAAACATTGATGATATATGTATTAATAAAAATTATAGAAAATAAAAAAAAACAACTAGACGGCAATATAAGACAGTATATAACTAGGTGATGTCACATTGCACAGGCTGTTAGAAAACTAAGAAATGACAAGTCATTCTATGCTAGGAATTCAGAAAGCTTCTTAGATACGATATGCTGTCATAGAATTTCAAAGTTGGAAGGGAACCTCAAAAATCAAAGGAAAAACTGACACCAGAAAGGTTAAGTGACTTACCCAACCAGTTGTGACAAAGCCAGTGTCTTCCAAATTCAATTGTTTTTACTCCCTCAATCTTAAATTGAGCTGGATTTAAAAAGATGGACAGCCCTAGCCAGTTTGGCTCAGTGGATAGAGTGTCGGCCTGCGGACTGGAGGGTCCCAGGTTCGATTCCAGCAAAGGCCAAGGTTGCAGGCTTGATCCCCAGTGAGGAGCATGCAGGAGGCAGCATATCAATGATTCTCTCTCTCATCATTGATGTTTCTAACTCTCTCTCCCTTCCTCTCTGAAACCAATAAAAAAAGATTTATGTGGGGCAGAATGAAGTCCTTGGCTAAAACAATGCTTTGCAAGAGGGAGAGGAGAATGGGACATAAGTGTAGGTTGGAAAAGCTTCCCAGATGATTCTAATAAACCTCCCCTTGAGACACCTCATTTTAGAAGCTGAGGAGGAAGGGAGACTGGCAAATTATTACCTAGTGTTTTATTTGTCTGGCACCTCTAATGACTCTAGTAAATTGAGCTTTTAGGATCAGCCTTAGGCAGTAATACAAAGTAATAAGATAGTACTTGTGGAGGAGACTTGGAAACTCAGTAATTGTGAGACTAAAGAAAATTTGTTCATGTGCATTTGCTTGGATTAAGGTATAGCTTTACTGTTGTCTAAGAGAAAAAGAAATATGCAGAATTTGAATTTGGTCCTGAACTTTGTAAGCCATTTTTTTCTATGGCTTCCAAAATGAGAGTCTTTATGGGAATTGCCAATTACTTTCAGAGTGTATATTAAATTGTCACTATAAGCATTGCATTGCATCTTATTTTGAGACTAGAGTCCCAGTGCACGAAATTTGTGCAAGGGGTTTGGCCCTTGCAGCCGCCCTTGCAGCCGCGGCAGCTTGCCTTGGCCCTTGTGGCTTCGTCCAGAAGGTTGTCCGGAAAGACATCTGGAAGGTCATTTGGCTGTCTGGTCTAATTAGCATATTATGCTTTTATTATTATAGTTACCAAGATTAATAAATAAAAAATAATATAAATTAGTTGTTTATTGTATTTCTGTATGTAAACACTTTATCACATTAAATTCCTATTATGTATAGATTTTTAAAAATTTTAAATATATTTTTATTAATTTCAGAGAGGAAAGGAGAGGGAGAGAGAGAAACAATGATGAGAATCAATGATCGGCTGCCTCCTGCACACCCCACATTGGGGATTGAGCCCACAACCCAGGCATGGGCCCTTGACCAGAATCGAACCCGGGACCCTTCAGTCCACAGGCTGACGCTCTATCCACTGAGCCAAACCAGGGGCAATATAGAAGATTTTTATAAAATCTTAGTTTAGGAGAACTGGAAGGACCATTAGAAATCATGTAAGTGTAATTATACTTAAACTTTTTGTTGTAGCAGAACTCTTTTTTCAAACCAAGTTTTAGATAGCCCATGATTTCTAAAAGGGCTGCTGTGCTGGAGATGGATACCCCTGCCATGCCAACTCAGCCCATCTTTTCCCTAACCTGCTTAGTAGCACCCACAACACCACGGCTGGGTGTCTGAGGGACTCAAGGGCTCTAAGTAACAGTATAAAAAGCACTAATCTAGCACAGCCCTCTCATTTAGCAGTTGAGGAAACAGACCCTGAGAAGTTAAATGACTTGCCCAAGGTCACACAGCTAAGATGAACTGGGCAACAGTATATAGAGTTGGGATGGGGAAAAACTAGAGTCCAGAATAGTAGAAAGCATTTTAATTAATCTACACATGACCATAGAAATGAGATGACCTTTCAAATATTTCCTGATGTGACTCACTGGTAGAGATGATAGATGTTCTTTTGCTCCATAAGGATCTTAACACAGATTTGTTATCTTGGATAATTGTATGATTCATGAAAGAAATGTTAAAGTAGACCTTTTCCTGCCTATCTGAATTGAGGTGCTTGGTTGGCAGTTTAGGCATTCTTTGGTTGGCTTTAGTGGGTCTACTGCTGTTTTATCTTGAGTAATTCTCTACTGACATTTGTATCTGTAATGCCAGCAATTAACACTAGATAAGATCAATTGTGTATAGTGTAATTTGCCAAAAATTTATGGATTACTTAATCCATAAGTGTTCAAACTATCTTTACTAAGTATTTTTGATATTTGAATTTACCTGATAGTGTCAAGAGGTTTCATTAAGCCATGAAAGGAAAAAAATCCAATATAATGAAGCTTGCATTAAATGAAAGGTTTAAATTTTTACTTCCATAGCCAACTCTGAGAAATGTGATACAGCACTTAAAAATACTCTGGAGATCTGGATTTGAATCCTACCTCTTCTACTAAATAGCTGTGCGACTTTGCAGAAGTCCATTCCTTCTTTCTTTCCACATTCATTGTGTGCTATCTATTTGAATGCTAGGCCCTGGGAATTAAAAGATCAAGACACAGGGTTTTTTGCCCTTAAGGCAGCGGTTGTCAACCTGTGGGTCGAAACCCCTTTGGGGGTCAAACGACCCTTTCACAGGGGTCGCCTAAGACCATTGGAAAACACATATATAATTACATATTGTTTTGTGATTAATCACTATGCTTTAAGTATGTTCAATTTGTAACAATGAAAATACATCCTGCATATCAGATATTTACATTACGATTCATAACAGTAGCAAAATTACAGTTATGAAGTAGCAACGAAAATAATTTTATGGCCCTAACCGGTTTGGCTCAGTGGATAGAGCGTTGGCCTGTGGACTGAAGGGTCCCAGGTTCGATTCCAGTCAAGGGCATGTACCTTGGTTGCGGGCACAGCCCCAATAGGGGGTGTGCAGGAGGCAGCTGATCAATGTTTCTCTTTCATCGATGTTTCTAACTATCCCTCTCCCTTCCTCTCTGTAAAAAATCAATCAAATATATTTTAAAAAAATAATTTTATGGTTGGGGGGTCACCACAACATGAGGAACTGTATTAAAGGGTCGAGGCATTAGGAAGGTTGAGAACCACTGCACTAGACTGAGAACTGCTTGAGGCCAAGGAGAGTGCCTTATATGTCTTTATTTACCTCAGCACAGCATGTGACACCTGTTAGGTAGGGACTCAGTGTTAAATGAATAATGTTGCATAATAATACCTAGCCTTCTCTGAGTACTCACTTCCTGGCAGGAGACTAGTCTACATACTTTACATGCATTTTCTCAATTAATCCTCACAACTGCCATAAGAATAGGTGTTGTTATATATGCCCTTGTTTTACAGATGAGAAATTGTGGCTCAGAGAGGTTAAAGTAACTGGTCTAACAGTCTTCCCTTATACTGGGATTTGAACCCAGCTCCATTGAATATGCCCTTGTTTTACAGATGAGAAATTGTGGCTCAGAGAAGTTAAAGTAACTGGTCTAACAGTCTTCCCTTATACTGGGATTTGAACCCAGCTCCATTGAATCTAGTTTCCAGAGCCCAACCACTAAGCTATATTACAAAAGAGGGGGAAATGAAAGACCTACTGAAGAACAAAAGAGGAAATGGACATGTAACAGACTTGTGCTAATAAGTAAAAAGAAGCAAGATTGAATCAGTAGGCTGGCTTATCTTAGGGAGGATGTACATACAGTCAGCCAGAAGAGTGCAGACTTGATACGCCATAAGCAAGCAAGAGGCATTTGAGTCAACTAAATATTTATTGAGGATCTATTATGTGCTAGCTGCTGGGATATAAATACAAATACCCTGTTCCAAAGGCTCTACCAACTAGGTGAGGGAGAGAGACAACACATGTTATGGTGATACACACAGGCTATGACAGAAACACCCAGGAGGGAAGCCTCTCCAGGGAGTTCATAGAAGTATTCTTAAAGGAGCTGATCTCAAAAGTCAGTAGTGAATGGTAATACCATATGTAGAGAACCTGAAGCACTTCAATATTATTTTAACTTACAGCTGGAGAAAAGAGATAGGTGATTAATTATTTCAAAATGTACAGTACTTAGAAAAAAAGAAACCCCAAACAGCCCACGAAACAATCCCTCCCCCCACCAAGAACTAGGCAAAAGGCATTCACAAGGCATTTCGAGTACATAAACGCCAAGTGTATCTAAGTAATCCAATATATTCATGGACAATCTGAAGATGCTGAGCTAAGCTGATTTTTCCCCAAGTTAAGAACGCCATCAAACCCAGTTTCCATTTTAACCCCCACACTATTTGTAACATAACCAATTCTCATCGGCCTGGGAGGCAAAAACCCTGAAGGGCAAGATGCGGTTGGGACTTTCAAACTGACGCCCCTCAGGCGGTGCAATACAGATCCCTTCCCTGTACCGCGTCCCTGCCCCCCCACCGTGCGAAAGAGGCAAAGTCGGAAAGGGGGAGGAGGAAGAACGACCAGGTGGAAAAGCGGGGCGCGGGGCTGTTAAATTTTGAATAAGACGAAGAAAAGAAAAACCAGAGCAGCAAGGCAAAGGGAACAACAGAGCCTACTGAGGGGACCAGGCGGCGGCCCCGGCACCAGCGGCGGCGGAGGCCTACAAGAACCACGAGGCGACGCCCCCCACGGCGCCGGCTTGGGCTTGGGCTTGGGCTTCGGCCGGCATCACGGAGTCGTAGTGCTCCCCGCCAAAGCTGGAGGTGTAGCGCCTGTAGACGAGGGTGAGCGGCTTCTTGGTGTACTCCTCCCCGATGAGGAGGACGGGCGACTCCGACTGGATCACCTCGATGGGGCACTGCAGGACGTGCGACAGGGCCCTCAGCTCGAGTTGGCCTCCCCACGGTGCGTTGTGCACGATGTCGTCGCAGTAGTTGAAGAAGTCGTCGCGGGTGTAGACATCGCCGGTTTCGGGGTCGCTGAAGAAGGGCAGGAATTCGTCGACGTGCTTCCGCATGTAGTTGGCGGTGCGGCCCCGCAGGCTCTCCACGGTCACGGAGAACCACAGCTGGTCTTGGATGGCGCGGTACATGCAGTGGCTGTCGGCCGGGATCTCCTTCATCTCCAGGTTCTTGGCCTCCAGGATGACCGCTAGCTTCTCCTCCTCGTCGCGGCGACAGCTGGCCAGGTACCCCACCTCGGCGGCAGCCGCCGCCATCTTCTGGCGCTCTCTCTGGAGCGCCGCCCTTCTTTCGCGCCTTCTCTGGGCCCTCGAGAGGCAAGGAGGACAGTTCTCAAGATTCATCTTGGCCAGACCCTCACTGACGGAATCGAGATTGCTGCTAGCAGGGGTAAGCTCTGTGTACTTCTCCAGCTCCCGCTGTTGTCTCTGCTCCATTTCGGCCTCAAGGCGGGCCACGTCAAGGAGCAACTGCTTTCTTTTCTTCTTGTCGTTCTTAGGGACCGAGTTCTTCATGGCCTGGATGCGGTCCTGCAGCTCTTTTTTCTCGCGGAGGTGGCGACGCTTCAGCCGCTGATACTCAAGCTGCAGATCTTCCATCGTGTTTAACGGCTGGCGAGAACCGAAGTTTGGTGGCAGCGAGAGGACCCGCTACAGTTCAGTCCAACTGCTCAAACCGTCTAACAGGTAGCTGATCTCAGCCTCCACTGGCCGGCTGCTCTGTTCGTTTAAGACCCTGGTTGCCCGCCCACTATTCATGGCCCGCTCTGCCATTGGCCACTGTCTCAGCATGGCCACGCCCCAAGACGCCTGGCACTGGGATTGGCTGCTGGGAGACCCTAGACATGCCCCTATTAGACACCATAGCAACAGGTGTTTCCGGTTCAGAGCTTGGTTTGAAACTAGGCCTGTAATCCAGCCTTTGCAGGTTATGTGCAGGGTTCCGCCTTTGCAGGTTTCGCGCAGCAACTGGGCTTGTAGAATTTTTCATGGACTCTTAGTACTTCATTTCCAAGCCTGAACACAATGCAGACACTGGTCGTGTGTGAGAATTACAACAAATGTTATACCAACAGCTGAATGTGCCCTGACACTGGACTTGTCCAGGAGGCATTGTGGCTTCTTCCAGTTTTTCAGGTCTCTTGACCAGAGAACCCTTAGTTTTGTGTATTAGAACAACGACATTTCCTTACGTTCCTGGGAGCAGAGAGTCCTTTCAGTTTAGGTTTCAAATCCGCCCTGTCCCATCTCACTGTTAAAAGGTCACAACCACTGTCCTTAAAGTCATTCACTACAACTAGGCAGACCTCTTGCTTTGTACCAACTGAATGTACCTTCCCTAAACTTCTTTCCCACCTTCCACAATGGGCTCTCTTGAATGCCCAGGGAGCATTTCTCTACGTTTGTTCTTGAGTCTCTAAAAGTTCTAAACTTTTAAAATTAAAAATGTTAGAGCCCTAAGCTCTTTCAAATATGTTCTCATCTTGTCCCACCCTGCCCATCTGTATCTTGAATTCCCAAACTGGAAGGCCCTTGAGACAACCTCCCCCTTGGGACAAATGAAGAAAGTGGACATTTGTCCAAGTTGTTGTATATATCAATATTTCCTTCCTTTTTATTGTTAAGTAGTATTCTGTGATATTGATGTACTGTACTTTAACCATGCGACCTGTTGAAGGACATCTGGGTTGTTTCCAGTTTGGTGTTATTATGAATAAATCTGCTATAAACATCCGTATACAGGTTTTTATGTGACCATAAGTCTTCGTTCCTCTAGGGCAGAGGTTCTCAACCTGTGGGCCGCGACCCCTTTGGCGGTCGAATGACCCTTTCACAGGGGTCGCCTAAGACCATCCTGCATATCAGATATTTACATTACGATTCATAACAGTAGCAACATTACAGTTATGAACTAGCAACAAAAACAATTTTATGGTTGGGTCACAACATGAGGAACTGTATTTAAAGGGCCAGAAGGTTGAGAACCACTGCTCTAGGGGAAAATGTCCAGGAGTGCAAGTGCCCATAATGCCCATAAGTGTATGTGTACTTTTTTGAGAAACTATTTTCCAGGGTTGGCTGTGTATGAGGGATCCAGTTTCTCTGCATCCTCACCAGCATTTGGTATTGTCATTTTCTTTTTTGTATTTTAGCCGTTCTGTAGTAACATCTCACTGTGGTTTTAATTTGTATTTCTCTAGTGGGTAATCATGTTCATCTTTGCATGTGCTCATTTGCCCTCTGTGCCATAACCTCTTGGGTAAAATGCTTATGTCATTTGCCCATTTTACTGTTGTTTTGCGATTTTTAAAAATATATATATTCTAGATAATAGTTCTTTGTTGGATAAGTGGTTTGCAAATATTTCCTCCCACACTGCGACTTGTCTTTTCATCTCTTTACCTGGTGTTTCTCAGAGTGAAAGTTTTAAATTTTGATGAAGTCCAGTTTATCAATTTTTCCTTCTATGGGTTCAGTTTATTATGGCAAATCTCTTTGTGTTACCCAACAATTTTCAATCTTTTTCATCTCATGGTACACATAAACTAATTACTAAAATTCTGCAGACACCAAAAATATATTATTATATATTTTGCTGATCTGACAAAAAATAGGCATAATTTTGATTTATCATACCTGACCTCTATTGTTGTGTCGGCTATTGTCATTTTTTTATTTGACAATCTAAGGGGAAAGAGGTCAGTACCCCTAACTAAATAGTCGGTTATTGCATGTTTTAGAAACTCCTGCAACACACTGGTTGCAAATCGCTAGTCTAACGCTAGATTCCAAAGATTTTGGCCTGTTTTTTAGGATAAAATGTATTGCGTTAGGTTGTAAGTTCAATTCTGTGATCCACTTGTGTTTATTTTTATGTAAAGTTTATTTTTGTGTAAGGCTAAAATCAAAGTTCTGTTTTTAACCTATGGTTGTCCAATTGCTCAAGCGTCATTTGTTGGAAAGGCTATGCTTCTTCCATTGAATTGGTTTTGTACCTTTGTAAAAAATCTGTTGGGCATATTTGTGTGAGTCTATTTCTGGGTTCTCTATTCTGTTCCATTGATCTATGTGTCTATTCTTCCAACAACACCATACAGTCTCGATTACTATAGTTTTGTAATAAGTCTTAAGACTAGGTAGACCCTTCCCTTAAATTGTATTCTTCTTTTCCAAATTGCTTTTCTATATAAATTTTAGAATAATCTTGTTTGTATCTATCAAAAAATCTTGCTATGATTTTCATAGGAATTGTGTTAAAGCCATTTATCAATTTGGGGAGAACTGACACCTGGGTATGTATCACCATTATTTAGATTTTTCTTGTGTTATTTCATGAGTGTTTCATTATTTTCAGCATATAAGTGTGGCATATATTTTGTTAGATTTACACATAAGCATTTCAATTTTTTGAGGTATTTTTTATGGTGTTATATTTTTAATTTCAGTGTCTTCATGTTTATTCCATGTTTATTCTAGTATGTAGAAATACATATATGATTATCATGTATCAGATGACCTTGCTCAACTGACTGTTTCTGGGAATATTATTTTGTATGTAGATTCCTTGGAATTTTATACCCAGAGAATCATGTTATCTGTGAATAGACATTTTTATTTTATCTTTCCCAATCTTTATCCTCTTATTTCCCTCTTTTGCCTCATTGTATTGAGTTTAACTTTCAGCACTATGTTGAATAATAGTGGTGAGAACAGGCAGCCTTGCTTTGTTCTGGATCTTGTGGGAAAGCATTTCAGTTTCACCATTAAGTATCATAAGAGTTATAGGTTTTCTGTAGATGCTCTTTATCAAGTTGAGGAAGTTCTCCCCTGTTTCTATTTTTCTGAGAGATTTTAACATGAATGGTTTTGAATTTTGTTTTTTTTTTCTGCATCGATTGAACTGTTTGTGTTATTTTTCTTATTTAGCCTGTGGATATGGTAGATTACATTGACTTATGGTCAATATTTGAGCTAGTCTTATAGTTGGTCATGGTTTACAATTCTTTTTATATATTGACTAGAGGCCCGGTGCACAAAATTCGTGCACTGGGGGGTGGGGTTCCCTCAGCCCAGCCTGCCCCTCAGTCCGGGAGCCCTCAGTGGATGTCCTACTTATGGCCACAGTCTGGCAGCAGAGGCTCGGAGCAGGCGTCCGGTGTGTGTGTGTGTGTGTGTGTGTGTGTGTGTGTGTGTTTGTGTCTGCTGGGGGCAGGCCCCCAGCAGCACCACGTAGGCTCAGAGCAGTTACTGTGTGTGTGTGTGTGTGTGTGTGTGTGTCCCTGCTGGGGGTCTTCCCCCAGCCACATTGGAGGCTCAGAGTAGGTGCTGTGTGTATATGTGTGTGTGTGTGTGTGTGTGTGTGTGTGTGTGTGTGTGTGCTGGGGGCCTGCCCCCAGCCACACCGTGGAGGCTTGGAGCAGGTGCCCCTCTTTGTTGATCTCTCAGGCTCCTGGCCTCCACTGCATATTGTACTCTCCCTTGAGCTGTGGCCAGGGTGGGGTGCTGCCTGCAGGCCGCGCTTTCCTGATTGCTGCGGCAGCCCAGGAGCAGGCGCACACGGGGGCTGCCTGCAGGCTGCCCTTTCCTGCTCACCGATCGCCATGGGGTCCCGGCTGGGGGCGGTGTTTAGGTGGCGTGATTGCGCTGCCTAAGCCCCACCGCCCAGGGCTGCACACAGGGCCCAGATGGCGGCTCGCGCTGTCCGCCCTGCCTGCAGTATGCAAATTAGCTGCCATCTTCATTGGCAGCTAATTTGCAGATCTCACTGATTAGCCAATGGGAGGCATAGCGAAGGTACAGTCAATTACCATCTTTGTCTATTATTAGATAGGATACATTCTATTTGCTAATATTTTAAATCTACTTTAATGACAGACATTGGTCTGTACCAGGTAGTTTTCTTTTTTGCTACTTTTTTGTTTGGTTTTGGTATCAGGGTAATTCTAGCTTTATCAAAAGAATTTGGAAGTGTTCCCTCCTCTTCAGTTTTTCTGGAAAAGACTGTTTAAAATCAATGTTAATTCTTTCAATGTTTGGTGAAAACACCTGAGTCAAAAGATTGCATTTTGGGGAATTTTAAAAAAGAAAATGCTTTCCTGCTCGGCCAGCTTGGCTCAGTGATTCAGGGTCGACCTATGAACCAGGAGGTTGAGGTTTGATTCTGATCAGGGCACATGCCTGGGTTGAGGGCCCAATCCTCAGTCAGGGCCATGCAAGAGACAGCCAATCAGTGATTCTTTCTCATCATTGATGTTTCTATCTATCTTGCCCTCTCCCTTCCTCTTTGTAATCAAAATATATTTTAAAAATGGTTTCCTTAACAGTTATAAGGCTAATCAAACTGTATTTCATATTGAATGAATTTTGGTTGTATTTTTTTGAGGAATTTTTTCATTTAATATAAGTAGTCAACCTAATGTGTGTGGAGTTGTTTGTAGTGTTATATTTATTAGTGTTTTATATATGCAAGATTTGTAGTGATATTTCCTGCTTTATTCCTGATATTGGTAATTTGTGTTTTCTTTCTTTTTTTATTTGTTCTTGTTATATAGTTGTCAATTTTATTGGTCTTTTCAAGGAATCAGCTTGTTGTTTCATTGATTTTTTTCCCCTATTGCTTTTCTGTTTTCAACTTCACTGATTTCTGCTCTGTTTTTCTTTCTTCTGCCTGCTTTGGTTCTAGGTCACTCTTCTGGTCCTTGAGGTGGGAGCTTCGATGATTGATTTCAGACTTTTCGTCTTTTTCTAATGTATGCATTTAGTGCCGTAAATCTTCTTTTCCGTATTACTTTGACTGTATCTTATATGTTTTGATATATTGTATTTTTATTCTCATTCTGTTTAATGTATACTTTTAGATTTCCTTGAGATTCTTTGGCTCATGAATTATTGAGAAGTGAATTATTGGTTTCCAAGTGTTTGCAGATTATCCTGTTACCTTTCTGTTACTGAATTCTCCTTTGATTCCTTTGTGGTTGGAGAATACACTCCATATGATTTCAATTTCTTTAAATATATTGGGGTTTGTTTATGGTCTACAATCTATTCTATCTTTACATATGTTCCATGGTCACTTGAAAAGAATCTTTATACTGCTGTGGTGGGTGATGTATTCTATAAATGTTGTTTAGATCCCCCGATGGCTGATGGTGTTATCAACTTTCCTATATTCTTTCTGTCTAATTCTTCTGTTTATTGTTAATAGAAGAGTGTTGCCGTGTCCAACTGTAATTTTCACTTTTTCTGTTTCTTCTTTCAGTTTTATCAGGTTTTGCTTTATGTATTTTTCACCTCTGTTGCAAATCAGCATTTAGGATCACTGTATTTTTGGTGAATTCACCCTTTTATCATTATGCAATGCCCCTCTCTGCCTCCAGTAATTTTCTTTGCTCTAGCATCTACTTTATTTGATATAAATATAACCACTACTTTTTCTTTATTAATGTTTGATATATATATATATATACATATATATATATATATACACATATATATATATATCTACACTAATAAAAGAGAAAAATGGTAATTGGCGTACCGTTTTCATTGGCTAATCAGGGCTATATGCAAATTAACTGCCAACTAAGATTGGCAGTTAACTGCCAACTAAGATTGGCAGTTAACTGCCAACTAAGATTGGCAGTTAACTGCCAACTAAGATTGGCAGTTAACTGCCAACTAAGATTGGCAGTTAACTGCCAACTAAGATTGGCAGTTAACTGCCAACTAAGATTGGCAGTTAACTGCCAACTAAGATTGGCAGTTAACTGCCAACTAAGATTGGCAGTTAACTGCCAACAAGATGGCGGTTAATTTGCATATGTAGGCACAATGCAGGGAGGTGAAAGGGAAAGCAGGAAGAAGCCCCCGCCACTGACAGTGATCGGAAACCCAGGGGGGAGCTAAGAGCTGGGGGCCGCCTTTGCCCTGCCCCCCAGCCATGATCGGAGAATCAGGCGCCTTTGCTGCTCTGGCCAGTGATAGCAGGAAGTAGGGGTGGAGCCAGCGATGGGAGCTGGGCACGGTCGAAGCTGGCAGTCCCAGGAGCTAGGGGTCCCTTGCCTGGGCCTAAAGCGGAGCCCACGATCGCGGGGCCGCTGCAGCTGCGGGTCCCCGCTGCCCGGCCGGATGCCCAGGCCAGAGGCCAGAGGCGTTAGGCCTGGGCAGGGGCGGAGCCTGCAACCGCGGGGAGCTGGAGGGGCGGAGCCAGGGATTGGGGGGATATGATGGTCCCCTTGCCCAGGCCTCAAGCCTGGGTCAGAGGCGTCAGGCCTGGGCAAGGGGCTGATCCTGCGATTGGAGGGTGATGGGGGTCAATGCCTGAGGGCTCCCAGTATGTGAGAGGGGGCAGGCTGGGCTGAGGGACACTCCCCCCCACACACACACCCAGTGCACGAATTTCGTGCACCGGGCCCCTAATATATATATATATATATATCCTTTTACTTCCAACATCCCAATATCATTATATTTTGAGTTTTTACCTCTAGTTGGGTCATGTTTTTTTATTTTTTATTTTATTTTATTTTTTTATTGTCTAAAGTTTTACATATGTCTTCTTTTTCCCCAATCAACCCCCGCCCCTCTGCCATTCCCACCCTGGGCAAGCCCCCACCTCCCCAGTGTCCATTGGTTATGCTAATATGCATGCATATAAGTCCTTTGGTTGCTCTCTAATCCCCTCTCCTCTACCATTGGATCTATTGTTGTTCCTCAAATTATGTTGATAATTATATCCCACATGAGTGAGATCATGTGATATTTATCTTTCTCCAACTGGCTTATTTCGCTTAGGATAATGCTCTCCAGTTCCATCCATGCTGTTGCAAATGGTAAAAGTTCCTTTTTTTTTTTATAGTGGCGTAGTATTCCATTGTGTAGGTGTACCACAGTTTTTTAATCCACTCATCTGTTGATGGGTGGGTCGTTTTTTAATCTACTCTGCCAGTCTCTGTATTTTAATTGGCATATATAGATCATTTACATTTAAGGTAATTATTAATATGTTAGGGCTTAAGTCTGCCATTTAATTTTTTTGTTTTCTGTTTGTTCTTTCTGTGTTAATTTCTCTGTTTCTTTGTCCTACCTTCCTTTGGGTTACTTGAACATATTTTAGAATTCCATTGTGATTTATCTGTAGTGTGT
Organism: Myotis myotis; assembly: GCF_014108235.1. NCBI lineage: Eukaryota > Metazoa > Chordata > Mammalia > Chiroptera > Vespertilionidae > Myotis > Myotis myotis. The sequence goes on from NW_023416346.1 coordinate 83,550,144, forward strand.
GAGGGTGTATCTCCTTGTATAACTTTTTAAATGGTTACTCTTGGTACATTTGTGTCTGTGTGTGCAGGCAAGTGCACACATGCCAAAATCTGTTATGTTGCCATTTTACCATTTTGAGTGAAGCATAGAAACCTTACCTCCTTTTGCATCTTTTTATCCTCACCCATTTCGCAATACAGCTGTCCTAAATGTCCCCTACATAAATTCAGAACCACATTAGTTTTCTGATGTTTGCTTTGACCTTCAAACATAATAGACAATTCAACAGGACAAAGAAAGTCTATTGTATTTACCCCTAGTTTGCTTATTATGTTCTTCCTTCCTGATTTTCCAATATTACTTCATTTAAAAACTTCAATTAGCCATTCTTTCAAATTGGTTTCTTTGTACAAATTCTCTTAGTTTTCCTTCATCTAAGAATGTCTCGATTTCCCTTTTATTTCTGAGGGATATTTTCCCCAGAGGAGTTCACTATGCTTTTCTTTCATAACTTGAAAAATGTTGTTATTTTTTGTTGGCCTCCATGGTTTCTGATGAGAGATTTACTGTCTTTCGAATTGTTTTCCTTTATTGATAAGATTCTGTTTCTCTCTCTGCTTTCAATAATTTTTTTCTTGTATTTCGTTTTCAGAAATATCACTATGACATACCTTTGGGAATTTCTTTGGGTTTATCTCATTTGGGTTTTGAATCTGTAGGTTTATATCACTTACCAAATTTGAGACGTTTTCTGCCATAATTTCTGAGTACTTTTTCTTTTTTTAAAATCTTTTTAAAATTGATTTCAGAGAGAGGGAGAGAGGGATAGAAACATCAATGATGAGAGGGAAACATCAATCGGCTGCCTCCTGCACACCCCTACTCAGGATGAAGCCCAAAACCCAGGCATGTGCCTTGATCAGGAATTGAACCATGACCTCCTGGTTCATGGGTCAACCCTCAACCACTGAACCACACTGAGCCAAGCTTTGAGTACTTTTTCAACCACATTAGATCCTCTGTTGTTGTCCTATAAGTCCCTGAGTTTCTGTTCAATTAAAAAAACATTTTTAATAAATTTTATTTGGTAGGGGTTCTTTTTTTTTCAAATTCTATTTTTGAAGTACAGTTAACATTCAATATTATTTTGTATTAGTTTCAGGTTTGCAGCATAGTTGTTAAAAAAAATCATACACTTTACAACAAGCATGTCAAACTCACAGGCGCGTGTCATAGGTTCGCCATCACTGGCCTAGCCTCTCCAAGTGCTATCTGCCCAGCTGTTCCACCACAGCTTCCTGGGATAGAGTGTAAAACCAGAAACCACCAGGGCTCACCCAAAATACCCTCCTGGGACAGGGTGGCCTCCATGCAGGGACTCAAGCCAGTCAGTATCCTCTTTCCTGGCTTTTTCTACACAACATATGTTTTAAAAAATGAAATTGGTATCATTCTGTTCAAGTTATTTTTTTTTACTTAATACATTATAAGCATTTTGTGTTCTTAAACAGTTTTCAATACAGTTATTTTAATGCCTGCATTCTAGCCTGTGAATGTGCCATAATTTATTATTTATCCTATTCTATTACTGGACATTTAGATTGCTTTCAATTTCTCACTACTATAAATTTGCCACAGTAATATCCTTGTAGCTGAACCTTTGTCTGTATTTCTGATTATTTCCTTTCTGATAAGATTTCTAGAAGCGATCTAGGTCAAAAGGAGATGCTTTAAATGCATACTTCTATATGGCTTTCCAGAAAGAATATCCAGTTTACACTCTCAGGGTCTGAGAGTATTATTTTCCCATATAGATGCCAACACTGAAAATTATCATCTTTGCTAATTTGTTTAGATGAAAAATGTATTAGTTGACCCTTTGTTAATTACTGGTGAGATAGAATATTCCTCTAAGTCTTTATTATGATGTCTATTTCATTTGTGCAGAAACAAATAATTCTTAATTTATTGCCTGTTCCTGAATTTTGCTTAATTTTCTATGGACAAATTTGTCTTATAAGAAATTTTAATAGGTCCTTAGACTTGTCATTCAGGTATTTTAAAATTTAGGTTTTTTTGGTACATTATTACCTTTCAATTGTTTCTGACATTTTGCATATGATGCTAAAGTTTAAAATTGTATTGGGATCGCTCTCTCTATTAATATTTTTCTCTATGCTTTCTGTCTTATCATGCTTAGACAGAGTTTTCCCATTCCAAGCTTAGATCAATATTTGCTTTTACTTTCTTTCAGGTTTCTTGCCCTTGACAATCTGACTCGGTTGGAGCGTCAGTCATCTCATGCACTGGAAGGTCACGGGTTCAATCCCGGGTCAGGGCACATACCTAGGTTGTGGGTTCTATCCCTGGTCAAGGCGAGAACTGGAGACAACTGATTGATGTGTCTCTCTTGTATTGATATTTCTCTCCCTCCCCCCACCCCCCGCTCTCTCTCTTTCTGTCTCTATCTCTGTCTCTCTCTCCCTTCCTCCCTGTCTAAAATCAATTTAAAAAACTAAATGCTTAAGTGTAAATCTAACAAAATATATGCCAGACTTATATGCTGAAAATAATGAAACACTCATGAAATAATACAACGAAAATCTAAATAATGGTGATACATACCGAGACGTTTCTAAATAATGGTGATACAAATTTGAGACGTTTTCAGCCATAATTTCTGAGTACTTTTTCTTTTTTAAAAATCTTTTTAAAATTGATTTCAGAGAGAGGGAGAGAGGGATAGAAACATCAATGATGAGAGGGAAACATCAATCGGCTGCCTCCTGCACACCCCCTACTCAGGATGAAGCCCAAAACCCAGGCATGTGCCTTGATCAGGAATTGAACCATGACCTCCTGGTTCATGGGTCAACCCTCAACCACTGAACCACACTGAGCCAAGCTTTGAGTACTTTTTCAACCACATTAGATCCTCTGTTGTTGTCCTATAAGTCCCTGAGTTTCTGTTCAATTAAAAAAACGTTTTTAATAGATTCTATTTGGTAGGGGTTCTTTTTTTTCAAATTCTAGTTTTGAATTACAGTTAACATTCAATATTATTTTGTATTAGTTTCAGGTTTGCAGCATAGTTGTTAAAAAATCATACACTTTACAACAAGCATGTCAAACTCACAGGCGCATGTCACAGGTTCGCCATCACTGGCCTAGCCTCTCCAAGTGCTATCTCCCCATTTTGATAAATGGCTTTAACACAATTCCTATGAAAATCATAGCAAGATTTTTTGATAGATATAAACAAGATTTTTCTAAAATTTATATAGAAAAGCAATTTGGAAAAGAATAACACAATTTAAGGAAAGGGTCTACCTAATCTCAAGACTTATTACAAAGCTATAGTAATCGAGACTGTGTGGTGTTGGTGGAAGAATAGACACATAGATCAATGGAATAGAATAGAGAACCCAGAAATAGACTCACACAAACATGCCCAACAGATTTTTTACAAAGGTACAAAACCAATTCAATGGAAGAAGCACAGCCTTTCCAACAAATGGTGCTGGAGCAATTGGACAACCATGGGCTAAAAACTGAACTTTGACCCAAGCTTCAAAACTTACACAAAAATAAACACAAAATAGATCACAGATTTAAATTTATAACCTAATGCAATATATTTTTTTTACTAAAAAACAAGACAAAATCTTTGGGATCTAGTATTAGACCAGTGATTTGCAACCAGTGTGCTGCAAGAGTTTTTAAAATATGCAATACCCGACCACTTAGGGCAGTGGTCAGCAAACTCATTAGTCAACAGAGCCAAATATCAACAGTACAACGATTGAAATTTCTTTTGAGAGACAAATTTTTTAAATTTAAACTATATAGGTAGGCTCATTGTTATTAATTTAACTAGAGGCCTGATGACAAAATTCGTGCAAGAGTAGGCCTTACTTCTTCCGGCTGCTGGCACCGGCTTCCCTCTGGCACCCAGAACCTAGGCTTCCCTCCAGCCACTGGCATGCATCCAGGATCCAGGCCTCCCTTGCAGCCCCGGCTTCATCTGGAAGGACGTCCGGTCTAATTAGCATATTACGCTTTTATTATTATGGATTAGGGTACTCCTAAACTGGCCTTTGCTAAAAATGTTTCATTTTATAATAATAAAGCCACCAACACAAAAGAATTACAATTCTTAATTGATGACGATACCTGTAGGATTTGCAGCTGGTTGGAAAAATACAGGTAACTTTATGCTTCAAGTAGGTACTTTTGTCACCTGCGAGCGATTTGCGGACGCGACTAGCACTAACCGCTGCACAATGAGACTGCTGACTGACTGGCTCACTTAACTCCTGCATGAATCGCGTGCACCTCCCCCGTGCTGCTTATCCCATGGCCCGCCTTCACCGAGTCTCCGGTCCGACCGATACCCCCCACTTCTTCTAACGCCACTTCTTCAAAATAGACTCGCCCAGGCCGAAAACCGACTTCTGCCCATGGGCCACGAAGTTTCAATCGCACTGTACGTGTGCGCCCGCACATGGTATTTTGTGGAAGAGCCACACTCAAGGGGCCAAAGAGCCGCATGTGGCTCGTGAGCCGCGGTTTGCCGACCACTGACTTAGGGGCACTGACATCTTTTCCCTTATATTGTCAAATTTAAAAAAAAAAGACAACAGCCAACACAATAATAGTGGTTTGGTGTGAATGAATCAAAATTATGCCTAATTTTTTTGTGAGACCAGCAAAAAATATAATAATATTTGTGTGTGTGTGTGCTGCAGAATTTTAGCAATTATTTTATGTGTGCCAGGAAATGAAAAAGATTGAAAATTGCTGGGTAACACAAAGAGATTTGCCATAAAAACTGAACCCATAGCCCTAACGGCTTTGGCTCAGTGGAGAGCGTCAGCCTGCAGATTAAAGAGTCCCAGGTTCCATTCCAGTCAAGGGCATGTACCTTGGTTGCCAGCACATCCCCAGTAGGGGGTATGCAAGAGGCAGCTGATCCATGTTTCTCTCTCATCGATGTTTCTAACTCTTTATCTCTATCCCTTCCTATCTGTAAAAAATCAATAAAATATATTTTTTTTAAAAAAAATTGAACCCAAAGCCCTAGCCGTTTTGGCTCAGTGGATAGAGCTGTGGCCTGCAGGCCAAAGGGTCCTGGGTTTGATTCCAGTCAAGGGCACTTATCTTGGTTGCCGGCTCCTCACCGGCCTGGTCCCTGATCTGGGCTTGTGCAGGAGGCAACCAATCAATGTGTTTCTCTCACATCGATGTTTCTCTCTGTCTTTCCCTCTCTTTGCTACTCTCCCTAAAACTCAATGGAAAAATATCCTTGGGTTAGGATTAACCGAAAACAAAAAGCAAAACCCTGAACCCATAGAAGGAAAAATTGATAAACTGGACTTCATCAAAATTTAAAACTTTCACTCTGAGAAACACCAGGTAAAGAGATGAAAAGACAAGTCGCAGTGTGGGAGGAAATATTTGCAAACCACTTATCCAACAAAGAACTATTATCTAGAATATATATATTTTTAAAAATCGCAAAACAACAGTAAAATGGGCAAATGACATAAGCATTTTACCCAAGAGGTTATGGCACAGAGGGCAAATGAGCACATGCAAAGATGAACATGATTACCCACTAGAGAAATACAAATTAAAACCACAGTGAGATGTTACTACAGAACGGCTAAAATACAAAAAAGAAAATGACAATACCAAATGCTGGTGAGGATGCAGAGAAACTGGATCCCTCATACACAGCCAACCCTGGAAAATAGTTTCTCAAAAAAGTACACATACACTTATGGGCATTATGGGCACTTGCACTCCTGGACATTTTCCCCTAGAGCAGTGGTTCTCAACCTTCTGGCCCTTTAAATACAGTTCCTCATGTTGTGACCCAACCATAAAATTGTTTTTGTTGCTAGTTCATAACTGTAATGTTGCTACTGTTATGAATCGTAATGTAAATATCTGATATGCAGGATGGTCTTAGGCGACCCCTGTGAAAGGGTCATTCGACCGCCAAAGGGGTCGCGGCCCACAGGTTGAGAACCTCTGCCCTAGAGGAACGAAGACTTATGGTCACATAAAAACCTGTATACGGATGTTTATAGCAGATTTATTCATAATAACACCAAACTGGAAACAACCCAGATGTCCTTCAACAGGTCGCATGGTTAAAGTACAGTACATCAATATCACAGAATACTACTTAACAATAAAAAGGAAGGAAATATTGATATATACAACAACTTGGACAAATGTCCACTTTCTTCATTTGTCCCAAGGGGGAGGTTGTCTCAAGGGCCTTCCAGTTTGGGAATTCAAGATACAGATGGGCAGGGTGGGACAAGATGAGAACATATTTGAAAGAGCTTAGGGCTCTAACATTTTTAATTTTAAAAGTTTAGAACTTTTAGAGACTCAAGAACAAACGTAGAGAAATGCTCCCTGGGCATTCAAGAGAGCCCATTGTGGAAGGTGGGAAAGAAGTTTAGGGAAGGTACATTCAGTTGGTACAAAGCAAGAGGTCTGCCTAGTTGTAGTGAATGACTTTAAGGACAGTGGTTGTGACCTTTTAACAGTGAGATGGGACAGGGCGGATTTGAGACCTAAACTGAAAGGACTCTCTGCTCCCAGGAACGTAAGGAAATGTCGTTGTTCTAATACACAAAACTAAGGGTTCTCTGGTCAAGAGACCTGAAAAACTGGAAGAAGCCACAATGCCTCCTGGACAAGTCCAGTGTCAGGGCACATTCAGCTGTTGGTATAACATTTGTTGTAATTCTCACACACGACCAGTGTCTGCATTGTGTTCAGGCTTGGAAATGAAGTACTAAGAGTCCATGAAAAATTCTACAAGCCCAGTTGCTGCGCGAAACCTGCAAAGGCGGAACCCTGCACATAACCTGCAAAGGCTGGATTACAGGCCTAGTTTCAAACCAAGCTCTGAACCGGAAACACCTGTTGCTATGGTGTCTAATAGGGGCATGTCTAGGGTCTCCCAGCAGCCAATCCCAGTGCCAGGCGTCTTGGGGCGTGGCCATGCTGAGACAGTGGCCAATGGCAGAGCGGGCCATGAATAGTGGGCGGGCAACCAGGGTCTTAAACGAACAGAGCAGCCGGCCAGTGGAGGCTGAGATCAGCTACCTGTTAGACGGTTTGAGCAGTTGGACTGAACTGTAGCGGGTCCTCTCGCTGCCACCAAACTTCGGTTCTCGCCAGCCGTTAAACACGATGGAAGATCTGCAGCTTGAGTATCAGCGGCTGAAGCGTCGCCACCTCCGCGAGAAAAAAGAGCTGCAGGACCGCATCCAGGCCATGAAGAACTCGGTCCCTAAGAACGACAAGAAGAAAAGAAAGCAGTTGCTCCTTGACGTGGCCCGCCTTGAGGCCGAAATGGAGCAGAGACAACAGCGGGAGCTGGAGAAGTACACAGAGCTTACCCCTGCTAGCAGCAATCTCGATTCCGTCAGTGAGGGTCTGGCCAAGATGAATCTTGAGAACTGTCCTCCTTGCCTCTCGAGGGCCCAGAGAAGGCGCGAAAGAAGGGCGGCGCTCCAGAGAGAGCGCCAGAAGATGGCGGCGGCTGCCGCCGAGGTGGGGTACCTGGCCAGCTGTCGCCGCGACGAGGAGGAGAAGCTAGCGGTCATCCTGGAGGCCAAGAACCTGGAGATGAAGGAGATCCCGGCCGACAGCCACTGCATGTACCGCGCCATCCAAGACCAGCTGTGGTTCTCCGTGACCGTGGAGAGCCTGCGGGGCCGCACCGCCAACTACATGCGGAAGCACGTCGACGAATTCCTGCCCTTCTTCAGCGACCCCGAAACCGGCGATGTCTACACCCGCGACGACTTCTTCAACTACTGCGACGACATCGTGCACAACGCACCGTGGGGAGGCCAACTCGAGCTGAGGGCCCTGTCGCACGTCCTGCAGTGCCCCATCGAGGTGATCCAGTCGGAGTCGCCCGTCCTCCTCATCGGGGAGGAGTACACCAAGAAGCCGCTCACCCTCGTCTACAGGCGCTACACCTCCAGCTTTGGCGGGGAGCACTACGACTCCGTGATGCCGGCCGAAGCCCAAGCCCAAGCCCAAGCCGGCGCCGTGGGGGGCGTCGCCTCGTGGTTCTTGTAGGCCTCCGCCGCCGCTGGTGCCGGGGCCGCCGCCTGGTCCCCTCAGTAGGCTCTGTTGTTCCCTTTGCCTTGCTGCTCTGGTTTTTCTTTTCTTCGTCTTATTCAAAATTTAACAGCCCCGCGCCCCGCTTTTCCACCTGGTCGTTCTTCCTCCTCCCCCTTTCCGACTTTGCCTCTTTCGCACGGTGGGGGGGCAGGGACGCGGTACAGGGAAGGGATCTGTATTGCACCGCCTGAGGGGCGTCAGTTTGAAAGTCCCAACCGCATCTTGCCCTTCAGGGTTTTTGCCTCCCAGGCCGATGAGAATTGGTTATGTTACAAATAGTGTGGGGGTTAAAATGGAAACTGGGTTTGATGGCGTTCTTAACTTGGGGAAAAATCAGCTTAGCTCAGCATCTTCAGATTGTCCATGAATATATTGGATTACTTAGATACACTTGGCGTTTATGTACTCGAAATGCCTTGTGAATGCCTTTTGCCTAGTTCTTGGTGGGGGGAGGGATTGTTTCGTGGGCTGTTTGGGGTTTCTTTTTTTCCCAAACTATAGGAGAAAATTTACTTAGACAAAGTTACAGAGGAAGAAGAAGTGATTTGCAGAAGAAATGGGCTCAGGAAACAAGTTACAGAAGCAAAAGAAGGGCTGAGGAAAGGAAAAAATGCCTGGAGGAAGGTATTGGGAAGGGAGCGGGCATTCTCCCTAGAATGAGCTGCCTTATTTTTTGTTCCTTTTTGGTTAAGCTAGGCTACTCAGGAGACAAGAGCTCCTTTAGTATTTTGTTTTGTTTTGTTTTCATAAAAACCTGTGTGGTTTCAAATTATTTGTAGTTCTGTACATGTTTGCTAAATTTTAAATAGTATTGGTTAAATGTACAAGTTAAATGTAAGTTAAATATAGATTTATATATAAATGCAAACTGATAGGCTAGATAAGATTTAACTTTAGGATGTGAAAGATACCAACTTATTTTCTTTTATTAAAAATAGGAAGGAATACAACTTTTTTCAAGTAGTGATCCATTTCATTATAGCTACAAGTGGTGTGAAGCAAAAAGAGACAAACTGATAGTGAGCTTAACTTTAAGGAGTAAGATCTGAACCAGTAGAGTTTCCTTTATTTTCAGAGACATTAAAAGAGTATGACTTTATTCAAGTAGTTGATTCACTTTGTTATATCTACAACTGGTATGAAGTGTGACAGGTCTGAACTTATTTTTTGTAATTCTTAGAAAAGTTTATAAAGGAAACTTTAAATGTATCAGAGCATTTAATCCATTTTGTTATATCTGTAACTGGCATGAGGCCAAAAAGTGAGCAAGCTACTTTTGTTGATATTTGAGACTTGTTGATATTTTGAATTTGCCAAAGGAATAGTAAAAGTAAAATGGTTTTCAGTGAACAGTTTTTAAAAATCTTAATCTTCAGATGCTGTATTCCAGTGAGGTTACTTAAAATCCTTTAAAAATTCTTTGTACACACCAAATGTTCTAAAATAAAAAAGTTATGCGATTTGTTTTAAAAATAAACGCAGTTTAAAAAATACTTGGTTCTGTATTTTTGTGTAGCTGACTCAGTTTATATAGAGCTTGTATCCCAGGAGCTACTTCAACAAAGGAATCCTGGAGAGGTAGGGAGCAGGAGTGGAGGAGACAAATGAGGCTTCTGGGAGGAGGAATGGGCTTGTGGTCTTGGTGGTGTCTTGGAGTGCAGTGTTTCCCAGAGAAGGATTTAGGGAGGAACCTTATCTTGAGGCTGTCCTGAGTTGATTTGTTTCACTCTGTGGAAAACATCATGTAATGGTTTCACTTAAAGATGTTCTAATTGCTATGCATGAAAAAGAACTCCCACTTCCAAAAACTCTCCAGTCCAAGGTCACATTTCAGGACGTAAAGAAGTGCCACTGGTTTCTTGGAGTGGGGGGCGGGGAGGATGTTCCCAAAATACATATATGGAAAACCTTCCAGATAACTCACTATGTAAATGTGTGTATCAGATAAGTTTCAGATAGCCAGCTGGCTGAGAAGAGGAGATTCCTGAGAAAACCAGGTATTTGTGAAAAGAGGCCCTTTTCCAAGGATGAGAACACTGGCTGGGGAAGGTAGAATAGTCTAGGACAGGAGGCATAATCCACAGAAGGGTGCTTGGCTGGCAAGAAGGGTGAAAATTGAGGACAGGGTCAGCCTAAGAGGATGAATGGGACAGGGCAAGGGAAAGGGGACTAGGCTGGAGTGAAGAAGGGGAGACCAGCTAGGAAACAGGGTATAGGTGGTAAAGAGAGCCTGGCTAGAGGAGGGGATCTGAATGGGCTAAGGGACATAGGCACCAGCTAGGAAACAGGGTATAGGTGGTAAAGAGAGCCTGGCTAGAGGAGGGGATCTGAATGGGCTAAGGGACATAGGCAGATGGATGAAGGGGACCTCACATGGGCAAAGGCTGGTGAAGAGCTCTAGAAATGGGAAGGGTGCTCTACTGGATTGGGCTGCACTGGGTGAGTGAGGAGCTACAAGTTAACAGAGGTGTCCTGGCTAGTGTAGAGGGCCTTTATAAATAAGGGGATCCAGCTGGGTAGGGGCATAGACTGGGAAAGGGCCTAGCTGCAGAAGGATTACTGGCAAGGGAAGAGGTCCAGGCTGGGGGCAGGAGCATTTAGGGCTTCTAGTAGGAGAAGGTGGCTCAACTGTAGTGGGCTGTATAGGGAGGAAAGGGAAACTTGTCTTGAGAAGAGAACTAGGCCACATTCTGAGGAAGGGATCCTGCTGGCAGGTGTGGGAGAGGTGGCAGGATAGTCAAGGCTAAAACAGGACAGGAGGCTGTGTGGGGAAGGTGACACTGGAAGGAGGGATAAGCTGGTGAAGGGGCAACTTGTTGGGGCAGGAGGCCTGGTTGGAAGGGAACACTGGATGATAAAGAGGCCTTTATCACATGTGGCCCACAACAAATATTTTTGCGGCCCAGCCAATATAATGGTATGTAAGAAATGTTTTAATAAAAATTTCATAACGTAATTTTTACAATATCCTGTTATACATAATTATTAATAACGAACTACAATGTTCACTAATGGCTGATTACTATAATTGTGTTGCATTCATTTCCCTTACACGCCTTATGCTCAGGTACACCATTTCTCTCCACTAATACTAGCAGTGAATATTTTAGCAGCTGATTGCCACGTCATTAGTCCTAGACTGACTTGTTTGGTGTGCAAACAGGAAATATTTCGCTTTCGGAGAACAAGAAAATAGTTTTATTTGCGCTACGCTTATTAATTTGTGCAGTTATTCAGTGTCTGGTAAGTTAATGTTCAAGAAAAAATATTTATTTTTATTAAAATGTTCTATTATTTTATGTTAACGATGACTCATTTATTTCAGCCCGCTGTATTCAGCATGTCTCTATTGAAATAAACTTACGTTTCTATGAAAATTGAAGCTTTTGTTTTTTTGTGGCCCACATAAACTTAAGCCTTGTTTATTTAGCCCATGTTAGCCTTTGAGTTTGACATGCTTGCCTTACAAAGTGTTTCCCTCGATATTTCCAGTGCCCACCTGGCACCGTACACAGTTAATACAATACTATTATATTCCCTATGCTGTACTTTACATCCCCATTTAATACCAATTTGTACTTCTTTTTTTTTTAAAATATATTTTATTGATTTTTTACAGAGAGGAAGGGAGAGAGATAGAGAGTCAGAAACATCGATGAGAGAGAAACATCGATCAGCTGCCTCCAGCACATCTCCTACTGGGGATGTGCCCGCAACCCAGGTACATGCCCTTGACCGGAATCGAACCTGGGACCTTTCAGTCCGCAGGCCGACACTATATCCACTGAGCCAAACCGGTTTCGGCCAATTTGTACTTCTTAATCCCTTCACCTTTTTTTTTACCCAGTCTCTCAAATCCCCTTCCCTCTGGCAACCATCACTCTGTTTTCTGCATCTATGAGTCTGTTTCAATTTTGTTTGTTCATTTATCTTTGTTCTTTAGGTTCTACATATAAGTGAAATCCTATTGTCTTTCTGTGACTGACTTATTTCACTTAGCATAATACCTTCTAGTTCCATCCATGCTATAGCAAAAGGTAAGATTTTATTCTTTTTTTTAGAAAGAGGAAGGGAGCCCTAGCCAGTTTGCTCGGATAGAGCATCAGCTTGAGGACTGAAGAGTCCCAGGTTGGATTCTGGTTAAGGGCATGTGCCCAGGTTGTGGGCGTGCAGGAGGCAGCCAAGCAATGATTCTTTCTCTCATTGATGTTTCTATCTCTCTCTCTCCCTTCCTCTCTGAAATCAATAAAAATATATTTTAAAAAAAAGAAAGAAAGAAAGAAAGAGGGAGAGTGGGAAAGAGGGAGAGAGAGATCGATGTGAGAGAGAAACATCTGTTGGTTTCCTCCCATACACACCTTGACCAAGGATAGAACCCAAAACCTAGGTATGTGCCCTGATCAGGAATCAAACCCACAACCTTTTGGTATATGGGATGGCGCTCCAACCAACTGAGCAACCTTGCCAGGGCAAGGTTTCGTTCTTTTTTATGACTGAGTAGTATTCCATTCTGTATGTGTACCACGGCCTTTTTTAAAATCTACTAGTCTATTGATGGACAGTTGGGTTGCTTCCATATCTTGGCTATTATAAATAAGTGCTGCAATGATTACAGGGGTGCATATATCCTTTCAAATTAGTGTTTTGGGTTTCTTTGAATATATACCCAGAAAAGAAATTGCTAGTACATAAGGCTGTTTCATTTTTAATTTTTTTGAGGATGCTCCATACTATTTTCCACAGTGGCTACACCATTTTGTATTCCCACAAACAGTGCACAAATGTTCCCTTTTCTCCACATCCTCACCAGCACTTGTTGTTTGTTGATTTATTGATGATCACCATTCTGACAGGTATGAGGTGATATCTCATTGTAGTTTTAATTTGTATTTCTCTGATGATTACTAATGTTGAGCATCTTTTCATATATCTATTGGCCATCTATATGTCCTCTTTGGAGAAATGGCTATTTAGATCCTTTGCCTAGTTTTTACCTGGATTTTTTTTTTGGTGTTGAGTTGTATGAGTTCTGTATAAATTTTGGATAATAACCTCTTACCAGGTGTATGTTGGTGAAGAACATGTTCTCCCATTCACTAGGTTGTCTTTGCATTTTGTTGGTGGTTTTCTTTGCTGTGCAAAACATGTTTTAGTTTGTTGTTCGTTTGTTTGAGAATCATTGATTGGCTGCCTCCTGCATGCCCCCTACTGGGGATTGAGCCTGCAACCCCGGCATGTGCCCTTTACCAGAATCGTACCTGGGACCCTTGAGTTCACAGGCCCATGCTCTACTCACTGAGCAAAACCAGCTAGGGCTGTTTTAGTGTTATATAGTCCCATTTGTTTATTTTTCTTTTGTTTTCCTTGCCTGAGGAGATGTATCAGAAAAAGTATTGCTAAAAGAGATGTCAGAGAGTTTACTGCCTATGTTTTCTTCTAGGGGTTTTATGGTTTTGAGTCCTGCAATAAAGTCTTTAATCCATTTTGAGTTTTAGTCTTATATATGGTGTAAGAAAATGGTCTAGGGCCGTGGTTGGCAAACTCCGGCTCGCGAGCCACATGCGGTTCTTTGGCCCCTTGAGTGTGGCTCTTCCTAAGCCTTAGGAGTACCCTAATTAAGTTAATAACAATGTACCTACCTATATAGTTTAAGTTTAAAAAATTTGGCTGTCAAAAGAAATTTCAATCATTGTACTGTTGATATTTGGCTCTGTTGACTAATGAGTTTGCCAACTACTGGTCTAGGGTAATTTTTTTGCATGTATCTTAGACTTTATTTTTTAGAGCAGTTTTAGGTTCACAGCAAAATTAAATGGAAAGTACACAGTGTTCCCATATACCCCTGCCTCCACATAGCAATAGCCTCTCCAACCATCAACATCTTTTTTTTTCCTTTCTTTTTTTTTAAATTAAATCTTTATTGTTCAGATTATTACAGTTGTTCCTCTTTTTTCCCTCCATAGCTCCCCTCTACACGGTTCCCACCCCACCCTCGGCCCTTACCACCCCCCCCCCACTGTCCTCATCCATAGGTGTACGATTTTTGTCCAGTCTCTTCCCGCACCCCCCACACCATTTTCCTCCCCGAGAATAGTCAGTCCACTCCCTTTCTATGCCCCTGATTCTATTATAGTCACCAGTTTATTCTGTTCATCAGATTATTTATTCACTTGATTTTTAGATTCACTTGTTGATAGATGTGTATTTGTTGTTCATAATTTGTATCTTTACCTTTTTCTTCTTCCTCCTCTTCTTAAAGGATACCTTTCAGCATTTCATATAATACTGGTTTGGTGGTGATGAACTCCTTTAGCTTTTTCTTATCTGTGAAGCTCTTTATCTGACCTTCAATTCTAAATGATAGCTTTGCTGGGTAGAGTAATCTTGGTTGTAGGTTCTTGCTATTCATCACTTTGAATATTTCTTGCCACTCCCTTCTAGCCTGCATAGTTTCTGTTGAGAAGTCAGCTGACAGTCCTATGGGTACTCCCTTGTAGGTAACTGCTTTCTTTCTCTTCCTGCTTTTAAGATTCTCTCTTTGTCTTTTGCTCTTGGCATTTTAATGATGATGTGTCTTGGTGTGGTCCTCTTTGGATTCCTTTTGTTTGGGGTTCTCTGTGCTTCCTGGACTTGTAAGTCTATTTCTTTGACCAGGTAGGGGAAGTTTTCTGTCATTATTTCTTCAAATAGGTTTTCAATATATTGCTCTCTCTCTTCTTCTGGCACCCCCATAATTTGGATGTTGGTATGCTTGAAGTTGTCCCAGAGGCTCCTTACACTATCTTCATATTTTTGGATTCTTTTTTCTTTTTGTTTTTCCAGTTGGGTGTTTTTTGCTTCTTCGTATTTTAAATCTTTGACTTGATTCTTGCAATCCTCTAGTCTGCTGTTGGAACTCTGTATAATATTCTTGTTTTAAAATATATTTTATTGATTTTAGAGAGTAAGGGAGAGGGAGAGGGAGACAGGAACATCAATGATGAGAAAGAATCATTGATTGCCTGCCTCTTGCACGCCCCCTACTGGGGATCGAGCCTGCAACCCAGGCATGTGCCCTTGGCTGGAATCGACCTGGGACCCTTCAGTCAGCAGGCCGACGCTCTATCCATTGAGCCAAACTATCTAGGGCTGTAGAATATTCTTTATTTCAGTCAGTGTATGCTTAATTTCTAGTTCGTCCTTTTTCATATCCTTGAGGGTCTCACTAGATTTCTTGAGGGTCTCACTAAATTTATCAGCGGTTTCTAGAAAATTCTTGAAAAACCTTAAAAGTGTGGTTTTGAACTCTATATCCAGTAGTTTGCTTTCCTCCATTTCTGAAATTTGTGATCTGTTTCTTTGTCTCCACATTTTTTATGCTTCCCTGTGTTGATAGAGTGGCTTTTTGTGCTAGGTGTCCTATAGGGCCTAGTGGCTCAGCCTCCCCAATTACCTGAGGTGGACACTCTTGGTGCACCCATTGTGGGCTGTGTGCACAGTCTTGTTGTAGTTAAGCCTTGATTGTTGTAGGTATCACTGGGAGGAATTGACCTCCAGGCCAATTGGCTGTGAGAATCAGCTGTGTCTGCAGTGGGAGAACTTCTGTGCTGGAGACACCCTTTTGGGGCAAGACTTGCTTCAGTGGGGCTTTGGTACTCACTGAGTCTTCCCCCTGAATGTGTAGCTTATGGATCTGAGGAGTTGTAATCTGGATGGTCCCACTCTGACCACTGGGTACACTGGCTCTTGGATCTCTAAGGAGGTGGTAATTTAGCCTCTGCCTGAGGCTACCCAGCAGGAGCTTTGGAGAGGTCTGCAGATTCTTCTTCTTTGTTTGGGGTTTGGAGGTGCCCAGATGAGGCCCAGCTGTGAAGCAATACAAGCTGCTGTGGGGCCTTGGGCCTTCTTTTGGAAGTTCTGGGTCTCTCTGACCCAGTTGCAGTTTGTTAGGTAATTTTTAGATTGCAAAGGGCCAGGCCTTTCATATGCAAAAGCCTCTGCACACAACTTGGGTGGGGAGGGGTCTCAGGGGATCAATAGGGTGGAGCAAGCAGCTTTGGCTGCTCCTCAGTCCTACCCTAAGAGGCCCCACGTCTCAGTGTCCTGCGGTAATCGCTGCAAGCACCTCTGAGAGAAAGCCGCCCTTGAGTTCTGACCCATGCCAGACAGTCCAGTTTCTCCCCGTATGAGTCTGGGTCCCCAGAGACTATCCCAGAACTGGGCGCCCCCGTACCTCTGCGCTTTACTTCCGCACCTCCTCTTAGTCTCAGTGTGCTTTTTCTTTCCTTCTAGTTGTAGAATTTCCACTCAGCCAGCCTTCCTGTGGCTCTGGATGATGTCCATTTTGTCTTTTAGTTGTATTTTTGAAGTGGTTGTGCGAGGCAGCAATTTCCGGTGTTTACCTTTGCCGCCATCTTGGTTTGTGTCTCAACCATCAACATCTTGACCAGAGTGATACATTTGTCACAATAGATGAACTTACACTTATCATCATCACCCAAAGTCCTGAATTTACATGAGAGTTCACTCCTGGCATTGTACATTCCATGTGTTTGAACAAATGTATGATGACATGTATCCACCATTATAGTATCATACAGAATAGTTTAACTGTCCTAAAAAACCTCTGTGCTCCACATGTTCATCTCTCTTTCTCCTCTAGCCCCTGGCAACCACCGATCCTTTTACTGTTTCAATAGTTTTGCATTTTCCAGTATGTCATGTAGTTGGAATCATATGGTATTGTAGTCTTTTCAGATTAGCTTCTTTGACTGAGACATATGCATTCAAATTTCCTTCCTTTGTCTTTTCATGGCTTGATAGCTCATTTCTTTTAACAATGAATACTATTCCATTGTCTGGATGTACCACATAGTTTATTAGTTCTCCCACTGAGGACATTTTGGTTGCTTTCCAAGTTTTGACAATTATCAGTAAAGCTGCTATAACCCTTTGTGTGCAGGTTTTTGTGTGGACTTCAGTTTTCAACTCATTTGGGTACATACCAAGGAGTGTGATTGCTGGATTGTATCCTAAGAGGATGTTTAATGTTTTTAAGTATTATTTTTAAACTAGAGGCCCAGTGCACAAAAATTTGTGCACTTGGGGGGGCCCCTCAGCCCAGCCTGTGCCCTCTTGCAGTCTGGGACCCCTCAGGGGATGTCCACCTGCTGACTTAGACCCGTTCCCCATGGGATTGGGCCTAAACTAGAAGTTAGACATCCCTCTGGCAACCCAGGAGCCCTCGGGGGATGTCCACTTGCCAGCAGGGAGCAGGCCTAAGCTGCAGTCGGACATCTTTAGTGCTGCTGAGGAGGCAGGAGAGGCTCCCACCACCACCGCTGTACTGGCAGCCGTCAGCCTGGCTTGTGGCTGAGCAGAGCTCCCCTGTGGGAGCGCACTGATCACCAGGGGGCAGCTCCTGCATTGAGCGTCTGCCCCCTGATGGTCAGTGTGTGTCATAGTGACCACTCATTCCCAATTGTGCTGCTGTTAGGGTCAATTTGCATATTACCCTTTTATTATATAGGATAGAAGCCCGGTGCATGGGTGGTGGCTGGCTGATTTGCCCTGAAGGATGTCCCAGATCAGGGTGGGAGTCCCTGCTGGAGTGCCTGGCCAGCTTGGGTGAGGGGCTGAGGGCTGTTTTCAGGCTGGCCACACCTCCTTCAGGGAGGGGGGTACTGCTGGGGTGCCTGGCCAGCCTGGGTGAGTGGCTGATGGCTGTTTGCAGGCTGGCGACGGCCCCCAGCCACCCAAGCTCCCGGTGGAGGGTGGCTGGAAGCAGGTATCTGGGATTTATTTATCTTCTATAATTGAAACTTTGTTGCCTTGAGCAGAGGCCACAGCCAGCCAGGGCAGGTGGGAAGCTTGGCTTCCTCCGTAGCCAGGGCAACCAAGCCTTCTGCTTGCTCCAGCTCCATGGCAGCTGGCCGCCATCTTGGTTGGTTAATTTGCATATAGTCACTCTGATTGGCTGGTGGGTGTGGCTTGGAGCATAGCGGAGGTGTGGTCAATTTGCATGTTTCTCTTTTATTAGATTAAACTAGAGGCCCGGTGCACAAACATTTGTGCACTCAGGGGGGAGGGGGTCCCTCAGCCCAGCCTGTGCCCTCTCGCGCAGTCTGAGACCCCTTGGGAGATAACAACCTGCTGGCTTAGGCTCACTCCCGGGTGGCAGAGGGCAGGACCAATCCCTAGGTGCAGCCCCTGGTCAGGCTCAGAGCAGGGCCGATTGGGGAGTTGGGGTGCCGCCCCCTGTCATGCACAGAGCAGGGTGGATCAGGAGGTTGTGATGCCACCCTCAGTCACGCTCAGGGTAGGGCCGATTGGAGGGTTGGGGCACCGCCCCCTGTCACACTCAAGGCAGGGTCAATGGGGAGGTTGCGGCGCCACCCCCTGTCATGCACAGAGCAGGGCCCATCAGGGGGTTGGGGTGCTGCTCCTTGTCACCCACAGAGCAGGGCCCATCAGGGGGGTTGGGGCTCTGCACCCTGTCACACACAGAGCAGGGCCAATCAGGGGGTTGGGGCTCCGTACTCTGTCACGCACAGAGCAGGGCCCATCAGCGGATTGGGGAGCTCCCCCCTGTCATTCACAGAGCAGGGCGGATCAGAGGGTTGGGGCGCTGCTCTCTAACACCCACAGAGCAGGGCCGATCAGGGGGTTGGGGCGCTGCCACTCTCACAATCGGGGCAGGGCCGATGGGGAGGTTATAGCTCTCTCCCCCATCACACACAGAGGAGCGCCTGTGCGGGGAGGGGGGTTTGGGGCGCCGCACCCTGTCACACACAGAGCAGGGCCGATCAGAGGGTTGGGGCGCCGCATCCTATCACACACAGAGCCGCAGGGCGATCAGGGGGTATGGGCGCTGCCCCCTGTCACACTGATCCCGGTGCTGGGAGGCATATTACCCTTTTACTATATAGGATAGAGGCCTGGTGCACGGGTGGGGGCCGGCTGGTTTGCCCTGAAAGGTGTCCTGGATCAGGGTGGGGGTCCTCACTGGGGTGCCTGGCCAGCCTGGGTGAGGGGATGATGGCTGTTTGCAGCTGGTCACACACCCTTCAGGGTGGGGGTCCCCACTGGGGTGCCTGGCGAGTCTGGGTGAGGGGCTGAGGGCCATTTTCAGGCTGGTGGGTGACTGACGCTCCCAACTGCTCCTTTTTTTTTTTTTTTTATTCTGGGCCAGCTTTAGCTCTGGCTCCAGCTCTGAGGCCTCTGCTGCTGAAAGCAGGTATCTGGTTTGTTTGGGTTCTATAATTGAAACACTGTTTCAACTCCAGCTCTGAGATCCTGGCCGGCTGAAAGCAGGTTTCTGGGGTTTTGTTTAGCTTCTATATTTGTAACAATGTTTCAAACTGCAAGCTTAGAGGCTGGCAAGGCAGGTGGGGAACGTTGGTTTCCTCCGTCACTGAAGCAAGCAAGCCTCATGTTAGCTTCAAGCTGCCTGGCTGCCAGCCGCCATCTTGGCTAGCAGTTAATTTGCATATCACCCTGATTAGCCAATGGGAAGGGTAGCAGACATACGGTAATTAGCATGTTTCTCTTTTATTAGATAGGATGTTTAATTTTGTAAGAAAGTACAAAACTGTCTTCCAAAGTGGCTCTACCATTTTGCATTTCCCACCAGCAGTGAGTTAGAGTTCTTATTGCTCCATATCCTTGTCTGTATTTGGGTGTTGTTAGCATTTTGGATTTTGCCCTTCTTATAGGTATATAGTGTTATCTCATTGTTTTAATTTGCAATTTGCTAATAACAAATGAAGCATCATTTCATATGCTTACTTACTGTTTGTATAACTTCTCTGCTGAAGTTCTTTTTGCCCATTTTAAAATTGTTCATTTTTTTATTGTTGAGTTTTAATATTTGATTTTTTTGTTTGTTTTTTTCTTTTTAAAAAATATTTTTTTATTGATTTCAGAGAGGAATGGAGAGGGAGAGATAGAAACATCAAGGATGAGAAAGGATCATTGATTGGCTGCCTCCTGCATGCCCCCTACTGGGGATCGAGCTCATAACACAGTCCTGTGTTCTTGACCAGAATCGAACCCGGGACCCTTCAGTCTGCAGGCCAATGCTCTATCCACTGAGCCAAACTAGCTGAGGCTGATGTTGCTTTTATTTATTAATTAAATCTTTATTGTTCAGATTATTACATTTGTTCCTCCTCTTCCCCCTCATAACTCCCCTCCACCCAGTTCCCACCCCACCCTCTTCCCTCACTCCCCACCCACTGTCCTCATGCATAGGTGCACGATTTTTGTCCAGTCTCTTCCCGCATCCCCCTCACCCCTTTCCCCACCAAGAATAGTCAGTCCACTCCCTTTCTATGCCCCTGATTCTATTATAATCACCAGTTCATTCTGTTCATCAGATTATTCACTTGATTTTCAGATTCACTTGTTGATAGATGTGTATTTGTTGTTCATAATTTGTATCTTTTTTTTCTTCTTCTTCCTCTTCTTAAAGGATACCTTTCAGCATTTCATATAATACTGGTTTGGTGGTGATGAACTCCTTTAGCTTTTCCTTATCTGTGAAGCTCTTTATCTGACCTTCAATTCTGAATGATAGCTTTGCTGGGTAAAGTAATCTTAGTTGTAGATTCTTGGCATTCATCACTTTGAATATTTCCTGCCACTCCCTTCTGGCCTGCAAAGTTTCTGTTGAGAAGTCAGCTGACAGTTGTATGGGTACTCCCTTGTAGGTAACTGCTTTCTTTCTCTTGCTGCTTTTAAGATTCTCTCTTTGTCTTTTGTTCTTGGCGTTTTAATTATGATGTGTCTTGGTGTGGTCCTCTTTGGATTCCTTTTGTTTGGGGTTCTCTGTGCTTCCTGGACTTGTAAGTCTATTTCTTTGACCAGGTAGGGGAAGTTTTCTGTCAGTATTTCTTCAAATAGGTTTTCAATATCTTTCTCTCTCTCTTCTTCTGGCACCCCTATAATTCAGATGTTCGTACGCTTGAAGCTGTCCCAGAGGCTCCTTACACTGTCTTCATATTTTTGGATTCGTTTTTCATTTTGCTTTTCTGGTTGGGTGTTTTTTGCTTCTTCGTATTTCAAATTGTTGACTTGATTCTTGCGATCCTCTAGTCTGCTGTTGGGAGTCTGTATAATATTCGTTATTTCAGTCAGTGTATGCTTAATTTCTAGTTGGTCCTTCATCACAACCTCGAGGGTCTCATTAGATTTCTTGTAGGTCTCATTAAGTTTATTGGCAGTTTCTAGAAAATTCTTGAAAAACCTTAAAAGTGTGGTTTTGAACTCTATATCCAGTAGTTTGCTTTCCTCCATTTCTGAAATTTGTGTCCTTTTTCTTTGTCTCCGCATTTTTTATGCTTCCCTGTGTTGATAGAGTGGCTTTTTGTGCTAGGTGTCCTCTAGGGCCCAGTGGTTCAGCCTCCCCAATTACCTGAGGAGGAAACTCTTGGTGCACCCTTTTGTGGTCTTTGTGCACAGTCTTGTTGTAGTTTAGCCTTGATTGTTGTAGGTATCACTGGGAGGAATTGACCGCCAGGCCAATTGGTTGTGAGAATCAGCTATGTCTGCAATGGGAGAACTTCTGTGCTGGAGACACCCCTCCGGGGCAAGACTTGCTTCAATGGGGCTTTGGTGCTCAGAGTTTGCCCCCTGAGTGTGTCCTTTATGGTTCCACGGAGCTGCAAACTGGATGGTCCTACTCTAACCTCTGGGTACACTGGCTCCTGGATCTCTAGGGAGGAGGTAATCTAGCCTCTGCCTGAGGCTATCCAGCAAAAGCCTCCCTGCAGGGCTTGGGTGGGGCGGGTCCCATGGGATCAACAGGGAGGGGCTAGCAGTTATGGCTGCTCTCAGAGGCCCAGCTTCTCAGGTTCTTGGCAATCGCTGCAATCCCCTCCGAGAGAAAGCTGCTCTCGAGTTCTGACCGATGCCAGACAGTTCCGCTTCTCCCGTATGAGTCTGGGTCCCCAGAAACTTGCCCGGAACTGGAGCTCAGAGCCTGAGACTCCCTCCCGATTGAAAACTACAACCGCGCCCTCAGACGCCAGCCCGCTCCGTGTGCGCCTCTGTACCTTAGTATTTTACTTCCGCACTGCGCCTCCTCTGAGTCTCGGTATGCTTTTCTCTTTCCTTCTAGTTGTAGGATTTCTACTCAGCCAGCCTTCCTGTGGTTCTGGATGATGTTCGTTCCGTCTTTTAGGTGTATTTTTGATGTGGTCGTTCGAGGCAGCAAACTCCGGTGTTTACCTATGCCGCCATATTGGTTTTTCAGTCTGATTTTGCTTTTTTAAAAAATTTTATTTTATTGCTTAAAGTATTACGAAGAGTAGTACATATGTCTCCTTTTCCCCCCCATTGACTTTCCCCTGGCCTCCCCTACCCCCCAGTATCTTGTGTCCATTGGTTATGCTTATATGCATGCATACAAGTCCTTTGGTTGATCTCTTACCTCACGTCCCCTCCCTCCTGCCAACCTTTCCCAGCCTTCCCACTGTAGTTTGACAGTGTGTTCAATGCTACTCTGCCTATGTATCTGTTTTCGTTCATCGGTTTATAATGTTCTTTATTATCCATAAATGAGTGAGATCATGTGGTATTTTTCTTTCATTGATTGGCTTATTTCACTTAGCATAATGCTCTCCAATTCCATCCATGCTGTTGCAAATGGTATGAATTCCTTCTTTTTTACAGCAGTGTAGTATTCCATTGTGTAGATATACCACAGTTTTTCTAATCCACTCGTCTGCTGATGGGCACTTAGGCTGTTTCCAAATCTTAGCTATTGTAAATTGTGCTGCTATGAACATAGGGATGCATATATCCTTTCTGATTGGTGTTTCTGTTTTCTTGGGATATATTCCTAGAAGTGGTATTATTGGATCAAATGGCAGTTCCATTTTTAAATTTTTGAGGAAACACCATACTGTTTTCCACAGTGGCTTCACCAGTCTGCATTCCCACCAGCAGTGCATGAGGGTTCCTTTTTCTCCACATCCTCGCCAGCACTTGTCGTTTGTTGATTTGTTGATGATAGCCATTCTTACAGGTGTGAGATTGTACCTCATTGTTATTTTCATTTGCATCTCTCAGATGGTTACTGACTTTGAGCATGTTTTCATATGTCTTTTGGCTTTCTGAATGTCCTCTTTCAAAAAGTGTCAATTTAGGTCCTTT
Organism: Myotis myotis; assembly: GCF_014108235.1. Classification (NCBI taxonomy): domain Eukaryota; kingdom Metazoa; phylum Chordata; class Mammalia; order Chiroptera; family Vespertilionidae; genus Myotis; species Myotis myotis. Next base: position 83,573,421 of record NW_023416346.1, read on the forward strand.
GCCCATTTTTTAATTGGATTGTTATCTTCCTTTTGTTGAGTTGTATGAGTTCCTTGTAAATGTTGGAGATTAAACCCTCATCAGAGATAACATTGGCAAATATGTTCTCCCATGCAGTGGGCTTTCTTGTTGTTTTGTTGATGGTTTCCTTTACTGTGCAAATGCCTTTTATTTTGATGTAGTCCTATTTGTTTATTTTCTCTTTAGTTTCCTTGCCCTAGGAGCAGTATCAGTGAAGAAATTGCTTCAGAATATGTCTGTGATTTTGCTGCCTGTGGATTCCTCTAGTATTTTTATGGTTTCCCATCTTATGTTTACGTCCTTTATCCATTTTGTGTTTATTTTTGTGTATGGTGTATGTTGGTAGTCTAGTTTCATTTTTCGCATGTATCTGTCCAATTTTCCCAACACCATTTATTGAAGAGGCTGTCTTGAATCCATTGTATGTTCATGCCTTCTTTGTCAAATATTAATTGAGCATAGTGGCTTGGGTTGATTTCTGGGTTCTCCATTCTATTCCATTGATCTATATGTTTGTTCTTGTGCCAGTACCAGGCTGTTTTGAGAATAGTGGCTTTGTAATACAGGTTGATATCCCACCTACTTTGTTCTTCTTTCTCAGGATTGCTGCAGCTATTCGGGGTCTTTTTTTATTCCAGATGAATTTCTGGAAAGTTTGTTCTAGGTCTGTGAATTATGGGCTTGGTATTTTAATGGGGATTGCATTGAATCTATATTTGCTTTGGGTAGTATGGACATTTTGATGATGTTGATTCTACCAATCCATGAGCACGGTATGTTCTTCCATCTGTTTATGTCTTCCTCTATCTCTTTTATCAGTGTCCTGTAGTTTTTTGTGTACAGTTCTTTTACCTCCTTAGTCAAGTTTATTCCTAGGTATCTTAATTTTTTTTGGTGCGATGGTAAATGGAATTGCTTTTTTAGTCTCTCTTTCTGTAAGTTCATTATTGGTGTATGGAAATGCCATAGATTTCTTGGCGTTAAGGTATCCTGCTATATTGCCGAATTCATTTATGAAGTCTAATAATTTTTTTATGGAGTCTTTAGGATTTTTTATGTATAGTATCATGTCATCTGCAAATAAGGACAGTTTTACTTCTTCTTTTCCAATCTGGATGCCTTTTATTTCTTCTTCTTGTCTGATCGCAATGGCTAGTACTTGCAGTACTATGTTGATGGACCTCTAGCCAGGCTCACCAAGAATCAAAGAGAGAGGACCCAAATAAACAAGATCAGAAATGAAAGAGGCGAAATAACAACAGACCCCACAGAAATACAAAGGATTGTTTAAAAATACTATGGACAACTCTATTCTAACAATGTTATGTAGACAACCTGGAGGAAATATACATATTCGTAGAAAAATACAACCTTCCAAAACTCAATCAGGAAGATTCTAAAAGTCTCAATAGGCTGATAACTATGGAAGAAATTGAAACAGTCATCAAAAAGCTTCCAGCAAACAAAAGCCCCGGGCCAGACGGCTTCACAGGGGAGTTTTACCAAACATTCAAGGAAGAATTAAAACCTATCCTCCTCAGACTACTACAAAAAATCCAAGAGGAAGGAACACTTCCAAGCTCATTCTATGAAGCCAGCATCACCCTAATACCAAAACCAGATAAAGACAACACAATGAAAGAGAATTACAGGCCAATAACCCTCATGAACATAGATGCCAATATCCTCAACAAAATTCTAGGAAATTGAATCCAGCAGTACATCAGAAAGATCATACACCATGACCAAGTAGGATTTATCCTGGGGATGCAAGGATGGTACAATATCCTTGTACCATCAATCATGTTTACAAATCAATAAACGTGATACATCACATAAACAAATTGAGAGATAAAAATCACATAGTCATATCAATTGACACAGAAAAGCATTTGACAAAATCCAACACCCTTTCTTGATAAAAACTCTCAGCAAGGTGGGAATAGGATCATACCTCAACATAATAAAAGCCATATACGACAAACCCACAGCCAAATCATACTCAATGGGCAAAAACTAAAACCATTTCCCCTAAGAACAGGAACAAGACAGGGATGCCCACTCTCACCACTCCTGTTCAACAGTGTTTGTGTCTTAATATCCGGGGCTAAAAGGCCTCTCTGGCTCTGCATGCAATTCTGTGCACCACTCTGTGCCTGAATCTGCGCAGCTGGTACATTATTCCAGGCTGCCATTCTGGTCCAGTCCAGCTGTGGGTTAATATCTAGAATTTTCTTCTGCCAACAGCTTTTTGGACCCCCTTCCACATTTGAGGGCTACACTGACCCCATCAGCCCCGAATTTTGTGTGGGCAGCCTTCCTCTGAGGCTCTAGTTTCCACTGCATGCGTTTCCCCCTCCAGCCTGGATTCCAAATCTCATCTTTCTTTAGGCAATGCCAGCTGTGTTTATTTCGCCAGTTCCCGGTGGGTGCTCTTTTTTTTTTTTGAGTTTTATTTTTATTATTTATTTATTTATTTTCTTTCTTAAAGTATTACAAAGAGTATTACACATGTCTTCTTTTTTTCTCCCCCTTGACATTCCTCCAGCTTCCCCCACACCCCAGTGTCTTGTGTCCATTAGTTATTCTCATATGCATGCATATAAGTCTTTCGGTTGATCTCCTGCTCCCCCCAACCCTCCCCAGGGTTCCTACTGTAGTTTGACATTCTGCTCAATGCTGCTCTGCCTCCGTATCCATTTTTGTTCATCAGTCTATAATGTTTCTTATTATCCATAAGTGAGTGAGTTCATGTGGTATTTTTCTCAGCTTCCCAGGGGCCGTCTCAGTCTCACAGGGGCCATCTCAGCCTCACAGGGGCCGTCCCCACCTCACAGGGGCCATCCCAGCCTCACGGGGGCCGTTTTAGCCTCACAGGGGCCGCCTTAACCTCACAGGGGCCATTTCAACCTCACCGGGGCTGTTTCAACCCCAACGGGGCTGTTGCAGGCTCACCTGGGCCGTCTCAACCTCACTGGGGCCATCTCAACCTCACAGGGGCCGTTTCAAGGGTGGGTGCTCTTTGATTCGGCTGTTCCTTCTGCTCTGTGAGAAGGCGCAGGGCCTGTCCCTGAATTCTTGCCATTTGTCTCCTCCTTTGCAGACCTCCCAGGTGCTCGTGGTTTGTGGTTTGTGAGGTTGGAGTTCCGGCATTCGTGGGTTTGCAGCTGAGGTAACTGGTCCCTGGGTGTTGTGGTTTTAAGGTCCCAGGAAACATCCGAGATCTCTCAGGTTGAAGGTAAGGCTGGGGTTCCCATCACAGTCAGTCTCTGATCACAGCTGTCTCCTCTTCAAGATGGCATGGCCTCTGCGGCAAAGGCAGCCGCTCCGGGAGAGATTTCAGCCGCAGTAGAGGCTGCCCGGTCAGGAGTCAGGGGGCCTGGTCCGCCTGTCCCCAACTGTCTCTTAGAGTATAGCTGTCCCTCACTCACAAATACTGACACTCCCCGCACGTCCACATACTCTCCTTTCGTTCTCTCACTTTCACATTATTTAGCAGCCTGCAGTACCTTGGCAGCCATCTTGGATCTTGTTTTTTCTTTTTTTTAAATCTTTATTGTTGCCCTAGCTGGTTTGGCTCAGTGGATAGAGCATGGGCTTGTGGACCGAATGGTCGAGGGTTCGATTCTGGTCAAGGGCATGTACCTCAGTTGCAAGCACCCCCCCTCCCCCCCAGTCAGGATGCGTGCAGGAGGCAACCAATCGATGTGTTTCTCTCACATCGATATTTCTTTCTGTCTTCCCCTCTCTTCCACTCTCTCTAAAAATCAATGGAGAAATATCCTTGGGTGAGGATTAAAAAAAAATTTTATTGTTGATAGTATTACAGATGTCCTCTCCTTTTCCTCCCATTGCTCTCCTCCACTTGGTTCCCAGATCTTCACCACCCTATTGTCTGTGTCCATGAGCAATGCATATATGCGTATAAATTCTTTGGTGAATCTCTTCCCACACCCCCTTCCCTCTTAGAAGAGTGTTTTAATATTTTGAACAACAGTTTTTTTTTCAGGTATGTGTTTTGCAAATATTTTCTGCATGTGTGTGGCTTATCTTTTCATTATCCTGATTAATTTTTTTGCCTGTTTTCTCTCTGTTGTCTAGATGGAGTAATATTTATTGTTCTGTCTTAAGTTCACTGATTTTTTTCTTCTGTCCCTTCCATTCTGCTGAGCTTATTATTGAAGATTTTTAAAAATATGGTTATTTATATTTTAGTTCTTATATTTCTGTTTGGTTCTTTATTGTAGCTTCTATTATATGCTGACACTTTCTATATCTTTCTTTGTCTCTGTATTCTCTAATTTTTTGCTGAACTTCTTAAATTTTTCCATTGGTTTCAAGCATGTTGGTTGCTTGTTGAAGCATTTTTATGATGGCCCCTTCAAAAAACTTTGTCAGGTAATTTTAACACCTCTGTCATCTTGGTTTTGACATCTTTCTATCTATTTATTATCTAAAGATTATTTGTCTTGCTAGGTTGATCTTTTCCTAGTCTTTTAGCTAGGGAGAGCGGGCTTCAGTTGTGGCCCATTTAGTCTGTGCCTGCTGGCGTCTCTGGGTTGCTGACCTCTTCAGCTCCAAGTCTGGGGTATATGAAGCAAAAAAAAAAAAAAAATTCATATCACTCCTCCCATCCTGAGGACCTTGGTAGTCTGCCTTCTTCTTTCTTTCAGAGTCTTCTTAGGTTTGTTTTATATATAATGTTCAGAGTTTTTAGCTCTAATAGCAAGAGGAATAGGGCAAATTACATCTCGTCCATCTTCCCTCATCTTATTTTAAATAAATAGAAATACTTCACACCATCCCTTACTGTCATTTGTATCTTTCAAAGAAATACTGTGGATTAAAATGAATCAGTGCAATGATAATTTCAGAAAACCATTATGCTGATCCTGAAAGAGACATCTTTTGGACTTCAATAGCATGATAGTAATGGTCACATAAAGTCTGCTTGTTTGCTGCAATCAAGATTGTCCCTTTGAATGTCAAGCCCCATTGCATGGGTTTATTTTTGTGGCCTGAAGTGTAGAAAAACCAGCTTTGCAAATGTTGAGCTTTACTGTCTGTAGTTTGTAAACCATAGTTATTACAATATCCAATGTGCCTTTTCCAGCTCTGTACTAAAGTCTACTACCCTCTCTAACCTCCACCCTCCTCATCCCCATCCTTTGCCCAACACACACTCTCCCATCTGGAGATTATGATCCAACCTCCAGGTAACACACCCTGTCTTGTAGAACCACACATCTCCAGCAATGGATGGGCTGCGTGCTTTTCAGGCAGTTCTCTATGCATATATTTTTTCACAACTCAGCTTTTATCTAAGGGATAAATGGCCGGGAATTCAAGGTTACCTTTTCCAATAAGAAGCACTGGGGCCCTGACTGGTTTGTCTTAGTGGATAGAGCGTCAGCCTGTGGGCTCAAGGGTCCCAGGTTCATTCCGGTTAAGGGCATGTACCTTGGTTGCGGGCACATCCCCAGTAGGGAGTGTACAGGAGGCAGCTGATCAATGTTTCTCTCTCATCGATGTTTCTGACTCTCTATCCTTCTCCCTTCCTCTCTGTGGAAAATCAATAAAATATATATATATATTTTAAAAAGCACTGGGAATGGCAATAGGCGGTCTTGTAGATTAATACCATATGCTTTGCCAGTCACTGAGGGAGGGGCAAGAGAATTATTGCCTAGGTTGCAGGTGGCTATGATGATCAAATGTATGTCAAGCCCCAAGTCCAGTGCCTGGCACCAAAGAAGACAGTAATGAATGGCAGGTCCTTCCCTCTACCATACCCGAGGCCCTATCTCGCAGCTCCTGCTCCCATTCCATTACTTCCATATCTCCCCTTTCCACTTCATCTCACCCATTCCTCCTCCCCTTCAGAAGCCACAGAGACAGCAGTTTCCATGGTAATCAATGTCCTCATTAGTTTGGAGTTTAATGGTCCCTAAGTGTCTGTCTGGACTGGGTTCGTAGCTCACATCAGAGGGAGCTTTCCAGTGAGCTCAACGGCTGTTGAGAAAATGTCAAACACAAGCCATTTTGTTCAAGTCAACCTAATTACACACAATGGCACACAATATTTTGGTGTAACAAGAGAAGATGTGAAGAAATCATCTCATATTGTCCAGGGGTCATAGCTCCTGGGCATCGGGAGAATCACTCTCTGCCCTACACTCACTGATGAGGGGTACATCACTGAGCTATAGGTGTTGGAATGTGAGTAAGGGGGTATGGGAGACTGGGCAACAGGGAGTCAAACTCACTAATAATTATATATATATATATATGTATATATATGTATATATGTATATATATAGTATATTTTTATTGATTTCAGAGAGGAAGGGAGAAGGAGAAAGAGAGAGATGGAAACATCAATGATAAGAAGAGAATCAGTGCTTGGCTGCCTCCTGCATGCCCCCTGCTGGGGATGGAGCCTGCAACCTGGGCATGTGCCCTTGACCGGAATTGAACCCGGGACCCTTTAGTCCACAAGCTGACACTCTATCCACTGAGCTAAACGGGCTGGGGCGTCACTAAAGGTTTTTTAGTACATCACTGAGGATTTGCTCTTTCCTCATCCTCCCACTTGTCCCTTAAGGGTCTGAGATCAATGAGTTTTGTGCTGTGTTCATGCTTACTTTCTGTACTGACCCCAACCTTGTTCCTGACCTTGCTCCTACCCTGACCTGTTTTGCTCATTCATTCATTCAGCCCCAATTTATCAGTCCTACTATATGCCAGGCAGTGTTCCAGGCACTGTGGATAAAATAAACAGTGAATAAAATAAACAAAGATCACTCAAGGAGCTTACAGCCAAACAAGGGAAGACAGACAAAAAACAACTGCAGAATGACATGCAAACTTGAAGCTCAGCTTTGGAACAGAAGTTCACAATCTCCCTCTTGACTAGTGGCCTAGCCCTGTTCCTCTGTTCCTCCTCATTGATGGTTTTTCTACTCAGAGTAACTTCTCCTGACCCTTCCACATCTGCTAAGGGACCACACGAGTACACATGGGAGAGTGTGAGACCCAATGCCAATGGCATGATGTTAGAGATGGGGTGAGTCTTCTGAGAGAAATGGCCATGTGAGACCCCCAAATCCTGGGGGCCTTCTGGAAATAGGATCGTTCCCCATTGGCCAGCAGGGAAGAGGAGAGCAGACTTCTTCTGATCCTTTGAGGCCTGCTCTGGCACCTTCCAGCTGATTCAGTCTTGGCTTTTCCTGTCCCCCCCATTACTTAGCTTTAGTTTTGGTTTCTTGGTCAGGCCTCCATTCCCTGATCATTCTTAGTTTGCCAGATGAGAGATAGGGAAAACTGGGATGTGAGCCAGATGGCCTAAAAGCCCTCCCCTGCAAGCAGAAAAGATGGATGGGATGGGGTGAGTGTGAGGTGTGCAGGAAGAACCCCCTAGCACAATGAGAATACTCCTGAGAGAATTTGACTAAATCATTAAGTGCAAAGCATAGGGGCTTGATCTCTGGGACAGCTGAGAAAATGAGGGTGACATACAGACTTCTTTCGCCACTGAGTATTGTCTGCTGTCTAGATGTGATAAACAAGGTTTGGCTGCCATAGTGCCAACTACTGACTATGTGATTCTGGGCGTTAGGGTTGACAGATTGAGCAAATAAAGGCAAAGGACTCCATTAAATTGAAATTTCAGATGAACAATGAATAATTATAAGTATATCCCATGAGATATTTGGTACATACTTATATTAAAACACTAATTATTGTTCATGTGAAATTCAAATTTAACTGGTGTCCTGTGTTTTATCAGGAAACTCTGTTACCAAAGGCAGCTGTCAGTCTGAGTGTGGGCCTGGCTGGCCACTTAGAAGTAATGGGAATGCAGGGGCTGCAGAGAAGACACTAGCATACTGGGATCCAAGGGTACCCCCTGGGCTCCACGGGGACCCCAACTGGCTCCCCCAGATGTAAGGGTGTTGTGTCCAGCTTCAGGAGACAGGCTGAGGGCTTTAGCATCTCCAGGCTTCCTGATGACGGGTCCTGCAGCACTCCCCAACCCCTCCACCAATGACCCAGCAGTGACCCTCAGGGAGCACCAGGAATCTCCCCCATTGACCAAGATGGCACATGGGGTGGTTCTTACACCAACTGCACCAAAAGATGAATGGACAGGGCCCAAGCATGCCAAAAGCTACTAAGATAGCTACATAGAAAAAAAAAATTCCTCTTCTCCCTATCCCTATAGGAACTATGGACTTGAGCAGGAAGAGGAGATGGTCTTTGAGACAGTAGTCCACCAATTTACTAGGTCACAGCAGGTGAAAAAACCTCTTCCCTTTTGCACCTGCACCTGCCTCAGGAGTCTGGCCTTTGTTTTGGCAGGCAGCTGAACCGGTGTTTTTGGTTACAACCCTTCCTGAGTGTGGCAAAAACTGCTATGTGCTCTAGCCGGTTTGGCTCAGTGGATAGAGCATCGGCTTGTGGACTGAAGGGTCCCAGGTTTGATTCCAGTCAAGGGCACATGCCCAGGTTGTGGACTTGATTCCCAGTAGGGGGCGTGCAGGAGGCAACTGATCAATGATTTTCTCTCATCATTGCTGTTTCCCTCTCTGAAATCAATAAAAGTGTATTTTAAAAAAAAACCCTGCTATGTAAGGGAAGGACTAGCTTTATTTTTTGTCTGTTTCCAGGGGCCTAGAGTAGGACCACTGGGGAGTAGGCCTGAGTCTGAGAGCAGGAAGAAAGATTTCACTGGCAGGGGACTCAGTGAAGGCTATGAGGAGCCCTCCCTAGGTAGCTTGGAATTAGAAACCTCAAAGAGCCTTTCCTGTTCTGACAGTCTGAGTCTCAGAATCTCCAGGGATTTTGAGAGGATGAGGTGAGGAGATGATGAAGTGGGATAGGACTGAAGACTATGAAGCCCCCCAACAGCCTTGACCATTCCTCTGTTTAATGTTAGGATGGTGGATATATGCAGATGCATCAGCTAGGCACATAGCCTTCTCTGTGCAGATGGGGAGTCAGAGCTTGTAGAATATTTCAAATGCTCACGCTGTCATCGATTCTGCTCTTGAGTATCTGATACCCTTTCTCCAAGGTAACACTCTTTGGAGGGAAGCCCATCTCAGGACAGGCCCAGCTGAACTCTGGGCTTTCTTTTCTTAGTGCCTTGCCCTATCCTCCCCACCCCTTCTCTTAATGATAGCAACAGCAGGAACTTACACGTAGATACCATTTCACAGTTCAAAAAATGATTGGCCATCTTGTACATGTCTGGATTCTCACAAGTCTGAGAAGGAGGTACTCGTCTCCTGTTGACATTTGAGGAAACCAAGCCCCAGAGATTTGTCCAGTAATAGTCACCAGGTTGGGCCTCCACCCACTCAGGCATTTTTATAGCAAATGTCAGTGTGTGCCCTGTGGTAGGGGCTGGGCATATGACAAGAGTATGATCCAGTATCACTCACTCTCTACTCCTGTGAGTGCCCAGATTAGGGTGGGTGGTGAGAAGTCAGGGTTAGTGAACAGATGAAAGGCAGAAATAACAAAACACAAGTCCTCTGGGTGGCTGAATATGAATGAGGACCCTTCAGAGCTGGCTCAGTGGAGGGCATGTCCACTCACCCCCAGGCATTCTTCCTTTTTCAATAGCACCTCTTTCTCTTTTTTCAGGCTGGCCACAGGCTCCATTGCTGCCTTGGTACTGGCCCCTGGAAGTGTCCCTTGGCCCACAGCCCACAATGGCAGCTTATCGTTGGTGGGGAAGTACAGATCCTTTCCCTGCTAGGCTCCCCCAGGGCCTTGCAGAACCTTCTCCTCCCCTACGTGGCCACTTTCTCAAGTACAGTCTTTCGTGGAATTCCTATTGGAAACAGATTAAAGAAGAGCTGGTGCTCTGTTTTGAGTGGCAGCTGGCAAGCCAGAGTTCTCTGCTCAGCCCCCACCATAGTTGCCCCTGGAGCACTGAAAGCTCAGGGTCAGCACAAACACTTTACAAGCAGCAGCTAGTTTTACTAGCCATCACAGAGCCTGCTGGTCTTACAGGCCCCTCTCAAAAATGGTTGATAATTTGCTCTAGCCACCCTGCAGAAGTGCTCCTTCTCCCATGCTCCCCATCCTCATGACCCAAGTCAAAATCTTGGCCGTGGCTCCTCTCCCCTACAACACCCCCAACCAGATAGCCAGACAGGACTATTTCATGTCTGACAGAGACTTTTCTATCCCTTGCCATTCACCTGTGTTCAGTGTTTATGGAGTTTTTTTCCCCAATAGGGGATCATCTCAGAAAGTTTCCCCATCAAAACCCTGGATAAGGAGTATGCTACCCCACCTCCAAACTATCAAGTCTGTCTAGTGGGGAGAGACAGTGGGCCAGTAGGCTTTTCTGTGCTGGGGCAAGTCCCATAAGCTCATCCACTTACTTTGTGTGGAGGTGGAGCTGGTCTTGCAAGTAGGTATCAGAGAGGAGAAAATTGTGAGCCTGTGTGTCAATCATGGGAGGAAGCTGGGTCCTTGGGCCCTGACAATCATCCTGTGTCTGAAAGTCATCCTCATGTGACATTTGGCATAAGTCACCATCCCTGCTCAGAAGCTCTCACCTCCTAGGTGTCCACAGGATTAAGCCCACACTCCTTGTCCTGGTGTCCAGACTCTTTCAGAGATTGGCTCTGCTGCCATTTTCAGCCTCACTTCCCACCAGCCCCTTCACAGAACCACCATTCCATCCAAGCTGGCGAGTTGCACCCAACAATCTCCACAGGTTCCCTGAAGAACTGGATGGGACCAGGCTGAATGCAAGGAAGGCAACCAGGCCAAGACAGGACCCAAGGTGGCTGTGTGAGATAAGACAAGGGTCTCAAGACTGGGCAGTTTTAAATGTTATTTCTTGTTATGAGGTGTAGTATTTTAGAGATGAAGCTGTAAACAGGATGAGCTGACAGAAGCTCAAATGGATGACAGTAGCCAATTGTAAAGAAGAAATCAACATGAAATTGACCAAATAGAGTATGTGAACAATGGCTAAGCTTCCCTTACCCGGGCAGAGCTTTTGATATTAATCCCGTCTCCTTTACTTGCTACAAGTAATAAAACTATCTTGCAACCACCACATTTGTGAACAGAGAACCTCAAGACATGAATCCCTTGAGTTTGGTAATGGGTGCTCACTAATGGAACACCTCTGTAGAGGCATCTGAGCTTCAGAGAAGAAAGGGCCTGCGTGGGGCCTGTGCTTCGGACACATCCAGAAGTGACCACTCACCACCATCCTGCCAACAGTCTGGCCTAGATTACTGTTATAACCTCTCCAAAATCTCCCCCTTCTTCTCTGGCTCTTCAAAACTGCAAATCAATTCTGTCTCTTCTCTGGTCAAAATCCTACAAAGGCTCAGTCAGAGTCACGAAGGCCTTACCCCATATGGCCCCACCAAGCTCTCTGACCTCACCTCCTCAGTTCCTCTCAGTCACTTTGCTCGTCTTCTGTTCCTCAAAAACTGCCAGGCCCACCCCACCTTATAGTCTATGCACTGGCTGTGTTCTCTAGCTGCTGCAACATTCACAGTCCAGACAGGCTTGTTTCCTCAATCTCATCTCAATTCTCAGTTGCTACCTTTTCAGTGTGGTCTTCCCTGACCACTCCTTTTGTTATTTTATTATTTTCATTATTCTTTTGTTAATCCTCACCGGAGGATACTTTTTCCATTGATTTTTATTTAAAATAATTTTTTTGTGTGTATATGTACTACATCTTTTTAAAAATAATTTTTATTGTGGAAAGTATTACATATGTCCCCATTTTTCTCCTATTAACCCCCTCCAGACAGCCCCTGGCCCCTGCCCCCTGCCCGTGCACTCACCATCCCATTGTCAGTGTCCATGGGCCAGACATATATGCATACAAGGTCCTTGGTTGATTACCTCCAACCCACCGACCTTCCCCTGCCTTCCCTTCCCTCCAAGATTCCACACTCTGCTCTATGCTTCATGTCTCAGGATACACTCCGTTCATCAATTTATTTTGTTCATTAGATTCCACATATGAGTGAGATCACATAATACTTGTCTTTCTCTGACTAACTTATTTCACTTAGCACGATACTCTCCAGGTCCCTCCATGCTGTCTCAAAGGGTAAGAGATTCTTTTTTTTCCTGCTGTATAGTATTCCATGGTATAAATGTACCACAGCTTTTTTATCCACTCATCTACTGATGGGCACTTGGACTGTTTCAAGATCTTAGCTATTGTAAATTGTGCTGCTATGAACATAGGGGTGCATACATTCTTTCTGATTGGTGCTTCAGGATTCTTAGGATATATTCCTAGAAGTGGGATCACTTGGTCAAATGGCAGTTCCATTTTTAGTTTTTTGAGGAAACTCCATATTATTTTCCATAACAGCTGCACCAGTCTGCATTTGCACCAGCAGTGTATTAGGGTTCCCTGTTCTCTACATTCTCTCTAGCACTTGTCATTTGTTGATTTGTTGATGGTAGGCATTCTGACAGGTATGAGGTAAATTAATTAATGAGTGTTATTTTAATTTGCATCTCTTTGATGATCAGTGACTTTGAGCATCCTATATAATAAAACCCTAATATGCAAATCAACTGAATGCCAGAACGACCAGCAGAAGGACTGGTTGCTATGATGTGCACTGACCACCAGGGGGCAGATGCTCAGTGCAGGAGCTGCGCCCTGGTGGTCAGTGTGCTCCCACAGGGTGGGTGCGGCTCAGCCAGAAGCTGGGCTCATGCCTGGCAAGCACAACAGTGGCAGGAGCCTCTCCCACCTCCACTGCAGGCAGGTGGTAAGGCATGAGGTCCTGGACTGTGAGGACCCCAAACTGTGAGAGGGATGTCTGCCTGCCGGCTTAGGCCCTATCCCCAGGCAGACATCCCTTGAGGGGTCCTGGAATGCGAGAGGGTGCAGGCTGGGCTGAGGGACCCCCACCCCAGTGCACAGATTTTGTGCACCGGGCCTCTAGTTTTTTCATATGTCCCTTGGCCATCTGTATGTCCACTTTGGGGAAGTGTCTATTTATGACCTTTGCCCATTTTAAAAAAATAAATCTTTATTGTTCAGATTATTACAGTTGTTCCTCTTTTTTCCCCCCATAGCTCCCCTCCACCCAGTTCTCACCCCACTCCTACCCTTACCCCCTACACTGTCCTTGTCCATAAGTGTATGATTTTTGTCCAGTCTCTTCCCTCACCCCCCACACCCCTTGCCCCCAAGAATTGTCAGTCCACTCCCTTTCTATGCCCCTGATTCTATTATATGCACCAGTTTATTCTGTTCATCAGATTTTTTATTCACTTGATTTTTAGATTCACTTGTTGATAGATATGCATTTTTTGTCACTTTGTTGTTCATAATTTTTACCTTTACCTTTTTCTTCTTCCTCTTCTTAAAGAATACCCTTCAGCATTTCATATAATACTGGTTTGGCAGTGATGAACTCCTTTAGCTTTTTCTTATCTATGAAGCTCTTTATCTGACCTTCAATTCTAAATGATCGCTTTGCTGGGTAGAGTAATCTTGGTTGTAGGTTCTTGCTATTCATCACTTTGAATATTTCTTGCCACTCCCTTCTGGCCTGCAAAGTTTCTGTTGAGAAATCAGCTGACAGTCGTATGGGTACTCCCTTGTAGGTAACTGACTGTCTTTCTCTTGCTGCTTTTAAGATTCTCTCTTTGTCTTTTGCTCTTGGCATTTTAATTATGATGTGTCTTGGTGTGGTCCTCTTTGGATTCCTTTTGTTTGGGGTTCTCTGTGCTTCCTGGACTTGTAAGTCTATTTCTTTGACCAGGTAGGGGAAGTTTTCTGTCATTATTTCTTCAAATAGGCTTTCAATATCTTGCTCTCTATTCTTCTGGCACCCCCATAATTTGGATGTTGGTATGCTTGAAGTTGTCCCAGAGGCTCCTTACACTATCTTCATATTTTTGGATTCTTTTTTCTTTTTGTTTTTCCAGTTGGGTGTTTTTTGCTTCTTCATATTTTAAATCTTTGACTTGATTCTTGGGATCCTCTAGTCTGCTGTTGGATTTCTGTATATTATTCTTTATTTCAGTCAGTGTATGCTTAATTTCTAGTTCGTCCTTTTTCATATCCTTGAGGGTCTCACTAAATTTCTGGAGGTTTCTAGAAGATTCTTGAGTAACCTTATAACCGTGGTTTTGAATTCTATATCCAGTAGTTTGCTTTCTTCCATTTCTTTCATTTGTGACATGTTTCTTTGTCTCCACATTTTGGCTGCTTCCCTGTGTTGATAGATTGGCTTTGTGTGCTAGGTGTCCTATAGGGCCCAGTGGCTCAGCTTCCCTAATTACCTGAGGTGGACACTCTTGGTGCACCCCTTTGTGGGTTGTGTGCACAGTCTTGTTGTAGTTAAGCCTTGATTGCTGTTGGTACCACTGAGAGAAATTGACCTCGAGGCCAATTGGCTGTGAGGACCAGTTGTGTCTACAATGGGAGAACTTCTGTGCTGGAGACACCCATATGGGGCAAGACTTGCTTCAGTGGGGCTTTGGTGATCACCGAGTCTGCCCCCTGAGTGTGCCTCTTATGGATGTGAAGTGTTGTAATCTGGATGGTCTCTGACCACTGGGTACACTGGCTCTTGGATCTCCAAGGAGGTGCAAAGTCAGCCACTGCCTGAGGCCACCCAGCAAGAGCTACAGAGAGATCTGCAGATTCCTCCTCTTTGTTTGGGGTTTGGAGGTGCCCAGATGAGGCCCAGCTGTGAATCAATACAAGCTGCTGTGGGGCCTTGGGCCTTCTTTTGGAAGCTCTGGGGCTCTCTGACCCAGCTGCAGTTTCTTAGGTTTTAGATTGCAAAAAAACAGGCCATTCATATGCAAAAGCCTCTGCTCACAGCTTGGGTGGAGTTGTAAATTGGGTGGGGCGGGGTCTCAGGGAATCATAGGGTGGAGCAAACAGCAATAGCTGCCTGTCAGCCCTGCCCCGAAGAGGTCCCTGGGTCTCTGTGTCCCACAGCCTCATGCAGGAACAATTGGAGCACCTGTGCAAGAAAGCCACCCTCATGTTTTGGCCCGATGCCAGATGAGTCTGGGTCCCCAGAGTCTCACCTGGAACTGGAGTTCAGAGCAGTCAGGAGCTTGTCTCTCCCTCCTGATTGAAAAAGACAACAGTGTACCCAATTGCCAGCCCTTTTCCATGCGCCTCCATACCTCCACACTTCCGCACCTCCTTCCAGTCTCAGTGCACTTTTCTCTTTCCTTCTAGTTGTATAACTTGCACTCAGCCAGCCTTCCTGTGGTTCTGGATGATATCCGTTTTGCCTTTTAGTTGTAATTTTGATGTGGTTGTGGGAGGCATCAGGTTCAGGTGTGTACCTGTGCCACCATCTTGGTTTCTCCTTTTGCCCATTTTTTAATTGGATTGTTTGCCTTCCTTTTGTTAAGTTGTATGAGTTCCTTATATATTTTGGATATTACCCTTTATCAGATGTATCATTGCCAAATATGTTCTCCCACACAGTGGACTTTGCCCTGGGAAATATATCTGGAAACATATTGCTACGAGAGATGTCTGAGATTTTGCTGCCTATGGTTTCTTCTAGGATTTTTATGGTTTCACAACTTACATTAAAATCTTTTATCCATTTTGAGTTTATTCTTGTGTATGGTGTAAGTTGGTTTCTAGTTTCATTTTTTGCATGTATCTGTCCAAATTTCCCAACACTGTTTATTGAAGAGACTGTCTTTGACTCCATTGTATGCTCTTGCCTCCTTTGTCAAATATTAATTGAGCATAATGGTTTGGGTTGATTTCTGGGGTTCTCTGTTCTGTTCCATTGA
The DNA here is from genome assembly GCF_014108235.1 of Myotis myotis. Lineage (NCBI taxonomy): Eukaryota > Metazoa > Chordata > Mammalia > Chiroptera > Vespertilionidae > Myotis > Myotis myotis. The sequence goes on from NW_023416346.1 coordinate 83,589,243, forward strand.
TCTATATGCCTATTCTTGTGACAATACCAGGCTTTTTTGATTACGGTATCTTTGTAGTATAACTTGAAATCTGGTATTGTGATTCCTCCAACTTTGTTTTTCTTTCTAAGATTGCTGCAGCTCTTTGGGGTCTTTTTTTATTCCATATAAATTTTGGAGTATTTATTTTAGATCTGTGAAATATGCTGTTGGTATTTTACTAGAGATTGCATTGCATCTGTAGATTTGTGACTATTGTACCAGCCTTGCATCCCTGGAATAAATACCACTTGGTCATGATGTATGATCTTTTTAATATATTGCTGGATCCAATTTGCTAATATTTTGTTGAGGCTTGTAGCATCTATGTTCATCAGGAATACTGGCCTGTAATTCTCTTTGTTTGTAGTATCTTTATCTGGCTTTGGAGTAAGGTAATGCTGGCCTCATAAAAGAACTTGGAAGTGTTCCTTCCTCTTAGATTTTTTGGAATAGTTTGAGGAGTATAGGTGTTAGTTCATTGAAAGTTTGGTAAAACTCCCCTGTGAAGCTATCCAGACCAGGGCTTTTTTTTTTTTTCTTGGAGTTCTTTTTTTACTGCTTTTATTTCATCAGTTGTTATTGGCCTATTTAGGTTTTCTGATTCTTCCTAATTCAGTTTTGGGAAATTGTATTTTTCTAGGAATTTTTCCATTTCATCCACATTGTCCAGCTCATTGGCATATAGTTGTTCATAGTATTTTCTTACAATCCATTGTATTTCTATGGTTTCAGTGGTTACTTCTCCACTTTCGTTTCTGATTTTATTTATTTGGGTCCTCTTTATTTCTTGTTGAGTCTGGCTAACGGTTCATCAATTTTGTTTATACTTTCAAAGAATCAGCTCTTGGTTTCATTGATTTTTTTTGTATTTTTTAATTCACTATGTCATTTATTTCTGCTCTAATCTTTATTATTTCCTTCCTTCTACTTACTCGGAGCTGTTCATGTTGTTCTCTTTCTAATTGTGTAAGTTGTAGGGTAAATTGTTTATTATTAACTTTTCTTGTTTTTTTGAGGTAAGCCTGTAAAGCTACGAACTTTCCTCTCAGGATTGCTTTTCCTATGTTCCAGAGATTTTGTGTTGTGGTGTGTTCATTTTCATTTGTTTCCAGGAAGTTTTTTTTTTTTCTTGATCTCATTGGTAAACCATTGATTGTTTAATAACATACTATTTAGTCTCCCTGTGTTTGAATGTTTTTTGGGGTGTTTTTACTGTAGTTCATTTCTAATTTCATTCCACTGTGATCTGAGAAGATGCTTGATATGATTTCAATCTTCTTGAACTTATAGAGGCTTGTTTTGTGTCCTAACATGTGGTCTATCTTTGTGAATAACCTATGTGCACTTGAGAAGAATGTATATTTTGAGGATTTGGGGTGAAATGTTCTATAAATGTCAATTAAATCCATCTCATCCAGTGTGTCCTTTAGTCACTGTTTCCTTTTTAACTTTTTGTCTGGAAGATCTATCCAGTGAAGTCAGCGGGGTGTTAAAGTTCCAGACTGTGACTGTATTGTTGTCGATCTCTCCCTTAAAGTCCTACAGAAGCTTTTTTTTATATATGCAGGTGCTCCTATATTGGGTGCTTATATGTTTACCAGGATTATATCCTCTTGTTGAATTGATCCCTTTAGTATTATGGAGTGACCTTTGTTCTTAATTTTTTGTTGCAATGGTAAATGCGATTTTTTTTGCAAGTTTCAGTTTCTGAGAGATCATTATTGGCATATAAAAATGCCTTAGACTTATGGGCATTAATTTTGTATCCTGCTATATTGTCAAATTCATTTATTAAGTCTAGTTTGGTGGAGTCTTTAGGATTTTCTATGTATGCTATGATATCATCCTCAAATAATGACAATTTTACTTCCTCCTTTCCAATTTGGATGCTTTTTATTTGTTCTTGTTTTCTGATCACTGTGGCCAGGACTTCCAGTACTATCCTAATATATAAAAATCCAGGGTCCGTAACGTCCAAAATGACCGAAGGCTCCACCGACCAGAAATCAGTCCTGCAGTCAGTGCTGGGTTGCTGAGACAACCCAGCACTGACTGCCACTGCTGTGGGTGCAGCGACCCAGCATTGCCTGCAGAGGGGGCTGCGGATCAGGTCCGGAGAGAGCCCTGGAGAGAGAATCAGAGTCTGATCCATAGCCTCTGTGAGAGCTGTTGACCAGCCCTTACCGCTCTCTTTCTCTCCAGGCCTGGCCAGCAGCCACACCTCTCTTTCTCTCTGGGCCTCCACGGGGGCTGCTGATCTGCCCCACCTCTCTGATCGGCCCAGAGATAGGCCCGGAGACACTGACTGGCATAGAAACCAACCAATCAGATCCTAATCTGGGTGAATTGTGAATGCAGAACCTAATGTGGGGGCTGAGGAGGGGTTTTAAGGGCAGCAGCTGTTTGGTGTAAGGTGTAAGAAATCAGTTCAATTTTTTAATGACCAGTGTGACAGTATAGTGCATATGGCTGGCTATGAGTCCAGATATAGGGATTATGTATTTTTGTCTGCCAAGAGCATCTCCTCCTGATGAAAAAGGCTCCCCCACCCCATTTAAGAAATCCTATCCTATATAATCTATCTATACTAATAAAAGGGTAATATGCTAATTAGACCAGGTTGACCAGCCATCTTCCAGATGTCCAACTTCCTTCTGGACAAAACCATGGTGGTCAGGGCCGAGGCAGAGGCAGTTAGGGGCAATCAGGCAGGCAGGGGAAGGAAGTTGGGGGCAAGATCAGGATGGCAGGGGAGGGCTGTTGAGGATGAGATCAGGCCAGCAGGGGAGGGCAGTGGGAGTCAAGATCAGGTCTGCAGGGGAGGGCAGTTGGGGGCAAGATCAGGCCAGCAGGGGAGGGCAGTTAGTGATGATCAGGCAGGCAGGCAGAGGCAGTTAGGGGCGATCAGGCTGGCGGGGAGGGCTGTTGGGGGCAAGATAAGGATGGCAGGGGAGGGCAGCTGGGGGCAACCAGGCCAGTAGGGGAGGGCAATTGGGGGAGAGATCAGGCAGGCAGGCAGAGGCAGTTAGGGGAAATCAGGTAGGCAAACAGAAGGGTTAGGGACAATCAGGCAGAGGCAGTTAGGGGCGATCAGGCAGGCAGGCAGGCAGGTGAGTGGTTAGGAACCATTGGTCCCCTATTGGCGAGGGTGCAGGCTGGGCTGAGGGACCCCCCCCCCTCGCATCATGCATTTCATGCACCGGGCCACTAGTCCTATCTAGTAAAAGAGAAACATGGTAATTAGCGTACAACAGCTACCCTTCCCATTGGCTAATCAGGGAGATATTCAAATTAACTGCCAGCCAAGATGGCGGCCGGCAGCCAGGCAGCTGGAAGCGAACATGAGGCTTGCTTGCTTCTGTGACGGAGGACTCCAACGTTCCCCGCCTGCCTTGCAGGCCTCTGAGCTTGCAGTTTGAAACATTGTAACAAATATAGAAGCTAAACAAAACCCCAGAAACCTGCTTTCAGCAGGCCGGGATCTCAGAGCTGGAGTTATACATTGTTTCGATTATAGAACCCAAGCAAACCAGATACCTGCTTTCAGCAGCAGAGGCCTCAGAGCTGGAGCCAGAGCTAAAGCTGGCCCAGAATAAAATTTAAAAAAAAAGAAAAAAAGGAGCAGTTGGGAGCTTCAGTCACCCGCCAGCCTGAAAACAGCCCTCAGCCCCTCACCCAGACTGGCCAGGCACGCCAGTGGGGACCCCCACCCTGAAGGGTGTGTGACCAGCTGCAAACAGCCATCATTCCCTCATCCAGGCTGGCCAGGCACCCCAGTGGGGATGCCCACCCTGATCCAGGACACCCTCCAGGGAAAACCAGCCAGCCCCACCCATGCATCAGGCCTCTATCCTATATAGTAAAAGGGTAATATGCCTCACAGCACCGGGATCAGCGGAGCTGCGAGGCCTCCTGGCACCGGGATCAGCATGACAGGAGGCAGTGCCCAAACCCCCTGATCGCCCTGCGGCTCTGTGTGTGACAGAGGGCGGGGCCACAACCTCCCTATCTGCCCTGCTCTGTTCGTGACAGGGGAAGGCACCCCAACCTCCTGATCAGCCCTGCTCTGTGCCTGATAGGGGGGAGCTCCCCAACCCCCTTATCGCCCTGCGGCTCTGTGTGTGACAAGCTGCGGTGCCCCAACCCCCTGATCGACCCTGCTCTGTGCGTGACAGGGTCCGGTGCCCCAACCCCCCCCCCCATGGGCCCTGCTCTGTGTGTGATGGGGTAGAGCCATAACCTCCCAATCGGCCCTGCCCTGAGTGTGACAGTGGCGGCGCCCCAACCCCCTGATCGGCCCTGCTCTGTGTGTGACAGGGGGGAGCTCCCCAACCCCCTGATAGGCCCTGCTCTGTGCGTGACAGGGTACGGAGCCCCAAACCCCCTGATGGGCCCTGCTCTGTGCATAACAGGGGGTGGCACCACAACCTCCCTATGGACCCGGCCTTAAGTGTGACAGGGAGCGGTGCCCCAACCCCCCAATCGGCCCTACCCTGAGCGTGACTGAAGGTGGCATCGCAACCTCCCAATCCGCCCTGCTCTGTGCATGACAGGGGGCGGCGCCCCAACTCCCCAATCATCCCTGCTCTGGGCCCGACCAGGGGCTGCACCTAGGGATTGGGCCTGCCCTCTGCCACCTGGGAGCAGGCCTAAGCCAGCAGGGTGTTATCTCCCGAGGGGTCCCAGACTGCGAGAGGGCACAGGCCGGGCTGAGGGACCCCCCCTTACCCCCCCCCCCCGAGTGCACAAATTTTTGTGCACCGGGCCTCTAGTCTATATATATAAAACCCTAATATGCAAATAGACACAATGGCGGAACAACTGAACAACTGGTCACTATGACATGCACTGACCACCAGGGGGCGTGCATGGGTCATGGCAGGCGTAGGTAGCAGGAGGCTGAGTGTGGAACATGGTGGGTGTCAGCCACGGCTGGATGGTGGAGCAGGTGAGCGGGGGTTCCAGACAAAGGCAGGGCTCCGGTCGCTGTCATCAGGGCGAGCCTCTGGTGGTTACTGAAAATTCTTTGCTCCCATGCACCGTGGTCCCACCAGGTGCTTGCACCTGCTGCTGGCGCCAGAGCTACCGCTCACACCTGCTGCAGGTGCCCAGTGCCGGCCCCGATGGCCCCTCAGGGCTTCTTCACCCCTCCTGCTCCTGAGGGGTGATCGGGGCTGGCAGCCCCCTCTCACACCCGCTGCCGGTACTGGAACCACCACTTGCACTCACTGCCGGCACCTGGTGCTGGTCCCAATCACTCGGTGCTGTCAGCAGGTGCTAGTGGTGGCTGCCAGCCCCAATTGCTCCTGGGGGCTTCTCCACCTGCCCCTGCTCTTGAGGGGCAATTGGAGCAGCAGCCGCCACTCACACCCACTGATGGCGCTAGCCCTGCTTGCATCCGCTGCTGGCACTGGCCCTAATCGCTCCAAGCTGTCAGCAGATGCAAGCGGGGCTGGCACTGTCAGCTTATGGGAGCAGCGGTGGCAGCAGGAGTGGAGCTGCCAGCAGACAGGAGACTGGGAGCCACGGTGGAAGAGGCCAGGCAAAGGCGCAGAGGATGGGCCAAGATCTGCCCCTGTGTCCACCACAACCTCGCAGCCCACAGTTCCTTTCAAGGAGCACAGATTTGTGCACTAGGCTCCTAGTGTTCAATAAGAGTGTTAAAAGCAGACATTCCTGTCTTGTTCCTGTTCTAATGGGGAATGCTTTTGGTTTTTTCCCATTGAGAATTATGTTAGCTATACATTTGTCATATATGGCCTTTATTACGTTGAGGTATGATCCCTCTATTCCCACTTTGCTGAGAGTTTTTATAAAAAATGTTTGTTGGCCCTAACCGGTTTGGTTCAGTGGATAGAACTTTGGCCTGCAGACTGAAAGGTCCCAGGTTCGATTCCAGTCAAGGGCATGTACCTTGGTTACGGGCACATCCCCTGTAGGAGGTGTGCAGGAGGCAGCTGATCAATGTTTCTCTCTCATTGTTGTTTCTGACTCTCTATCCTTCTCCCTTCCTCTCTGTAAAATATATTTTAAAAAAATGGTTGTTGGTCCAAGAGATGCATATCAAAATGACAATGAAGTACCATCTCACACCTGTCAGAATGGCCATCATCAACAAATCAACAAGTGGTGGAGAGGATATGGAGATAATGGAACCCTCGTGCACTGCTGGTGAGAATGCAGACTAGTGCAACCACTGTGGAAAACAGTATGGAGTTTCCTCAGAAAACTAAAAATGGAACTCCCATTTGACCCTGTGATCCCACTGCTAGGAATATATCCCAAGAAAACAGAAACACCAATCAGAAAGGATATATGCACCCTATGTTCATAGTAGCACAATTTACAGTAGCTAAGATTTGGAAACAGCCTAAGCGCCCATCAGCAGATGAGTGGATTAAAAAACTGGTACATCTATACAATGGAATATTATGCTGGTGTAAAAAAGAACTCTTACCATTCGCAGCAGCATGGATGGACCTGGAGAGCATTATGCTAAGCGAAATAAGCCAGTCAGAGAAGGATAGGTATCACATGATCTCACTCATTTGTGGAATATAATCCTACATAATAAAACCCTAATATGCAAATAGACTGAACAGCAGAATGATCAGCAGAATGACCGGCCACTATGATGCGCACTGACCACCAGGGGGCAGATGTTCAACACAGGGGCTGCCCCCTGGTGGTCAGTGCACTCCCACCGCAGGAGTGCCGCTCAGCCAGAAGCCGGGCTCAGGGCTGGCAAGTACAGCGGCGGTGACGGGAGCCTCTCCTGCCTCTGCTGCAGGTGGGAGGTAAGGAGTGAGGGGTCCCGGACTGTGAAAGCCTCGAACTGTGAGGGAGATGTCTGACTGCCGGCTAGGCCTGATTCCCAGGGGGATCAGGGCTAAGCTGGCAGGTGGACATCCCCTGAGGGGTTCCGCACTGCAAGAGGGTGCAGGCCAGGCTGCGGGAGTCCCACCCCCACCAAGTGCACGAATTTCGTACACTGGACCTCTATTGTACATCATAAACTGATGAACAAAAATAGATCCAGAGACATAGAAGCATCGAACAGACTGTCAAACCTCAGAGGAAGGGCAGGGGAGGGTGGTAAGAGATCAACCAAAGGACTTTTATGCGTGCATATAAGAATAACCAATGGACACAGACAGTTGGGGGGTGGTGAGGCATGTGCTGGGTGGTGGGAGCAGCCAGGGAGAAGTCAATGGGGGAAAAAGGAGACATATGTCATACTTTAAACAATAAAGAATTAAAATAAAAAAAATGGTTGTTGGATTTTGTGGAATGCTTTTTCTGCATATGTTGATATGATCATGTGGTTTTTGTCTTTCAATTTGTTTATGTGATGTATCACATTTATTGATTTGCAAATATTGTACCAGCCTTGCATCCCTGGAATAAATCCTGCTTTTAATATATTGCTGGATCCGATTTGCTAATATATTTTTAAAAAATATATTTTATTGATTTCAGAGAGGAAGGGAGAGGCAGAGACAGATAGAAACATCAATGATGAGAGAGAATCAATGGATTGGCTGTCTCCTGCAGGCTCCCTACTGGGGTTGGAGCCCACAACCTAGGCATATATTCAGACCAGGAATCAAACTGTCACCTCCTGGTTCATAGGTCAACGCTCAACGTCTGAGTCATGCCAGCTGGGCCGATTGGCTAATATATATATTTTTTAATTAAATCTTTATTGTTCAGATTATTACAGTTGTTCCTCTTTTTTCCCCCCATAGCTCCCCTCCATCCGCTACCCACCCCACCCTCTGCTCTTACCCCTCCCCCCCACTGTCCTCATCCATAGGTGTATGATTTTTGTCCAGTCTCTTCCCGTGTCCCCCACACCCCTTCCTCCCCCCCAAGAATAGTCAGTCCACTCCCTTTCTATGCCCCTGATTCTATTATAATCACCAGTTTATTCTGTTCATCAGATTATTTATTCACTTGATTTTTAGATTCACTGTTGATAGACTTGTATTTGTTGTTCATAATTTGTATCTGTACCTTTTTCTTCTTCTTCCTCTTCTTAAAGGCTACCTTTTAGCATTTCATTTAATACTGGTTTGGTAGTGATAAACTCCTTTAGCTTTTCCTTATCTGTGAAGCTCTTTATCTGACCTTCAATTCTGAATGATAGCTTTTCTGGATAAAGTAATCTTGGTTGTAGGTTCTTGGTATTCATCACTTTGAATATTTCTTGACACTCCCTTCTGGCCTGCAAAGTTTCTGTTGAGAAATCAGCTGACAGTCGTATGGGTACTCCCTTGTAGGTAACTGACTGTCTTTCTCTTGCTGCTTTTAAGATTCTCTCTTTGTCTTTTGCTCTTGGCATTTTAATTATGATGTGTCTTGGTGTGGTCCTCTTTGGATTCCTTTTGTTTGGGGTTCTCTGTGCTTCCTAGACTTGTAAGTCTATTTCTTTCACCAGGTAGGGGAAGTTTTCTGTCATTATTTCTTCAAATAGGTTTTCAATACCTTGCTCTCTCTCTTCTTCTGGCACCCCTATAATTCGGATGTTGGTATGCTTGAAGTTGTCCCAGAGGCTCCTTACACTATCTTCATATTTTTGGATTCTTTTTTCTTTTTGTTTTTCCGGTTGGGTGTTTTTTGCTTCTTCATATTTTAAATCTTTGACTTGATTCTTGGGATCCTCTAGTCTGCTGTTGGATTTCTGTATATTATTCTTTATTTCAGTCAGTGTATGCTTAATTTCTAGTTGGTCCTTTTTCACAACCTCGAGGGTCTCACTAGACTTATTGAGGATCTCATTAAATTTATCAGTGGTCTCACTAGATTTCTTGAGTGTCTCACTAAGTTTATCGGCGGTTTCTAGAAAATTCTTGAAAAACCTTAAAAGTGTGGTTTTGAACTCTATATCCAGTAGTTTGCTTTCCTCCATTTCTGTCATTTTTGATCTGTTTCTTTGTCGCCACATTTTTTATGCTTCCCTGTGTTGATAGAGTGGCTTTCTGTGCTAGGTGTCCTATAGGGCCTAGTGGCTCAGCCTCCCCAGTTACCTGAGGTGGACACTCTTGGTGCACCCATTGTGGGCTTTGTGCATAGTCTTGTTGTAGTTAACCCTTGATTGTTGTAGGTATCACTGGGAGGGAGGAATTGACCTCCAGGCCAATTGGCTGTGAGAATCAGCTGTGTCTGCAGTGGGAGAACTTCTGTGCTGGAGACACCCTTCTGGGGCAAGACTTGCTTCAGTGGGGCTTTGGTGCTCACTGAGACTGCCCCCTGAGTGTGTCCCTTATGGATCTGAGGAGTTGTAATCTGGATGGTCCCACTCTGACCACTGGGTACACTCCCTCTTGGATCTCTAAGGAGGTGCTAATTTAGCCTCTGCCTGAGGCTACCCAGCAGGAGCTCAGCTGTGAAGCAATACAAACTGCTGTGGGGCCTTGGGCCAGCTGCAGTTGGTTAGGTAATTTTCAGATTGCAAAGGGCCAGGCCTTTCATATGCAAAAGCCTCTGTGCACAGCTTGGGCGGGGCGGGGTCCCAGGGGATCAACAGGGCTGAGCAAGCAGCTATGGCTGCTCCTCAGTCCTGCCCTAAGAGGCCCCGCTTCTCAGTGTCCCGGTAATCACTGCAAGCACCTCTGAGAGAAAGCCGCCCTCGAGGTCCGACCAATGCCAGACAGTCTAGCCCAGCCATGGACAAACTATGGCCCGTGGGCCAGATCCGGCCTGTTTGAAATGAATAAAACTAAAAAAAAAAAAAAAAGACCGTACCCTTTTATGTAATGATGTTTACTTTGCATTTATAGTAGTTCACACAAGCACTCCATCCATGCTTTTCTTCCGGCCCTCTGGTCCAGTTTAAGAACCCATTGTGGCCCTCAAGTCAAAAAGTTTGCCCACCCCTAGTCTAGTCTCTCCCCATATGAGTCTGGATCCCCAGAGACTCGCCTGGAACTGGAGTTCAGAGGAGTCGGGAGCTTGAGACTCCCTCCCGATTTAAAAAGACAACTGTTTCTTCAGACGCCAGCCCTTTCCGCATGCGCCTCCATACCTCTGCACTTTACTTCCACACCGCACCTCCTCTGAGTCTCGGTATGCTTTTCTCTTTCCTTCTAGTTGTAGAATTTCCACTCAGCCGACCTTCCTGTGGTTCTGGATGATGTCCATTTTATCTTTTAGTTGTATTTTTGAAGTGGTTGTGAGAGGCAGCAATTTCCGGTGTTTACCTATGCCGCCATCTTGGTTTCCTATTTGCTAATATTTTGTTGAGGATTTTAGCATCTGTGCTCATCAGGTATATTGGCCTGTAATTCTCTTTATTTGTAGTATCTTTATCTGGTTTTGGAATTAGGATATTGCTGGCCTTATAAAAGGAGCTTGGAAGTGTTCCTTCCTCTTCGATATTTTGGAATACTTTGAGGAGGATAGGTGTTTGTTCTTCTTTGAATGGAGAAACCACATTGTTAAAATTTATTTTTACTATGACCTTGAGGGACCTATTTCCCCCCAAAATCCTACTGTAACTAATTTCAAGCCCACAGAAAAGTTGAAAAAATTGCACAGTGAACACCCACCACTTAGATTGTTCAGATATTTTGTTAAATGATTTATCACACATCTATTTAACATATCACTCAATTCATCCATCAATACATAATATATGCATTTCAAAATGAATTGCAGCCATCAGTACTCTTCACCCCTAAATACTTCAGCACTGAGTTCAATATTTGTTTACTTTATAGGTAAAATTTACATGCAGAGAAATACACAGATCTTAGGTATATATTTGCTGAGTTTTGACAAATGAGGTTTTTGACTTGTGTAACTCACAGCTGTCAAGATAGAGAACATTATCATCGTTCTCAAAATTTCCATTGTGGCCCTTCCTGCTCAGTCCCCTACCCGAGGCAACCACTGCTTTTTTAACCCATTGTACGCCATAGGCATCTGTAAACGCAAGCGGTGTTCCTTCCCCACACGCCATGTGTGTCTATAAAAAAATGTTTTCCTTAAGTGGCAGCCCTGACCAACTTTAAAATTATTTTTCGTGAGAATTTTCAGCTGAAAATAGTCAAGAACACCCGAATTGTGAGTAATATATTTATTTTTATAATATTAATTGCAAATTGATTTTTTAATTATATTCAAAATATTGTGGCATGTGGGGATAGTTTCCATTTTGGATGCGTGGCAGTTAACTGGTTAAAAAAAATGATAGATTAGTTTTACCTGTTCTAGAATTTTATGTACACAGAATAATTTGATAAGTACTCACATTTGTTTCTTCATTCAATACAAATTTTTATTTAGCACCTACTATACACTTATAGATTATATCTGATGTCAGTTCATGGAAAGCAGTGAATTCTGGACTGACCAAAAAGCCAAAGGTATTTTTTGGCCTGGCCTGTGACCTCTCTCCTCCCCTCCAATCACAGTGTCACTGAGAGACCATAGATAGCTGTGTTACCAAACTCAAGGAGTTTGTGGCTTTGGGTGCTTTATTAAAAAAATGAGAGGTGGTTGTCCCAAGGTAGTTTTATTTACTTGCAGCAAGTAAAGGAGACAGGGGATTCATATCCAAAACTCTGCCTCCCCGAAGGGAGGCTTAGCCTTCCTTGCAGTTGACTACTTTCATGGGTTGAGTTCTTAGCTCATCCTGTTTACAGCTTCATCTACAAAATACTCTGCTACATTTTAACATTTAGTGAGAAATAACATTTAGAACTGCCCAGACCATGAGACCCTTGTTTAATCTAACAGCTGGGCCTCAAAAATAAATGCAGACCTGTGTGCCATGTGTGCCCTGGGCTCCGCCCTGTCCCCCAACTCCCATCCACACTGGCTCTGAAGGCCTCTCATCAGCTCCACCCCCACTCCCATTCAATTCCCACATCAGAGTTTCATCCTCGGTTCTCTATGCAGGTGTGCAAGAGAGTGTCATAATCTCATCCCATGTCATTCACAGGTGGGTAAAAGTGCAGGTGGTTAGAGAGTGAAAGGAACTGGACAAGCAGAGACAGCACGTCGTCCTGTGATCCTATGAAGGGATGGGGACAGGGGGAATGAGGGTGTGGAGACTAAGCAGGGGCTGGAGAAGAAAGTGTAAAGAGGAAACATGGCAGGCCCTTGAGCATTTGGGACTGGGCATCTGAACAGCACTTACTTGGAGCCACTAAGACCCTGGGCATAATACTCTTGCCTTCTAAGAAGGACCTCAAGATTGCCCTGGAGTTCTTTGCTATTTTCCACTGGGCCCTCAGTATCTTGGTTATTGGTGAGACTTTAGCCTTCAGTAGGGTGACTATCTGGGTTTGCCTGGGACTGAAGGATTTTAGGGTTTAGCAAGACTTTTAATGTTAAAACCTGGATGGTCCCCAGCACATCAAAATGGTTGGTCCCCTAGCCTGTGGGCTGACATACCTGAGCATGGCACTTGTGGGGTCTGTGAATGTGCGTGCGGGGACGTGTGTGCATATGGGTGTGTGCCTATGCAGAGATATACGTGCACGTGTGGGAGATAGGGTCTTGCTGCAAATGTGCATGTTGAAACTTCCTGGGTTTATACTGGGGCATGGAGGGCATGTTTTGGGAAAGTGGGAATAGCCAAGGAAAAGGGCTTAGCTGCAACCTGAAGAACTTGAGCGGACCATCATTAGGAGACAGTTGTCCCAGTGACAGAGGGAGGCTGTGAAAACCTTTGGTGTGGAAGAATTCACCCATCTATCCGTCCGCTTTTTCCACTTTCTCCATCACAGACACTTTGTGGAAGTTAGTTACCTGCTGGCTGCTGTGTTCTAGGTGCTGAAGCAAACCATCCCAATGGGAGGGGGGTCAGTGGAAAATACTCATTTGTCAGGTGGTTTAGGTGAGTACTGACTGGAGGCGGGGGCATGAACTACATGAACTTGTACGATATCTGAGAAGGAAAATGCAGATGGGCTCTGTGAGCCCAGGGCTTGCCCGTAACTGGGGAGAATGAACCAGAGGACAGGGAATGGGGCTTAGAAGCCTGTCTAAGGTGGGCACCAGGAGCCCCAATACTGAAAAGAGCAGTGTTAATCTAGGAAAGACAGGCAATCAGAGCTGGAAGCGACCAGGAGAAAGAAATTCTTATGTTAGGTACTTACTGTGTTCTCGGTATGTTCACACCTATTATTTCACTTTAGCCTCATGCCAACCTTGTGAGGTAGAAGCTATTGCTATGTATAATAATACATGCTAATAGTTACACACTCATAATGATAGCTAATGCTCACATAATATTAGCCAACATTTATTCCACCCCTTTTTCATGCAGCCACTGTTCGAAGCACCATATGTGCCTAATAATCTTCATTGTACAGCTAAGGAAGCTGAGGTTCATGTAGTGAGTGGTCTGGTCAAGATCACACAGATCCAAAGTGGAGGAGCTGGCCTGGGACTTGAGCCCACAGGACCTGATTCTAGCCTATGAGTTTCTCTCTTTATGTCTTCCATCTCCTCACTCACTGCTAATTAAGAGGTTCAGTGGACCTGTTCCTGGAGTACATTCGTGACCTTTGCCCATTTCTCTGTTGAGCTTGAGTTTACTCTTGAAGGACAAATAAGAAATAGGTGAAGAAGGAGGAGTGTTCAGGGCAAAGGGTGGGCAACATATGACAAGGCTTGGGTGAGGGGGGAGCATAAACCATCCGGGGAGCTGCCAGTGGTGAGTGGGATGAGGGGGTGAGAGGCACAGAATTGATGCTCCATACATATTGAATGAATGAATCACAGAGGGAAAGGAAAGGAGACTGGATATGCAGGCAGGGGACAGATAGTACAGGGCATTGTAAACCATGGAAAAGAGTTTTGACTGTTTCCCGAGAGCCATGTGGAGCCATGATAGGGTTTGGCACAGGGCAGTGTCATCAGATTTGTGTTTTTGAGAGATTGCTATAGCTCAGTGTAGCAAAGCAAATGACAAGAAGAGGCTGTTGTAATAGCCCAGGTGAGAGGTGGTGGTGATTTAGGCCAGACCAGTGGTAGTCAGGACAGAGAGAAGAGGAAAGAAGAGAGATCCAAATACTTGGAGTAGAATTAATAAGACTTGATCACAGAAGATGTAGGAGAAAGGCAGTAGGCAAGACTGAGGGTTCAGGTCCCAGTGTGAGCTGGCAGAGGGGTCAGAGGAGCAGAGAACGATGAGGAAGGAGAGTGGCCGAAAGGGAGATGTGTATGGGGAGGAGTCAAGTCACTTCATTTGAGTTGGACTTTGCACATACAGAGAGGCAGTGTGGAGCAGGCAGGAGAGCTCTAGGCCTGAGTCCCAGATGCTGTGGGTCCCAGTGCTCGTCCCTCCCTCACTAGCTTCCATGGGGCACATGGTGTCTTTGAGCCTTCCCAGTTCTTTGCCTAGGAGTCTGTGAGTGGATTCGTATCCATTTGGACCTTAAATGCCTTAAGCAGAGACCTTTACTGTAAGTCTGTGGGGAAGATAAGGCAGATGTTGGTACTGTAAGATGTCTCCAACACTGTCTGGGGTGGAATAAAACCTCAGGGAACCAGGGTGGTCTCCTCCAGACTAGTCCCATGCCTCCCTTTACTTCTTGAAAAACTCAGTTTGTTTGTTTGTTTAACCTTACCAGAGGCAGCTACATTTATTTATTTGGGAGAGAGAGGACAGGACAGGAGAGAGAGGGAGAGAGGGAGAGAGGGAGAGAGGGAGAGAGGGAGAGAGGGAGAGAGGGAGAGAGGGAGAGAGGGAGAGAGGGAGATAGGGAGAGAGAGTGAGAGACTGGTTGCCTCTTGTAAGTGCCCCCACTGGGAACAAACCCACAATCCAGGTATGTGCCCTAACTAGGAATTGAACCCACAACCTTTTGGTGCATGGGACAATGCTCCAGTCAACTGAAGCACCTGGCTGGGGCAAGTCAAATAAGTTTTATAACCAGTATATAAAAAACCTAAATTGCTGGCCTTTTCTCCCCTCCACCCCCTTAGATCTGTTTCCCAGAGGCAGCCATTTTCAACATTGTTAGCTCTTTTTTTTTCTGGAATTTACCTCTATATGTCTCAATTTTACTATTTAAAATTTTGAAATATTACTACTTCCTGATTTAACAATTTTAGACGCTGTCATCGACTCCCCAATATGAAGATGAGAATTTGACCCTGTACACCGTCACTAGATTTTCCTCTTTCCCCTCCTCCCCATATTGTTATAACACAGGCTTTAGTTAAATGCCTGACTAGAACAGAACTAGGAAATATTACTTACAATTGAGATATTTAGTGCACTAAGATGATTTTTCTTTCTTGTGCACCTTCTTTTCCCCCTCAGAACTCATAATTGCCTCATTTGAAATTTCTTTAGCTATCTGTTAAGTATGTATTACTTATCACTAATTCTCCACAGACATGTTAATATCTCAATATGTGCAAACACTTCAGGAATCTCTAAGTCTCCTCTTCTCCCCTGCCACTTAGAATTTCCTGGAGGACATTGCTGCCGCAGAGTGCAGCATCCTTTTGTTATAACCTAGTCTCATGCACAGCTGCATCCCCAGGGCCCTCAAGGCACCATGGAAGCATAATTTAGGAAGGTGCTTCCTCTCAGGGTTATACAACTGTTGAGTCAGTACTTGCCTGACCCTGAGAGCAATGTCTCCTTAAAGTTTGTGCCCTAGCCACCTTGCTTGCCTCACCCTGGTCCTCACCTTGTTTACTTCCTTCTCTAGCTGGGTCCCTTTTTTCTTGGGTCTCATGACTTTCTGTCTTGGTTTACTCACTCATTTAGGTAGAGCACATCCTCCAGGAGTTTCTTGAGAAAGGGTGCGTAAGATAAACTCTCTGAGACTGTATGCCTGAGATGGTCTTTATTTGACTTCATACTTGATTAAAAATTGGGCTGCAGATAGAATATCTCAGCTGCATCTAGTGCAAATACCTGAGTCTAGAGTTTCTTTGGTTCAGTTTTCCAGAAAGTGACCTTTCCATTGTCCAGTTGTGTGTGTGTGTGTGTGTGGAGGGGCTGAGGTTCTAACTACTTCTCTGATAGACTTTCAACCAAGCCCTGTGCCTCACACCCACTTTCTGTGACATCTGGGGGCTCCAAATTCTGAGTCTTTCACAGAATCTCCAGTGCAGACAGGGTTGCTTGCTCTTGTAGGCATTGCCCTTGCAAAGGTGTCAACTTTCCTCCATCTATTTATCAGTGTGCAAATATTTTGCTGATATCTTCAACCCACCGCTGGCATCTCTTTAATTCTCTTTTTCCTTGTGATCTATATCTTTTTTTAAATTCTTAAAATTGATTTCAGAGAGGAAAGGAGAGGGAGAGAGAGATAGAAACATCAATGATCGATTGGTTGCCTCCTGCACAACCCCCACTGGGGACTGAGCCTGCAACTGGTGCATGTGCCCTTGACCAGAATCAAACCCAAAATCCTTTAGTCCCCAGGCCGATGCTCCATCCACTGCACCAAACCGGCTAGGGCTGTGGATCTATATCTTTAAAAACATTCGTATGGTAATTTTCATGAGGCACCAGAGAGGAATCAAGATAAAAACTTGTGTTCACTCTGCCATGTTCGATTAAAAGTGTTTTTTGTCTTTTCTCACCTTTATTTTGACCCATTTTTTTCTCACACAGTCTTATTTACAGCTGTTTAAAAACTGAACCCAGTAATAATTCTAAGTAAGTATGGCTCCCTATGAGTCATCTCCATTAGGTCTGCCCTAACTACTCTAACCTACAGTGTTCCTAAACTTCCTGGAGCTCAACACGGCCCAAAACTTCATTCTATCCAGCTTGCAGTTTTCTTTCTTTCGTGTTTGCCATCGTGTGCGCTCCCAACCTGGCTGAAGGTGGGTCTTCTCTTTCCCTGGTATTCCCTCTGCTGATACTTCAGAGACATGTGGGCACGAACGTGGTAGTTGGAGGAGAACTGTTCCTGCTCTGTCTTTCTGGACTCCCAACCTCTGGCGGCCAGATCAGTGTGACCCACCGCTGGCTCTCGGCCATTGAATGCAGCTCAGAACAGTGCTGGGGCAGGTCCTCGGGCTTACTGCGTGGCACACAGCTGGGGAGGAAAACACCTTCCTGGAGTTGTGTGTATCCCAGCTTGCATGGCCCTTGCCCTTCCAGGTCTATGGCCAGAAGAGGAGTCCTTTTCTCTCTCCTGTCCATACTCGTCCTGACTGCTCTTTCTTCCACAACTTTTGAAGACTCATGGCATCTTCCCCCATCATAGCTACATCCTTGTCTGTCACCCTCATGGGTTCATGTCCCATTCATGCTTCAGCAACTTTGCCACAGAGGCCTCAGGCTTCACCAAGATCTTTCCTGGCATCACCCCTTATGTGCTCATGCTGGGAGCCTTTTTCTGGGTGCCTTTCCTCAGAGACTATGCCATGTTGACAGGTGAGTTGGCTCCTAGGACATAAAAGCCAAAATAAAAATGGCTTCCTGAGGAAAAAGTGATGTGGGAGGGGTGAGAGCAGGATCAGAAGGGATCAACTTTGTGATTCCCTCTGGTCCTAAACACTAGCCCTAGGCTCGCCTGCCTGGGACGAAGCTCTCTCCTCTGAAGAGGTAGGGAGGAAGGCTAGGAGGTTTGGGAAGTGGCCAATGACCTTTTGAATTTTTCTGCCTGCCAGGGGCCTGCTCTGTGAGCCAGTCCTCCATGAACTATCTGTTTACCCAAAAGGGTACAGGCAACATGCTGGTTGTGGTAGTCAGTGACCTGGTGGAGTGCAGATACCACACACTCTATAGGGAAGCCCTTACCCATGCTGTTCTTGAGGAACTGGACTGGGTTTGTATGTAAGGCCCTGCAGCATGGGTAAGGACAGTCCTGGTCCCTATTAGGGAGAGCTGTTCCAAAAGTCCAGCAGGGAAGGAGGAAGGGATTTGGAGGAAATGATATATAAACGGGGATGGCAAAGCTCCTTCTGTATTGGAGTAGAGCCTGGGCCAGGTCCCGGAGGCATTTCTGCTTCTGAGGAAGCACTAGAGGGCCAGTCTTGAGCCTGCTGTTCCTCACTTTAGCTTTTTATCTGGGCCAGACCCTCTATGAAAGGTGAGTGGCTGCAGCCCCCTCTCAGAGAGAGCCACACTTGCCACGTGGGTAAAAGGGAGAAAGGTAAATGAAATGTTTCTTAAAATTTTCCTTTTTGTTTCAGACCTGTGGGTTCACAGGAGAGTTAGAACTTGCTGCCTTTAGCTTGCTGCTGCTTTGTCCCCACAGAAAGCCTGAGGTAGACCACAGGGCCCTCATGCTTGGCCTGGACATAGGCCCAGCTGATTTAGGCTGCGGAGCGTATAGGCAGACCCTGAGACCACTGGTGGTCAGTACGTCTGGCTTTCAACAGGGTCCCTACCTTTCTGGCCTTCAAAGGACATGCATTTGCTCCACAGGGTGGTTCTAATCCCTGCCTATGCCTTTGGGGAGGTAGACCTTTACCATCAGCACATTTTCACTTCTGGGGGTTTGGTCAATCACTTCCAGAAGTGGTTCCAGAGTGTGCACTCATTCACCCTTGTGCTTTCAATGAACGTGGCTTCACTGAGAACTCCTGGGGCCTTCTGCCCTATGCCCAGCCTGTAACCACCATTGGTGAGTGAGCCCTTCTGCAGGCAGCCTGGTCTGGGATGTAGATCTAGTTCTGAGGCTGAGTCTAGGCTTTGGCTGTGTCTAGAGGGGGAGAGGCTGGCCACGATGGGTGGTTTTGGGGTGGTGTGAGCTCGAGGGCTGAGGCCCATTCTGAGGAGTGAGCTATCTATGCTTCTCTTTTCCTTCTGTCTCCTCTGGCAGTCGGGGAGCCTCTGCCAGTGCCCAAGATTGAGAAGCCGGGCCAGGAAGTGGTGGACAAATACCATGCACCCTGTAGGGAAGCCCTGTACAAACTGACCAGCACAAGACCCTGTTGGGCTGCTCAGAGACCCAGGAGCTGGTGATAGTCTGACAGATATCCCCAGAAGCTACTTAGCCTGGCTGGAAGGTGTGGAACTGTAAACAGGAGACAGAAGTCACCTATGGGGCTTCTGCTCCTGATTTGGCTAGTCCTCATTGTGAGGAGGGGCTGTCCATTTGGTTGTTTTCTAAACCCCAATTCCCCTTTCATCTCTCTCCTCCTTCCAGTGCTTCTGTGTTTTCCTTGGGGCTATAAGGGAGATGGTCTCAAGAGGCAGGCAAGGCCCTGGGGAGAGGTGCCCTTCAGGTGCCCATTTGTCAGCATTGAGGAAAACAATGGACAGAATAAAAATCCAGCCTTCTGATACTGCTTATGCTCTAACTAGTATGTTTGAGGGCCCAGGATCCCTGGACACCTTTCTATCTGTAGCTCTCAAGCAGCCCCATCTCCTGTTATTGAGACTCCTGCAGGACTGGGTACTTTGGGATCCAGTGGGCTTTGAGTGCAAGCTCTACCACCTTCAAGCCATGTGAGTCAGAGCAATTAGTCACCTCTGAGCCTCAGTTTCCTCATCTGTAAAATGGGACTAATGATCCCCCATGTGCTTACCTCAAAGGCTGTTGGGAAGATCAAATAATATTGAATGTGATTGAACTTTGTAAATTTGGAAAGCTAAACAAAGTGATTCTCCTGCAACCATTTTTCCCATTTCCCATCCTTGAGCAAAAATGCCCTAAAGCTGGCATCTCAATGTTTAAAAGAAAGTGTACAGTGGAAGATCTTGTCAGCAGTCCTTTGAAAATTTAAGCAACCGATACCCTCTACCAGCCCTGGTCCACACTCAGTTTCCACCTCATAATGCTATAATAGAAGGGTCAGGCTGGTTTAATTTCCTGTCTTCTCTCCCCCACACCCCCCGGCAACTTGCTTAACCTTGCCTGGTTTTCTCACTCTGCCCTTTGTCCAAGTCAGCCATCTTGCTTCAGATGGAAGTGAGTGCCTGGCTTCCGGCCACCATAAAGCTCTCCTTCTGGATGGTGAGGCTCTCAGACTCTTGGCCCAATAACTGTTGGCAATGGCAGGCTACACAATTTGGCCCACAACCTGCTGTTCCATTCCTCTTGGGTGGATGCCATTTGGTCCTAATGATTTATCCGCATCGACCTGTCAGTTTGGTCTAGGACATCCTGTATAGTTACCAGTGTGACCTGCTGCCTCTGCCCTGGGTGCCTGACTCATGTGATGACTGTACACAGTGCAAAGACCTAAGGTAAAGGGGACAGGCATGTGGTCTAGGGCAGAGAGAAGGTGAGGTACCTGCCAGGAAGTTCAGACTACATTCCTTCTGCTGCCCCCCTCTGGAATGGGTGCCTTGGGCTTTCTTCTAGCTCATTGGCAGCGCCTGCATAAAAGCATCTAGTGTGTAAGAATTCCTCAAGCCAATTTCAAAAACAGAGGGGAAAAAGCTTTATTTGCAAAGAATAAACCATTAATTTATACAAACTTACATCCCAGTTTATATACATTATGTATAGTTTATATACACAGTATTTCACACTGGATGCTGACCCCCAAAGCAGCACTGGGCCTGCTCCTGGCCATTCTCACAACAAAGTCCACACCTATGCCCCAGCTGGAAGCTTTTTTAATAATGAAATGACACACCCTGACTCCCCTTGGAGTGAGCCCTGACACAGATTAAAAGAAAAAATCTAGTTCCTTCTTTGTGCTCACATTGCCTAGGGGAGACTCCAGGCAGGAGCAGGCTGGAGGCAGTGCCAGGGTGGCCTCAGGACTTCCAGGTATTAGGCCAGTCCAGAGGCAGGAGCTGGGAGAACGCCTTAAGGGGACAAGAGTTCTGATGAAGGCTGCAGCTGCTCTCTCCCTGCCTAGCCGGGCTCCCAAAGGGGGCTTTCACTTTTAGCCGGGAGTCTGGGAGTGAAAGAAAGAAGGGGGCTGTGTGGGACAGGGACTGCTCCACTCCCTCACTCTGCTGAGTCTGTGAGTCGTGGGTCATTCATCTTGGGCAGGCCACCTTCTCTCTCTGGGCCTCAGTCTCCACATGAGTAATATGGGGCAGAATGTAGGTGGGCTAGATTCCCTCTACGGTCCTTTCTAGCACTAAATTTCTCTGAATTGATTTGCACCCACCAGAAGTTACATAAAACTCACATACTCACATGTGCATCAAAATCTTTTTCACCTCCAGGGTTTCTAGTCCTTTCCTGCTCAGCAAAAGAAATTTGGTTTCAGGATGGATGAAGGGGAAATAAGGCAAAGACTACATTTTCCAGGGAACCGTAACTGAGCAGCCCCGACAGCTGATTTTTGTGCCAACTTTGGCTGCTGAAGCCCAAGCAGCTGGCTGAGGCTCCTGCCATGCAATCCTCCTTCAAACCTCTGTTATCTGCCTGCTCACAAATGTCCTTGTCCTATTCTCCATGCAAGACTTGGCCTTCTGGTAAACTCATGTCAGCAAACATTCAAATGCTTAATCTATAATCTATGTCCACATTCTATTATTAGTAAATTGCTTCACTACTTTGTCTATAACGTCACTGTAGCAAGGCTCTCAATTGCTTCCCTCCTCACATGCTCGTCTCGGGTTCCCTTTGACGGTTCCTAATGAATCAAGGATTTGTGTGAATCCTGTCTCCCCTGTAACCTGGAGAATAGGATAGATGTCAGAATGTCCTTTAGGGCCACAATTAGGAAACCTTTTCTTTCCTCTCCTCGCAGCTTTTTGGCTATAGAACCAGTCCTCACTCTTCCCTCCATCTCTGGGAGATCCTGGCAGTACAAAGTCCTCTGTGGTTTGGTAGAAAGAGATAAGGAGTCACTTAGCTATGGGGAGTGGCCAGCTCCTGCAGCCCGTCTGTAGGGTAACCAAAGGAGGACCTCACTTGCAGTAGGGGCTCCATACATAATGGTTGCTTGATTCATGGGGTAAGTGAAAGAACATAAGGGGTTTAAGTTCTGTGGGTACTGGAGACCTGCTGCTTGGACCTGGTGCCAAGACAGTTATTCTGAACATGAAAGCTCTAAGTCTGATGGCTATTTCCCAAGGAAATGCCCTACTCTTTTGCCACAGAGCCTCTGGCAGTCAAGACAACAGGCATTACCATCAAGGAGTGAAAATGAGCATCTCTGGGTCCCTCCCTAGAGCCCACAGGATTTGGAGTCTATATTACCATTTTTATTTGGGTTCCCTCAGGACCTCAAATTCAACACAAAGCTGACGTGCAATGGAATAGTGTTGGAGTCAAACTGGCTGAATGAAGCCCCAGGCCTGTGACTTCAGTGGGTGAGATCCTGGTCAAAGCACTTAACCTCTCTGAGCCTTGTCTAAACAACAGGATTTGTAATATCGAAGGAGATAATAAGAGAGAAAGTACTCTCCAAGTTTTAAGGAGAAATTCTCATCTGTTCCTGCTACACCTGAGGACTGTCCAAGGCACTCTGTAAGAGCCTGGCCAGACCCATTCCTCACATTTGCTTCACCTGGGCTTGCAAGGCTGACATTAGCAACCAGACAATGGCTGTGCCTCCTGCCCTGACCCTTGAAGGGTCCAGCAGTGTAGTGGCTTAGAAAGAGAAGGCATGGTTGTGGAACCTGTTGTTCCTGGTAAATTTCAGCTGCCCAAAGGAACTTATTCCCCATCTCCTCAAAAGGAAACTTGTTTCTTATTTCATGAGCAAGATTAGCAGACTGTATAAGACTGGCCCTCCCAGCTTTGGGCTGGACCATGTACCCGGGAGCCAGGCTGGGCCCAGGCAGTTAGAAATAAGGCTCTTGAACGGTCTCACCATATCATCTGTGGGAAGCTTGGGGAAGTGGTGGTGGTGTCCTTGGGCCTGACTAGAGGGCAGAGCCCTGCCTGAATGCCTAGACCCCAGATTCTCCCAAGCCTTGATTCAGGGGAGCAGCACTGGAATCCACGCTCACCATGCTGTTCTGTGGCTTTCTGAAGCCAGAGCACAGGCCGGGGGTCAGCCAGGCATCAGCTGCTGTCCTTTCAGATAAGGCTTGGGTGGCTGGCTTCAAGATAGGGAAGCCACTTGAAAAACCCCTGTCCTATCCTCACCTCTTGTTCTTTCTAGGTCTGGTAGAAAAGCTCTGCCTCGCTGAGGCCCAGGGGCAGGTGAGGGTTGGGGATTTTAGTAGGCTATTAAAAGGGGTGCCTAAATATTGGGATTTGAAGGAATTTCTGGAGGTCACCCAGTCCAACACTTTGCCGCTAGACACAACTCGACTAGATAAATATTGTGTTGCTTAATAAATGGAAGAAGATTCTCTTTGTGCCCAGGTAATCTCAAGAGTATCCCAGACTCACACAAGCGCAGGTCCCAGGTTAGGCACCTGTCTCAGACAGAGGTAGGCTCTGTGGAGAAAGACATAGGAGGTCTAGTCAGGCTGGGAAGGGGGGCAATTGGGAGGGATCCCAGGGAGTTTTCTGAGCCTGCAGCACAGCTGTAAACAAAGTGAAAGACATGTGGCCCCAAGTCTGGCTTCAGGTTCTTATGCAGGCAGGTTTGTGATCATTCTCTGTAATCACTCCAAGGAAGAGCAAACCTCCTGTCCCTGAAGCCTGGGGAGCTGCTGCACTGGCTCTGACTGCGCTGGAAGAGCTGACCCGCTGGCTGGCTGCAGGCAGAGCAGCAGGAATGCTTCCACTGCCCAGGGCGCCTGCTCAGCAGGTTTGTTCCTTGGTCTCTGCCACAAGCACCGACCTTTCCCCTCTGACCCCGACCCCACCTCACCCCACCCCACCCCAAAGAGGGTTTGCTCCCCAGTCTGGAGTATACCTCTGCTTTCTTTTGCCTGCTGCCCCGGACCCTCACTTTAGTGCAACAAATGATAACTTTGACATCAGGGACCTTGAGATTGAAGAGTCATGCCATTAAGCCAGTCAACATGGACACAGGGAAGCCACTTCGGCTTCATGTAAACCCTGGGGCTTCATCAACTGTCCTGTTAACTCAAGGTCATTCAGGAAAGGCAAGCAGGCCTTGTCGTCCTGGAGTCACTGGAGAATAAATAGCCTTGGGGCCTTTCTCTCTGCAGCTGCAACACACACATGCCTCACTCCACAGCAGCACTTTGAGGTTCTGGGGATCCTGGCTCCCAAACCTAGGGCAGGGGCACGGGCAGGGACCAAATATGGGGAATCTAGGATGCAGGGGCCTCGCCCAGCCTGATGGCCCCAAAGAAAGTGGTGTGCTTGCTCATGTTGATAGAGATGTCAGCGTGCACCATCTTCACAGCGATCTTTTGCCGGGCTTTGAGGAGGCAGACGCCCGCGGTGTAGCAAGTGTTGTAGTTGGTCTTGCCCGTCTCGATGCTGCGGGTACACTGCAGAAAGGGCTTCTCGTCCACCACCACCTCATAGCTGGCAAAGTCAGTGAAGTTGATGTAGTATACCTGGGTGAGAGGCAACAAGAAGGGATTGGGGGAGAGGGAAAGAGGGTGGAGCCCTCCCCTGTCATGACGAACTGCCAGTAGAACTCGTGGAGGGGCAATGCCACTTGAAGGCATGCTAGTTAGCCTACAGGAAAGGAGGGGTGATGGGCTTAAACTCTGTCCTTCCCCTACTCTGTGGGGCTCAGGTGCCTGAGCAAATCTTTCTTTCCACAGCACACCAGTTGTAAACTCTGAGGGCAAGAACCCTGCCTTAATCATCTCTTTACCTCCCCCAAGCACCCCCCAACCCCACCCACACCCTCCTCTACCCTGGCTATGGACACAAATGAATACAAACTAACTTCTAGTTGCAAGCCCCAAAGACTATTTGCAGATAAAGTTAGAAGTCACTGATTTTCCAGAGAGGGAGCAGTGACAACTTGCCATTTCTTTAGCTCTTTTGAAGCCTGCCCCTGCCACTGCTGCATTTCTCTCACTCATTCTCAGTGTCCCTTAGCTCTCTCATCTGACAATTGAGGAAACAGATCCAGAGAGATGGAGAGCTATCCACCACAAATGAGATCAAGAATTTGGAAGGGCAAAACCCAGGCACCCAACTTTATTTTGTGGCCAGGAGGAAGTGCGAACCTATGTTCAAAGGCCTGGTGTTAAAGGGATTTTCCCAGTTTGCATGGTGTCCAAAGCCTGAGGCTACTCCCAATTCTCTCCTAGACCCAGAAAATTAATTTGTTTATCTTTCACTACCAAGCTTTGATGGAGCTTAGGAAAAATGCCCCTTAGGACACTGGAATTACATTTATGTGCCCCCTGGGGATTGGGACCCCCATCTCTTACCCTGAATCATTTCATTAAAGGTTGCTTCCTACATGGGCTCTGTAGGAGGGAGCAGAGCGTTCTGGTGCCATATAATTTCTTGAATCAGCACTCAATCTCTGCCAGGATGCTTGATGGACTTAGCAAATACCTATTAACCCACCTTCTCTGGCCACTCCCCTGTGAGGCCCTTCTGCTGGCTCAACAGTCCTGCTGTAATCTGCCTGCTTGTTGCCCACCCCACAGAAGCCCCAACCTCAAGGCTCATCTACCTCTAGCTCATAGGAGCCACCCAGTGGAGGCAACCAACAGGGGTGGAAGCGGATAGGCAGTAGGCCTGGGCAGGACAAGGACAAAAACAGAGGGAGAAAAGCTCTGGGAGAATGATAGCAGGAAGGAGGCAAGAATAACAGAGAAACAGAAGGTAGAGAAATAAATGGGAGAAAGAACAAGGAAAGATAGTCAGAAGTTTTTTTGAGGTTAAGAGCAAGTCCACAGGAACACTCTTCATTGCAGAACCAGCAGTGTGGGGGAAGGGGTTCTCAGCATCCCTGGAACTAACTTTCAAAGAATGTACTCAGACAGAGTTCAAGTTTGGCAGTAGAACCAAATAACTTGGGGGGCGGTGGGTGGGTGGGGAAGAACAAGGGCCTGGTGCCCTGTAGGAGGGAATTGATGCCAGGGTATGAGAGGGACCTCTTTTCAGTTTTTCAATGATATATGGCTAGGAAAAAATCCAAACATCCCCCTCTCTCTTTCCTCTTTTGAACTCCCTCCCAGTATGGTGCCCCCTAGCCCCTCATCCACCAAAGCAGGCTGGTCTTGGATGGCTCCACAGTATCCCTATATGGCCTGCATGGCATCTGCATTCTGGATATAAGAAGAGTTAGGCCTAAGACCGTACTCACTTCTACCTGACTATAGATGAAGTAGGTGCCGTCCACCAGTACCTCCAGCTCCCCACTGCGGGGATGTAGCTTAAACACCTTGGGGTTCATAGTGATGCGAGACCAGTCATTGAGCACTCCACCTGAAAGATCTCAGTATGAGAGAAGGGCAGTCACTCAGTAGATGTCAGAATAATCTGGGCAATAGAAACAAGAATTATCAAGTTGTACACAACCTCCACCCCATCCCTGTGCAACCCAAGTAGCCCAGGAGGCCAAGCTTTAAGAAGAGCATTTGTAAGCTCAGACCCCTGGGGTCTGCCTGTCTGTCTTCCTCTCTTTCCCTGACCCCTCCATCCAGAAAGGCCTTTAACCAACACTTTGTAGTTGGAATTGTAGTTGGGGAGTAAGAAGAGAGTGGGCACACTGACCAATTTTCTTTGTTGTTCTGGGGCCTGCACAGGCAAAATTCAGACACTGAGTGGCAGACTAGCTCTTATTATGCCATTTGATTTCACCAGCCATAATTCCACAATCTCTCTCCTGTCAGAGGTTCATGGATTTTCTCCTCCATAAGATTCCTCCATACCCACTCCTTTCTGAAAAGCCTCCCTGGGCCCCCAGGAAACCACTTAGACCAAGAATTGTTGACCTGGAGAACCTTAGGTATCAGGGGTGAGTCAGACTTCATGGTAGCCAGAGAGTGTAACTACCAGTAATAAGGCCCATGGGGGAGAAGGGTATTTATGAGAGGGAGGGGAAGACTGCCAGGCAGCATTAGAACCAGCCAAGGGGATGGCAAGGGTGTCTGGGAGCTGAGGCACCCCTGGTAAAGCTTCTGTCTTTCAGCCCCACCCCATTCGGGGTGGAGGGGCCACCATATTTCCTTGGCCTTGGCCCAACACAGAACCAGCATGTGAGGGTAGAGGAAGAGCTTCCTTTTCCATCCTGCTGGGGGAAGTGGTGTTGTGGTGTGCCTTCCCACCACAAGAGAAGGGAGTCCAAGCCTATGGGGCCTTTTCCCCTCAAAACCATCTGTTCTCCAGCCAAGAAATTATGTTTTGAACATCCATCCTTGGCTAGTCTCAGGATGCCTGCCTCTTTGAGGCATGAGGAAACTGGCCTTGAGGTGATGATGGGATAGGAGTTAGGAGGAGATTCCTTGGTTCAACCCCTTCAAATCCACTCTGAATGATGTCCTCCTACCCACAGCCCCTCTGGTGCAAGTGAAGATTAGCAGAGACTGCTACTGGAGACTGACCTAGAGGGTTTGGGACTAGTCTTGTGATGTGCTAATGGGAGCAAAATCAGTAGTTTCTGGCACAGAATAAACACAGAGGCCACCCATCCAGACACCCAAACATATCTGTTTCCTGTCTGTCACACTCCTCCTGGACAGATGGTGGTCATGGCTCACCCAGAGCCCTGGGGCCTAAGGCACCTGGTCCCAGCAGGACTGCTTGGGTTCTGATGCCATTCTGCTCCTACTTACATTTCTGAGGCACGCATCCAGATGGCAATCCCAGATGTAGCTAAGTCCAGTCATTAAGAAAGCTGAGCCCAGCCAGGTCAGAACTGACTGGCCTCTTCAAAGCTGTCCTCATGTAGTAGGTTCCTTAACATTCATTTACTGTGTCCATACTCACAGCCCAGCCCTTCCCTTCCCCTCCAAGCTCTGTATGCATCTGGCATCTTGGCTGGCTTGCTGCTTCCCAAGGCTCCTGGGGGTTCATGCATTTTAGGCTCTGTGCATCCTGGGGACTGGGCATTATTTCAAAGCACTTTTCTTTATTGACTGTCTCTTTGGGGAAGAAAATGAACCTAATCATTTAGTGGTGTGTACACACACATCACTGAAGTAGCACAGTGCAGTGGAAAGAGTCAGCAAATGTGGTTTTAAATCCAAGCTCCTACACTTAACGGAATGGTGAGTTAATTAAACCTCTCTGAGCTTCAGTTTCTGGCTCTGTAAGAAGGAGCTAATACCTACCTCATAGGGTTGTTGTGAAGATTAAATAAAATAAAAGACAAAGAAAGCATGTTGAAAACTGTGAAGTACCATACAAATATAAGACGTTATGATTTATTATGGTATTGTCCAATCTCTCTGGGACTCTGTTTCCCCATCTCTTAAAAGCAGGAACTACATTTAATTGGTGTTTATTAACCTCATTACACCTATTCTCCCCTTTTATAGACACTAGCATGGCATACTTCCTAGAGAATCTAACATGCCCCCCACCTCCCTGTACAGACCTACCAGACAATAATTTGCAGTTATGTAGTTTTTCCCTTCTCTGATTTGTATTGTGAGACTGTTGATCAAACTACACATATCCTCATGGTGACTCTGACAGCACCTCCATCTCCCAACAATTCCGTTCCATCTAAACAAGCGGTTCTCAACCTGTGGGTCGCGACCCCTTTGGCGGTCGAACGACCCTTTCACAGGGGTCGCCTAAGAGACCATCCTGCATATCAGATATTTACATTACGATTCATAACAGTAGCAACATTACACTTATGAAGTAGCAACAAAAATAATTTTATGGTTCGGTCACAACATGAGGAACTGTATTTAAAGGGCCAGAAGGTTGAGAACCACTGGGAAGTCTCAAGTCCCTTTCAGCTTCCTCAACAGTGTTTCTAATTGCAATTTGGGTGTTGCAGCTGGTCTTGGTGCAAGCAATTACCCAGGACAGTCAGCAGAGGGCAAAATGGAGTAGAGAATGGCTCCCTCGTGCCCAGGGTATCTCAGGGGTCTGGGAGGAACTAGGTTGGGTGATTATTTGGAAGCAGGGAGTAAAGAGGAGGAGCAGCTCCTCTTATCTACAGAGCTGACTCTGACTCTTACCATTCTTGACTTGAATTGCTGACCCTTGGCCCTGCAGATGCACCACAGCTGGCTGGGAGGATGAGAAGGATAGAGAGAAGAGTCACTGTGAGAAATGACTGCTTACTCAGCCACCAGTTTCCACCTCTGACTTCTAGTCTTCTTTCTGATTCCAATTCTGATCCTTCTCCCCTGTCTTGGGATGCTAGTGACCACAGTGTGACAAGAGGATAATATGATTTTGTAGTTTGGCCACTAGCTATGTGACCTCAGCCAAATGTAATGCCTCTGAGCCTCGTTTCTCTTACTGTAAAGTGGGAATTAGAAGAATTTCTGGCTTCTCTCACAGAATGTTTGAAGATCAAATGAGGTGATGGATACAAAATTGCCCTGGAAGCCATCAAGCTCTATGCAGCTATGTAGGTTTAATTGTGGCCGAACAGCTGTAGTGAGGGAGGCTGAGATGAGACAAGGCCAGGCAGCAGAACCTACCAATAGAGACAGATTAGGAAGCTCAAAGACTAGGGAGGAGCCCTTCAGGCCATTAAGGCTGGGGCTGGCCTGGAGCTGGTTGGCTGATTTTCAATGACATACTCTTAACCTTCTAAGCTCCTGATCCCAGGCGGTCTGAGTGCTGACATGGTGTCTGGGGTGGACAGAGGAGTTGGAGGCCAAGGTGAATAGGGCCTGTCTAGTGGCTCATTTTAGCTGACTAACGTGTGTGGATATGGTAACCCTCTGTCTCCTGTGGAATAGGGAAAATGGCCAAGGGAGGACTCAGTTCCCTTAGCTAAAGGCAGACCCTGGGGCAAAGCTTTGTATTCACAGAGATGGGAGTGGCTCTGAGGAAGAAGCCTCAGAACCACCAGGGTATCCTCACAAAATAAAGCCTGAGCAAATTTAATAGGTGGCAAACTCAAAGGTGGCTCTAGTCCTGTGGCCTTCCCTCCTCCCCAGGAAGAGAGCAATGCCCAGCCAACCTGGTTCTCTCGAGTTCCAGCTTTATCTGAAGAACCTGTGAAAGAGGACAGGACAATTAGAAGATTAACTCTTCCTACTTCCTTTTCTCCTCATCCAGGGAGCCAGTGGCAGGGAGCTGTGATCCCTGCAGCCAAGCCTTGCAATGGGAGAGGGCACCCCTTTCTTGTGTCACTTGTCCCTGACCTGCATCTTCAGTGGGCCTAGCAAGTCCCACTGAGCACCCTCGGAGACAGATGAGAGAGCATTCCTGTCACTGTGTGACCCTGAGGCAAGTCTTTAGCCTTTTGCTTGCTTTCTATTAATTTTCTTCATAGAGTGCATTGCCATTTGTAAGTATCCTGCTTCTTTAATCATCTCTCTTTTCCTCTAGGACATAAACTACATGAGAACAAGGACCACTTATCAATACAACTCTTACACATAGAAAGTGCTCAATTAATATTCATGGAAAGATTAAATTAAAAAAAAAACACCTCCAACTCCATCTCTTGTGGCCATGGTAACACTGATTAGCCCTATTTGAACTATGAATCAAAGAATCTGAGTCCTGCTGCAGAATTTGTGGACCTAGAGAAGTCAGCTGTAAAGAGCCCATTTCTTTAAGGCCTCAGGATACAGAAAGGGAGCTGGAGAGGAAAATAACAACTGGCCCAACCCCAGGCAGTCTGATTCCTGTCAAGTCCAATTAGGTAGTTTTGGATCTGCATCTATATCTCTTGGATGCCCTTCTGGGCCCAAAGGGAAAGATGCAAAGAGATGAAATGTTATTCGAAAGGGTAATGCGGTTGGGTAAGGATGTAGTTCAAGGAGCACTTGGTTCCTCGACAGGATGGTCTTGGTGCCTGGGTTTGCTTCTCCCATAGCCTGAGTGATTCATAAGTTTTCAACTCCTTGACTCTCAGCAACTGCTTGTCTACCTCTGAGAAGGGCATCTTAGAATTCATGGGATAAGACTGTTGTAGGACTGGTATCTTGCCCAGTCCTGAACATTCCTCCCCATATGAACATCAGCACAGGAATTAGATGCTGGGAATCAGAGCAGAGCCAATCCATCTCTTACAGGAAGTTCAGTGAACCCTCAGGGCCTCTGTCTCAGGCTCATATGAGTTTACTGGCCCACTACAAGGAGGCCTAGAGTAAGGGAGAACTTGTGATAGAAAGGTTAAAACAGGTCAAGAACAGGTGACTCCTTCTGGACAGGTTGGTATAAACAAGAAGTTAGAGCAGGTCAGATCCTACTGGCTTGTTTAATCTCTAATTTTACACTGAGCTAGGAGACCTGCATTTTTTATTGCACAGCCATACAACCAGCAGCATTTGAAACTGCTCTCAGGATCATCCACCCCTGCTCTATTAAAGTACTGGTAAAGGAGCCTGGGGGAGGGCGGAGAAACAGGAACTCACCAGAAGGCCCTTGGAGGCCAGGAGGTCCTTGAGGGCCAGGAGGACCTGGAGGGCCAGGTGGGCCCATAACAGTTGTTCCTGGAATTCCAGGAATCCCTGGAATCCCTGGAGGTCCCTGGGGTCCTGGAGGTCCTGGAGGTCCTGGGGGGCCATTTGGCCCAGGAGGTCCTGCCTTCTTTCCTGAAAAACAAGAGTCAGTGTTCTATTTGTAGTTATTGAATGAGGATGTACTACTGTCAGTTCAATGGACTTCCAATGACAAATAGTCAGCACTTGAGAGTTCCTGCTATTAAAGAGGTGAACACCTTTGTCACACACCTCTCTCTCTCTCTCTCTCTCTCTCTCTCTCTCTCTCTCTCTCTCTCTCTCTCTGTCTCTCTCTCCCTCTCTCTCCTTTCATGAATAATCATTTACAGAGTTGGGTTTGAAGATAATAGAAATAAATGGCCCTCAAGAAGCTCAGTCTAGCGAGAAGACAGATACAGTCACAGGAAAGTAGAAGTGCCATATTCTTGGTGGGGACAACATGCTGAAGAGGTCAGGAAGGGCTTCATGAAGGACGTTATATTTCATCTGAGTTCAAAGGATCTGAATTACCAAGGGGCCAGTTTTCAGAATATTGGGCTGTTGTCAAAGAGAGTGGCTTTCATGTTTACTTCTTTGTTTGGTGGATTGATGCAGATGGAAGAGAAAGCTAAAAGGACAGCCTGCCCTTAGGAGTAACATCAGCTCCAGGAAGGCTTCTGATAGGAGGCAGGATGTACAGGAACTGGGGTCATGGAGGAAGTGCTTGCTGGGAATGAAGACTGGGAGGGAGAGAGAGAGAGGGAGGGAGGGAGGGGAAGAAGGAGAGGTGGGGAGTAGAAAGAGCTGAGGAGGAGGCATCAGACTTTACTTTCTCAGCTGACCTCTCTAAATCTTATTTTTAAAGGTTTCTTGGGAAGGAAATTCTGCACACTCCCTTGGTAACATGTCCCAATGTTCATTACCCCTCACTGTTAGGAAGTTTTTCTATATATTTAACTGAAATCCCTTCTGCAACAGTTTAAGGTCTTTGTGTAGATAGAAAAGAATAGTTACCATCATACATATAATAACCCTTGTATTCTCAAAGACATTGTCACCTATCAACCTCCATTTTATAGGCTAAATAATCCAGCTTCCCAGTCTTTCCTCAGAGGCCCTAGTCTCCTATTCTTGAATGTATTATTAATCAAGCCCACCAACTCCTCCCCTTTTTGTCCTCACTATCCTTTCAGAACAGTCTTGATCCTCCTATTCCAAGTTCCAGTCCCCCCGACAATACCAACAGTATGTAGTTATGTTCAGTGAGTGCTAACTCCAGTCTTGAAGTCAAACCTGCAGCTCATCCTGCTTGGTTCCTCTGCTCTGTGCAGCCCAATTCAAGCACTGTAGGTGGTCACAGGTGGCTGTCTCCTTCCTCCCTTCCCCACTTTCTCACAGTTTGGTGGAAGTCCCAGGAATGGAAGCCTTTTATCAGACCCACCACAATGTCTTCACCGGTGGTACTTTCTTAGTTTTAAATACAACCCTCTCAAGTCTCACTTAAATACCTCCTTACTGCTCCCCAATTCCTTGCTCTGCAGCCTCGTAAGCAGAAAAATCTTGTCTCATTTATCATGTCCTCCTTTAAGAACAATGCTACATGTTCAAGAAACCCAATCCCCATGGCAACGTGCTCAAAAGGCCAGTTGTCCATGTCTAAGCACACCTGCATTTGGGATGAAACAATGGCGTCATTGTGGCGTCCTTTGTCCAAGAGGAAAGGAAGGTCCAGAGAGCCTCTCTCGCAGGAAAGCCCCTGTTGCCATAAAGACCTAGAGGTAGGAGCTTCAGCATTTTCACTGCACTTAGCAGCAAAAGATTGGATCTTCCCAGTTTCTAGATCTAACCAATTTCAAGATGCTGAACAGGAAAGCCATCTTCCTTCAGATTTGAGTAGCTTCCAAGTAAGTCTCATTCAGTGCCCAAGTTTCAATCCCAGCTAGTGTAGTGGAAATAACATGGGATCTGTAGTCAAGAGATAAATCCATAAGCTCCAAAATCTGCCATGGACACATTTTGGGCAAATCCCTTCCTCTCCTGGAGCCTTAGTTTCTCCATCAGTGACTTCTCTAAGTTTCCTCCCAAGACTGAGGTTCCTTAAGGAGCACTGACTTCCCACTGGCAGTCAGGAAACTTCCCTAGCCTGGTTGTAAGGGTTGCTTCTCCCTCACTGTTCTCTGGGCTGCGTGTACTCAGAGGATGGTGCACATTAGGCTGTGCTATGTTCCAGAATTTGCAGGCCTCACAGTAATTTTTCAAGCTAGAGGGTGTTCTGTGGGTAGTACAACTTTAGTGTCAATACTGTGAGTCTCTTGTGATTGATAATGTAATTTTGGAAGAATTACAGTCAGAAACTCCTCCAGTCAAAGAGAATAATGGTTGCAAGTGTAAACAGAGAATGCTCACTTATGAAAATGTTAGAAGGCATTTAGGGAAAAACTCTTGCTGTGATCTAGTTCTGCAGCTGGTCCCCTTTGCTCCTCAGCACCCAGTTTTAGGCAAGTGTGCTTCTTGTGCTTGCATACTCGCAGAAAGCAGGCTCAGAGAGGACCATGACCACTCGGACCAAGAAGATGGCTTTAGAGCAGTGGTTCTCAACCTTCCTAATGCCGCGACCCTTTAATACAGTTCCTCATGTTGTGGTGACCCCCAATTTCATTGTTACAAATTGAACATAATTAAAGCATAGTCATTAATCACAAAAACAATATGTAATTATATATGTGTTTTCCGATGGTCTTAGGTGACCCCTGTGAAAGGGTTGTTCGACCGCCAAAGGGGTCGTGACCCACAGGTTGAGAACCGCTGCTTTAGAGGATTGAATTTGTTCTCCGTATTTCCTTATTTTAACAGAGCACTTCATGATACAAAAGCCCAGAGACTTTTATACTTAGAAAGTTACCCTTTGTAGTCTTAGATGAAAGTATACATTCTTTTCAAATATAACCTTACAAAAGGGTATTTTGCTAACCTATTAGCAAAGTCCAAATTGTTGAAAGAACATAAAGTGAGTGAAAATGTGTGTGTTGTGTGTGTGTGTGTGTGTGTGTGGGAGAGAGAGAGAGAGAGAGAGAGAGAGAGAGAGAGAGAGAGAGAGAGAGAGAGAGAGAGGAAGAAATTCCATTGAAGAATGGAAATTAACTCAATTTAACTTAACTCTTCAGGCATGTGCCTATTCACTGTGTCCATAGAAATCTGTATTAAATGGCTTCTAAATCACTTTCAGCCAAAGTAGATGTTTAAGTCCTCTATGCATCTCCCCCCAGTAATGGCCCATACACAGGTAGCAGTGTGAGGCAGTGACCCAAGTCCTTGGTAGAGGCATTGAAATCTGAATGTAATTCCAGAGCTTCTGGCCTAGACAGCTGACTTCTATTGCCATTCCCAGGGCTCACCCATCGGATAACACTGAGACTGGGAGCTGCTTTCTGGGAAATCACTAGCCTACTTGCTGCTCCCCAAGCATGCCATGCTTTTTCATGTTTCTGAGAGATCTGAGTATGCTATTTCCTTTGATGGAGTATCATTCCCCTCTTTTTTCCCCTCATCCTTCAAGTCCAGGTTAAATACTGTTTTCTCTGAGTTTGGTCCCTCACTCTCCCAATGAGAACTACTTGCTCCTTCTTTGTGCTCCCACAGCATGCTGTTCATGCTCCAATGACATCATTTTTTAGACTAGACAGTAATTATTTGTGCGTACTTCCACGGTTCCAACTGCACTGGGAGATTTTTAAGGGAAGGAACCATTTTCTTCATCTCTGTATCTCTACTCCTGACCAACATAAGATGCTTATTCACTGTCTAGTGAACAAGGAAGTAGAAAAAAAATACTAGTAGCTGTGATTAGAAAGTGCTCTCAAGTCTACTTATTAAAAAGGCAAGTCATCCCCAGGCTTGTGTTAGGAGCACAGGGTGTCCTTCTTCAAGCCAGGTGAGCATTCTGGGTTTGTTATAATGTCTGTCTTAAAGGAATATGACAAGTGTTAAAAACTAAACGTTTGAAAGTCAAATTTACTTTCTTAAAAGACAAATAATTTTGGTGGATGCCCAGGCTCCGCAGAAAAAGGTTTTCTCACTAGCTCCAGCTCTCTGGCTGTTTTCCAGCTTTGTTCAGCTCAGGTCCACAGGAGGCCAGGCTTCCTTACAGCAGGGACATAGGTTTTCCATGTGGCCACTGCACCTCAACCACCAGAGCACCCTCGCACTCAGAGAAATGGCAGCTGAAGTCAGTCTTTGTGGCTAGTCTGGGGATGATAATGTACTCTATAAGGCTCCAGAAATCTTAACAGACAGAATCATTTCACTTAAAACATTTTAATGAAAAGTGATTAATTTCACTCTATTTTCCTCCTAAGTCAGAACACATAAACAAATAGATATTTAGAACTGGTTTTGCAATAGGTTCTTTAGTCCTAAGGAGTGAACCATATTACCTGATCCTGTACAATATTTTGGAACCTGTTCTGTCATTGGGTTCTCCTTAAGTAAGCAAGCACTTGGGCTAGTCCCATGGCAAGCACACCACAGACTTACTGACCCAACAATGGCACAATGGATCTGCTCAACTAGAGCTTCTTTGAAAAGACCAAAAGATCAGGGTATTACTCCAGCCTAATTTTTCCATTACAGAGAAAATGATATTGAAACCCCAAAGCTAGAAATACCTTCCCTGACTATCTGAAATATACAACAGGGATAACTTTGAGGCCAAGTACTGACATCCCTCAGGAGGTAATATATATACCTACTCCCTACAGGCTGTCTCAGGATTTCATTCATACCTGATCACTGACTTGATAAAGGAGGGGGAGAAATGAAAAGAAGGGCAGGGGAAAGGAGCAAGTAAGAATAAAGGAAAGAGAAACTGAATCATATGAAAGAAGGAGCAAGAAAGAAAAGCAAAATCAACATTCATATGTTGCCAGAGAAGCAATTCTATCTTTTGTGGATCATCACTGAGAAACAATATCTATTTTTGTTGTTGTTGTTCGTTGGAAGCTACAACACTCAAGAAGATCCCATGTGATTGAATAAAATAATAGATAACCAGACTATAAAAATCCCACTCCCTGAATTTTTTTTCTTCTAATTTTAGAAAAGACATGACATGGCAGCAATTTAATCAAATCAGGAACTTACCCTTTTTCTTGTTTTTAACTGGACCTGTTACAAAAAGAAAATGGAAAATTAAATCACTGGAAATTAACAGAAAATGTTTATTCTCCAAGACAGTCCTAGGAGGGACCCCAAGACACTGCAAATGTGAGGAAGCCCCATGCTAAGGTCAGGTAATTGACAAGGTATCTCCCAACTGTCAATCTTCCCCAGTCTGTTTATGATTGTTTTGCTACTCTTGTAACAAGAAAGGTACAAGGGAGCTTCTTTCCTAGGGATAAAAAAATTGTTCAGGCTGCCTTTGGAGTGAGGGAATGGCTGCTTCTCCATAGAGCTGAAATGTTCAGAAACGCAGAACTCCATAACCTTAGGACGGCATTCCAATAATTCTGCAAGTCCTGAGACTGAAGAATTATGCATTTAGGTTAGGAGCTGATATGAAGTGTCATGTGCTGAATCTGGAAAGAAAAAAGGGTCATTTTCATGGAAGGAGCAGAGCAGTGGCAGTTAACATTTTAGTCACTTCCTTATCATAATTTAGTTAGTAATTAAAACAGTGCGACCACAGTACATGTGGGGGCCACATGAATTCTTACTGTAATTTACCATAACTTAACAGACAATTTAAGGAAGTGTCAACAGTTTTATTGAAAATGAAATCACAACCATTTTTTTGGAAATTACTTCCAAAGAAAATAATTCTAATAATTGAGGGCACTCAAACCCTCCCCCCCCCACCCCCCGTCTTTCTCATAGTGTTAGGTGACAATCACTACTCAGACATACACAGTATAGGTGCCTCCCAGACATGTTTTTCCCTCCTGGAGATGCAATTATCTTCACTCCTTAGGTGTATTTGATGTTCTTTTCCTTCTTTCATTTTTTATTTTTTGTTTTCTTTAGATACAGTTATTTAAAATCTGTTCAAAACTTCCATGAGGACACTATTGGACAACATTAAACCATGGAGCTTATAAAAAGAACACCAAGCATTTGTATATCTACTACTATATATATAAAACCCTAATATGCAAATAGACCAAATGGTAGAACAATTGAACTACTGAACAACTGAACTAGTCACTATGATGTGCACTGACCACCAGGGGTTGCGCGTGGAATATGGCGGGAGTCGGCAGCAGGTGCCAGAGCATGGAACATGGTAGGCATCAGCCGCAGCGGGATGGTGGAGCAACTGAGTGGGGGCACCAGACCAAGGCGGGGCACCTGTCACTATCACCGGGGTGAGCCTCTGGTGGTTACTGAAAATTCTTTGCTCCCACGCACTGCGGACCAGCCGGGCACTCGCACCTGCTGCCGGCACTGGCCCCAGTCACACCTGCTGCCGGTGCCAGCCATATTCGCACCAGCTGCCAGTGCTGCCGCTCGCACCCAGTCTGGTGCAAGGATCACTCAGTGCCATTAGTGGGTACAAGTGGCAGCTGCTGGCCCCAATCACCCCTCAGGGCTTCTCCACCTCCCCCTGAGAGGCGATTGGGGCCGGCAGTCACCACTCACACCCGCTGCCGGTGACAGCTCTGCTTGCACCTGCTACCAGCACTGAAGCTGCTGCTTGTATCCGCTGCAGGCACTGGCCCCAATCGCTCTGCGCTGTCAGTGGGTGTGAGCTGGGCTGGCGCTATCAGTGCATGGGAGCAGCAGCAGCCGGAGCCGGGCTGCTGGCAGACAGGGGACCGGGGGCTGTGGCAGGAGGGGCCAGACCGGGGCATGGAGGATGGGCTGAGACCTACCCCTATGCCCACCGCAGTCTTGCGGCCCACAGTTCCTTTCAAGGTGCACGAATTTGTGCACTGGGTCTATAGTTGTTTTATAAAACACTAGTGACCCAGTGCACAGATTCATGCACATTGAAAGGAAATTAATTAGATGGTGGCCAGTGGGGCAGGACTGGGTGAGATAGGCTGGACACACGCTCTGGAGCCAACATTTTGCAGTCTCTCCCTGTCTGGCTGCACCTGGGATGGCGCTGTGGCTCAAAGGGCATCTGTGGACTGAGTGGGGTCACTCTGGCAGGTGGGGTTCCTCTGCCTGGCTTGTGGGGACTGGGCTGAAATCAGCTTTCCGACATCCCCTGAGGGGTCCTGGAGTGTGAGAGGGCACTCTGCAACATTGCTGTCATACAGGGTGTAGAACACAAACACAAGTGTGCAGTAAGCCAGATTCAGGACCGATAGTGCCCCAGTAACAACATAACCCACAGCTGAAGGTGGAATTGCATGGCCCCACAAGGAGTCAGGCTCCCTCCTCTCTGGTTTCAGGGTGCATCACCTGAGAACTGCTGCTGCCAAGTCACTGCAGCTTGGCAGATCCTGTGTTGAGTGTCTGCCCCCTGGTGGTCAGTGCACATCATAGCGACCTGTCGGACAGTTGGACACTTAGCATATTAGCCTTTTATATATATAGATATTTATAAAACATATTTCCATATATCATCTCATTTTATCCAGCAACAAGCCTGGAATGATCTTTACCTCTAAGAGCAAGCTCTATCAGAGGCTGTATTTGAGCAGGCTAGATCAGAAGTCACTAAAGTATCTAACCTGGAGGGCTGCCAAGTGTGGTCATCAGAGCTTGCGCAGGTCCCTTGGAAACCAATGTCTGTATAGACTTCCCTGTCAAAGCAATTTCATGTGTAATGGTAGGTATTACTATGTGCAAGGGGTGTTTTAGGTTGAGTTTAGTGACCAGCTACACTTAAGGTAATAAATATTCATAATTTTATTCTCACTTTTTAAAAAAATATATATTTTATTGATTTTTTACAGAGAGGAAGGGAGAGGGATAGAGTGTTAGAAACATTGATGAGAGAGAAACATCCATAAGCTGCCTCCTGCACACTCCCTACTGGGGATGTGCCCGCAACCAAGGTACATGCCCTTGACCGGAATCGAACCTGGGACCCTTGAGTCCGCAGGCCGACGCTCTATCCACTGAGCTAAACCGGTTAGGGCTTTATTCTCACTTTTCTCCTTTTCTCATCTTCCAGTCCTTTGTATTCTTTCTCTGCTGCCTATCCTTTATGCTTTTAACAGTATTGAGAATTCCTGATAATGTGCATGGAGATTCTGATGAGAAAGATACTATTGACCAAGAGGCAGCAATCAAACCTGAGAAAGGCCACATCCTTGAACAAGAACGCTATTTGGGAAGGATTTACACAGAAAGGCGCAGCCTAATCAGCCATCTACGAGCCAGCCAGTCAGCCACCTCAACCTGGGAAAGCACCGGGATGACAGCCATTGTAGCCATATGCTCCCAGAGACAAGGTGTCTATAGTGGCAAGTTGCTGACCATTGCAGCTGGTTAAAGGTTTAGTTAGCACTGTTACATCAGACTTCAAAGCAGTTTTTGAGGAAATCAGATCATCATCAAGCACCCAGTCCTTAACCAGGCATGCCCATGGTAGGTAGCCCAGTAAGTAATGAAACACAACTCAATCCTTAAAGAACTTACAGTTGGATAGGAATATACTAAAGAGAAGACTTAAGGATAGTGGAAGAAAAAAAAACTTATTACACATATAATTGCATGCATACATAGATACATAAAAAGAAGGGAAAATAGTTTATTACACTATTCACAAAAGCCACTATTAACATTTTTATGCACATCTCAGAACTTTCTATGCATATAAATATGTATTTTTTAAAAAAATGGGATAAAAATGTTGTTTGATAACTTTTTTTCTATATCAATAGCTACATTTCTACATCATTTTAATATGGGTACACCAGTATTATATAGGTAACTATTTATATATTTCTAGTTGTTTTCTGATTGAATTTTAAAAATTTAAATCTTTAATTAATGTGGTATAAATTTTTATATACGAGGGATTCCAAGATGGTGGCCAAGAGGACTGCAGTGAGGAAGAGAGTGTGAGTGAGTGAGGGAATGAAAGGGCAGTGTGTGGATGTGGTGTGTGTGTGTGTGTGTGTGTGTGTGTGTGTGTATGTGCGTGTGTGTGTGTGTGATTGAGTGAGGGGCAGTTAGATCTCGCAGGACCTTCGGGGGCTGGCGGAATAGACTCGCATAGCCGGGCAGCCTCTGCTATGGCTGTAATCTTCCCTGGAGCACCAACTCTGCTGAAGAGGCTGCACTATCTTGAAGGGGAGAGCTGCTGTGACTGGGAGCCCAGCCTCACCTCCACCCAGGGTGCCCTCAGACACCACACCAGATACTACAGCCACTCTGGCCAGGGACCTGCTGCTTCAGCTGCCGACCCACAGACACTGGGACTCCAGCCTCCCTGGCCACAGGCTCCTGTGAATTCTAGAGGGCACTCCCCTCCC
This sequence comes from Myotis myotis, assembly GCF_014108235.1. Classification (NCBI taxonomy): domain Eukaryota; kingdom Metazoa; phylum Chordata; class Mammalia; order Chiroptera; family Vespertilionidae; genus Myotis; species Myotis myotis. The sequence goes on from NW_023416346.1 coordinate 83,629,956, forward strand.
ACGACCCAAACGCTTTAGCCCTGGGCATCATGACCATGCATGCGAACAGCTGAGCCCTACGCAGCAGCCCTAGGCTTTGCAATTGCGAACAGCCGAGCACTACCCAGCACCCCCAGGCACCACAACCACTCCAGCAGCCATGTGAGCAGCCGGCACCCGTGACTGCTGGAGGAGCAACCACCACCCACAACCACACAAGGAGCAGCTGTCCTGCAACTCCCCCAGGAGCAGCCACCACCTGCGACCGTATGAGGAACAGCTGCCCTGAGACTGTATGAGGAGCAGCCACCCAGTGACCACATGAGGAGAAGCAGCCCTGCTGCTGAACGAGGAGCAGTCACCACCTGTGACTGCCCGAGGAGCAGCCGCCCCACGAGAAGCCGCAGCCTGTGACTGACTGAGGAGCAGCCACCATCTCCAACAGCATAAGGAACAGCAGCTGCCTGTGACCACCCTGGGAGCAGCTGCCCCACGACCACGCAAGGAGCAGCTGCCCCATGAGCACCCACTGCTCCGCTACCACACAAGGAGCGGTTGCCCCGCGACTGCCCAAGGAGCAGCTGCTGCTTACGACCTTGTGACCTACCAACAAGCCCACCACTGCAGCCACAGGCCCCATGCAACTTGACACCTAGATCCTTTGGTGAGAACAAAAATGGGGAGACAGACAAACAACCCCCAAAGGAAAGAAAAGGAGGGACCGCCAAAAAAGAACTAAATGAAATAGAGGTATGTAATATGTCAGAAAAATAATCCTATCTAATAAAAGAGAAACATGGTAATTAGCGTATGACAGCTACCCTTCCCATTGGCTAATCAGGGAGATATGCAAATTAACTGCCAGCCAAGATGGCGGCCGGCAGCCAGGCACCTTGAAACTAACATGAGGCTTGCTTGCTTCAGTGACGGAGGACTCCAACGTTCCCCGCCTGCCTTGCCGGCCTCTGAGCTTGCAGTTTAAGAAACATTGTAACAAATATAGAAGTTAAACAGAACCCCAGAAACCTGCTTTCAGAGAGCCCAGGATCTCAGAGCTGGAGTTATACATTGTTTCGATTATAGAACACAAACAAACCAGATACCTGATTTCAGCAGCAGAGGCCTCAGAGCTGGAGCCAGAGCTAAAGCTGTCCCAGAATAAAAAAAGAAAAAGAAGAAAAAGAAAAAAAGGAGCAGTTGGGAGCTTCAGTTGGCCTGAAAACAGCCCTCAGCCCCTCACCCAGACTGGCCAGGCACCCCAGTGGGGACCGCCACCCTGAAGGGTGTGTGACCAGCTGCAAATAGCCATCATCGCCTCACCCAGGCTGGCCAGGCACCCCAGTGGGGACCCCCACCCTGATCCAGGACACCCTTTAGAGAAAACCAGCCAGCCCCACCCATGCACCAGGCCTCTATCCTATATAGTAAAAGGGTAATATGCCTCCCAGCACCGGGATCAGCATGACAGGGGGCAGTGCCCAAACCCCCTGATCGTCCTGCGGGTCTGTGTGTGACAGGGGGCGGGGCCACAACCTCCGTATCCGCCCTGCTCTGTTCATGACAGGGGAAGGCACCCCAACCCCCTGATCAGCCCTGCTCTGTGCCTGATAGGGGGGAGCTCCCCAACCCCCTGATCGCCCTGCAGCTCTGTGTGTGACAGGGTGTGGCGCCTCAACCTCCTGATTGGCCCTGCTCTGTGTATGACAGGGTGCGGTGCCCCAACACCCCCCCGCCCCTACGGGCCCTGCTGTGTGTGTGACAGGGTACAGCCATAACCTCCCCATCAGCCCTGCCCTGAGTGTGAGAGTAGCGGTGCCCCAACCACCTGATCGGCCATGCTCTGTGGGTGATGGAGGGCGGTGCCCCAAACCCCCCCCCCCCTCACGGGCCCTGCTCTGTGTGTGATGGGGTAGAGCCATAACCTCCCCATTGGCCCTGCCCTGAGTGTGACAGTGGCGGCGCCCCAACCCCCTGATCGGCCCTGCTCTGTGGGTGATAGAGGGTGGTGCCCCAACCCCATGATCCGCCCTGCCCTGAGTGTGACAGGGGGCGGTGCCCCAACTCCCCTATCGGCCCTACTCTCTGAGTGACGGGGGGAGTTTCTCAACCCCCTGATCGGCCCTGCTCTGTGCATGACAGGGGGTAGCTCCCCAACCCCCTGACTGACCCTGCTCTGTACGTGACAGGGTATGGAGCCCCCACCCCCTGATGGGCCCTGCTCTGTGCATGACGGGGTGGCACCGCAACCTCCTCATCGACCCTGCCTTGAGTGTGACAGGGGGCGGTGCCCCAATCCCCCAATCGGCCCTACCCTGAGTGTGACTGAGGGTGGCATTGCAACTTCCCAATCTGCCCTGCTCTGTGCATGACAGGGGAAGGCACCCCAACTCCCCAATTGGCCCTGCTCTGAGCCCGACCAGGGGCTGCACCTAGGGATTGGGCCTGCCCTCTGCCACCCGGGAGCAGGCCTAAGCCAGCAGGTCGTTATCTCCCGAGGGGTCCCAGACTGCGATAGGTCACAGGCCGGGCTGAGGGACTCCCCCTCGCCCCCGAGTGCACAAATTTTTATGCACCGGGCCTCTAGTTAAGAATAAGGGTCATATAGTTCATAAACTGGATGGATGAGAAAAATCAACAACCTATGTAAGAATCAGGAGGAAATAAAGAGTGATATAGCTACAATAAAAAACAATACGGAAGCTTTCAACAAGAGACTAGGAGAAGTGGAGGACTGAATTAGCGAATTAGAAGACAGGGAAGCAAAACACACCCAAACTGAACTGCAATTGGAGAAAACATTCAAAAGACAGGAGAGCCTGAAGGAGCTTAGGGAAACATGAAATGAAGCAACATACATATAATAGGGCTTCCAGAATGACAAGAAGAAGAGCAAGGGTTAGAAAACCTATTTGAAGAAATAAGGTAGGAAATTTCCCTGATATGGGGAAGAAAAAACTCACACAAGCACAGAGAATCCCAAACAAGATGAACCCTAAAAGACCCACACCAAGATACATCCTAATTACAATGGCAAATGTTAATGACAAAGAGAGAATCTTAAAGGCTTCAAGAGTGAAACAAAGTTAACTACAAGGGGCCTAGCTGGTTTGGCTCAGTGGATAGAGTGTTGGCCTGGGGACTGAAGGGTCTCAGGTTCAATTCCAGTCAAGGGCACATGCCCGGGTTGTGGACTTGGTCCCCAGTGTGGGGCATGCAGGAGGCAGCCAATCAATGATTCTCTCTCACCATTGATGTTTCTATCTTTCTTTCTCTCTCTCCCCCTTCCTCTCTGAAATCAATAAAAATATATTTAAAAAATAAAAATAAAAAAGAAAATTACCTACAAGGGATCTCCCATTAGATTATCAAATGATTTCTCAACAGAAACACATCAGGCCAGAAAAGAATGGGAGAAAGTATACGAAGAGATGCAAAGGAAGGGACTGAATCCAAGAATACTATACCTAGAAAGGCTATCATTCACCATTGAAGGGGAAAGCAGGAGCTTCACGGACAAAAAAAGGCTAAGGAAGTTTATCACTACCAAGCCAGCAATGCAAGTAATGCTAAAGGGACTGGTGTGAAGAGAAGAAGAAAAAAAGGAAAGAAGGAACACAGGCACAAAAAATAAAAATGGCTACAAACAAGTGCCTATCAATAATAATTTTAAATGTCAATGGCCTAAATGCTCCAATCAAAAGACATCGAGTGGCTGAATGGATAAGAAAACATGACCCATATATATGCTGTTGACAAGAGACCCACCTCAGAATAAAGGACTCACACAGACTGAAAGTGAAGGGATGGAAAAATATCTTCCAGGCAAATGGAAATGAAAAAAAAAAGCTGGGGTATCAATACTTATATCTGACAAGTTAGATCTCAGAGTGAAGGCCATAACAAGACATAAGGAAGGCCACTCCATAATACTAAAGGGATCGATAAAACAAGAGGATATAACCCTGGTAAACAAATATGCACCAAATGCAGGAGCACCCAAATACATAAAAAAGAAAAAAAAAACTTCTGGAAAATATCAAGGGAGAGATTGACAGCAATACAATCATAGTAGGGGACTTTAATACCCCACTGACATCACTGGATAAATCCTCTAGATAATAAAACAGCAAGGAAATAGCAATCCTAAATGACTCACTAGATTAGACGGAATTGACATCTTCTGAACATTTCACCCCAAGGCTACAGAATATACATTCTTCTCAAGTGCACGTGGGACATTTTCAAAGATACACTACATATTGGGTCACAGGAAAAGTCTCTCAAAATTCAAGAAGATTGAAATCATATCAAGCATCTTCTCAAACCACAATGGCATAATATTAGAAATAAACTACAATAAAAACAATCCAAAAATTCAAACACTTGGAAGCTGAATAACCTGCTATTAAACAATGATTGGGTTACCAAAGAGATCAAACAAAAAATTAAAAACATCCTGGAAATGAATGACAATGAAACACAACAATCCAAAACCTATGGGACACAGTGAAAGCAGTCCTGAGAGGGTAGTTCATAGCATTACAGGCCTACCTCAAAAAACAAGAAAAATAATCTAATTCTACAACTTAAAGAATTAGAGAGAAACAAGAAAAGTTCAGAGTAAGCAGAAGGAAGGAGATAATAAAGATCAGAGCAGAAATAAATGAAATAGAGACAAAAATACAAACAAATAAATAAACAAAACAAACAAAACACAATTCAAATAGTCAATGAAACTAAGAGCTGGTTCTTTGAAAGGATAAACAAGATTGATGAACCTCTAGCCAGGCTCACTGAGAAGCAAAGAGAGAGGACCCAAATAAACAAAATCAGAAATGAAAGAGGTGAAATAACAATGGACCCCACAGAAATACAAATGATTGTAAAAAATACTATCAACAACTCTACTCCAACAAACTAAACAACCTAGAGGAAATGGACATATTCATACAAAAATATGACCTTCCAAAACTTAATCAAGAAGAATAAAATATTTCAACAGGCTGATAACTAAAGTGGAAATTAAAGCAGTCATAAAAAAGCTTCCAATAAGAGATCCAAGATGATGGCTGACAGGTTGGCAGTGAATAAGATAGTGTGAGTGAGTGAGAGAGTGAAAGGAGAGTGAGTGGATGTGCGGGGAGTGTGTGTATATGTGAGTGAGGGACAGTTATATTATACAGGACTGTCACTGACTGGCGGACCAGGCTCCCCTGGCCAGGCAGCCTCTACTACCACTGAAATCTATTCCAGGGCTGCTGGCTTTGCCACAGAGACTGTGCCATCTTGAAGGGGAGAGTGGCTGTGATCGGAAGCCCAGCCTTACCTTCACTTGGGGAGACCTTAGATACCACCTGGGACCCTATAGCCACAACACCCAGGGACCAGCTGCCTCGGCTGTGAACCCACAAACACTGAGACTCCAGCCTTTCCAGCCATGGGCACCTAAAAAGTTTGTCCAGGGGGAGAGAAGGTGGTGGCCAAATACACCGATGGGTCCTGCACCTTCTCACAGAGCAGATAGAAGAAACAGCTGAATTGAATAACATCCACCCTGAATTGGCAAATTAAACACAGCTAGTGAGGCAATCCATGGGTGGAAAGGTCAGAGATCGCCTGGAGTGAGGTGGAATTGGGGATCTGGGTTGGAGGGAGAAACGCACAAGCCAGGACTAGAGCCTCAGAGGGAGACTGCATTCCACCAAATCCGCGGCATTTGGGATTAGTGTAACACTCAAATGTGAAAGGGGGTCCACAAAGCTGCTGCCAGAAGGGGACTCTAGATTTAAGCCCACAGCCATGGGAGACTGTGCCCAGAAAGGCAGCCTGAAGTTCTATACCAGCCACGCAATGCCGGGGGGAGAAAGATGTGAGGCGGTGTGGTTGCTCTGTCCTTATAACTTCCTTGCCTTTACTTGCTAAACCCAGTGCATAGGCTCTTTCAATTAAAAACACCCACCAAGACTGCAGAGGAAGGTGGATTTTGTGGAAACTGGGGAGCAGAATAGGGAGAGACAAGCAAGAAGCCAGCTCAGGGACAGTCCATCACTCTAATCCTAAAAATACATTTTTCTCCTGAAGACCAGGCTCTTCCTAACAGCATAGCTGCACCCAGTCTTGAGTGTGGCAGGGAAAGGAAGATTCTAAATACCCCCAGAGAGCCCTGAGGACTGGGTTGAGGGGCCATTTGGGCCCAGAAACTAATACAGAAACATCGTCACCTAGGGCCATGTCAGAAATAGACACTTGTGTAAATACGACTGAAAGCAGGCAGAAAAACAAAGTGCGCAGATTGAATCTGCCTACTTGAAACCAAGCTTGTGTTGTATCACACAGAGGAGTGGTGGGTCACTGGGAACTTCAACACTGTGCTGATTACCTGACAGGAAACTGAGACGTGGCAGGCAGAACAGTAGAGAGGAGTCTTAAACCTGCCCCCATGGGACATTGAAGCTCTGCTTAAGTGAATGAACTTCACTACTTCACTTTTTTGTTATCTTTTACTTAAGAAACTAAATAAATTTTTCACTTTATTTTATTATTATATTTTTATTTATTATTATTACTAGAGGCCCAGTGCACAAAAATTTGTGCACTTGGGGGGGTCTCTCAGCCCAGCCTGTGCACTCTCGCAGTCTGGGACCCCTCGGGGTATGTCCACCTGCTGGCTTGGGCCTGTTCCCTGGAGGTTCGGGCCTAAGCTGGCAGTCAGACATCCCTCTGGCAACCTGGGAGCCCTCAGGGGATGTCCACTTGCCAGCAGGGAGCAGGCCTAAGCTCTAGTCGGACATCCTTAGTGCTGCAGAGGAGGCGGGAGAGGATCCCACCACCACTGCTGTGCTGGCAGCCCTCAGCCTGGCTTGTGGCTGAGCAGAGCTCCCCCTGTGGGAGTGCACTAACCACCAGGGGGCAGCTCCTGCATTGAGCATCTGCCCCCTGGTGGTCAGTGTGTGTCATAGTGACCAGTCATCCCCAGTTGTTCTGCTGTTAGGGTCAATTTGGATCTTACCCTTTTATTATATAGGATAGAGGCCTGGTGCATGGGTGGGGGCCAGCTGGTTTGCCCTGAAGGGTGTCCCGGATTGGGTTGGGGGTCCTGCTGGGGTGCCTGGCCAGCCTGGGTGAGGGGCTGAGGGCCGTTTTCAGGCTGGCCACACCCCCTTCAGGGTGGGGGTCCCCACTGGCGTGCCTGGCCAGCCTGAGTGAGGGGCTGATGGCTGTTTGCAGGCTGGTCACAGCCTCTTCAGTGTGTGGGGGGGGATCCCACTGGGGTGCCTGGCCAGCCTGGGTGAGAGCTGAGGACCATGCCCCCGGCGACCCAAGCTCCCAGCCTGTTCTTTTTTCTTTTTCTTTTTTTCAGCAGGTATCTGGGATTTATTTATCTTCTATAATTGAAACTTTGTAACCTTGAGCGGAGCCCAGGTCTGGCCAGGGCAGGCGGGAAGCTTGGCTTCCTCCATCACCAAGGGCAACCCAAGCCTCCTGCTCACTCCAGCTCCGTGGCCGCCGCCATCTTTGTGACAGAGTGACAGATTGATGGTTAATTTGCATATTACTCTTTTCTTAGATAGCATTATAATTTTTTACCATTTTCTAATTTTTTTGGATTACTGTTCTACACTCTATTTTTATCATTATTTTACTCTATCTCATTTTTTTGTTTATGCCAACACTTTCTTCCTCACTTTTCCTATTTTCATCCTGTTTCTCTTCTCTTGTTCCTGGTTTTGTTTTTCTCTATCCTTTCTTTTTCCTCTGTTAAAAATTGATTTTTATCTGCTTTATTGACGCATTACTATTAAAGTAGTCTCTGTTGACATACTCATATATTGAATTTTCTCTACCCTGCTCCAATTCCATGCACACTTCTCTTTTATCTTTCTTCACTAGCCAAAAGTTTTTTCTTTCTCTCTTTCTTGTTGTTTCTTTGATTGTTTGTTAGTCTGTTGTTTTTTTATTTTTTATTTTATGCTTTTGTTTTTCCTCTTCTGCTTGTTCTCTTCTAGTAATAGCGTAATTAATTTCAATCACCCAATCAGGCCTATCTGCTCTCCATTCTCCTTTTCCAAAAATAGATGAATACATAGATAGATAGATTAAAGAAAGGGAAAATTTATATATATTTGCAGGCTGGCTTCTATGAAGCCAGCATTACACTAATTCCAAAACCAGATAAAGACACTACAAAGGAAGAGAACTACAGGCCATATCCCTGATGAACATTGATGCTAAAACCCTCAACAAAATTCTAGCAAATCAGATCCAGCATTACATTAGAAAGACCATATGCCTTGACAAAGTGGGATTTATTCCGGGGATGCAAGGATGGTACACTATCCACAAATCAATAAACATGATACATCACATAAACAAATTGAGAGACAAAAATCACATAATCATATCAATAGATGCAGAGAAGGCATTTGACAAAATCCAAGACCCTTTCCTGATAAAAACTCTCAGCAAAGTGGGAATAGAGGGATCATACCTCAACATAATAACAGCCTTATATGACAAACCTACAGCCAACATCATACTAGAGCAAAAACTAAAACCGTTTCCCCTAAGAATAAGAACAAGACAGGAATGCCCACTTTTACCACTCCTGTTTGACATAGTACTGGAAGTGCTAGCCATAGCGATCAGACAAGAGGAAGAAATAAAAGGCATCCAAATTGGAAAAGAAGAAGTAAAATTGTCCTTATTTGCAGATGACATGATATTGTATATAGAAAACCCTAAAGATTCCATAAAAAAACTATTAAACTTAATAAATGAATTTGGCAATATAGCAGGATACAAAATTAACACCCAGAAATCTATGGCTTTTTTATACACCAATGAACTCACAGAAAGAGAAACGAAAAAAATCAATCCCATTTACCATTGCAACCAAAAAAATTAAGATACCTCGGAATAAATTTAACCAAGGAGGTAAAGGACCTGTACTCAGAAAATTACAGGACACTGAAAAAAGAGAGAGTGGAAGACAGAAACAAATGGAAGAATATACTGTGTTCATGGATTGGTTTAATTAGCATCCTAAAAATGTCCACACTACCCAAAGAAATCTATAGATTCAATGCAATCCCCATTAAAATACCAATGGCATACTTCAAAGACCTAGAACAAAGTCTCCAAAAATTGATATAGAATAAAAACGACTCCAAATAGCTGCAGCAATCTTGAGAAAGAAAAACAAAGTTGGAGGGATCACAATACTAGATATCAAGCTATACTACAAAACCACTGTTCTCAAAACAGCCTGGCACTGGCACCAGAACAGACATATAGACCAATGGAATGGAACAGAGAACCCAGAAATCATCCCAAGTCATTATGCTCAATTGATATTTGACAAAGGAAGCAAGAACATACAATGGAGTCAAGACAGTTTCTTCAATAAATAGTGTTGGGAAAATTGGACAGATACATACAAAAAATGAAACTAGACCACCAACTTACACCATACTCAAAAATAAACTCAAAATGGATAAAGGACTGAAACGTAAGACAGGAAACCATAAAAATCCTAGAAGAAACCATAGGCAACAAAATAGCAGACATTTGTCGTAGCAATTTCTTCACCAATACAAGCTCCTAGGGGCAATGGAAACTAAGGAGAAAATAAACAAATGTGACTACATCAAAATAAAAGCTTCTGCACAGCAAAAGAAACCATCAATAAAACAAGAAGAAAGCCCACTGCATGGGAGAACATGTTTGCCAATGTTATCTCTAATAAGGGTTTAATCTCCAAAATTCATAGGGAACTCATACAACTTACGAAAAGGAAGATAAACAATCCAATAAAAAATGAGCAAAGGACCTAAATAGACACTTTTCAAAAGAAGACATACAGAAGGCCGAGAGACATATGAAAACATGCTCAAAGTCACTAATCATCTGAGAGATGCAAATCAAAATGACAGTGAGGTACCATCTCACACCTGTCAGAATAGCTATCATCAACAAAGCAACAAAGGACAAGTGCTGAAGAGGATGTGGAGAAAAAGAAACCCTCTTGCACTGCTGGTGGGAATGCAGACTGGTGCAGCCACTGAAGAGAACAATATGGTATTTCCTCAGAAAATTAAAAATGGAACTTCCAGTTGACCCAGTAATCCCACTTCTAGAGATATATCCCAAGAAAACAGAAGCACCAATCAGAAAGGATATATGCACCCCTATGTTCATAGCAGCAGAATTTACAATAGCTAAGATTTGGAAACAGTCTGAGTCCCCCTCAGCAGATGAGTGGATTAGATATCGGTGGTACATTTATGCAATGGAATACTAAGCTGCTGTAAGAAAAGAAGGAATTCTTACCATTTGCAACAGCATCAGTGGAACTGGAGAATGTTATGCTAAGCGAAATAAGCCAGTCAGAGAAAGATAAATATCACATAACCTCACTCATTTGTGGAATATAATGAATGACATAAACTGATGAACAAAAATAGAACCAGAGTCATAGAAGCATCAAGTAGACTGTCCAACCTATGAGGGAAGGCAGGGGGTGAGGGGTTAAGAGATCAACCAAAGGACTTGTATGCATGCATATGAGCATAACCAATGGATATAGACAGGTAGGGGGCGAGGGCATATGCTGGGGGCTGAGGGTAGCCGGGAAGAGGTCAAGGGGGAAAAAGGAGACTTATGTAATACTTTAAACAATAAAGAATTTAAAATAAAATATTCAAATTTTTTTTGATATACCGTGTGAATTAAGGTGCTAACTAAAAGTTTTATTGTTATTTTCCAAAATGACCATGACATGACGAGTGCTAAGAGCAACAGGGGCTCAAAGCCAGTCCTTTTTCTACTTCATCTTGAGTCACTGAAATGCTTTCAGATGACTTTTACTCAGTAGACATTTGGCTCATCCTTTGGGAAAAATGAGGATGAAAGAGTTTGGACAGTTTGTCATTAAACTGCATCTCATTTCCCACAAGTGCTAGTGAGCACATCAACTGGGCAGCACAGGAGTTCCTCTTTGTTCTAAGACAGCTCATCATGGCCAGTAAATAATTGTTATGAATTTCAACAGGAACCTCTAATCCCTGGCTTTACAACAGCCATACCTACTTCTTTCGCTTGAGGCCATTGTAGTTTTCCAGCTACTAGAGAGAAAGCACCAGGGAGCTAGAACTATACAATACTAGATACCAGGTACAGTGGGGCCTTGACTTACGAGTGTCCCGACTAACAAGTTTTTTGAGATACCAGCTGTCTCTTGGCCGATTTTTTGCATTGAGTTGACAGAGTAATTTGAGTTAACGAGCTCCTTAACAAGCTCCTTAACTAGCTCAGTCTCGGATCGAATTAAACTCATAAGTCAAGGCCCCACTGTATAAACATCTGCTGAGTTCTATAACCTTTTAGATATATTCACTTATTTTCTCCATATCATTTAGAACCTTTCTCATACCTACTCTGAGTACTACCACTGTCACATATCTGTTTCTATGGTAACAGGCTACCTTTCTCTATAACCTATGTTTATAACCATCATGCTTTGTGTAGGCAAAACCCACAAATGCATTACAATGGGAAAGGCAGCTGTGCAGTCCCTGGGACTGCTTTGATAGGAGTAAAATTAAATTCTGACAGCTTTTAATCAATGTGGGCAGGCAATTTGCTACCTGAAATTAAGAAAAGGGGTTCTTGGACCTGGCTGGGTAGGTCAGTTGGTTAGAGGGTCCACCTGATACACCAAGGTTGTGGGTTTGATCTCTGGTCAGTCCACATGCAGGAAGCAACCAATGAATGCATGAATAAGTGGAACACAAAATCTTTCTCCCTCTCTCAAATCAATAAATAAAAACTAAAAAAAGAAGAGGGTCTTATAACAGCATCGGGGCCATGGAGGCCAGCAGCAGTCCTAGCCAGATTCCGGTCCTGATTTAGCACAAACTGCCCATAGAGCAAGTAATCCTTTTTTTCTGAGTCTTCATCTTCTAAATTAGGGAACACTTTATATACTTTGTCTTTATCCAAGGTCTAGGGTTCTGATGAAGATAAATGAGATAATACCTAAAGCTAACATATTGAATACATATGAACAATGCACTTTGCTAGTTGCTTTACATTTAGGTCTTATAATAATCCAGCAAAGTAGGTATCGTTACCCTTATTTCAGCATTGAAGAGATGGGTTAAATAAACTGCACTAGCTCACAGAGCCCACAGGTATGTTAAGGTAAGCTGAAACCTAAGAAAGATTCATGTTATTCTAGATGTGTTTTGAAAACTTAAAAATAAATGTACATACTTTGAGTTTCTGGTTTGACATACTCACAACAAGAAAAAAGCTGAATAAACTTAATACCAACTCTTCTTAGCTATCAGGCATAGAAACCTGCAGCTAAAGCCAGTATCAGGAAACATACTTTAAAACTGTAATGGAAAAATTGCTAGAGGCTCAGTATGGACTAGCTTAAGAGCTAAAATCTCCAAGGAGGTCCAGTCTAACAGGGGCCCCCACACTTTCATGAGGTTTACATTTAAGAGCCCCTACCAGCTTCTCACTGTGAAGACTGGAGAAAAATTTCCTTATGCTTCTGGTAAGGGGAGAGGAAAAGTAGCCATTCTGAAACATACCCAGACCTTTCTATTCTTAATAAGGCCTTACTTCAAGAAAAACTATTTCATCAGAGCCTAACTGAGCTGGGGGACAGGAAATACCCAACTCAGGCACAGTAAAAGATTGAGACCTAATCATAGGCCTACAGAACACTTCCCCTCTACTCACATTTTACCACTACACCAACAGGTCTCCTGTGTAATAATAGGGTATTACAGTTAAGAAAACTGCAAGTCTTGGACCCTACTTAGGAGTAGGGACACTCAAAGACATTAAGAGGAAACTAAAATAAGAACAATAGAAGACATTTTAGCCTCTGACACCACATCTACAGCAAACAGTAAACAGAGCTAAACTCCTATTCAGATAAACATAAAACTGCTAGGCCTACCTACCTCAGTTACTTTAACCCAGTATATCATGTCTGAGTTTCAGCCTAAGATTATAAGGCAAACCAAAAGGCAAAAAGATACAGTCTGAAGATGCAAAGCAAGCATTAGAACCAGACTCAGATATGGCAGATCATTTTGGAATGATCAGACGTGGAATTTAAAACTAACTGTGATTAACATGCTAAGGGGACTAAGAGAAAAATTAGACAATGTGCAAGAACAAATGGGTAATGTAAGCAGATAGATAAAAAACCTTAAGAAAGAATAAAAATGAAGTGCTAACCTATATAAATATAGTCAACTGATCCTTGACAAGGAGCAAAGAATACAATGGGACAGATAGTCTTTTCAACAAATGGTACTGGAACAACTGGACATTCACATACAAAAAATGAGTCTAGACACAGACCTTACACTGTTCACAGAATTAACTCAAAATAGATCATAGACCTAAATGTAAAATGTAAACTATAAAACTCCTAGTAGATACCATTTAAAAAACATAGATGACCTTGGGTATGACAATGACATTTTAGATAGAACACCATAGGCATGATCCATGAAATAAATAATTTATGAGCTAGATTTCATTAAAATTAAAAACTTCTGCTCTACAAAATACAATGTCAAGAGAAGATAAGCCATAGACTGGGAGAAAACATTTGCAAATTGTACATCTCATAAAGGACTGCTATCCAAAACATGCACAACATTCTTAAATCTCCACAAGAAAATAACACAATTAAAAAGTGGGCCAAACCCACGGACTGAAAGGTCCGGAGTCCAATTTTGGACAAAGGCATGTACCTTAGTTGCAGGCTCGATTCCATGGCCTGGGGCGCCTGTGGGAGGCAACCAATAGATGTGTTTCGCTCACATTGATGTTTCTCTCTATCTATCTCTCCCCCTCCCTTCCACTCTTCCACTCTCTCTAAAAAAATCAATGGGAAAAATATTATTGGATGAGGATGAACAAAATGAAACAAAAAAAATGGACGGAAGATCTTAACAGACACCTCACCAAAGAAGATATACAGGTGGCAAGCAATCACAAAAAGATGCTCCACATCATATATATATATATATGAAGACAAAACTGACTTCAGAGCAAGAAAATGAGCAGGGATAAAGAGGGGCATTACATAATGATAAAGTATTCAATTCTCCAAGAGCACATAACAATCCTTAATGTGTATTTGTCTAATAACAGAGTGTCAAAATGTGAGACAAAACCTAAACAATCTACTGTTATAGTTACAGGCTTCAATATCCCTTGATTAATAATGGAAATATCCATCAGGTAGAGAATCAGTAAGAATATAGTTGAACTGAATAGCACCATCAATCAACTAGATCTAATTGACATTTACAGAATATTTCATCCAACAATACCAGGATATACAGTCTTTTGAGGTTCACATGGGACATTCACCAAGGTAAACATTCTGCATCATAAAACACATCTTAACAAACTTAAAAACATAGATATTATAAAACTATACATGCACAAAACAGTGGAATTAAACTAGAAAGCAATATCAGAAAGATAGGGGTCAGGGTACATGCCCAGGTTGTGGGCTCAATCCCTAGCAAGGGGCTGGGGGGGGGGGGGAGGCAGGGTGCAGGAGGCAGCTGATCAATCATTATTTCTCAACAATGATGTTTCTATCTCTCTCATTCCCTCTCCCTTCCTCTCTCCAAACTCAATAAAAACATTTTTTTTTTTTAAAATCCAAAGTAAGCAGAAGAAAAGAAGCCATAAAAATCAGAGCAAAAATAAATGAAATTGAAAACCGGAAAGCAATAGAAAAAGGAAATCAATGAAACCAAAAACTGGTTCTTTGAAAAGATCAATAAAATTGATAACTCCCTACCCAGGCTAACCAAGAAAGGGAGAGAGAAGACACAAATTACTAATATTAGAAATGAGAAAAGACCCATTGCTATTGATCCCACGGTCACTAAAAGGATAATAAAATAATATTAGCAACAACTCTATGCTCAGAAATTTGATAACTTAGATGAAATTGGCTAATTCCTTGAAAGACACACCTATTAAAACTCACACAAGGGGAAATCCATTATTTGAGTAGATAATATATAACTGATAATCTTTCTATATTAAAAAATTGAATATATAATTTGAATAGGCCTATACATAAGAGACATGGATTCAATAATCACCTTCTAAAACAGAAAGCACCAGGCTCAGGTAGTTTCACTGGTGAAATTTACCAAACACTTAAGGAAGCAATTATACCAATTCTATACAACCTGTTCCAAAAAAACAGAAACAGATAGAATTCTTCCTAACTCATTCATTACCCCAATTCTAAAACCAAAGATATTACAAGAAAGGAAAACTCAGACCAACATCTCTTTTGAAAATAAATGCAAAAATCCACGACAAAATACTGTATGAAATAAAATCCAACAATGTATTAAAAGAACTATACACCATGACCAAGTGAGATTTATTTCTGGTATGCAAAGCTGATTCAGCATTCGAAAATCACTTAACTTGGGCAGCAGAGTAGGGGGATGCTGCATGGACATGCTCCCAGGAACAAGCTGGAATTACAACTGAAATATAAAAAGGCTTCCTGAATAATCAATGGAAAACTCACAGGAGAGAACCCTGATACCCAAGGACTGAAGGTGGAGACCACATAGAGAATGGTAGGAGGGGCAGAGGTGTGAAAGGGCTGGCCAGGCATCCACAGATGGCAACTGAAGTCCCAGAGAGATATCTCAGCTGTGGGATGGGGGGTGGGGGAGGGTGCCACTGAGAACTCTGGGATCTACTCCTGAAGCTGGGCTCCCCAGCAGAGAGCACCAAACTGAGGAGGGTGCCCACATAACATATAGCTGTGAAAAGCAGTGGGGTGCTGTCTGCCAGGGAGTAGCAGCTGAAAGTTTGGGCACCCTCTTAAAGGGCTAATGTACAAAAATTCCCCATGGAGCCACCCACCTTGTGCTCTAGCAGAGAGAGGGTGAAGTGGATTGGAGCTGTGAAAGCAGAATCCAGTACTGGGGACTTGGGGGATAGAGCTCAGAAGGCAGACACCCCAAGTTTCTTGGGCTGAGTCATTCCCCCACACAGTGGAGGACATCTTTCCCATATATACATCTGCCTTACCTGGGGGGGGGGGGGGGGGGGAAGACAGTTGACACACCCTATTGTAAAACACCTTGCCTTGAGGCCACTTAAGAGATTAGAAGTAACAATTAGCCTCCAGGCAGAAGCAACTGCCCCATCCTGTTGAAAAAATTTTCGCCACACCTGAGGACGATTGCCTGGGGGAACTTCAAGTTGGAATCCTATTAGTCTGTAGACAGAGGTGGTCTCTGGATGCTTTGAGTCTTAGCCTGATCCAATTAGTCAGAAGCAGCCTTTAATACTGTCCTGCACTAGAGATTGAGATGTACAGAGGATCTATCTAAAACATAGTCACAAACCCAGACAACCAAAATGAGGAAACAACCCCCAAATGAAAGAACTAGTGAATTCTCCAGAAGAGATAAATGAAGCAGAGATAAGAAATCTATCTGAAACAGAGTTCAGAGTTATAATGGTAAAGATGCTCAACAGTATGGAAAAAAGATATAGTAACTATGAAAAAAGAACAGTCTGAGATAAAGAATGACATAACACAAATAAAGAACACATTGGAAGGAATACACAGCAGATTAGGGGAAGCTGAGGATTGAATCAGTGAATTAGAAGACAGAGTTGAAAATATCACTCAATTAGAGAACCAA